>NC_086181.1:45403714-46101783 GCF_023053635.1 Elgaria multicarinata webbii
AGCTGTTCCCAGAGCTGGGGCTGCCCTTGATCTCGCAGCAGGGCCTGGACGCAGCCATGGATGGCCTCCACTTTCCCATGCGGGGGGCGGGGGACCAGATTCCTGGGGGAGGAGAGGGGAGGCCCGGTGAGAGAGAGGGAGAGAAGGAGGGGGGAGCCGGGGGGGGGGCAGAGGAGGGCAGCAGCCCCCAGGAGGAGAAGTAGGGCCTACGGGGTTAAAAGGGGGGGAAACCGAGGGATTCTCTGGGGTTTAGGAAGGAGAAGGCAAGGAGGAGGGTTGAACCCGGATTCCTCCGGAATAAGAGGGAAGCTGGAAGACGGTTTTCAGAGCAAGAAGACGGGCAGCCCGGGCGTTTGCATTCTGCGGGAAGGACGGATCCCCCCTGGTTCGTACAGCTGGAACTCGAGGGTTCAAACTCCCAACGCCCCCTCTCCAATATACCGGATAGAGGGCTGGTCGCTGGGGGCCAAGGAGGCGCCACTCCAATCCCCGCCCCCACCGCCCCCGACACGCATGCACGGCCAAGGGGGCGTCTGATGCTCCGAGCGCCCCACGCTGCACTTACCCTGGGGGGTAATAGCCCTTGCCGTGTTGCCCCATGTTAGAGCCATGGTTGGGCGGCAGGTGTGGGGGCAGCTGAGGCTGACCGACACTGGCAGAGCACCTGGGGGGGGGCGGGGGAAAGGAAGAGACATCAAAGAAGGGGAGAAGCTCACGGGGGTGGGGGGGGGAAGAGGTTGGCCCAAGCCCAAACCAGCCTCGAAAGCCCTAGAGAAGGCCAGCCGCAGTTACTCTGCAGCTTAGGGAAATGCCCTCTGCGCATGCTCATAGACACCCTTCTGCGTTATTCTTTCAACCCATCCCGGGGCTGAGCTCCAGATGGGACCGAAGTCTGCAGGAGAAGGACAGAGCCAGGAAACAGGGGCCGAAATTTCATTCCTCCCGGGGGCAGTTTTGCAAACCGAGTTGTCTGCAAAAAAACTACATGGGGGCGGAGAAAAAGCACGAGGCTTCTCCAGGAGCGCTGAAGCGCCCGCCGATGCTCAAGCCCATTTTTTAAACCAGTTTTTTGATCCACGCCGTTTTACGAGGGGGAAATTCTCGAGGAGGTTACGACGCTTCACGAAGTGACAAAGCTGCTTCTCCCATTTCTTTGAAAACGGTGCAGGGCTGGGTGTGCATTTACTCCACAGAGTGTGTTTACTTTGCAAGAGGTCTAGGTGTGAGCATGTGTGTGTGTGTGTGTGTGTGTGTGTGTGTGTGTGTGCGCGTGTGCGTGAAGGAGAAAGGCAGTGTTTACTTTTGTAAGATAGGTGTAACGCAAGCCATCACTATTACTGATTACATTTTGGAGGGGGGGCGGGGGGAGATGCAATTGCAAAGTAAAGGTAGGCGAAGGACGCAGATAAGGGCCCTGTTTACACGCCACAGCAGGCCTACCGTGGTTTTAAATCTACCAGGGTTGTGCTGCTCACCCGTGGGGCACGTTTTTCTATGTTGGCCAACCTTCAAATCACCCTAAAACAAGCCATGGGTTCACACGACGCGACAAACCATGTTAAAAAAAAAAAATTGGAATCCGCCTGCATCCAGCACCACGGTGGGCTAACGTGTCCCATGAAGCAGGTCGGTGCGTGGAACTCATAGATCCAGGCGGTTTTGGGGGTTGGGGAGAAAGGTGGGACAAGGCTCCTCACCCTAATCAGGACAGCCTAGCAGAAGATCCAGCTTGCCGTACAGAGAAATGCTTTATAGCACAATGGAGTCGCCACGTGCGCTCTGGTGTTCGCCCTAGGCGAGCACGACTACGGCCCTGCGGCCCTGCTCCCCACCACGTGGCAGGAGAGGAGGGCCCCTCCGCACTCGTTTGCCGCTGCTTCTCCCTGGTTTGGGGTGCGGAGGGGGGAGGTCGCATCCTGGCCCACGTATGCCCACCACCACCACCACCGTCCCAGAACGAGAGTTACCTGCCGCCCGGAAGCCATGGGCGAGAGTGGCACGGACTCCAGGCTCCGCTGCAGCCCAGGTTGCCGAGAGAAAAGGGATCCCGTCCAGCACGCCCCCCCAACTGTTCCACTGTGCGATGCATCCAGTCTGCGGGGGGGGGGGGGGAGAGAGAGAAAGTCGTTTAGAAGCCAGGCAAAGGAGGGAAGTCCGTCTTCCACGTTCGCCTCTCTCCCTTTCCTTGTGGCCTTTTTCTCCTCTCTAATGTAGTCTTCACCCATCCATGAATTTCCCCTCCAATTTACTGCACATGCATCAAATCTAGTGCAGCCTTCTCCAGCCCTGGGTTCTTCAGATGGGTTTTCTGCAGCTCCCAGAATTCCCAGCCAGCATGGCCAGGGCTGGAGAAGACTGGATGAGTCCCCCTGACCCTTTCATTCCCGGCTCCTCCTCTTCCCAGGACCACTTCCTCCTTTCCTCTCTGCAAATCTGACCCCCCCCTCTTCCGTCATCTGACACCCCTCTTCCATCATCAACCCCTTTAACAAAACCTCCCTGTCCCCCCATCCACACACAGCCTCCCGCATTCTGCCTCCCACCTGTCCTAACTCCATCTTTAGACATTTATTTTCTTATTCTCACAGTCAGATGTGACAAAACGAGAAGTTACGTGATTGTTGATGGGTGTATATTGAAGGGTTTGGTTCAGGCTGGGATTCACTGTGGCCGATTCTTTTATTTTCAGGGAATGGTAAGTCAGGGGGAGGAGTCAGAATGGTGAGCAGCCTGAACGGTGTCGTCTGATTGGTTGGCGGGAGAGAGTGGGGAGGGAGAGACAGTTGGGCAGTTTTGGGCAGTTAGTTAGAGTTAATCAGGGTTAGGGATTGAGTGAGAGTAGGAGTGAATGAAGTTTAGTAGAAGCTTAAGAACATCAGAAGAGCCCTGATGCTGGATTAGACCCAGGGTCCATCTAGTCCAGCACTCTGTTTGCACAGGGGCCAGCAAGCCGTCGGCTAGGGACCAACAAGGCAGGACATGGTGCAACAGCACCCTCCCACCCATGTTCCCCAGCAACTGCGGCACACAGGCTTACAGCCTCAGATACTGGAGGGAGTGTGTTCAGAGGAGGGCAACCAGGATGATCAGGGGTCTGGGAACAAAGCCCTATGAAGAGAGACTGAAAGAACTGGGCATGCTGAGCCTGGAGAAGAGAAGATGGAGGGGAGACATGGGAGCACTCTTCAAGGACTTAAAAGGTTGTCACCCAGAGGAGGGCCAGGATCTCTTCTCGATCCTCCCAGAGTGCAGGACACGGAATAACAGGCTCAAGTTAAAGGAAGCCAGATTCCAGCTGGACATCAGGAAAAACTGCCTGACTGTTAGAGCAGTACGACAATGGAACCAGTTCCCTAGGGAGGTTGTGGGCTCTCCCACACTCGAGGCCTTCAAGAGGCAGCTGGACAAGCATCTGTCAGGGATGCTTTAGGGTGGATTCCTGCATTGAGCAGGGGGTTGGACTCAATGGCCTTGTAGGCCCCTTCCAACTCTGCTATTCTATGATTCTATCAGGGCTAGGAGCCATGGATAGCCTTTGCCTACAGGAATTTATCCTACCTCCTTTTAAAGCCATCCAAATCTATCTTGTGGTAGTGAGTTCCATAGTTTAACTAGGCGCTGTGTGAAGAAATACTTCCTTTTATTTGTCCTGGATCTCCCACCCATCAGCTTCATGGGAGAATGACCCCGTTGGGTTCTAGTATTTTGAGAGAGGGAGAAAAATGTCTCTCTATCCACATTCTCCGCACCATGCATAATTTTGTACACCTCTATCATGTCTCCCCTTCGCCTCCTTTATTCCAAGCTAAACAATCCCTGTTGATGTAACCTCCCCTCGTAGCGGGATGTTTACTGTTTTAAACTGTTGTAAACTGCCCAGAGAGCTTCGGCTATTGGGCAGTATAAAAAGGTAATAAATAAATAAATAAATAAATGAGAGAGATGCTCCAGCCCTTTCATCATCTGAGTTGCCCTTTTCTGCACTTTTTTCAGCTCTATAATATCCTTTTTTAGGGGTGGTGACCAGAACTGTACACAGTATTCTAAGTGTGGCCGCAGCACCTTAGATTTGTAT
This sequence comes from Elgaria multicarinata webbii, assembly GCF_023053635.1. Taxonomy (NCBI): domain Eukaryota; kingdom Metazoa; phylum Chordata; class Lepidosauria; order Squamata; family Anguidae; genus Elgaria; species Elgaria multicarinata. The sequence goes on from NC_086181.1 coordinate 45,407,790, forward strand.
AAAGGCAGTATGATACTGGCTGTTTTATTCTCAATTCCTTTTTTTATCATGCCTAACATGGAGTTTGCCTTCTTTACAGCGGCTTGTTTCAGGATAGTATTAAGAAAGTGGGGTTATAGGATTTGGAGGTGGTTAGTATTCCCTGGGAGGTGGAGAGAGGTAGAAGTATGTGGATAAATTAGAATAATCTTAAAGTGTCTTTTAAAATCTGGTTCTGCATGAATAAACTTTATTCTTATTGCTTTAACAACCACGTCTGCTCAGTCATTTGTGTTACTTCAGGTGGACGATACACACACACACACACACTCACACCCAAAAGGTTTACCATTCCCTCACTCTTTTAGAAGATAAAGAATAGTGTGGTCGCAGCGAAGGGGAGGCTTAATAATAGACGTTATAGATGCCACAGCAGACCATTAAGCAGGGTTACTGTTTAGGGTGACCCTACAGAAAGGAGGACAGGGCTCCCGTATCTTTAACAGTTGTATTGAAAAGGGAGTTTCAGCAGGTGTCACTTGTATGCATGCAGGACCTGGTGAAAATCCCTCTTCATCACAACAGTTAAAGCTGCAGGAGCCCTGCCCTCTTTTAAATCTGGCCACTCTAGTGTAGCTCCTGCAGCTTTAACTGTGGTGATGAAGAGGGAATTTCACCAGGTTCTCCGTATATACAAATGACAGCTGCTGAAATTCCCTTTTCTATGCAACTGTTAAAGATACAGAAACCCTCTCTTCCTTTCCATAGGATCACCCTATTACTGTTGAGAAATTTTGGGATTTTTTTTTTATCCTTGTTACAATTAAAAAACAACATTATTTATATCCTGCTTTTCCTCCCCCCCTCAAAAGACAAACACTCAAGACCGCTAAGGATAAGATCCAGATTAAAAACAGAATCTTAATCAAAAGATAACCAAAGAACAAACCGATTAATAACATGGCCGTGAAAGAAATAAGCAACACCAACCAATCAGAAACCCCTTCAGCAACAGCCCAGCTCATATGCCAAAGGCCTGCCAAAATAAAGAGGCATTTGCAGGGAGTTCCAGAGTTTGGGAGCAGCCACGAAGAAGGCCCTGTCTCACGGCTCCTCCAAAGATGCCTCTGATGGCAACTGGACCAAGAGAACAGCCGTCCTGGAAGATCTTAAAACCCAGACAGACTGGTGCAGCCTTCCTCAACCTGGGGCGCTCCAGATGTGTTGGACTGCACCTCCCAGAATGCCCCAGCCAGCCTGGCTGGGGCATTCTGGGAGTTGTAGTCCAACACATCTGGAGCGCCCCAGGTTGAGGAAGGCTGGGTATGGGAGAAGGCAGACTTTCCAATAGCCTGGTCCCAAGTCATAGAAGGCTTTTAAAACTTGTGTTTGGTATTTTAAAAGTTTGGTTTAGCCGCTTTGGGACTTTTTAAAATCGAAAAACAGAGGAGAAATAACCGGAAGGAAATAAATAGATAAATAAGGAAATAAATGTCTCTCACCCCATCCTTCCCAAATTCACATCCCCTCTTTAGCATCCCTGCCCCCAAAGCAATCGCTTACCTGTCCTGCCGCAGTGGACGCGTCTTGGTACCCCACCCTCCACCCCCCCAGGATCTGAGCGACGGGTGCCCCCACCCAGTCGCTGCCGGTAGCGTTTCCTCTGGTTTATTCCTTTCTCCAGTCACTGCCACATATAATGCTGGGAGAGAAAGGAAAGAGAGAGAGGGAGAATTAGGGTGACCCTATGGAAAGGAGGGCAGCGCTCCTGTATCTTTGACAGTTGTGAAGAAAAGGGAATTTCAGCCGGTGTCATTTGTATGCATGCAGCCCCTGGTGAAATCTCCTCTTCATCACAACAGTGAAAGCTGCAGGAGCCCTGCCCTTAGAGTGACCAGATACAAAAGTTGTAAGTGCCCTGCCCTCTTTTGTATTTGGTCTTGTGGGCAGAGCTCCTGCAGCTTTAACTGTTTTGATGAAGAGGGAATTTCACCAGGTGCTGCATATATACAAGACACCTGCTGAAATGCCCTTTTCTACACAACTGTCAAAGATACAGGAGCCCTGTCCTCCGTTTCATATGGTCACCCTCAGGAGAATAGGTCACTTGGCATTCACTAGGGTGACCATATGGAAAGGAGGGCAGTGCTCCTGTATCTTTGACAGTTGCGTAGAAAAGGGAATTTCAGCCGGTGTCATTTGTATATATGCAGCACCTGGTGAAATTCCCTCTTCATCAAAATAGTTAAAGTTGCAAGCGCCCTGCCCTCTTTTGTATTTGATCTTGTGGGCAGAGCTCCTGCAGCTTTAACTGTTTTGATGAAGAGGGAATTTCACCAGGTGCTGCATATATACAAGACACCTGCTGAAATGCCCTTTTCTACACAACTGTCAAAGATACAGGAGCCCAGTCTTCCTTTTCATATGGCCATGCTACATTCACGGAATAAATTTCTGCCACACTGAATGGATTTGGAACTCAGGCTGAGTCTAGAGAAAGGCAGGCCAGAAATATGATAACTAACTAATCGATAACATAAATCCCTGTCTTGGACATCTTGATATTTAGAGCTATTTACAAGGGTACTTTTAACAGAGATATTTAATTCATTTAAATTGCTAGCATTACGCAATCACGGTTTCAGAACAAACCAATACGAACCGAACTGATTCTGACGTTACCAGGTTTAAATGAAAGTGTATAAAGAACAGCTAAAATTTTATAGTTGATTTTTTTTAAAAAAATATCTAATGGTTATTATTTTACATTCATTTTGCATTTCTGAGAAGGGACAATTTGTCTTCAAACCGAATGGGTGGAGACGCATCCTTTTAAAGATCTGCAGCCCAACATGGGTTGAAATCAGTTGCCTTGATCACGGCTGGACTGAGCATAAATTTCCCATAGTCTCCTGTTCTTCCTCATTCTCAGACTGTACAATTAGGTACAGGAAGGAAGGAGTTAACAAGCTGTGGGCATCCCTTCAATGAACACAGGCCCCGCCCCTTGCAGGGCAGGGCCCCTCTTACCCCCTTCCAATGGAATGCTTTCATTTGGGGAAGGGAGGCGGAGCCTCTGCTCTGCCCGCTCCACAGTTAACCCCTGCCTGCCCGACCACCACCCAGAATGCAAACCACACCCTGCGTACACCTACTGCTGTGATCCCGGCGCTCTTGGTGTCTCTGTGGTGCGCTCTGTCGCTCGCTCGCTTTCTCCTGGAAGACAGCCAATCACACGACCTCCTTCACGCAGCCACCAACCATCTTTCACCACAGTCTCCTAACGAGGTCTGGAATCATAGAGAAAGGGAGAGCAAAGAAGGCGTGACTAGACTTCTGGTATCCTTTGGGATCTGGGTTTGAGTGGTTATGAGCACAATACATCCACTCAAGCTATTTCGTGGGGGCTCCGTCCTGGTGGAAACCATCCCGGACAAATAATAACAACAACAATGATTAATCTGCACGGCTTTATCTCAAAGATTCTCCTTTAAACCCGGCCAGATGTTTTATTTATTTATTTATTTATTTATTTATTTATTTATTTAATTTATTGCACTTATATACCACCCCCATAGCCAGGGCTCTCTGGGTGGTTTACAGAAATTCTAAAATTAAGATTAAAAATGAGTATACAAAATTTAAAATGCTAAAACACAGAATATACACACGTTAAAAACAGTTAAAAAAACTAAACATGTGGGTGATTAAGATGTTTCTCAGCTGTTGTGCAGGGTTTTCCCTTTACGTCTCCATGGCTTGACATGGAAATCGTATATATTGACCAGTTGATTGTATTATTCATACAGATTACAGAATTGTTCCAGAACCAGTCATTAATGCCTGGTCCCATTTTCCCCAAGCTGGTGCCCTCTGGATGTGTTTGAGCGACATCTCCCATTATCCCTCCCTCGAAGGGAGAGGATGGATTTGGGGCTGGCTGCAAAGGGAGAGAGCATGGCCATTGGTGGTGGTAACCCACACTCCAATTTATTTATTTATTTATTTATTTATTTATTACACTTATATACCGCCCCCATAGCTAGAGCTCTCTGGGCAGTTTACAGAAATTCTAACATTGAGATAAAAACAAGTATACAAAATTTAAAATTCTAAAACACAGAACATACACACATAAAGCACTAAAACCCGTTAAAAATAAACATGTGGGTGATTAAGATGTGCTGCCATATGCCTGAGCAAAGAGGAAAGTCTTAACCTGGCGCCGGAAAGATAGCAGCGTTGGCGCCAGGCGAGCCTCGTCAGGGAGATCGTTCCATAGTCTGGGGGCCACCACCAAAAAGGCCCTGTCCCTCGTTGCCACACTCCGAGCCTCCGAACAACAGGAGGACAGGCCTGCATTGCAGGGTAGTTGTAAGCAACGCTGAGCCTCAATCCCTCCTCCCAATCTGCAGTACGGGAGAAATAATCATACTAGACAGTTTCATTTCTCCCCTCCTACTGCAGCAACGGGTTATAGTTTTTAAATACAATGGAACCAGTGACCTAGGGAGGTCGTGGGCTCTCCCACACTGGAGGCCTTCAAGAGGCAGCTGGACAACCATCTGTCAGGGATGCTTTGAGGTGGATTCCTGCATTGAGCAGGGGGTTGGACTAGATGGCCTTGTGGGCCCCTCCGACTCTATGATTCTATGATTCTATGACTCAGAGTCTCGCTCTCCCTGATATTTAAGAAGACCAGAGCTTGAAAGAGCAGAAACTTTCCTTCTGCTGTGCAGGCAGAGGGGTGGGGATGGGAGACAGGGCTGCCTCCTGGCCTCTTGTGAACAGCTGCTATTGTAATCCGTCCAGCAAGAGATAAGCGAGGCTTCAAAAATATCCATGGAAATCTGGTTTGCAGATAAATGATATGTGGGTCTGCATCTTTCTTAGGTTTACGGTAGAAAGAGTAGGTTCACTGACTGGGTAGGGGAATGTGAAAAAGAAATAATATAAATCATAGAGGGACAGCGACTTACTGTTTGGGACATTTAAACCAATGCTATTTCGACCAGTGCTCTCTGTGTGCGTGTGTGTGTGTGTAGGCAGCTGTGTGCTATAGGCTTTCCTTCCTGAATCAGAATTTTGTGCAGCCGTGAAGCGTGCAGGCCTGGCAACCTATCTGGCGCAATATCAAAAGCCTCCGTGGCTTGTGTGGAAACTTGAGGCCTATTTCCAGGTCTGAGCTATGGGTTAGTACCGCTTTGCCTCCGAACCTGGCACCCTCCAGAGGCACCCTGGCTGGGAATGATGGGTGTTGTAGTCTGAGGTGTCAGGTTCAGGGGAAGGCTGTGTTACTCAATGGCAGGGGGAAACGCTCCGCACGTTGGCGGAGTGTTTTAAAATAGTAACTATTGTTATTCATCTGTTCTGGGGCTGAGCCAGGCGGCTGGAAAGAGCTCCCAGGACCAAGTGGCCTTATTTTAGGCTTGTGATGCTGCCGTCTGGGTTGTCTCTCCTCTCTCACCCCTGCCCGCAACCCTTGCCATGAAAAAAGACGTCCGCAGGCCAAGGGCGGCCCCTGAAAAACGTGAACTGGAGGCAACTTTTTCCCACGCTGCCACAAGACACCGAGAGAGGGAAGGAAACGGGGGGGGGGGGGGCCTTGCAGTCACCACCCACGCCTGTGACTCACCAGGCCCTGCGCCCACATCTCCCCACCCCCACCCCACGACCCGCCGTCCAAAGCGTGTCTGAGTCTGCGTCCTGCCACAAGCCGAGCCAGGCGCACCAGGCTGACCCCTACGCGCGCGCACACACACACACCCCGATCCCAGGTGGTACCAGCAGCTCTGCTCTTCCTACCGTGGGCGTGAGCCAGACAGTGTCTTGTGCGGCCGCCCACGGCACCGGAGGGTGATGAAGCAGGCTGGGGAGGGGGGGAGGGGGAGAGGGGAGGGGGCAGCTCACACCCACACAGCGGCACTCTGGACCCCCAGGACAGAGCTGTGGGGCTCAGGCGCCCCCCCCCCCAACCTTTCGCTCTGGGCAAGGAGAGCGGGCGTGAATTTAAGTGCAGACCAAATAGCAGCCCTCAAGCCAAAGAGCACGGCTATTTCTGGAAAAGCAGAGGCCGAGAGCTAAGTTTGGCTCAGGCAGGGCGGGGGAACGGCGGTGGTGGCTGTGGACCTAGCAAAGCCAGGGGGTGAGCCCGGGGGAGGGGGGACAGTGGGGAGAGAGAGAGATCCCTGTGCAATCTCTTGGCGTGCCAAACGCAGAAGGAGGTTGTTGGGGGGGGAGAGAGAGAAGGAAGAAGTGCGCCTTACCGCTAGCGCAACCCCCACCCCCAAAAGTAAAAAGCTGTCCGCACGTCCACGCGACTCGGAAAAAAAGCCGGCCTGCTGTGGAATCCGCAGGCTGGATTCATAGAAATCCAAGCTCATGTGAACCGTGTTGATTTCTACGATGTATTTCTTGGTGTGAAAGAACGTCCCCACTTTGAATGCACCGACTGTTGGCGGGAATCACAGCACACACCAGCAAGACGCTACAGACCGCACATACTAAAGGCCAGCTCCGGGCCGAGGGGATTCCTTCCGCCCCAACTGAACGCCTGTGCTGGACGTTGGTGAATAAGTCAGGGCACATCACACGAGCGAAACTACGAAGGACACGGACGTCACGCGCTTTCAGAACTCCGGAGGCCAATCAGAGCACTTATGTGTTGTCCTGACCCAGGCAAGCTCAGCAACGTTTGCATCATCCAGTATGCGTGGTGTCTGGGCCGGCCCTTCCATGAAGCAGCCTGATACAGGTGCATCAGGTAGCAAAATTTGAAGAGCAACAAACAGGCCAGCTGCACCCGCAGGCGCACAAGAAGGGGTGAATGCAACCTGCGGGCGCAGCCTGCTAGCGGCCCAAGGAAACAGTCCAGGTGGGCAGGAGGGGTGCAAGCGGCCAGCTGCTTCTTGGTCACGCCGGGCACCTGCATGAGGCTGACGAGACCCAAAAGCGGCCATCACTCATATGCCTCCTGCCCACCCAGGCTGCTTGGGCAGCCCGCCAACCGCACCCACCTCCCCGCTGATTCTTGTTCCGGCCGGTCGCCGTCATGTCCTGCCTGCTAGCCATACAGATCGCTGGCCGGACCAAGAAGCGGCCACTCACTCGCTCGCTTCCTCGCCTCTCCCGGAAGTCTCGAGTCCCGCGAGACATCCGGGATGAGGTCGACTGAAGTCTTGTGAGACTCTCGCGCCTTGTCCCAGAAGACTCGCGCAACCTGAGAATTGCAGGATCGCCAGGGATGCGCATATGCGCACGGGGTGGGAAGGTGTATGGGGTGTTGGCGGGTGCTTTAGGTGGAGACCTACCTCGGACCGGGCCTGCATGATGTGAACCTGCTGTTCAAAGGTATGCCTGGGATGCATTATAGACAGATAACAGGAACAGAAAAAGGGGCCGTAGACAGAGTCAGACGTTTGGTCTAGCCTAGGTTTGTCGACACAGACAGGTAGCGTCTCTCCTTGCAGGGATTCAGGGAGGATCCTTCCCTAGCGCCCCCTGGAGATGCCAGGGATTGAACCCAGGACCTTCTGCCCCTGAGCTAAGAGCCTTCCCTCCTGCCACGTAACAGTATGACCGATGTGCCCATGTTGGGGACACGCGTGAGATGCTAATCAAAAGCTGGCTCTGACCTACGCATCTCGCAGAGCCGTTCCAAACCCAGAGGCCCAATAGGGACACCGGTTCTCTCTGTTTCCACGCAACCTCTCCGTCTCGAGCTGCACCTGGCTCATAGGTTCACAGGTGCATGGTTTCCCCGTGTCTCGCACGTTCATGCACTTGTGAGCTCCTCTAAGTCGCACGCACGGCCTCCTCCCACCTCCTCATAGCATTCCCAGGCCTCCTGACCTTCCGGCCATCTCTACCTCTCTGCTCCCTCAGACCCAAGCAGTGAAGGGCCACGCTAGCCTCCCCCAACCTGGCGCCTTCCAGACGTGTTGGGCTGCAGGTAGTCCCATCATTCCTGTGCCAGCTGGGAATGATGGGCCTTGCAGTCCAACACATTTTGAGGGCACCTGACTGGAGACACTGGTCAATGTCATGTCCCGCTCTTTGCAGGCGGGAAGGGGTTGCGACGGCAGGTGGCCACGTCTCTGGGCCACGGGGGCCACATCCTGGATCACTTGGCCATGTCCTGGATCACTTGGCACAGCTGCCCCCGTCATCTCTGCTGGCTTCCCCTCGCCAGGTTAAAATGTGACTGCCTCGGAGGGCAATTCCAGCCGGCTCCCTCTGTTTGCAGTTCCAAACTCCAGGTCTCTGGAATTTTCCCTGGCTGTTATTAGGGCAATTCCTGTCTCTTTCTCGTTTTGTAATTTGTCTTTGGTTTCATTGACTCTGTGTGTGTGTGTGTTTGGTGTGTGTTTGGTGTGTGCCTTCTCCCCTCCCCCACATTCAAAAATGCAAACAAACGAAGCACAAACCCATGATCTCCACGCGCCTGGCCGCCTCCACACGGTCATGCTCTCCACACAACCGTTTCCACGCATGTACTGCATGTGGGCCCCACGCACAATCTCCCTCTGTGCTCAAAATCTGCTCTACATGTTCATGAGGGCCTCTTTCCAGGCCCAGCCATGCATGTTCCTCACACATCCATGCGCTTGCGCTTCCGATGTGCCCAGCCGCACACATGAACTCCACACGCTCTCTCTTTCTCTCTCTCTCTCGCTCACACTCAGACAACGACACACAGCATCTCCAGTTCAAGATACACACCGCACGCAGCCACGTCCGTGCTCCCCATAGATTTTCACACAAACGGCACACACACACACACACACACCGCCCCCCCATTCCGCCGCTCGTCACAGTCTCCACGCCGTGGGGGATTTTGGGCTGAGCCATGACGCAGAAACACATGAGCCAAGAGGAAGCGATGGGGGCAAGTCCCAGCGCAACTGGCGTGGGAGGGTAGGCTTGGCCCATGCGAGACGCACCCAGCCTCTAGCGATCACGCCTCCTCTGGACTGAGGCAGCCAGCCAGGGTGCCAACGCCCCCCCACAACCCCCGGGGCCTGCACGCGTGGGTTTTAATGGCTCTATCAAACCGACAGGAGCCTGGCTGATCAGGCAGCTACAAACCCCCTCCTCTCTCTGGAAGTTTCACTTTGCATTGTGGGAAAACGAGCAGTGATATCACCCGGCATTGTCCACCCAGGGAGGAAGCAAAGCAGCAGCAGCAGCGCATGTGAGCGGAGCAAGGGGGAGGGGCAGGAAACAGGGGCCCCTGTAGCAAAACCATTTCCTGTGTAAGCAGCTGTAGGCACAGCCCAGGAGAGGAAACTATGGCCCGGCTGACGACACATCGAGACCTATCTGACGCTAGAAGCTAGAAAACACAGACAGGCGCGGAGATGCGCACATGCGCTCCCTCTCTCGCTCCGACATGCACAGGTAGCTGCTCACTCAAATCGCAGCACTGCTCTATCACCAGCTGCACGCCCAGAACCTCCCCATCCACCCACCCCCACAGGATTCTGGGTAAGCAGATGAGGTGACCCCCCTTCCCTTCCCAGTGCATGTGCGCAAACCACCCCCATATTTGGCATGTTGATGATGCGCTGGGGATCTCTGGCCCACCCACACCACCGGGAAGATGAAAGCACAGCAGGCGGGGGTGGCTACCTGGAAAACAGCGAGGCCGAAAGGGCAGTGCCATCCGCCTTCCCCAAAATGCCGCCAAAGGCTTGCGTCAAGCGGCGATGGTCGCCCCTCCCCCAGCCGCAGAAGACCACGGATCAATGCCCTCCTTGGCTGGATTAGTATCGTTGACTGGGCTATGGGTTCCCCCCACCCACTCTCCACCGATCTCGGCGTTTTGGAGAACACAGGCCCTTTCAGTTTCCCCCATCGCGGTCGTATTCTCCGAAGCAAAGATGCACCCAGGTTCGGTGGATTTACAAGAAAAGGGAACCGCCAAAGGATACAAGCTTGCACAAACCAAAGAGGAAGCAGCGACGCACAAGGGCGTGAGCAGGTCGTGGGGAAGTGCGCGCAAACACAGAGGGCCCCAATGCAAGGCCTCACGAGGAGACGAGGCCCGTGAGAAGTGAGAGCAAACGGATCCCAAAACAGGGGAGCAGGAACAGAGAGCAAACAGCGTGAGTGGGTGGCTGGAAGGATGCACCCCAGGCAGAATTGAGAAAAGGTGGGTGTCAGGTCTCGGAACACGCAAGGCCCTTCCACGTAAAATACAGTAAAACGGTGCCGGCAGATCGATCCGAGGCAAAATGTGTGGAAAGCCAGGCGGGCCACGAGCATAAGGCAGACGGAAGCATGAGAGAGCCAGAAGGAACATGAGGGGAAGGTGTGCAAAAGTGCAGCACAGCGCAAGTAAAGGAGGGCAGCATAATGGGTACCGGTGACCCAGGGCGCACTTAAAAACTAGCCCTCGGCCACATGGAAACATGCGGAAAACCCCAGAAGCAGGAGCTGTGGGAGATGAGCGTAAATGGGGAGCATGCATGCACAGAAATATTGGCGGGGGGGGGGAGAGATCCCAACCGGGTGGGTTGTGGCAGAAACTCTGGGTTCCAAATAGTGCACAGAGGCGTGCATCTGCGCACATCCCTGGTGTACCACTGACAAACGGCGTCCGGTGACACGTGACACCTGTCCATAGATCTTAGCAAGACCAAACCCACCGGGACCCCAATACACACACAGGGTCACGAGCTCCTGATGCGTGCCAACATACGAACAGACAGCGTGTAAAACGCTGCAAACCACACACGGGAAATACAGAGATAACCCCACTCACGAAGGGAGAACCCGCACCGGGAAACGCGCACGCGTTAACGGCAGACAACGGCCCAAGATTCTCCCCCGGCTTCTGTCCGATATTGGAGTACAGGGAGGGGGGGGCGGTGTGGTGTGGGGAGAACGGGACCATTCATCTGGATGGAGGCATTTGCCAGATCCATCCCGCCCGCCCCCGCCCCCCGTGGGGGTCACACGGGGAGGGGTACTCGTGGAGAAACGTGTGGGAAGAGCGAATAGGTCAGGAGAGCCAGGAGCAAAGCCTCTCCCTTCCAGGATGTGGGTTTCGGAATTGCTTTGCAGGGAAACAGGCGGTGTGTTTTGGTGCTGCGTGAGTGATTCATTAAAGCGAGGCCGGGTCCCACACACAATTCAGACACACAGGAGGGTGAGAACAGCTGTGTCAGCGCTGAGTCAGCACCAGGGAGGCCGTCCCCTCTCTCGCCCACCCCCACCCCCGGGCCCCTCTCCTGAAAACGACTGAGAATTGGGAGGGGAGGGGAGGGGAGGGGGCGGGTGGGTGGGTGGAGAGTCATTTCCCTTAATAGCCCTGAGAAAAACGGTGCCTCGCACGGAGAGAGACACAAAAAGCACACCGTGACCTGTGGTACCCTCCACTCTGCTCCTTTCCCTCAAAGGCAAACACCTGTAACTCCCCCCCCACACGTGCGCGGACACACAACGTAAGAGCATCAGAAGAGCCCTGAGGCTGGATCAGACCAAGGGTCCATCCAGTCCAGCACTCTGTCCACACAGGGGCCAACCAGCCGTCGGCCAGGGATGAACAAGCAGGACATGGTGCCCCAGCACCCTCCCACCCATGTTCCCCAGCCACTGGTGCACACGGGCTTACTGCCTCGAATACTGGGGATAGCGCACAACCATCAGGGCTAGTAGCCCTGGATCGCCTTCGCCTCCAGGAATTTATCCAACCCCCTTTTAAAGCCATCCAAATGGGTGGCCCTCACTTCATCCTGTGGCAGTGAGTTCCATACTTTAACTAATTTAACACACTATTAAATAAGCCCAAGACAGGATCACAGGCGCACACACACACACAAATCACAACTGCTGGGCGCCTGCCAGATACCCGAAGACATCCCTCCCACATACACAGAGTCAAGTCGCACACCAACAAAGTCAGCAAAAACGTACACAAAGACACGCCTCTGTGTGTGTGTGTGTGTGTGTGTGTGCATGCAAGTGTCCATGTGTGCAATGGTGTGTCTTTGTCTTGCCCCTGTGGGCGTCTGTGGTGGGCCCATATTTCCTCCTTCCCCCTGCCTCCCCCCCCCGCACAGGTCAGAGACAAATATATAATCTACAAGAAGTGTGTGTTGTTGTGTATAGGCCGGCAGGGGGTGGCAGGGAAGGTGTGTGCGGGTGTGTGTACGTGAGAAAAAAGCAACACATGGTTAAACACTCCCTAGCAGGGAGTTCGGGCAACTGCATTGCAGGAAAACCCCATGGCATTTCAAGGGTTAACAGATCAAGGGCAGGGGGGTGGGGGAATCCCCTTCTGAGATACACAACTTGGGAATCCCAGAGAGAGAGAGAGAGAGAGAGACAGAGAGAGAATATCAAATTTCTGAAGCCGCCAAAGTTCAACCACCACCCTCCCGCAACCTGGTGTCCTCCTGTTGTATTGGACTGCAATTCCCATCATTCCCAGAAAGCCCAGACCAGGCTTGGGGAAAGCCAAGCCCCATTTCTGCCAGTTACCACGTCCGCGTGTAGCCGAAAGGAGAGAGTGAACATGAGAATACACAGAGAGCTCCACCCACCATGGTGGGGGGCGGAGGAAGGAGAAAGATGTGTGTTTGCAGAAAATGCCCTTTTCACACAAAACACACGTGCACACACCAGAGGCACAAACGCAACAGATAACACACAAACACACACACGATACATGTGTGTGTATATATCACAGCAAAAGACAAAACTTTTAGACAGAGGAAACCCAAACCCAGAAACATACCTGAATTGCACACACACAAAGTTACAGCCTTCCGCGAAACGCACAGTGTGGAGATTAAGATGCAAACGCAGCAGCACACAGCTGAAGGCTCTCAGGTTACAAAACAGACCCTGAAGCACACGGAGCAGGGAGAGGTGTGGAATCACACACAGACACACACACAGAGTTCCAACACAATGCAGCCGCCTCACACAAGATGACAAGGCAGGACCTGTCAACCGCTCCCCAAAGCATCACACAAAACTGCCTTCTACGTTTACCCACAAACAGCAGCACAGCTGGCTAAGAGACACAATGGCCCAGACACACACAGTAGCGACAAACACACACACACGCTTCTGTGTGAAACATGCCCACCGGCACAGAGTGATTGAACCTTGAAAATGCAGCATCTTTGGGGATGTGTCCAAGGATACACACACGAAACCACAAACTACTTACACACACACACTGGAGACAGGGCACCGGGTTCAAGGGGGAACAGCAGTGTGAACCCGCGTGCCCAAGAGAAAGCACAGAACACACACAACTGCCATGTGCGGGACTCTCAAAACACCTCCACGCTCATCGCGCCTTTCTTTCACTCTTTCGTTCTCTGCTGAATGGGGAGAAAGAAATCCCGAACGACACACATACACAAAGGAGGCGCAGACACAGACACGCAGCAGCCTCGCACGGGCGGCATGACCTTACCTCCTGGCCCACACGGAGAGGATGGGAAGAGGTGCGTTTCCCTTCAGAGCCGTCCCGGTTGTCCCCCAGGGGTACAAAGGCGCATTGAGGGGCCGTGCCAGAACTCGTGCGAAGGGCGCAGAGTGTGTAACTTCTGAGTCGCCCTGGCTGCCGGCAGCGTGTCCTGCTCTCCCTCCCCCACCCCCACCACACCACCACTACTACGGTGAGGGTTCGGGGTCCCTGCCAAGTCAGCGGAGTGCGTGTGTGGGGGGTGAATTCCGGCCACAAGTGACTCAGCCCCCTTTCCTCCCCCGGTAATCCGTCCTGATTTAAAGAGACGGCATGACATCATCCCCCACCCAGCTCCGTCTAGTTCCCTCCTCCTCCGCCCCCTAAGCAACACTGCCCCGCCTGGGAATCCCAGACACGGCGGCCGCCCCATCACAGCCTCAGCGGCCCGCCCTCCTTCCCCACCGCTCACACGGAGGAAACACAAGCGCAAAAACAATGCAGTGATTTCAGATGTACACACACAGACGCACACAGAGAGAACTTTGCCTACGTGTCCCCACCCCCACGCGCCGTGCTCTCATTCATCCCAGGGCAGGCCGCGGGTTGCCATGTGCTCACAGGCGACCCAGGAGCAGCAAACAGACACCGGCATGCTCAGAAGATCTCTGGCCGCACGCCGGCATGAAACCCGTGCGCCGGGGGCCCGGGGAGGGCAACGCCAGCGAAGCAAAAGCCACACTCGGCAGGAAAGCCATTTGCCTCTCCCGAGAGAGACCCCCGGATACACCCAGCCGCGACACAACAGTGGCACACCACACACACACGCGCGGGAGGCGGGGAGGCCCTGATCCCTGCCTCGTCTCAGCACGGCCTCAATGCCCCGACTGAGGCTCAAGAAGCACGACCGTCTTGGGCATGCCTAAAATACACCCCCCCCCCCTTCGGCGCCTTCCTCCCTGAGGAATCAGTAGCGTCTTTCAAAAGCAGCTGTTTGGCACTTGAAAAATAAAAAAAATGAGAGAGAGAGAGAGAGAGAGAGAGAGAGAGAGAGAGAGAGAGGCATGGCCACGCGGGCGAACACTAGGATCGTGCCAGTTCCTCCCAGCGGCACCCTCTCACGTCATCCGCTGCAGCCGGAACCTTTTCCTTGCTGGATTTAAGAGAGTTCACAGCGCAGGAAACGTTCCAGGCTGCAGTGCCGCTCCAGGCAGGAGCCCGCCGAGGAACGGAGCGGAAGGGTCCATTTGGCGTGCCACCCCCCTGCCCCGTGTGTGTGTGTGTGTGTGTGTGTGTACACACACAAAGAGGGCCTGGTTGCTCGGCACCACGCAGGCCGCAAGGGCAAACACACTGGGTACAAAATCCCACAATGCAGTTAGGCGGCCAAAACTCCTGCACGGCGCAGCGGCAAGGCGCCTCTCGGAAGGCAACGGGGCGGTGCGCGCACTCTCGTATTGCAGCCGTACGGGCACGGGCAGTGCACGCATCACAGATTCAAGGAGAACCTCTGAGACGAGGTGGAAAAACAGAGACGGAGAGAGGGGGGGCGCATGGGGGCGCATGGAATTGCACACCGGGCGCACCGTATTTCCACCACTCCACAAAAACTGCTTGGCGGCCAAACCCTATTTAGGGACATGCCGGGTTACAACGGCGGAACGGCTCGACCCCCACGGCTCCCGAGAACAAAAGCTAGCCTCCAGGACACCCGCAACGCTCTTCTTGCGCGAGGTCCCGCGTGGGCAGTGGGTTTTCGTTCTCTTTCGGTAAAATGCAGAACCCAAACACAACAGCAGGGAGAAATTGGGGGCCTGGGCAGCGCTGAAGGGCACGGCGGGGGTTAACCGTTTGTTTCCTCCAACAAGGAGCCTTTTAAGGTCACAGCAGCTGCGTTGCGGGGAGGCGCTTGCCGCTGGGGCAGCGGTGAGTCACTCCCTCGTCCCCCTCACGTAGAGGAGCCTCCCGCTCTGTGCCGCCCCGTCCCCCCCCTCCCCGTGCCCAGCTGCTCAGCTGGCGATGTGCCAGGGGGCGGGGAGAGGGCTGGAGTCAAAGCCCGGCCCCTCTGATGCACCGTCGCAGAAGCAAGGAAGGGGACGGGGCAGGGCGTCTGAGCATGTGCAAGAGGCAGCTTCCGTCGCAGCAAGCTAGCGGTGCAAAAAAGAAGAGAAAAACAGGACAAGACACCACCCCGAAAACTAACAAGAGTGTGCAACACTGGTTGTGCAACACTTGTGTGCAGGAGCTCCTTTTAAAATTTATTTTAAAGCATTTGAAACATTTAAGACGTTTTTCGGATGTTTTAGGATGTTCCTTAGGATGTTTTTAACAATATATATGATGTTTTAATTCAGTTTTATGCATTTTATCGCTTATTGTTGTTCCTCGCCTCGATCAAAATGGAGAGGCGGGGAAGAAATAAAATTATTATTATTATTATTATTATTATTATTATTATTATTATTATTATTATTAATGTTTTTATTTTATTTTATCTTATCTTGTACACCGTTCCGAAATTTTCAATGGGGAGCGGTATATAAATACTGTAAATAAATAAAAATAAATACTGCGCCCCCTTCCCAATCACGGGGGACGAGGCCGCGCTCTGCACCGCACGACTGTCCGAACCCCGAATTTTCCAAGCACTGTGCCCCCCTCCCCCGCTGCAACCGCTGGATCCTCCTTAATTGTTGCGACAGCCTCTCTCCCAACCCAGGGCCCTCCAGATGTGTCGGACTACGACTCCCATCGGGGAGGAGTTGCTTTGAAAGAACGAGTGGACCCGTAACACACCGAACCTCAAAGTCATCCTCCCGCGCCCCATGTAGTCTGCCCGCTGCCCCACTGCTGGCGGGAAATGAAACGCAAGTTGCCAAAGCGTGAGGAAAATAGACACCCGGCCCCCAGGAAACGCGGCCCGCACGCCGAATACGTCCTTCGCAGGACACCGAAAAGCCGCGCCAGGCCCGGCCGCGCCGGCCACTCACCGAAGCAGGGGGCGTCCTCGGCGCTGCTTTCTCATTGGCTGACTCCCCCCCCACACCGGGCCCATGCGGCGTTTTGGCCCACGAGGCACGGCGGGCGGGGGGGGGCGGGCGGACAGCTACGCTCCAGCCATGGTGCGGGACCCAATCCTGCAGAGAAAGAAGGAAGGAAGGAAAGAGGGTTAAAGGGGGAGAGGTTCTTTGGTTGAAGGGGGCGGATTTAACCCTCCTTCCCCCCACACTCCCGGCCCCATTTTCAGGGAAGAAAACACACTGCACAGGGCGAATCCCCCTGGTAGGTAGGCCTCGTGTCCCGTATGCTGAGATATCAATCAAAGAGGACAGTCCCGGCCCACAGGCTAACACACTAAAAAGTCACGACACACAAGGATAGAGGAATGGGGAGGGAAGAGGAAAAAGAACGAGGTCGGCTTTTAGCAGGGGTGTTGGGTTGGCCCTGCTTCCTGCTCTCTCGGCACATCCTTGGAGAAGGAGACCATCACACACTGCGTGCCGGCCTCTTCCTGCACACACGCTCCAGCCCCCGTGCCTGCGATGTGCAAACGTCCTAAAAGCCCCCCCCCCGCTGCCCAGGGAGGGGAAACCTACAGCGCGGGTCCCATGTGCAGAGTGCAAATGGTGAGCAACGTGTGCCTGCTTGTGCCTGTGAAGGAAATCCTCAAGGATGAGGGCGGTGAAGTCATAGAATCATAGAATAGCAGAGTTGGAAGGGGCCTACAAGGCCATCGAGTCCAACCCTCTCCTCAATGCAGGAATCCACCCTAAAGCATCCCTGACAGATGGTTGTCCAGCTGCCTCTTGAAGGCCTCTACTGTGAGAGAGCCCACAACCTCCCTAGAGAACTGATTCCATTGTCGTACTGCTCTAACAGTCAGGAAGTTTTTCCTGATGTCCTGCTGGAATCTGGCTTCCTTTAACTTGAGCCTGTTATTCTGTGTCCTGCACTCCGGGAGGATCGAGAAGAGATCCTGGCCCTCCTCTGTGTGACAACCTTTCAAGTATTTGAAGAGTGCTCTCATGTCTCCCCTCAGCCTTCTCTTCTCCAGGCTAAACCTGCCCAGTTCTTTCAGTCTCTCTTCATAGGGCTTTGTTTCCAGACCCCTGATCATCCTGGTGGCCCTCCTCTGAACACGCTCCAGCTTGTCTGCGTCCTTCTTGAATTGTGGAGCCCAGAACTGGACGCAATACTCTAGATGGGGCCTAACCAGGGCCGAGTAGAGAGGAACCAGGACCTCCCGTGATTTGGAAGCTAGACTTCTGTTAATGCAGCCCAAAATAGCATTGGCCTTTCTTGCAGCCATATCGCACTGTTGGCTCATATTCAGCTCGCGATCTACAACAATTCCAAGATCCTTCTCGTTTGTAGTATTGCTGAGCCAAGTATCCCCCATCTTGTAACTGTGCCTTTGGTTTCTATTTTCTAAATGTGTCCTACTTTACATGGGAAGGTCCTCTGTCCAGCCCAAGAGAAAAGTCTCCTAAGGAAGGCAAGCCGGGAGGGGCCAGGTCAAAAGAGCGAAGAGGCAGGCCACGGGGCCTGGGCCCGGCCTGCCCCGCCAGATGAAAGGGCCCTGGCACTTCTATCTAAATTACAGCCCTTCTTCCTAAATCTGCCCCTCTCCCTGTAAAGGAGCGCAGGTCATGCAAATGGGTGCCCTCTTTCCTCCATCGGGGTGGTGCCAAAGGGACCCCCTTCCCACATCTGGAGGGCAGAGGGGAGTGTTTCTGGGGGCACCAGAAACCCCCCCCCCAAAAAAGGTACTTGGGCAGTGGATTATTAATATTATTATTTACATTTATATACCACCCCACAGCCGAAGCTCTCTGGGCGGTTCACAAAGATTAAAACGCGGAGCATTAAAAACAAATATGCAAAATTTAAAACCATCAAAAACATAAAAACAGATTACATACAATAGCCATCTATTCTGGGTCAGTTAAAAACTCAGCATGTGCTGCCAAATGCCTGGGAGAAAAGGAAAGTCTTAACCTGGCGCCGAAAAGACAACCATGTTGCCGCCAGGCGAGCCTCGTCGGGGAGATCGTTCCAGAATTGGGGGGCCACCACTGAGAAGGCCCCGTCCCTTGTTGCCATCCTCCGAGCGTCCCTCGGAGTAGGCACCCGGAGGAGGACCTTAGATGTTGAGCGTAGCTAGGAGTGATGGGTGAGTGAGGAGAAGTCTCCCTCCTGGACCCCCAAAATCCACCCCTGTTCCGCAGAACCCTGCATCTTGCCAGTTTCGCTCCCCACTCACCGCGGTGGCTGACGCCCAAGCGCAGGTGGGGAGGTTTGCCGGCATTATCGGCTCCGTGGAGGCCACGGCTGTGACTTCTCTAAGCCCAGACACGGCAGCCCACGCACCCTGCGCCTCAGCTGCTCCTGCCTCAGAGACAGGGGTGGGGAGCCACACTGAACCCACGGATCCCTGCAGGGAACCCCCCCCCCAAGCGAACGTCCTCCATCCTCAACGCAGCCTCTACGCCGGAGCCTCAGGGGGGGTCACACGGTTCAGAGGCTCTTCCTGCAAAAACCGACCCAACCTGTCCCGTCTTGCTCCCTCCGGGACCAGGCCGACACCCGAAGCCACAAAACCCACAGCCCCACTGGCCTGTCCCGGCCCTGAACCAGCTGAGTCACGGGAGTTTCACAACTCCAAAAGGAGAGGACCTGGAGGGGAGGTCAAAAGGCCAAGGTGGGACCGGAGGGGTGGGGGTGCGGGTGCTATGCTTGTCTCAAGGCCAAAAGACAGAGGTGGCACTCAGGTCCCACCTTGGGAAACCCGCTCGCTCTCGGTGTGGGTCTTCCTCCCCCTCTGGTCTCAGCTCATCTGTAAAATGGGCGCAAGCAAAGCTGCAGGGGAAAGGTGACCACGGAGCTCACGAATGGGATGTGCCGAGGCTCTCTGCGTGACATCAGAGTCGCCACTGGGCTGGGGGGGGGGGGCGCGTTTGCAGAAATGGCGCATAAGGGACGGCGGGGCTGAAACGGCGGAGATAAAGGCCCCACTGTGTGGACACAATGGACACAGAAGCAACCAGCCCAGCCAGCACAAGGGCCCCCTTCAGAGCTGCCCACGCGGGCGAGGGAGATCCCTTCCGTGGGTGGGGGTGAGGGGGGCAAGCAGCTGCCGACAGCCCCGGGGCCTCTCAGACATCCATGACCGGGGGGGGTGGGGGGGAGGACAGTGAGAGGGTGGGGGGAGGGGAAGAACCGCAGCAGCACGTGTGAATCGCCAACACAGCACAGGGCAGCCGTCAGCCAAGGTGACACGCATCTGGGAGGGCGCCGCGTTGGGGAAGCGTTGGCAAACCCCCTGCCTCTGTCGTTGCCCCCATGTTGAGTCCTAGATTGTAAGCTCTTTGGGGCAGCAGCCTGGACTTTATTTATTTATTTATTACATTTCTATACCGCCCCAAAGCCGGAGCTCTCTGGGCTGTTTAAAAAAGTTAAAAACAGTGAACATTTAAAACAAATATACAAAAATTTAAAACCATCAAAACCATAAAAATAACAATATCCATTTAAAACAACTATTCTGGGGTCCATTAAAAACTCAACATATGTTGTTAACTGCCTGGGAGAAAAGTCTTGACCTGGCACTGAAAATAAAACAATGTTGGCACAAGGTGATCCTCATCGGGGAGATCATTCCATAATTGGAGGGCCACCACCGAAAAGGCCCTCTTCCTTGTTGTCATCCTCCGAGCTTCCCTCGGAGTAGGCATTCGGAGGAGGACCTTAGATGTTGAGCATAGCATTCGGGTAGGTTCATGTTGGGAGAGGCGTTCCATCAAGTATTGCAGTCCCAAGCCATGTAGGGCTTTATAGGTTAAAACCAGCACCTTGAACCGTCCCCGGAAATGTACAGGCAGTTAATGCAAGTGGGACAGAATCGGTGTTATATGTTCGAACCTCCCTTTTCCAGCTATCAATCTGGCTGCTGCATTTTGCACAAGCTGCAGCTTCCGAACCGTCTTCAAAGGCTGCCCCACGTAGAGCACATTGCAGTAATCTAATTTGGAGGTTACCAGAGCTTGGACGACTGAAGCTAGGCTATCCCTGTCCAGATAGGGGCACAGCTGGGCCACCAACCGGAGTCTGTAGAAGGCACTCCGTGACACCAAGGCCACCTGAGCCTCAAAGCACCGAACTGGATTTCAGCTGGGATTTCAGCCTCTGCTGGATTGCAGAACCTAAACGCTGAGCCTCCTCCACTCACTCGGCACCAAAACCTGACCCGAAACATATGAGGCAGTAAGTGGAATACCTCTGACCACATGCAGAGTGTCTTCCTCTGCACACACAGGGCTTCTGCAGGCCAGGGGCCAGCCTCCTCCAATTCCAGCCTCCAGATTCCACGCCTTCCTCCCGGAAACAGCGCTTGGATCCCTCCAACTTTTACACACTTGTAGACGCGCCACTAGTGGGGCGGTGGATCCGTTCCGGGTTTTAGAACCAGTCAGAACTCTGAAGGAGGTGTCCAAGGTGACCTTAGAGCACTGACTGGTTCTGACTGAAACCTGGAGCGGAGTCACGGCCCCACTGACATCGGAGCCACCGGAGTTCACAACTAGCCACCCTTTAGGCGCGTGGTTCAGACGCGCGACCAGAACCCGCTCACAAAAGATCACACCGCTTCACTCTGGGTCCAGGAAATCTACGGTGATCCACAATTCCTGCTGCCTCCAGTTCTGAATTTTCCACCCCACAAAACCTCTCATTGCGGCGGGCATTTTAAATCCGTGTCGGCAACTAAAATGGCGCTGTGAACCAGAGCGGGACAGCCATTTCAAGTATATTTGCTCCAGTGCAAAGATCCGGATGGCCACCGAGGAAGGGACCCAGGATTCTGGGCTCCTGAACACCGCCTCCCACGGATGCCCAGGGGTGTCCGATAGATTTCAACGCCACTATTCCGAAAACCACACGCTTTGCCATTTCTGATGCACTCCCATTTTTGCGCACTTCCAGAGTGGTGGTGCTCCTGGCAATGTAGGTGTGGGGCAGTGAGCATGGGGGGTGGAGGGGGGGCGAGAAAGCAAAGCAAAGCAGTGAGGGATTTGGCCGCACCTGGGGAGCGCACAGAAATCTACGCCACATGCACTCTACGGTGTTCCAGCTGGGGTCCTTTCCTGATGATGCAAGGAGAGGCAACGTGCCACGTTTGATGGTGTAACCGTTCCCTAGAACGGCACAGGCAGCTGGGCCTGACGCACAGGGACCCTGACGATATTCCTGACCCACAACGAGTGTCGTCTCCTCCGCTTTCCCCCGGGGAAAGGGGAGCAGCCCAACATCACAGAATGGAAGAACAGGGATTTCATTCTCTCTTCCCCCGGGCCAATTTAGCCTGGCGGTGGAATATCAACGCATTTTGGGGGTTGCACAGAACTCTTCATCGGGCAGGGGAGAAAAAGAGTTCTGTGTCGCCCGGATGCGTGCTGCACCAACTTCAAACGGCCCAATATGAGATTGCTTCAGCCGCTTTCGCTCGCCTGCCTTTGGGGGGATCGATGTGCGAAAAGTGCAGGGCGCAGGGCCGGAACGGCACCTGCCTGGTGAGTGTGCGTGTGTGGGTGTGGGTGGGTGTGTGAAAAGTGGGGCGAGAGGGGCAGACACGGAGAAACCATGCTTGGCCCGCATGCACACTGCCTTCAGGCCCAATGGTGTCACTGACCCTCGGCTTGTGCTCCCCCACGGGGGGCTGGTTTTTCTTGTTCCTATACATTTTCCCCAGCACAGACAATCTCTGGAGCCAAGGGCGTCTTTCTGCACCCCACAGCAGCATGAGGTGTGTGTGGAGATATGCCAAATGGCTCTCTCCCCCCCCCAAACACCCCTACACCAGCCCCAGCATCCTCAGGCACCCCACGGCAGAACGTGGCGATAGGACAAACCAGGCCAGATGGTCTATTTCCCCATCTGTCCTGTCCCTACTGGGGTTTCGCCACATTCCCTCTCTCTCTCCGCATAAAAACACCCAGGCAAAGACACAACAGTGTTCGAATATGACCGTGCTGCCTAAACCAGCCTCCCCCCCAACTGCGGGGCCTCTAGAACCGTTGGACTACAGTCCCCATCATTCCCAGCCAGGACGGGCCACCTACAGCAGCCGGCGGCACAACCTCTCCCAACCGGACGCTCTCCAGATGTGTTGGACTACAGCTCCCATAATCCACAGCCAGGAAACGATGGAAGGTGTAGTCGCTGCCAGTCAGTGTCAACAATACTGAGCTAGATGGACCAAGAAGCAGTTTCCTAAGTCCAACGCAGCTATATTATTATTATTATTATTATTATTATTATTGGGGGGGGGGGGAATGCTGTAATCTATATTCTGCTAATAAATGCTGAATTTGCACAATCGCCCAGAGCCGCTTATATGAGAAATGCTTCCTCTTACCTTCTTCTGGTTAAGCAGAAGTGCCCCAGTTTATTTATTTTTTTAAAAAAGCCAAAATATGTACACCTGAAGCCCATTATTATTATTATTATTATTATTATTGAGCAGGACGTGGAATATTCCCCAATGAAATGCTGGGATTCCTACCCAGGAGCCATCACAGCCAGCCACGCGACTTTTGTGGATGTGGCCGTGGGCTGACAGCAATGGTCACCTGGGTCCCAGTGGACATTTACATGAGAATTATACACAAAGCCCCGGAACTGGAATCAAGGAATCAGACCTCAGTCTGCGTTCACAGTATGGCTTTGGCGTGGGGGGTGGAGGGGTGGGGCTAGGGAGGGCACCGGGTCTTCTTTCAAGCCCTCCTTGAGGGGCGGCGGGCAGAGATTTGCCCTGGCGCTGCGTCACATGTGACACTTTTCACAAAACCCACGTCCCTCGTCCACGAAACCGTGCCCGGTCTGCGCACAGGTGCAACCGCCGTGACCGACCGAGCGTCTACCTGCCATTTTCCGTGGGAGAAAGGCAAAACGGTGTGAAGCAACCCCAAATATCACCATGGATGCAACTACACACGTGCCCAGACATGTGTGAACACACACACACACCCCTGGATGAGTAAAAGGAAATTGGGGTTTCAATTCCGGACAGCAGCTTAGACAACTTCCTGCCGGCATGAAAGAGAGGGGAAAACGGGGAGCGGATCTGTGCATCAGAAGCAGGGAACGTATGCGCCAGTTGCAACCAGCAAACGGACGGAAATATATGGGGCGGGGGGGGGGGGCTGAAATCCGTTCTATCGGGATCTCAGGACGTGGGTGGGTCGGCGTTCTACTCTCTCGGGCTGTGTGAAATTAGAGGGTCTTATTTTATTTTTTTATGGAAATATTTGGAGTTTTCTGTTCAATAAGGCTCTGTTAAAAAAAAGGTTTGGGGGCTCGAAAGAGGTGTCGGGGGGATTTTTTGGGCTATCTACTAAGGAATTTGTTTTCAAATCATCTTTTCCCAAGGGGATAGACTGGGGTCAGGGGGGGGCTGTTCCCTGAAACCCCCTGAAATGCAACTGGGAATCAATGTGCTCCCTCTGTCCATCTGTCAGGGATGCTTTAGGGTGGATTCCTGCATTGAGCAGGGGGTTGGACTCGATGGCCTTTTAGGCCCCTTCCAACTCGGCTATTCTAGGATTATTTGATTCAGTTGTGCCAGGTCCTAACATTAAAAAATGAAATGAAATGAAAATCTGGATGTCACAGACACCTTTCCAAAGCCCGGGGAAAAACACCCCTTTCACTCACAGCTCATCTTTCCCAGGATTGCAATCCTGGGGGTGGGGGGTGGGGGCGGAAAGACCAGGAAACGGGAAAGACTCGGGCTTCATCCTGTTTCCAAGGAACCTCCTTCGGTTGAAACCTGATGATCCCACTCCCAAAGAACTCAGGAGTCCTGGACCTGGTCTCTTCCTCCTGCAATCTCCCCTCCCTGTCCCCAGCCGTCCCCCCCCCGGTCAGAGTAGAGCCCCCACCCCCCCACCCCCGATATGATCTACAACAATCTGCAGCCCCAGCTAGAACTCTGTGCAGACAGAACCCAGGCGTCCGGTTCCCAGAAACCCCAGCGACTCTGAGCCAACCCACTAGGAAACCATGTGACACGGCTCCATGAAAGCCACAGCGGGGGGGGGGGGATGACGACGACGACGAACCCCATTCATACCCAGGGAGCGTCGCTGATGACCCCACATGACCCCCACACACAGCCCACAGCCCCACCACCGTCAAACATTCCTTGGCAGCGACGCAAGAGAACAGAACACAAATTATGGGGAGAAAATATCTGCCCCCACTCCAGCCCCGGGAGCGAACGGCTGCCAGCCCCTCGTCCCCCACCAAAACAGCCTGCCCCAGCCAGGCGCCCTCCAAAAGTCTTGGACTACCCCTCCCATCACCCCCCTGCCAGTGGGAATGATGGGAGGTGTAGTCCAGTTAGGGCAGGCCGCACCAACCCGGTCTCGAACTGGACACTCACAGAGTCTGTTCTCCTGATGTCCTTCGCAAGGAAAGTGCTCCAGCTGGGCTGCTGTGCCTTTGCTCATCGCAGGGACACCCCCCCCACGCCCTCACTGCCCCTATTTCGACAAGCACACACGCGCACAGATCTGCACCCTGACCCTTTCCCTCGCAGGTAGGCGAGGAAAACCACCAAACGGCTGCCTAAAAAGAAATATATAGCTACACGCACAAATCACCGTGGCTCTCATCCGCGCCTTTCCTCCGCGCTCTTTTTGCGCTCCCTCTTGTAAAGGGCTGGCCGGCCGGCCGGACCCGTTTTTCAGCCGCCAGGTGCCACCCTCCTCAGCCCACCACACCTTGTCTCACCTGGGCACCCTTAAAGGGACAGGTGCACAGCAGCAGGAACACACCTGACAAGGGAGGCTTCACGCCACGCGCTCTCCGTTTCTAAGGGGCGAGGGGCCCTCTGCCCTTTTCTTTTCTTTCTTTTTACCCTCTGAGAGGGAAGGCCCAGGTGCAGGGCCCAAAAGGCACTCTGCACGTTCTCAGAGGCTCTCTCAGCTTTATTACCGCTTGGCCCGCTTTAGGGCCGAGGCACAACGTTAAAAGCAGGTTCTAGGGTTCAGCTCTAAGCAAAACGGATTTCCATCGCTTCGCTTAAATCCTCTGTTCATCTTTTTTCCTCTCCCCCCCCCTTGGCCCCCTCCCTATAAGGTCCTTACATGTTCTGCATTCGTACAGATTTTGCTTCAAAACTCTCGCCTGGCTCCCAAAAATATTTTAGGGGCAGGGGAAGCAACTGGCGCAGGAGAGGAAAAAAACCCTCACCTTGCTTAGCTCCCCCACTCCTAATCCACCATCTATGTCCATATTGCAAACTGTCCCCCCCCCCCCGCCTCACACACTCAGCCAGGTCAACCCCCTCACCCCCCCAGTTCCAAGAGAAGCTCATCCCATGCCCCGTCCTTCCGTCAACTTTGCACTACGGAGTCCACATTCTGCTGGTGACACAAAATTGTCACTCCCCCCCCCCGAATAGGACGATATCCTATTTAAACCAAACACGCAGCCCCCCCCTGCAAAGCCGCAACACACACACACACACACACAAAACTTTCAACTTTGCTCCAATCGCCTCCAAAATGCCACTTCTACTTCCGCCACTGTTCAAAACAGGCTCGCCTCCCCCAATATTTACAAGCGTGCACCCCCACCCCAAAATCCCCCCCTACACACATGCAAATCATGCAGCCCAGCTCCCAGCACTCCACCAGCCTCGTCCCCCCCCCCCACACACACTTGCCAAATATCCGCCCTCTGCTGCTTCTCCGCCCCAAAGTTCCTTTTAAAACAGCCCCGTGCTCTTTTCGCAGCTGGAATTCTCCGGGGTCGGATCCTGCTTAATTAGAGAAACAGGGTTTGGGCGCAGCTGGAGTTTGTGCAAACTTGCCCTGCGTCGCGGGCCCAATCCCAAGTCCCACCATCTGCACGAACGGCGTTGCCTGGTGGCCCGAACCGGGGACCGAGCGTGGCTTACCCCGGACCTCGGCCCGCCCCATTTAGGTCCTCGCCAAGAAGCAGCAGGACCCGGGGGGGGGGGGCCCTCCCTGGCCTCCAGCTCTGACTCAGTCCAAATCCACACAGGTCGCCAGGCGCAGGTTAAGGGGGGCTGCCGGGCTGCCGGGCTGGGGAGAGGCTCCCCCCTTTGCACCCAATTGGGACAAGAGAAGGCCGGCGGCGGAATGTGGGACCCCGACCTCCAGGGCAGGGAGCTGTCCCCCCCTTCTACACCAGCTGAAGGAACGCGTGTCAGGCAGCCGAGGAGACCCCATGGGGACGGGAAGGCGTCAGCCAGGCCACGGGCTCCCACAGAGTTCTGTCAAGCGGCACCCCCATCCCGGTCCCGCTGTACGCCCGGGGGGGTGGGGGCGGGCTGCGCCGTTCTGCGGCTGCCTCCGGGCCTCGTGCGACAGCGGGACCCGGCGAGCAAGCAGGCGGTGGCTGGGCTCGGGCGCCATCCGTTCGTTTCCAGGGGACGTGGTTCAGCCCCAGAGGGGGGGTGACACGGTGCGGCCTGCTGTGGCGGAACCCGGTTCTGCGCCGGCCGCGAGGACCAGGGTTGGGCCGGGCCGGCTCCAAGGGGAGCGGGTCCCGGATTCCGCACCCGCCGCCGGAACAGGGTTCGGAGGACCGACTCCAGCCAGCTTCGGCAGGGGTCCGTGGGAGCCGGACAAGGCGGAGGGGTGCGTGACGGGTCCCGCGGCCACCGCTGGAACAACGTCTGTCCATCCTCCGGGAAGCGTGTCCGTCCGCCTGCACCCGGGCCAGCTGGTCCGCCGTCTGCTCCTTTAAAGGTCCCTCTCGTTTTCCTCGCGGTGGCAGGCGAGGGGAGCCCAGCGCAGTGGCGGCGGCAGTGAGAAGGGAGCGAGGCCAGGCCTGTGCCCAACTCTCGGCTTCCCCCACCCTGGTGCTTTCGCTTCGCTTCCCAGCACATAACAAAGCCAGCAAAAGCCGCCAGAAAGACCTTTACGCACAGACACACGGCACACACCGCTCCCCTCCAGCGGCACACACACACACGCACATCCACGGCGAGTCGATCCCACTCGGGGCGAGATCCCCCCAAACTGCGAGAAGGCGGCGAGGGGGGAAAAAAAGGTGGGGAGGGAGGAATCCGACAGACGGCAGCGGGGTGGGGGTTATGGGGGAGAGCGATGGGGGGCGCAGAGCCAACATTACCTGCAGAAAGGGGACTGCTAAGGCTGGCGGGGAGGGGGGGTGGAGGGCGCCGGTCCTCAGGATCTCCCCTCGCCCGGCTGGGGCCGTGGGGGGCAGAGGGAGAGAGAGAGAGAGAAAAAAGCCTGTAAATTTTCCAACCCCCCCAGCGGGGGAGAAAAAAAAAGGAGGAGATTTTTTTGTTCGGAAGGGCAGGGGAAAAATAGCCAGTCTTGCTTCTTTGGTAGCGGACTTTGGTGCCAACTGAGATAAATCCACAGGGTTCGGTGCTGCAAGCTTGCGCGACTAACTCCTTTCCACACTCGATGGCTGGCTGGCTGGCTGGCTGGCTTGCCTTCGCTCGCTTCGCCCCCCCCCTCCAGTCTCTACTCAAACAAAGAAATGTGTTCCGTGCCCAACCCCCTCTCAGCCCCCCCTTTCCCAAGCCCAGACATACCTCCTCCTCCTCCTCCTCCCCCTCCCCCTCCCCCTCCCTTTCCGGCAGCCTCACTTCCATGTTCCCAGCTCACTCACATGCTCTCATGCGCCGCCACTGGAGAGCCGGCTGGAGGAGAAGCAGGGATGGTTCGCGCATAGGCGGGGAAGGCAGGCAGGCAGGCAGGCAGGCAGGCAGGCAGGCAGCAAGAACCAGCCTGGCTGCTCTCGGGGCGATGGCTCTGGGGGTGCTCCTTCTTCGGAAGTAGTGCCTTTCCTGAGAAAGAGAGACGGGTTAGGGTGGCGGGCAGAGGCAGGCAGGCGGGCAGGCAGGCAGGCAGGTGCACGCCCTGGGATGGAGGCGGGTGGCGAAAACGGCTAGACAGGCGAGGTGGGTTCAGGGGAAGCCAGAGGCCCCGGGGTGTGGAGCGGGCGGCGCGGCGCAGGAAGAGACGCTTTGCGGAGGCCGGCCGGCCGGAGACAGCAAGCCTGCAGACAGGGGCTGCGGACGGCACGGCTGGGCACGGGCGGGCAGAGGGTTTCTATGCGTGGGCAGGCGTGCATGTGGGGCACTCAGGGTCTGCCCCGGGGCAACTGGAAAGGCGCCTTAGATGCGCTTTAGCTGTCCTTGAACCACATGCGCGGGAGGCGACCCGGGGCCGCAGGCAGTCACAAATCCTGCCATCTGGACCCACGGCAACCAGGGACTCCAGGCAATGTTCTAGCGACTAGAGACATTTCCTGGGGGCGGGGGGGGGGGGGGGAGAGGGCGAACGCAACCGCAGAACCTAACACCGTGTTGCAGAATTCGACCGGCTCAAGCGTGCATTTGGGGGTGGGGCGTAGGGTCTGGCCCCCGTGCCCTGAGCTGGGATCCCCTGGACTTAAAGCGTTTTAAAGAAACGGATCCCACAGGGACGCTGCTTAAGTCGGTTTCTTTCACGGCTAGCAGCTAGACGGTCTTTGCAATGTCCATCCTCAATCTGCCTTTCTGTCGCTCGGCTCCACCGCTTTGTAAGTGCTGACAGGCTGGGCCATGGATTTGATCTCCTTCCCCAACGTCCTTTTGAAACAGCTGGCAACTGTCTGCACATGCTACCTATTATTATTATTATTATTATTATTATTATTATTATTATTATTATTATTATTATTATTATTATTATTATTATTATTATTTATCCAGATCTGTCTTACCCTGTCTTCTAAAAGAATTATCCCCCTCTCGCTGTGCTTTTCTCAGCCTTTTCCAGGTGTGCCAGGGTCCGGGACCAAACTGCCCCCCCACTCCCACCCCCACCCCCATGGAAAAGGAAATTTCAGGATTCCACAGCCAGGCCAGGCTAGCAGTAGGACGCACCTAAGCAAAGGAGGCTTGCTCTGTTCTGTCATTCGCAGAATATATTCTAGTTGCAGAATATGGAAATTTAGCAGGTGGTTACGCCAGCAGGACGCAATGGGCGCCTCTGGGCATACAGAAAAAGGGCCGGTTTTTTCTCGCCGGCTCATCAAAACGTCTAAGGAATTCTGAGTCCCCAATGTCCCGCTCCCATTTTACTAGCGCCAGGCTTAATCAAAAGAAAGCTGCGACCCATCTCTAGAAATCCTCCGAGCCAGTTACGTGGAAGAACACCCTCGGTTCGTGGGCTCCAGGGGCTGACACCCCATGGCTGTTCCTCATGCCTCTAGCCCCCAAAGCAGAAGCAGGCAAATGGATTTGGGACGTATCACAACCATTGCCAACTCTCCCACCGCCACCCCTCCGAAATGTACTTCACTGCAAGGACAGCGTCCTGGCCGTCATCGCCTGCCCTGCGCCTCCTCTTCTGTTTACACCCAGCGTGGGGGGGGGGGCGGATTTTCCCTCTATGCTGGGATCGGGCAAAGCCCCGCGGGGAGGCCAGTCGGACACAGTCTCCCCCGTTCTGAATCGGTGCCGGCAAGGCAGCATCAGGGCCGGGGCGGGAAGGAGCCAAGGAACTGCAAGGGAGGCAAGCTGAGAAACCAGGAGGCCCGGGTTCGAGTTCCCCACCCATGCATTGCCACAGACATTTTGCATCCTGCTTACTGCGCAGCGACTCACATATTCAAGCCGTAGCTCCTCAGGTGCAAAAAATATATAAAGGAACACCTGTGATGCCCGTCTGATGGCACAGTAGCCTACAATAAAGTCCCTAAAGCAACTTGCAACTTAAAAGTGCTGTAGAGATTACGAACGGTCGTGGGAGGCGTGTACCTGACCGCGAGAGAGGCAGACAGCGGGCCTCAATAGGTCCAGGAGCAGCGTAACGTGGGTCAGAGATGCAAGCAAGTCCCACAATTACAGCATCACACCAGCGTGATGAAATGCCATGCCGTCCACTGCTCCGTCCACACATCCCCTTTGCCTGTGGGGCAGCTGGGAGACCCGGAGCCTCGTGCTAACGGAGGCCCAGGGTCCGGCCCTACCATTCGGCAGGTTTGGGGCGTCGTGAAAGGGCAACAAATCTTGGCTTCTTTCATTTGTCGTTATTGCCATTTTTAAAATGTATTTATTTTTTAAAACTGCCAGGGATGGGGAGGTGGGGATTTTCTACCTCACGGGCCCAGTTTTGGGTGCTATGTAATTTGACGGGGGGTGGGGTGGGGGTGGCGGGCATTTGCTATTCTGCCTCGGGCGGCAAAATGTCCTGGACTGGCCCCGCTGCAGGAGCCCTGCCCCAAATCAGATGTGCACAGGGGACAGGAAAGAAAAATCCCGAGCACATTCTGGTTCAGTGTCCTTATCAACGGTGCAGGAGCGGGTGTGCGTTTCGGTCCAGCTTCCTCCCCCTGCTGCTGGGCACCCGGGTGCACCCTCCCCCACCCACTCCCAATAGGGATCAAGCATCCCTGACCCCCCAGCCCAGCCCAGCCCTGGGACCAACCCAGGAAAGTGGGGCGGGGGCGGCTTTTTCCAAAAAGGAAACCAGCTGGAGAGGCACCGGGGGGCGGGGGGACGACAGGATGCCTGGTTTTCACACTCAAAAGGCCGGTGGACGGAAAAGGGAGGAAGGGCAGTGATGCCTAGTGGGTGAGGCCTTTGTAGGGGCTCTTTCTGAGAAGGCAGTTGGAGTTGGTGAGCCAGGGCACTAGCGAGTGAGTATTTGTGCACATGTGCGAGAAGCAGGTCTGCCTTCCCCAAGCAAAGCCGGATGGAGATCTGAGCCCCCCTCCCCGCAGTAAGCTAGTCAGGTCCCCGGGGGGGGGGGGAGCTGGGGGAATATTTATAGCTCCGTCTTGAATGGAGAGCAGAGGACTGGGCTCCGGCGTTACCCAGCAACTGCCAGAGGGGCACGTGTGGAGGCCGGGTAATCTCCAGCGACCTTTCACCCCACCTCTGACCACACGGCACAAGGGAGAGAAACAGATGCACGGCCGGGGTGGGGGCGGGGGGGGCGAAATGAACACCCCCGCCTCCTTTTCCCTTTTCTTCCCCTGCACCCCAATCCTCCACACCACCAACGGAGGAGGCGCCCCACAAGTTTCGCAGCGGCCCCTCGAAATCCAGGCCCCCTCCCCCACGATGGCCAAAATGCAGGCTCCGACTCAAAGCGCCCCTTGCAAACTCAAAGGAGAGCTACGTTTCTTGCTCCAGGGGAGGGGGACCCGGGGGAATTGCTCAATTTGGGTCGGCGACTTTTTCTGCTGGAAATTCTCCCTTCCCCGGGCGCCTTGCACAAACGCCAATTCTTTCGGCTCACCTGGGCGCAGGCTGGCCTGTGCCAACTAGGTGCCCCTGCGGGTGCTTTGGAGTGCAATTCCCATCATCCCCTCCGGTGGGCATGCTGCGGGGGACAATGGTATTTGAAGTCCCCACACACACCCGGAGATGGCTGGAATATGGAATGCCGGCCTGAGGTTGAACTTGGTGCGGGAGCAGGCATGCTCAGAGGTTAAGTTGGGGGGGGGGCGCGTAAAGCGTTTGCCCCCCCTCCCTTCCCACCTTCTGCCTCTAAGGACGTGGGTTTTGCAGCTTGCAAACGAGCCTGCCGGTGTCGCTTCAAAATTCTCCAGCGGAGCCCTGAAATTCTGACCCACAGACCCACATTTGCAGCTTCCAAGGGGAGTGTCTTCTCCCCGCCCCCCCTCTCTCTCTGCATGACCCACAAGGCTGCCACAACGCCCCCCCCTCTTTCCTGCGTCTTCTTTGCCGATTTGAGAGAGCTGAGAGTTCAACCCAGGACAAGTTAAGAGCAGACGTTATATAAGCCGCTTGCAAAGACAACGCAAGGTGGGGATTGAGGGGGGTGGGGTGGGGGTGGCCGTGGGGAGGCTGAGCCCTCACAACGCTCCCCCCGGTGACTCACGGCCACCCCCCCACCCCGCCATTTTCTTTTCCGGAGAACCCAGGGGTCTGGGAGCTGCCACTCCAACGCCTCCCACACCCCAGGGATCGTGACCCCTTTCCCCTGCGAAAGCTCCCTATCTCAGCCAGTCTTCTCCCCGCAAGCTGACATGCAGCTCTTTTTGTCTTCCACAGGAAGTGGGGAGGGGGCGAGGGGGAGGGGAGCAGCCTCAACTTTTCGGCTCCCTTCCTGGCGTGAGGACAGAACGTCTCGCAGAGGGGAGAGGGAGGGAGGGAGGGAGGGAGGAAGCCCCCCTCCTTCCCCCCACACTCGCAACCCATGCGCGGCTGCGAGCATGAGAGTGTGTACGCATCCGTCACGTGAGCACCGCCGGCTCCACCCCACCAGCCACAGCTGCGCTCCTGTCGGCTGACAGAGCCCCCCCCCCTGCGCGCCCCACGACCCCCTGGCAGTGATCACGTCTGCCATGGCTGATCTGTTCGGGCAGCCAATGGGGGCCGGAGACCACCCAGAGAGCCAATGGGGACGCGTGAAGCAGCAGAACGGGCTTGAACCCAGGAGTCTGGGTTTTCTAGCCTGCCAGTTCCACACGTCCTGGCTTCGCCCACTCCCCTCAAGAAAAACACACCACCATCACCCCCCACCCCCAAAAAACCAGTTCAGGATTTACAGGGAGAGACGTGACACAGTCAGGAACTGTGACAAGACCTCGTCTCTCATGGTCAGTTTTCCAGCTCCATAAAATGGGAGCAAAGAGGCGTCACGCAGGAGCGAATGAAACACCGCGGCCTGTTCAGACGACACGCTAAGCCACGGTCAGGCCCGCCAGGCCTTTTGCCCTGCAGCTAACGGTTCGGAAGCGGTGCGTTTTTTCGATCCCGGCGATGTAGCCACCATGGTTAGGAACGGTTCACACGATACGCTAAGCTGTCGTGTTTTAGCTCAAAAGGCTTAACCGCCGTGGCTTAGCTGCGTCGCCCGAACAGGGTCAAAGTCACCCACCTTGAGCCTTTGGAATAGGGCAAGCTGTGGCGCTAAATTAAGAAAAATAAATGCACTTACTGTAATCCAGGAAAGGCGGGGCCAGGCGGGGGGGGGGGCCTCTAGTCAGGGGTGTTCGTGAGGAGCAGGAAACGGGCGTGATGTAAAATAGACCCTGGAAAACCTCGGTCTGCAAAAAAAAAAAGAAAGAAAAAGGCTTTGTTGACTGGTATAGAGTCCAACGTATCAGCCCATCTTCGTTTATAGAACATATTATGCTACTTGACGTAACTCCCAGAATCCTTTGCTGCGGTCAGTTTCTATAGGACAGTTTCCGTAGGTCGCCTCTTTTATGGTTTTCCAGTTATTCATGACCAAACCAGAAAACCCGCTCTCAGTGCTGACTTTTACCTCCAGCAGTAATTATTAGCCGCGACTTGGGAAAAGGAGGACGAGAATTCAGACTTCCTTAAGTCGCAGAATGCACCATTTCAGGCCACTTGGGCAGCACAGAGTGGTAGATCGGGAAAGCCTGGGCAAGATTTGGGTTCGGAGACGAAGATACCCCATAAGCGCACTGGTAGACCCAGCGGAGGAGGGCTGGCCCTTTCAGCCTCAGTTTTCTCCACCTGTGAAATGGGTATGCCAGCGGCATGCTGCAGGGGACAGCAGCCGACAATGAAAGACACTGGGGTGGGTCTTTCAACCTCTGTTACCCCACTCTGGTTTCCCAAGGCCTCCTTCTAATGTGGGAGGTAGAGCGTCACGCCAACGCACATACCGCTTCTTTTCCAAGAAAAATGTCAAAGGTGAGATCAGCTAAGGTGAGATCAACTCCCCTCCCCAGCCCAAAAGCTCCAAAGGCCTCAGTTCCAGACGTGGCGCTGGAACGCCGACTGAGCTCTGGAATATGCCAGCAGGGCCTTCTCGGTGGCTGCTCCCTGGTTGCAAAAAGTCTTGCCCAGGGGAGTTAATTAAATTTGTAATTTTGCGCTGCTGCTATTTTTATCTGGTTGAGCTTTTATATTGTATTTTATATTATGGTGTTGTACTATTGTTTTATACTTTGAATGTTTTTAATTTTTGTGAACCGCCCAGAGAGCTCCGGCTATTGAGTGGTATAGAAATGTAATAAATAAATAAATAAATAAATAAATTTGGCTCCCTCTCGGACGTCCTTCTGCCAGCAGCCAAAGATTCTTTCGTTCGAGCAGGCCTGCAGCACGTAACATGGTCTGTTGGACTGGGTGCTGTGTTTTCATTCTGTCGTTGTTGCATGTGTTTTTAACTGTGTTTTAATGTATTTATTTTATTTTTATTAAAAATATATATCATTCATCGTTTTTAATTTTTTTTAAAAAAAAGCATTCGTCGTTAGCTGCCTTGTGCCCCATTTTTGGGGGTGGGAAAGGCAGCCCCACGAATCAAATCAATAAACATGTGGTTTAGCAGTAAAGAAGAGGGCATCTCGGAGCATGTGCAGAGCGCATTGTTGGAGCTGGGCTAAGCAACCAGCAGCCTCATGCTACCAGCCAGGGCCCTTCCCGCTTACACGGCATGCATCTCCCAAGCTGTGTGTGACGATCGGGTCTTCTCATCGCAAAACTTTAGGGCTAATGATCCGCGGCATTGCCCTCACCCCCAGGGAGCACGATCCCCAACCACAAGTGGCTCTGATGGGAGAAGTAAAGTATAATTTGTCTTGCATTTGTACCCCATCAATATACGTCCTACGTCCCATGCTGGAGAAGGCTTGCAGTGGGAGAAGGAAGGAATGACAACAAGACAGTGTTCAGAACACACCTTAAACCATGGTTTTAACCATGGTTTAAGGTGTCTTCTGAACACAGCCCATCTTTCTGGCTTAACCAACACGGTTAAAGCTGCAGTTTAAGGTGTCTCCTGAACGGGACCTTTCATAGAATCATAGAATCGTAGAATAGCAGAGTTAGAAGGGGCCTACCAGGCCATCGAGTCCAACCCCCTGCTCAATGAAGGAATCCACCCTAAAGCATCCCTGACAGGTGGTTGTCCAGCTGCCTCTTGAAGGCCTCTAGTGTGGGAGAGCCCACAACCTCCCTAGGTCACTGGTTCCACTGTCGTACTGCTCTAACAGTCAGGAAGTTTTTCCTGATGTCCAGCTGGAATCTGGCTTCCTTTAACTTGAGTCCGTTATTCCGCGTCCTGCACTCTGGGAGGATCGAGAAGAGATCCTGGCCCTCCTATGTGTGACAACCTTTTCAGTATTTGAAGAGTGCTCTCATGTCTCCCCTCCATCTTCTCTTCTCCAGGCTAAACATGCCCAGTTCTTTCAGTCTCTCTTCATAGGGCTTTGTTTCCAGACCCCTGATCATCCTGGTTGCTTTGTATTGTTTTAAGTTCAGGGGCTGCTTATGGTTAAAGCCATGGTTTAAGGTGTCTTCTGAACACAGCCCATCTTTCTGGCTTAACCACCACGGTTAAAGCTGCGGTTTAAGGTGTCTCCTGAACGGGCCCAAAGCAGAAAACCACAGGCCACGCAGGGCCTCCAAGGAGCTCTTCAGTGCTGCACCGTCGCTCTAAGGCGCTACCTTGCCACAGTGAACTACGCAAAAGCGAAACAGCTTCTCGCCAGATGCCAGCGTGGGCCACGGCAAACCACAAGCACAGAGCTCTGCTTCGGACGAAGGGAGGTTTTGTGCGCGTTGTCCCCAAATAGAATGAAAATGGGAGCCACACATTGTGGGGCGCAGTGTTAGGAATGCCCTCCCTAATAGGTAAGGTTGTCTCGGGGAGTAGCGCCGTAGTGCAGCGAACGCTCCGAAAAGGAATCTGGCGATTCCTTGTAGTTTTTTCCCCAAGAGCCCATCCAGGCGGTTCCTGTTTTTAAAGACAGGAAGCTGAGGCTGACCCGTTTGCCCTGAAGGTATGATAGGACTCGAACCCAGGCCCAGCTGGAGGCTGTTTTTCTCCACCCAACCGATTAAAGACGTTCAGAAGGAAACAGCTAGAAGGACTCCCCTCACTCTGGGGAATTGAACGATGCCCCCCCACCTCGCCCCACCCAAAGAAAAGAAGAAACGGAAAACCGAGAGTGAGGGACCACAAATGACATGAAGGTTGAACCCTCCCCGCAGGGGGAATTGGGGTGGGGAAGTGGGAGAGGGCCGGTCACCCTGATGCTGAGGAAACAGATGCCCCCCCGTGCAATGACAGAGGACCCCCCCTCCTCTCCTGGGAGATGGGCACCAGTAGAGATGGTGGAACCACCTGCCACAAGGCGGGGACCGGGTGTATCTGTGGTTTGCAACCCACGCGGTTTAGAAACACCTCTCCGAAATTCTCCTTCTCCACCACCACCCCGTTTCTACTCGCGACCAAACAGGGTGGCAAAGCCGCGTCTCCTCTCGCCTGGCACCTTTCAACGCCCCGCAAAAGAGGAGAGGTTGTTATTCTGGATTAAATAACCCAGGGTGAGACCAATCCATCTTTTGCATCCGGCCTCAGCCTGCCTCGGGGTGGCGGCGGCGGAGAGGCCGGGGCAGCCCCGCACACGGGGCAAAACCCAGGCTCCCTTTCTGTGCCGAGGGTGCGGAGGTGTGTTTTATGCACTGCGCTACACCACGCCCGCACACAGCCCGCATGTAGAGGCATGGCCCAGCGTGCGCCCAGCTAAAATATGGTATCTGTAAGCCAGGGAGGGCCCCCCACGGCACTCCCAGCACACTCCATGTGGGGAGGCGGGAGGCAGGCAACCATGGGGCATGTCTACCCCAGCCCTATATCCCTGGATGGTTTCTGTGCATCCAGATGCCACACTGGGGATCCCGGAGGCAGGCAGGGACGACCCCTCCGTTTTCCTGGGATAACCCTTCGGGCCAGAAAGGGCGCATGGAGCGCATCATGCGTTGCGCGCGAGGCTTTCGCACACGCTGGCCAGCGGCCGTGCGCAGGGCTTGGTGCCAGCCTCGCCTCCCCCCTGGCCCTGAGGAGCAGCGTGTGCAGGCGTGTCCCGTGCGCGAGCGAGCGTGCCCGGGCGTGCCCCTGTGGATGTGTGTGCGTGCACGTGCGTCTCCTAGCAGCTGTTTCTACGCCTCCCCCCCCCCATGGCCTGAGCAACAAGGCCGCTGCCGGGACCCCATTGGCGGCCACGGCAGTGACGTCAGCATCCCTGGAAAGTTAATAGGGTGGCTGCAGAGGAGGGCAAACATTCCTGCCGCTGTTCCCATAGCAACAAGGCAAGCACCCCAGCTGGGCCGCCTTCCTCCTCCCCACTCCATCTCTGGGCCCAGCCGTGTGCATGCATGTGCGTTGCGCGCGCACTCTGGCCCTCCCTCTCCCCAGCAGCAGCTGACTTGGCTGGCCTGCAGGGAGTGGGGAGGAAGCGCCCGGGGGGAACGAAGAGGTTCTGGGGCTTAGGCCTGCCTTGGAAGCCCTCAGGCCAATCCAAGAGTTCTGAGCCAGTGGGGCCGCAGGGGATGGTGTGTGTGTGTGTGTGTGTGTGTGCGCACACTCTGCACATGCTCAGAGGCTTTTGCCTCTGCACATGCTCCAAGATGGCCGAGATGGCTTTCCTCTTGTCGTTTTTTAATCCCCTAAGGAAGGAAAGGCAGAAAACGCTGCACGATGTGGTTTGATCCCTAGCGCTAAGGAAGCCTCCCTAAGTCCTGGGGCTGAATATCGGTTCAGATTTATTTTATTTATTTATTTATAACATTTTTATACTTTTATGAAGCCCTGGCGTGACTCATGTTCTCAGCC
This sequence comes from Elgaria multicarinata webbii, assembly GCF_023053635.1. NCBI lineage: Eukaryota > Metazoa > Chordata > Lepidosauria > Squamata > Anguidae > Elgaria > Elgaria multicarinata. The sequence continues at coordinate 45,445,818 of NC_086181.1, forward strand.
CCTCCCTCCCCACCTCCCCACCCCAAAAAAACATGGAAAACTAGATGCAATGGCAAATACACACCACTTTCTTCTGCTGGGTGCAGCAGGGTGTGAAACGTCAATCGGAAGAAGTATTTCACACACACACACGTCTCCAACAACAGCTCCAGCACATTGGAAAGAACACCCCGAAGCCGCCAACCATCTCCTGCGAGCTCTAACCCCGTTTCTAGCCTTCTCAAACTACCGCACCGCAGCAAGATGTGCAAATCTAAAGCAGGCTCTTGGGAACTACGGAGGGAGAGGCCACTTGCCAGAGGAGCAAACTGCCAGGCTGGCCAAGAGGAACTGGAAAAACTACGCAGGCTGAGAAAAGGGAACACTGCTCAGAATCCTGGATTCCAGTTTTTGCCGGTGCTGTGAAAAAAATCACAGAGGCTTTGCTTCTCCCTGAGGTGGCTGAGTGGTTCTATGCAGCAAAGAGATTGAAGAAGATGCCTGTCTGGTCCTACTTTAATCCTTCACCCAGCAAGCTTTGCATGGTATTGTTCAACCCAAGCCAACGTTCCTTTGCACAATTCGGTGCTTAACCTGTGGAACTCATGGCCAAAAGATGCCAGGACGGTTTTCTTAAACTGTTCATTACCCACTGCAGACATTTTGAGAAACCCAATTCACTACTTGCAGCCAGGGAGTGGCCGCCTAGCTCCCTATCCCCAGACAGCAACTAGGGTGCCCACGTCCATGGGGCAGTTTAATCCACATGGGGGCAACTCCTGTATGAGGAACACATTTATTGGGGCATCAGTTTTTATCTGGTGCCTGAAGAGGCATCCTCAACGTATTTGTGCACAGACGTGCGGTCAAGGTGAGGATAACGCTTCGATCTGCTAGTCTTGCAAAAGTGCCACAGGTGTGCCGTCGGCCATGCTGGGAGCTGTTATTATTATTATTAATTACATTTCTATACCGCCCCATAGCCAAAGCTCTCTGGGCGGTTTACAAAGATTAAAACACTGAACATTAAAAGCTGATATACAAAATTTAAAACATAAAAAGCATAAAAACAGATTTGATAGAACATCCATTTCAAACAACTATTTTGGGTCAGTTAAAAACTCAACATCTTCAGGGGTCCTTCTCTGCGAGCCGCTGCCAAAGGAAGTGAGGCCAGTGGCTACCAGGAGCAGGGCCTTCTCTGCTGTGGCACCCCGGCACTGGAATGAGCTCCCTAAGGAGGTTCGCTTGGCACCTACATTATATGCCTTTAGACGCCAGGTGAAGACCTTTTTATTCTCCCAGCATTTTAACAGTCTATAAATAAATTTTAACTTGGTGTTTTAAATTTGTAATGTTGCATTGCTGCTGTTTTTATCTTGTTGAGCTTTTATATTGTATTTTACAGTATGGTTTTATTTTATTTATTTATTTATTTATTACATTTCTATACCGCCCAATAGCAGAAGCTCTCTGGGCGGTTCACAATCTGGGCGGTTCACAACAGTTTATACTGTTGTTTTATACTTTGAATGGTTTAATTTTTGTGAACCGCCCAGAGAGCTCCGGCTATTGGGCGGTATAGAAATGTAATTAATAAATAAAATAAACAAAAAATAAACATGCTGTTAAATGCCTGGGAGAAGAGAAAAGTCTTGACCTGGCGCCGAAAAGATAACAATGTTGGCGCCAGGCGAGCCTCATCGGGAAGATCATTCCACAGTAGGGGGGCCACCACTGAAAAGGCCCTCTCCCTTGTTGCCATCCTCCAAGCTTCCCTCGGTGTAGGCACTCGGAGGAGGACCTTAGATGTTGAGCGCAGTGTACGGGTATATTCACGTCGGGAGAGGCATTCCGTCAGGTATTGTGGTCCCAAGCCATGTAGGGCTTTATAGGTTAAAACCAGCACCTTAAACTGGCCCCAGAAACGTACACAATGCAAATGGGCCAGAGTCGGTCCTATATGTTCAAACCTTTGGGTTCTAGTTATCAATCTGGCTACTGCATTTTGCACAAGCTGCAGATTCTGAACCGTCTTCAAAGGCAGCCCCACGTAGAGCGCATTGCAGTAATCTAACTTGGACGTTACCAAAGCATAGACAACCGAAGCCAGGTTATCCCTGTCCAGGCAGGGGTGTAGCTGGGTCACCAACCAAAGTTAGTAGAAGGCGCTCTGTGCCACCAAGACCACCTGAGCCTCAAGTGATAAGAGATGGTTGCAGAGACAGGAGGTGCAGTCCCAACATATCTGGAGGGCATCAGGTTGTGGGGGTGGGGGTGTCTGCCTTAGTGCATGCACAGAGCGCCTTTTCACTACCACTGGGGAAACTCAATCGCCCTCTCCAAAAGACAAGGATTAAAAAAAGGTCGCGTCCCTTGCAGAAAGCATATACTACCTTAGATACTTAATTTCCGCCTTCCCCAACCTGGCGCCCTCCAAGTGTGCTGGACTATACCTGGAGGGTACCAGGTTGGGGAAGGCTGATCAGGGGTCTGGAAACAAAGCCCTATGAAGAGAGACTGAAAGAACTGGGCAGGTTTAGCCTGGCAAAGAGAAGATGGAGGAGAGACATGAGAGCACTCTTCAAATACTCGAAAGGTTGTCACACAGAGGAGGGCCAGGATCTCTTCTCGACCCTCCCAGAGTGCAGGACACGGAATAACGGGCTCAAGTGACAGGAAGCCAGATTCCAGCTGGACATCAGGAAAAACTTCCTGACTGTTAGAGCAGTACGACAATGGAACCAGTTACCTAGGGAGGTTGTGGGCTCTCCCACACTAGAGGCCTTCAAGAGGCAGCTGGACAACCCTCTGTCAGGGATGCTTTAGGGTGGATTCCTGCATTGAGCAGGGGGTTGGACTCAATGTCCTTGTAGACCCCTTCCAACTCTGCTATTCTATGATCATTTGATTCCATGATTTATTTTGTCCCCCCCAAAAAAACCCTAGTAGGGAGGGAGAAAAATGGGGCTAGTGCCTTCCAACCCACCCATCTACCCTCTCATCAGCAGCAGCGGGAAAGGAGGCTTCCTGTTTTGCACACTGCGTCTGTGAAGCAAGGGGGCGTCGAGGTTAAGGACCCAACGTCTCCCTGAACCCACATCAAAAGGTAGGGAGGGGCACCACGCGGGCGTCCCACGCTCGCACTTAACGGTGGATTCACAGTGACATTGTGGAGCGAGAACTAACGTCAGCTCTGTCACACCTGCACCACAACCATATGAGCATCAGAAGAGCCCTGATGCTGGATCAGACCGAGAGCCCATCTAGTCCAGCACTCTGTTCACACAGGGGCCAACCAGCCATCGGCAAGGGAGGAGCAAGCAGGACATGGTGCAACAGCACCCTCCCACCCATGTTCCCCAGCAACTGGTGCACACAGGCTTACTGCCTCGGATACTGGAGGTAGCACACAACCATCAGGGCTAGTAGCCCTTGATTGCCTCCAGGGAATTTATCCACCCCCTTTTAAAGCCATCCAGATTGGTGGCCATCACTACATCTTGTGGTAGTGTGTTCCAGAGTTTAACTCTGCGCTGTGTGAAGCACTCCTTCCTTTTATTCAGCTTCATGGGATGACCCCTGGTTCTAGCATTCTGAGAGAGGGAGAAAAATGTCTCCCTGTCCACATTCTCCCCACCAGGCATAATTTTGTGCACCTCTGTCATGTCTCCCCATAGCCTCTTTTTTTCCTAGCTAAACAATCCCCACTGCTGTAACCTTCCCTCGTAGGAGAGATGCTCTCCGGCCCCTGAAGCATTTGAGTTGCCCTGTTCTGCACATTTCCCAGCTCTAGAATATTCTTTTCCAGGTGTGGTGACCAGAACTGTACACAGTATTCTAAGTGTGGTGGAACCACAGAAATCGTATAAAGGCAGTAGGGTCCTGGCAGTTTCATTCTCAGTTCCTTTTCAAATGATGCCTAACATGGAGTTTGTCTTCTTTACAGCGGCCGCACCCTGGGTGGACATTTCCATCGGGCTGTCCGCCACAACCCCAAAATCTCCGTCTTGGTTGGTTGCCTCTAGCACCCAAGGCATCAAGTCTGTAAGCCGCTTAAGGAGAGCCGTGGGGGAAATTCCGTGGCATTTTGGTAGGAGGTGGAGGAGCAGAACGCACTGTCCTCGTTCCAGTTTTCTGGGGCAAGGGGGGGATTAGCAGAGAGGAACACAAGGAAACACTGGAAAATGCTTTATCCCAGGTGATGTTCACTAGTCAATCTACTTCAGGATCGACCAGACCACACCAGTCTTTCCCAGCTTGGCGCCCTGCAGAGGTGTCGAACTGCAACCCCCATCATTCCCAGACATGCACCTGTGATGGGGACAGAAGTCCAACACCTCTGGATTGGGAAGCCTGGTGTGCATGAGAAGCGGCTCTCACGAGCTTCATAGAATCATAGAATCGCAGAGTTGGAAGGGGCCTACAAGGCCATCCAGTCCAACCCCCTGCTCAATGCAGGAATCCACCCTAAAGCATCCCTGACAGGTGCTTGTCCAGCTGCCTCTTGAAGGCCTCTAGGGTGGGAGAGCCCACAACCTCCCTAGGTCACCGATTCCATTGTCGTACTGCTCTAACAGTCAGGAAGTTTTTCCTGATGTCCAGCTGGAATCTGGCTTCCTTTAACTTGAGCCCGTTATTCCGTGTCCTGCACTCTGGGAGGATCGAGAAGAGATCCTGGCCCTCCTCTGTGTGACCACCTTTGAAGTCTTTGAAGAGTGCTATCATGTCTCCCCTCAATCTTCTCTTCTCCAGGCTAAACATGCCCAGTTCTTTCAGTCTCTCTTCATAGGGCTTTGTTTCCAGACCCCTGATCATCCTGGTGCTCAGATAAGAGCCTTCAAATAAGAGCCTTTCCCAGCTGTACATGCAGAAGTCAGGAACTGAACCTGAAACTCTTTGGCTGAGCTATGGCCCTTTGCCCCGCAAAGATCAGGAGCGGGATTCGAACTGAGGCCTCCGGAGGAGGCTGTGATCTCAACACAGCCTCGGAGACCACTCAACCAGTTTGACGGCTGATAAACCATCCCTATATCTGTATTTCGGGTTTTTTTTAATTGAGGTTGTTCACTGTCCATTCGTTGCCCACAATTCTCATTGACATGATAAGAACTACCTAGGGAGGTTGTGGGCTCTCCCACACTAGAGGCCTTCGAGAGGCAGCTGGACAAGCATCGGTCAGGGATGCTTTAGGGTGGATTCCTGCATTGAGCAGGGGGTTGGACTCGATGGCCTCGTAGGCCCCTTCCAGCTCTGCTATTCTATGATTCTATGACTATAGAACTGTTAAAACTGAACCCTGCCCCATGAACCTGGATTGAATGGCATGGAGGCCACCTGTCTACACATTATTTTAACCACTTCGGGTGCCTGAACAAGAGTCTGGCTCAACAGTTAACAATAAAATATTTCACAATTCCTAGAAGTATTGAGGAAATGTTTCATTATCTTAATAATCAGCGGAAGAGTCCTGAAAGGGCAGTTTGGACGGATTATCCCCATTCTGCCGGTGCAGAACTGAGGATCGCTGCCTGCGGACAGTAGGCCTGAGGCAAGTTCAGATGTCCTGTTTCACAGCTCAGGCTTTGAGCCAAGAAGTTCATGGATGGGCGACGTGGCCCTTTGCACAGCCACACACCATATGGGATTGTGACGGACAGCTGGATGGAAATGTCCACCCAGCGTGCGGCCGCTGTAAAGACGGCAAACTCCATGTTAGGCATGATAAGAAAAGGAACTGAGAATAAAACAGCCAGTATCATACTGCCCTTATACAAATCTAGGGTGCGACCACACTTAGAATACTGTGTACAGTTCTGGTCACCACCCCTAAAAAAGGATATTTTAGAGCTGAAAAAGTGCAGAAAAGGGCAACTCAAATGATTAAGGGGCTGGAGCATCTTCGTTATGAGGGAAGGTTGCATCAACTGGGATTGTTTAGCTTGGAAAAAAGGGCGCTAAGGGGAGACATGACAGAGGTGGACAAAATGATGCCTGGTATGGAGAATGTGGACAGAGAGGCGTTTTTCTCCCCCTCTCAAAATACTAGAACCCAATGGGGTCATTATTCCATGAAGCTGATCGGTGAGAGATCCAGGACAGATAAAAGGAAGGACTTCTTCACACAGCGCAGAGTTAAATTATGGAACTCACTACCACAAGATGCAGTGAAGGCCACCCATTTGGATGGCTTTAAAAGGGGGTTGGATAAATTCCTGGAGGAGAAGGCTATCCATGGCTACTAGCCCTGATGGTTGTGTGCTATCTCCAGTATTCGAGGCAGTAAGCCTGGGTGCACCAGTTGCTGGGGAACATGGGTGGGAGAGTGCTGTTGCACCATGTCCTGCTTGTTCATCCCTGCCCGATGGCTGGTTGTCTACTGCGTGAACAGAGTGTTGGACTAGATGGACCCTTGGTCTGATCCAGCATCAGGGCTCTTCTGATGTTCTTATGTGAAATGGCAAACGTTAGCAATCCTCGAAAAATTCCAGGCTTGTCAGCTACAGCAACAAAGGCAAAAGTGGGATGCGACGGAATTGAAAGGGAACCCCAAAAATCCTTTATCCAGATGAAGGGTTCCACTCGTGCAGGCCCAGAAATTTCCAGCCTCCCACCCAGTGGAAGAGGATCAGGAGGAAAACGATGGGTCCCCCCCAGGAGAGGCTGGTGACTCCAATGTCCGTGGGAAACCCGGAGCGGATTCTCTGTCCCACCGAATATCGGAGCCCCCAGCCCCCACTGAGTCCGCCCCTTTCACCCCTGAAACTTCCCTACGTCAGCGTAGGGAGCGTGTTGCTTTCAACCCTAGGATCCACACTGCTCAGCCACCTGGGCCCCGCCCCGTCAAAGCCTTGAACAGGTGGGAACGCCGGCTGTCCCTCCCCAGTGAGGATCCGGTTCCCCGCCTCACCTGAGAGGGCGTGGCACAGGGACAGCCACCCCGACAGGTGGCTGGCCACTCAGGTAACAAGGCAGGTGGATGGCAAAGCCAAAGAAAGCATAAAAACCTCCCTCCAGAGGACTTCATGCTCTGCGTAGGGACGCTAGGCACCTCCGCAGCATCCCCAAGAGTTGAAAGGGTGGGAGATGCAGGATTCACAAGACAGCTGGGGAGGATAGGAGCTGTAGTCCAACACATCTGGAGGGCAACCGGATGGGGAAGGCTGACATAGTGGTTAGACTGAGCTGGATCGTAGGGAGAGTACCGTGATTGTAGGAGAAGCAAAAGGCTAGGCCTTGAGTAGCACCATTTTCTGCTTTCAACAGCGGAGTGCTAAGACTGTTATCAGACCAAGATTTTCTCGAGTACAGAGAAAAACTTTCCCTGTTGAATGAATGCCTGCCAGCCTGCCTGCCTTACAGATGAACCTAGAATCTCTCCGCCAACAATAACAACAAAAAAAAGCAACATTTCTGGGTCCAAATCTGGGAACGACTCTCCCCAGCTGCAATTTTGCCAGCTTGATTTGCAAAGCAAAGGAGGGCCGGGTCTCCCTCACCCAAAAACAGAACCTGGTTTTGTTTTTTTCTGGGCTACATGGAAGGAAAACAGGGTGGGAGAGGGCCCCTCACCCAACCAAACACAACCTCTTTGGGTGGGAAAGACAGACGCCATCTCTTCTCAGCCCAGCTCAAATTTTGCTCCTCCACCTGCTTCTCCAGGAACCACAGCACGGGGGACTCACATTCGCAGATGCGTTAGCAAGGTCCTAGTCCCTAAGAGATGAGATTTGAAACCAGGGCGTTTGGCAAACATGTTCTCAACACCTGCTCATTAAACCCAACACCTCCGCCTCACGTCTCCTTATAACGGCATACGGGGCTGGAGCTGGGAAGGGCCCGGCGGGGGGGGGCAGGTAAATTAGCCGAAAACTATAATTAGATGCTGAATTACAGTTGCCATCCCCTGAGAAAGGGGGATCATGATTGAGGGTTTGCCCAAACAGTTGTCACCCGCGTCAGCAAAAGAGAGGCAGGTTGTTTGAAAAGATTTCATAGAAACGTATCACGGAATCACAGACCAGTAGAGTTGGAAGGGGCCTATAAGGCCATCGAGTCCAACCCCCTGCTCAATGCAGGAATCTTTGTGCAACCGAGCAAAAAACTCAACCGGAACACATTCCTGCTGTCTTTTCCTGAGGTGCCCTGCCTCGCCCCACCCCAGTTATCCCCCTATGTATGAGCAGAGAAATCCGGCAGGTTAAAATGTTACAGTATACCTCTCTTCATATGCGGTTGTTTTTAAAGGGATACCGTTGTGTTTATACTGTTGCTTTTATGTTTTTGATGGTTTTAAATTTTGTATACTTTTTAATGTTCACTGTTTTTAACTTTTATAAACCGCCCAGAAAGCTTCGGGTATGGGGCGGTATATAAAATAAATAAATAAATAAATAAAATCCATTAAAATCATCAAACCTAACTGGTGTTGCATGCCGTGTGGGGCGTGACACGCTATTTAAACTAAGACAGGAAACGCTGCTTACCTGAAAGCTCCCCCTTAATGCTAGATCTGTGAAGCCCTGATTTTCTTAGTGGTAGGAGGAAAAACACTTTGCGCATGTTCAACAGCGCCCATCCGTTGCTCTTTTTTCAAGTCTAAGCCCTGGCACGAAAGGCGGGTTCCAGATCTCAGCCTAGAAATGCACTCTGCACACGCTTGTGGGCATGTATTATTATTGCGGGTTGCAAGGCTGCCGTCCTGGCCCCCCAAAAAGGGAACGAAATTCTGGGGCTGCAGTTGAGTCTTTCCTGCCCAGAATTGCTGTCTGAGAATTGGAGCCCTTCCAAGGCCTTTTCCCCGTTCCGTGGTCTTTGCTCGCCCTCTCGTGGCCACTGGTTGCAACGGCAAACCAGCAAATTGCAGCCTTCTCTGCCGAAGGACACCATTTGCAACTGCTCTCTTTAGATATTGAGCTTGTTTGCAATTCAAGTTTTATTTCCTGTTTGCATTTCTTACCAGGGAAAGAAAAAAGAGACCATGGCAGCTAAAAATGGAATCACGCCCAGGAAGAAAAATGGGTTCCTTGCCGACAAGAGGCAATACTACGAATGAGAAGGATCTTGGAATTGTTGTAGATCACAAGCTGAATATGAGCCAACAGTGCAATATGGCTGCAAGAAAGGCCAATGCTATTTTGGGCTGCATTAATAGAAGTAGAGCTTCCAAATCGCGTGAGGTCCTGGTTCCTCTCTATTCGGCCCTGGTTAGGCCCCATCTAGAGTATTGCGTCCAGTTCTGGGCTCCACAATTCAAGAAGGAGGCAGACAAGCTGGAGCGTGTTCAGAGGAGGGCAACCAGGATGATCAGGGGTCTGGGAACAAAGCCCTATGAAGAGCGACTGAAAGAACTGGGCATGTTTAGCCTGGAGAAGAGAAGATGGAGGGGAGACATGATAGCACTCTTCAAATATTGAAAAGGTTGTCACACAGAGGAGGGCCAGAATCTCTTCTCGGCCCTCCCAGAGTGCAGGACACGGAATAACGGGCTCAAGTTAAAGGAAGCCAGATTCCAGTTGGACATCAGGAAAAACTTCCTGACTATTAGAGCAGTACGACAATGGAATCCGTGACCTAGGGAGGTTGTGGGCTCTCCCACACTAGAGGCTTTCAAGAGGCAGCTGGACAACCATCTGTCAGGGATGCTTTAAGGTGGATTCCTGCACTGAGCAGGGGGTTGGACTCAATGGCCTTGTAGGCCCCTTCCAACTCTGCTATTCTATGATTCTATGATTTTCTCCTGAGCACGGCACTCAGGAAGACAACTCCATCCTCTGCGGGGTTCAGTAAATGGCGCTTTACTGGGTCTGGACCTGGAGATGAAGGAACCGCCGCACAAGCAAAAACATCTCTTCAACCAGACCATGTTAAGTTAACATCAGAGGAATATGGTACCCAACGGCTGTACCTGGTTGTAGGTCAGTTTGGCGTGAGTGGAGGGTTAGGGAATTTGTTCTGGGAAAGAACCCATTCAGGGCACAACCCAATGTATGTTTAGACAGAAAAACAGGTCTCTAGAGTCCTCCAGAAGGATCAGCAAGCATTCTTTTGAAAACTACAAAGTAAATATTGATATTCCCTTTTGAAGAAAATATCCCTTTCATAAATTAACTCGTTCAATAGTTTGTCTTGCCTCTAGAGTTGGGGGCCATCTCATGCCCAAGCCTCTTCTACCAGCTACTAAGAGTTTTTAAAGTCTTCTAAGAGAACTGATGGCAGCGGAAAAGGATCAGCTTGTGGAACTCTTGACTTATAGTGGAAGAGAGTTCCTTAGGCCCTGAGATATAAGCATTTGCTAAGAAAAATAAGAACCTCCCCAAAAGTGGGGGCAGCGTGAGAAAAGAATAATTCCCCCTGGTGTAAGTTTTCGAGTTTCACAGAAAGCTTCGTCGATCTGAAGAACGGTTCTGTGAAATTCAAAAGCTTGCATCCCTCCTTCAAGAATTAAGCATTAGCCATTCATTTCCAAAACTGGGGATGAAACCTGCCTCAGAGTTGCACCGTCGAAAAAGCTCCCTCTGTGCTGATTGGACAAAATGGCTGCACATGGCTATCAGGTCGCCCAATAGGAAGCTAGACTAAATGATTTTTCCCCTCCTAATTTGCATTTCAAAACAGTAAACTGGGAAATTATTTCCGTGCTGGAAGGGGATCCCCCCCCCCCAAAACACACACCCTTGCTTCACATGCAGCAAGTAAGAATTAGATTCCTCCAGGAAAAATACTGATTTGTATTTTCTTTCCCTCAGGAATCAAACTTGGGAACAGGAGAAAAAGGACACCCTCATAGCCTTCGTACTACAAAAGGGGAAACTGAGGCCCAGGAGGCGGCCCAGCAATGGACTTGGAAGCTAAGAGTCCTGGGTTCAAATCCTTCCCCTAGCCCTGAACTCCGTGTAGCACCTTGGGCAAAATGGCCTCCCCATATGTTAAAATGGGAACGACATGAGCCCGCCTCACAAGACTGTTGTGGGGGGGGGGAGGAAGAAAGGCTCATGAAAAACTGCCTAAGAATAAAATGAACACACACACCCACTCTCTAATACAAAGAACCCCCAGCCACTAGACCACGGGGTGGGGTGTGGGTGTCCCCATTCTATAAGGGGCCATTTTATGGCCATGACAATAGTTAATTCAAGCCAAGTACTGGTTATATATTTCAGTTTAATTCATATTAAATATCTGAATATTAATGCCATTTTGTGGACCCACAGTTAGCCACGTAGCTGGAACTCTGTTCTGGGGGGGGGGGGGCGGGGAGAGATATCTTCTTCCAGCCAAGCTACCTCTGTCAGTCACCCCCACAGAATGTACTTCCTCCCTAGATCATCTTGGCTGTCTTCCAGCCCCATCTCATTTCACCTCCAACTAGAAACCCCCCACAAATGCACACCTTCCCTAGCTGTGACACAGAATCCAGGCATCAGCCCTCAGTCGGAACCACTAGCCCAGTTTCCCCCAACTGGGGACACACTGCAGATGTGTTGGGACTACAATGACAAGAAACCACCACCCCCACAAGCTGGTTGGGGATTCTGGTGCTTGTAGTCCAACACATCTGGAGGACACCTTGGAGGAGCAGGCTGGCCAGGTCTTTGCACAACTGGTGAGCATGCCAGCTAGTAGGGACCCCACAAGGCTATCCAGTCCACACACCCCTCTTGCTTTGTGTTAGGAGAACCCGGAGGGTTTGTGCATGATGGGCTAGGAGGGCGTAGCGGGGTGGATGTGGTGCCCCACAGAGCGACAGAGATATCAGCCACCATGGTGGTTCCGGGTGCAAAAGTGGAACGAGTGGGAAAAGATGAGCAGCGGACAGGTGGCTGCCGTGGGATGAGTCACGGGTTTGGTTTGAGGGGGGATGGAGATGGGGCTGATTCAAGCGCTGGGACCGAGCTGGAGAAGTGGGGCAGGAAACCTCTAAAGAGAGAGAGAGAGAGAGAGAGAGACGGCAAAGCCCCCCCACCCTACCCATCTCGAAACCATTGCAACCCCACCCCCCCTCCAGACCGAACAATTGGGGGTTTCATATTTTAACCTTTTTTCAACCGGGGGGGGGGGCGCGGTTTCTTAAGGTGCACCCTGTCCTTATTGCAGTTCATTGATAATTTTTAAACATGAGACAACAGATAACAGCTTCCCCCCCCCCCCCCGTTCAGATCAATACAAGTTCTACCCCTCCGCCCCACGGACGCCCGAGGCGCCGACCTGCTTGCGCGCCAGCGCTGGGAGCAATAACGGGGCTGCCCCCCCGCCCCCCCCCCAGCTTCCCTTGGCACGCCTGCAAGGCGCCCGGCCCCTCCTAGTTACCTGCCCCGCGTGGGGAGGGGGTCCCATCCCGGGCCGGAGTGCGTCTCTCCCCCCTCCGCCCCACCCCACCCCCACAGGCTCAAGCGGGGTCCGGGGGGGGGGCGCGTCCGGCCAAGTGGCGCGTCGCCTCCCAAGTTGCGAGGGAGACGGGCGTTGCAGGGAGTGTCGCCCCCCGCCGCCGCCGCCGCCACTTTTTCTCTCTTACCTGCAAAAGGGGTGGGGGGGAGGAGGAGAGGAGATGCAGCCTCGCCCCACCCCCACCCCCGGGCCAAGCTGCCGGGGCCCCCACCCGGCAGCATCCTCCGCCCCACCGGCGCGCCGGGAACTTTGCCGCCGCCGCCGCCGCCGGGGCCACTGCCGGCCGTCCGGGGCTCTCGGGACAGGGGCGGGGGCTGCCCCCCCCGCGCCCTCCCCTTGCACGCGGCGTGGGCTCCGCGCCTGGAAAAGTACTCCCCGGTTGCGCAGTTCCATTTCCCCAACGCAAACACGCGCTCCGCGCCTCCCTCCCTCTCTCCCTCCCTCGCTCGCTCCGTCTCGTGTCAATTTTGTTCCCTGGGCAGGATCCGAGCGCGGCCCCTCCCCCCTCCCCCCCCCCCCCAGCAAGAGCCGCCGCTCCTCCCCACCCCCCCATGCCAATCTCAGTCCCTGCTGGGGGCAGGAGGGAAGATCGCCCCCTCCGCTCACCGCCTGTCCCGGGAAAAGCGCAAAGACCCCCACCCCCACCCCAATCAAGGAACAGCTCAATCAAGGCGCGGTGACGGAGGGGAGGGGAGGGGAGGGGGGACCCAGCAGAAGCGCCCCCTGGAAAGCCGAGGGGGGGGACTTTCCCAGCTCTCCCCGCCAAGACAGAGAAAGAGGCTGCCTTGCGCATTTGCCTCTGCGCGGGGATGAAGCGGAAGGGGCACCCCGAGGTCATCTACACCGACCCCGCTTGTCTTGACAGGGCAAGGAAGGCAAGACAGGTGGTTTTCAGAGGCGGCTTGTTCAGGGACTCCCCCCCCCCTCTTCTCTCCTGCTCAAGATCAGACTACATTCTCCTGAAGCCCCCTGAGAAGCTGCCATCCCAAACAGCCCTTGGCCAACACACACCAGCCGCTGCCCCTCCCCTGCCTGGACGCAGCCTTCCCCAATCCACTTGCCTGCCCCCCTAACCGGCCATTGCTCCCCTGTCCCTTCCCCCTCCCCCCTGGATCCTGTGCCACCAGCTGCCCGCCCGAGGAGACACGGCTCGTCTCTGGCCGGCGGCCCGAGAGCCACGCCGGGCTCGTGTGTCACCAGGAAGGCATTTCCTCTCCTCTGTTCTCAAGGCCTCTCTGCCCAGTTGCACCACCAGCAACTGTTTCTTCGGAAGCCCACGTCCAACTTGCAAACTGGGGTGTGTGTGTGGCTGGGGTTGAGATACAACCGGCTCCCATGTAACTGAGTGCCCCACAAGTGACTGAGCTTTTCAGGCATTTCTGCCTGCCCACCCCCCCCCACCCAAAGAGGGGGCAGGGCAACCAGGGGCCGGGGTGGGGGGTGTCCCCTTTCCAGCCTGCGCTCTGAGAACAGGGAGTGCTAGGAAGGATCCCTGGCATCACTCCTGGGCAGAGCTAAAAGGGATGGGGCGGAGGGCCAAATCTGCAGCATGGACCCCCTCCCACAGCCCCCCAGGCCAGAATCAACGAAGTTGTGCCCCAGCTGCCCCAGGGGCGAAGCACGAAGGCCATCTGAGCCCAGGGCCCAGGCGAGGCTCCCCTGCATCACGGCCACACGCCGGCAAACGGACACGGGGGCAGTAAACAAAATAGCTTTATTTAATTTTACCTAGAACCATGAGGCATGGGGGGCGGGGGAGGAAGGCTCCTTTTAGGGAGGGGGGGCTCTTCAGTTATCCAGGCTCATCAGCAAGGCGGTGCCTCGTTTGATCCAGTGGTCCGCCGGCATGGCGCCCGAGCGCAGGTCGATGCCGATGATGAAGGAGGGCCGCCCGGAGGTGCCGGCCCGGTTGGGGTAGTAGTAACATGGGCAGGAGTACATCCCTGGGGGGGGGGGGAGGAGACAGAGGAGGGGGGGACAGGCACAGGGATTTCTAGTTATTGAGTGCATTCCTACCCCGCCTTCCTTCCCATCCAAGGAACCCAAGGCGGTGTGTACATAAATCCTCCTCCTCCTCTCCCTTTGATCCTCACCACAACAACCCTGTGAGGTAGGCTGGGCTGAGAGTCTGTGACTGGCCCAGAGTCACCCAGAACCCGGCCTAGAACCCGGCCAGCGGAGGCCGGGTGCTGTCCTGGCGAGGCAGCCCTCTGATGCTGCCCCAGTTCCAGCGGGCGCCTCTGGCGGATGGTCGACGGGGAAAGCTCCCCCTCCCTGCCCCGCCCAGGAGCAGGGCCAGAGCTCAGCTCCGCCCGCGGGAGGCCCCGGGTTCGATTCCCACCCTCGGGCCTTGGCGAGCCACTGGCCCCTCCAGCAGAGGCCCCCGCTTCCTCAGCACCCACCCCCACCCCACTCCCGCGGTCACCTTTGCCGCTCTTCTTCTTATTCTCCACCGGCTTGAAGTGGATGGTGGGGATGGGGCAGACGAGCTGCATGGGCTCAGCCTCCATCAGGCAGGAGTTCTTCTTGTCCCAGCCAGCGCCCTCCAGGAAGAGGCCTCGGACCCACACGCCTTCCTGAAGGCCGGGGAAGGGGGGGAGAGAGAGAGGGGGGGAGAGAGAGATGGCCGAAGGCTCGGAGCGGCTGCCTCAGGAGCCCTGCTGAGAGGTCCCGATCCATGCCCACCAAGCAGCGGGGAGGCACCTACCTTGGGTGGGTACACCAGGTTGTTGTCATCCACGGTGGAGACAATGAACTCCCAAGAGAGGGTGTCGACAGAGATCTGGAAGGGGGGGGGAACGACACACCGCCACCATCCGGGGGTCAGCGCTGCCAACTTCGGCGGAACCTCCCCCGGCGCCCCCCCGCCCCGCCCTGAGAAAACCGCCTCTTGCTCCTGCCCCCAACCTGGGGCACTCCAGAGCTTTTCGACTGCAATTCCCAGGATCCCTGCCCTTTGGCCATGCTGGGAGAGGCTGCTGGGAGATGGAGTCCACAACACGGACTCCGCGGAGGAAAGGCTGGAAAGCCCCTCCCCCTCTCTGCCATCCCCCTCCGGGCCTGCCGCTCTGCACATGCTGGCCCTCGCCCCCGCATTCTTCTAACCCCCGAAACCACCCTTCCCCTTCTTGTCCCATCTCCACACAGCACCACGGACCCCCTTCTGGGCTCCTCCGCTCCCTTCTCAGCCCGTTACGCCCCCTGCCCCCCCACCATCTGCCCCCCCCCCCCTCGCCGCCACCTTGCCATTTCCCTACGTTGTTCTGGCGCGCGGCGGCTTGCAGTACGGCAGTCAGGAACCCCGTCGGGAAGGTGAAGCCAGAGAGCCAGAAGAGCACCGGAGGGTGTGCGGTCTTGGCCCAGCGGGCGAACTGCTCCACGCGTTGGCCCAGGTCCCGGGTCCAGGCGGCCAGGGGCTTCTGGGAGGGGTAGGCCTGCAGGGGAAAGAAGCGGCGGGTGCTGGCGGGTATCTCTGGGGCAGGGAGAACAAGCCAGCCCCACAACGTGCTGAGGCCCCGGAGGCCCTGCTGCCGCCTCCTCTCTAGTGGTTTGGCGGTGCTTCGCTGGCCAGTCTTTCACCTCAGAAGAAGCATCCTTTGAAACGCTCCCTTTCTCTTCGAGGAGGCCTATGAATTATGTATTTTCCCTAGTGGAAAACCTCCTGGAAATGCATTTCACCCCCACGGGGGCTAAAAAGACCAATGCGTTTTAAAAACAACATAAGGAACCGGAGTTGTTTCTCCCTGTGGCGTTCCAGCGCGGAAGGGTGCCCCGGGAGGCGCCTGCCTCTTGCCCCAAGGGGGATGGACGGCCTGGAGCCTTTGGATTGCCCAAGAGCTTCTGCCAGGTGTCGCTCGGCAGCCCGTGGCCGAAGGTTGCCCTCCTCCAGCGGAAGCAGCGAAAGGGAACGGGCCGCTTCCTCAGGGCTTACCCTCTCCCACATGGGCGGCACGCGGGCGTCAAAGATGCAGTTGAAGATCTCCTCCAGGTCCGTGGACATGACCACCAGGCCCTGGATGCCCTTTTCCAGCTCCACCAGGGAGGAACTACGAGAAACGGGGGATGGATTTGCACAAAGGGTGGGCGGGGCCTCAGGGGAGCCAGGGCTTAGCCTGGCAGCCCCCCCACCCCAAATGCTTTTGAGCCAGGCGGGCAGATTTGGAATTTTGAGCTGTGGGTACTTGCACAAAATGGCTGTCCTGAGGGAGCTCGCCCATTCACAAAACGGCGGCCCGGGCGGCCCGGCCAAGTCCAAAACCACCAATTCCCCCAAAGGCAAACCGGTGTGGCCCAAATGAAAAGCGACTTCTCCAATCACCCAGGTTTAAGCCAGAGGTGGGATACGAGCCCCCAGACACAAAGCCCCCCACTCCTGACAGCCGTCTGCTCTCACGTCGACTTCACAGAAGGAAAGCGGAGTACAAGGCGGGGTGGGATCTGAGCCCCCAAGGCCAAACGGCGGGTTTGCCCCCTCCGCAAACCACAACGAAGGACCCATTTCACGGAAGGCAAGCTGGTGACACTCACACAGGCACACCCCACACCCACAGAGAGAGAGAGAGAGAAGGCAAGGCAAGACACACCATGCACACATACACGACCCCTCCACGACACCCCCGAACACGGGAAGAGCCACGCTGAGTTCGCCCAAAGGCCTCTCTAGTCCAGTGTTCGGTTCCCACAGTGGCCAAGCCCCAGATGCCCTCAGGAAACCCACCAGTAGGACCAGAGGGCAACAGCACCCGCCTGCCCATGTTCCCCAGCAACTGTGAACATAAGCCTACTGCCTCTGGGCAAAACTCATGCCACACCAAAACAGACGAACGGGCTAACGCTCTCTCACACGCACACACTCTAAAAACACACACACAGATGTATTCCCCCACAAACCTCATCAACTCCTTGCATCCCCCCCCCCCTCTAGCCCTCCCCCGCCCCCGGAGACATCCCCTGGCACCCCCATTTTCCTGGGTGCCTGGGCATCCTTCAGAACAAAGCATGGACTGCACACACCCACACCCACACCCCCACACCCCCCAGGCATTTCTCTTTTCACAGAATCCCTCTGGGGCCTACATGGGAATCAGAGGCGTTCTTTAAAATAAAGTTGGTGCTGGGGGCCAGGTGTACACATTGAGGAGACCAGGGCCTAGATCTTCTACACTCGAGCCAGCATGGGAAGGCGAGAGTGCCTCTGAGCGTGGGGAGAGCGTCCTTCTTCTCCCCCTGGCTTTCCAGGCCAGGGCTTAAGCCCCGAGGCGGCTCTCTTGAGGAGGCGCCTGCCGTGCTCTCAGGGGAACTTTGCCCACGGCGTCGGCCCGATGGAGCTCTGCCTGCGGATCCCTTTGGCCCCGTGCTGCCCCTGGGCTATGGGGCTGGGGAGGCCCCGCCCCGCCCCACCCCGCCTTCCCCTCACCTGATGACCTGCAGCAAGGAGTTGTAGCGCTGGATCTCTTGCAGCAGGACCACGTTGAGGGGGGAGGGGTCGGTGGACAGCACCCGGCAGGTGCCCTCGTAGTCGATCTCCTCCGGGATCTTGCTGCGCACGTCGGCCGAAAGGTCCAGCACCTGGGAGCGGGGGGGGGGGGGGCACGGTGAATGCGGGCGGGGGGGCGGCTGGCTCCTAGGACCCTCCGCCTCCTAGCAGCTCCTGGGCCCCCAAACTCAGCAACGTGGACTCATGCGGAACCCGGACCCGTGGAGAACAGGAGCCAGCCCAGGGATCCCTCCTTTTCGGAACGATTATGGAACGAGGCCCGCCTGACGAGGCCCGCCTGGCGCCAACGCTGTTTTCTTTTCGGCGCCAGGCCAAGACGTTCCTTTTCTCCCAGGCATTGAACGGCATTTAAGAACATATGCGGAGTCTGTTTTGTTTTTTAATGGACCCCAGAACTGTCGTCGTTTAAAATGGATACTGTTGTTTTATACTGTTGTTTTTTTATATATTTTTGATGGTTTTAAATTTTGTATACCTTTTAATGTTCACTGTTTTTAACTTTTGTAAGCTGTCCAGAGCGCTTTGGCTATGGGGCGGTATATAAATTAAATAAATAAATAAATAAATAAATAATTTCTTACCCGCCTCTCCAATTGGATCGAGGCGGGGAACTACAATATGCACAAAACACACAAAATACGGATTAAAAACACGGTATACGTTGTTTAAAAACATCCTAAAAGCATCCTAAAATTCCACCGGATAGGCCTGCCGGAAGAGATCAGTCTGGATAGCTTTCTTGAATGCTAAAAGACTGTCAAGCTGACGAGTCTCCTCCGTCTATTCCACTGTGGCTATTCCACAGTTTGGGAGCAGCCCCCCCCCCCCCCCCCGGGACCCTCTTTCCAGCACACCGGAAGCTCCCAAGGCCGAAGAAAGAACTGTGCGGCATGCAACTGATGCACACCGGCTTCCTGCCTCTGATACTGGAGGCAGCACGTAGCCATCAGGGCGAGGAGCCATTGAGAGCCTTCTCCTCCTCCTCCTCCTCCTCCTCCTCCTCCTCCTCCTCCTCCTCCTCCTCCAGGGATTTACCCAAGCCCCTGTGAAAGCCATTCAGATTGGTGCCCATCGCTGCAGTAGGTCAGAAAGGGCTTCTGCCTTCCACTTGTTTAACTGCAGCGGCTTCATCATCAAAGGGCCTCCCTTCCCAGCCTAAGCGATCCCGCCGAAATGAACAAAGCTGAAGGAAACCGAGAGCAGGACTTGGGCGCTACCCTCCAAATGGCTCCTGTCCCCAGAACGGAAGCCCGGCCTCCAAATTCTCTCCCGTCCGGGGTCTGCCTTCTGCACCCGGCTCCGGTGAGGGGCCTCTCGGGGTTCTAGCCGGGGTCCTTGCCTCAGAAAGGCCTGCTCCGATGGGCACCACCACGGGACTGCAGCTCACGAAACACACACACACCCCTCGGCACAGGGTACCTTTTATCAAAGAGCACCTTTTATCAGCTTAGGCTGATATACCAACTGCGCCCTTATCTGGACAGTGATAGCCTAGCTACAGTTATCCATGCTCTGATAACCTCTCGTTTGGATTACTGCAATGCGTTATACGTGGGGCTGCCTTTGAAAACGGTCCGGAAGCTTCAGCTGGTACAAAACAGGGCAGCCCGTTTACTAACAGGGACTGGCTGGCGAGATCACATTACGCCAGTCCTTTTACAACTTCATTGGCTGCCAGTCCAGGTCCGGGCCCGATTCAAAGTGCTGGTATTGACATTTAAAGCCCTAAACGGTTTGGGGCCAGGTTATTTGAAGGAACGCCTCCTCCCATATGTACCTACCCGGACCTTAAGATCATCTACAGGGGCCCTTCTCCGTGAGCCCCTGCCAAAGGAAGTGAGGCAGGTGGCTACTAGGAGGAGGGCTTTCTCCGCTGTGGCACCCCGGTTGTGGAATGAGCTCCCCAGAGAGGTCCGCCTGGCGCCTACACTGTACTCCTTTCGTCGCCAGCTGAAGACCTTTTTATTCTCCCAGTATTTTAACACTTAATTTTAACTTAAATTTAAATTATACTGTTTTAACTCTGTATTTTAACCTTATATCAATTTTGCTGCGTGGTTTTATCCTGGTTGTGCTTTTTATATTGTATTTTGTATTTGTATTTTTAACTTGTTGGTTGTTTTATGATGGTTTTAATTTTTGTGAACCGCCCAGAGAGCTTCGGCTATTGGGGGGGGGGGGTATAAAAATGTAATAACATAAATAAATAAATAAATAAATAAATACCTTGTCCTCCCGGCTCTGGCCGGCCGCTCCGGAGGGCGTGATCTGAGGCTGCAGGGAGAGCAGGGTCTCGAAGAGCGTCCTGGCCTCCGTGATCTGGGAAGCCACGTCAGCATTGGGGTGCTGCCCAAAGGCCTCCGGGGGGTCCATGCCGGGCAGCAGGCTGATGTATTCCTTGTAAGAGGACAGGTTGCCGTCCTTGGGGATGTAGTAGGTGTCCAGCGCAGAGAGCCTGTGGAGGCAGGCAGGCTGGCTCACTCTTGGCCTGCAACCGGGGGTCCTTGCAAACCCGCCCCCGCCCCCGCCCCCTCTCCACCCGCCATGTTCCAAGCCTGAACTTCCGGGCCTCTCGGTCTCGACCAGAGCCTGGGCCTTCCGGGAGCGAGGGCAAAACGCCAGGGAAGCGTTTGATAAAGCCACGGCTGAGCACGGGCCTTCCCTGTCGCCTCTTGCACTGCCAGGAAGGTGGGCTGGCGGATCCTGGAGGGTTTCGCCCTGAGGAAAAGGCGGAAGGGAAAGAGGAGCGTTCTCTATGGGACAGAAACGAGGCAGACGAGAGCCCGACTCCTAACATAAGGATCGGGTCCGTAGTCTGGGGGTGCTCTTGGATCCAGAACTGTCACTGGAAGCACAGACGAACTCAGTGGCAAAGAGCACCTTTTACCAGCTCAGGCTGATATACCAGCTGCGCCCTTATCTGGACAGAGATAGCCCAGCTACAGTGATCCATGCTCTGATAACCTCTCCTTTGGATTATTGCAATGCGTTATACGTGGGGCTGCCTTTGAAAACGGTCCGGAAGCAGACCGTTTACTAACAGGGACTGGCCGATGAGACCACATCACGCCAGTCCTTTTCCAGCTTCATTGGCTGCCAGTCCAGGTCCAGGCCCGATTCAAAGTGCTGGTATTAACATTTAAAGCCCTAAACGTCTTGGGGCCAGGCTATCTGAAGGAACGCCTCCTCCCGTATGTACCTGCCCGGACCCTAAGGTCATCCACAGGGGTCCTTCTCCGCGAGCCCCTGACCAAGGAAGTGAGGCAGGTGGCTACCAGGAGCGCCTGGCACCTACATTATGCCTGGTATGCATCACTGACCTGGTATGCATCACTGAGACCTGGGTGGGTGAACTGGGTGGGGTTGCTCTCACCCAGCTCTGCCCTCCTGGGTACTCGGTGCAGCACCAGCACAGACTCGAGGGCCGGGGAGGGGGGGTTGCCGTGGTCTATAGGAATACAATCTCCCTCTCTAGGCTTCCTGTTCAGTCGAGTGCTGGTCTGGAGTGTTTGTACTGTGTGTTGGGTACTCGAGACAGATTAGGGATTCTGCTGGTGTACCGTCCACCCCGCTGCCCAACAGTCTCCCTGCCTGAGCTGACGGAGGTTGTCTCGGACCTGGTGTTGAGGACCCCCAGGATGGTGGTTCTGGGGGATCTCAACTCCCATGCCGAGGCTGCTGTATCCGGAGCGGCTCAGGACTTCATGGCTGCCATGACAACCATGGGGCTGTCTCAACATGTCATCGGCCCAACACATGCAAAGGGACACACGCTTGATCTGGTTTTCTCGACTGGACAGGAGGATGGTGATCTGGAAGTGGGGGAACTAACATCTACCCCCTTGTCATGGTCGGATCACTTCCTACTGAGGTTTAGACTCTCGGCGGCCTTTCCCCTCTGCAAGGGTGGGGGGCCTATTAAAATGGTCCGCCCCCGGAGGCTAATGGACTCCGATGGATTCCAGAGGGCTCTGGGGGATTTTCCTGCTGATATGGCCGGTGCTCCTGTCGAAGCCCAGGTCGTTCTGTGGAATGCAGAGATGACTCGGGCGGTTGACACGATCGCGCCCAAGCGTCCTCTCCCTCTGAGCAGAGCCCGGTCAGCTCCTTGGTATACATCTGAGCTGAGGGCGATGAAGCAAGAGGGGAGACGGCTAGAACGCAGGTGGAGGAAAACTCGTGCTGGGTCTGATCGAACACGGGCTAGAGCTCACTATCGAGCCTACTCTGTGGCGGTGAGGGTGGCAAAGAGGCAGTTCTTTTCCACCAGCATTGCGTCTTCTCGGTGTCGTCCGGCGGAGCTTTTCCGAGTGGTTCGTGGCCTGTTACACTCTGGGCCAGGGCGTGAGATAGTTGAACCCTCGGTAGCACGCTGTGACGAGTTTGCACGGCACTTTGAAGATAAAGTCGCTCAGATTCGTCATGAATTGGACACCACACTTAATGCAGCACCACTAGTAGAGGCGTTCAGAGCGCCGTCCGGCTCAGTTTTATTGGATGAGTTTCAGTTATTGAGGCCCGAGGATGTGGACAAGGTGCTTGGCCAAGTCCGGTCGACCACCTGTGTGCTTGACCCTTGCCCCTCGTGGCTCATTACATCAAATAAGGAGGGGATCGCCGGCTGGGTCCAGGAGGTTGTAAATGCCTCCTTGAGAGAGGGAGTGGTGCCGGCCTCTTTAAAAGAGGCGGTAATTAGACCACTCCTGAAGAAGCCTAATCTGGACCCGGAAGATGTTAACAACTACAGGCCGGTGGCTAATATCCCTTTCCTGGGCAAGGTGCTTGAGCGGGTGGTTGCAGGACAACTCCAGGCACTCTTGAATGAAACGGATTATCTAGATCCATTTCAATCGGGTTTCAGGCCTGGTTTTGGAACAGAAACTGCCTTGGTCGCCCTGTGGGATGACCTCTGTCGGGAGAGAGACAGGGGGAGTGCGACCCTGTTGGTTCTCCTGGACCTCTCAGCGGCCTTCGATACCATCGACCATGGTATCCTTCTGGATAGGTTGTCTGAGCTGGGAGTTGGAGGTACTGCGTTGCAGTGGTTCCGCTCCTACTTGGATGGCCGATTCCAGAAGGTGGTGCTGGGGGATTATTGCTCTGTGCCGTGGCTCCTAAGCCATGGGGTTCCGCAGGGCTCTATTTTATCCCCTATGCTGTTTAACATATACATGAAGCCGCTGGGGGAGGTTATCCGGAGATGTGGACTGAGGTGTCATCAATATGCGGATGACACCCAGCTCTACCTTTCCTTTTCATCAAACCCAGGTGAGGCAGTGACTGTTCTGAACCAGTGCCTGGGCACGGTAATGGACTGGATGAGGGCTAACAAACTGAGACTCAATCCAGACAAGACGGAGGTACTGTTAGCGGGTGGTTCATTTGTCCGGCGAGGTGATGTTTGCCCTGTCCTGGACGGGGTTGCACTCTCCCTAAAGGATCGGGTCCGTAGTTTGGGGGTGCTCTTCGATCCAGAACTGTCACTTGAGGCACAGGTGAACTCAGTGGCAAAGAGCACCTTTTATCAGCTTAGGCTGATATACCAACTGCGCCCTTATCTGGACAGTGATAGCCTAGCTACAGTTATCCATGCTCTGATAACCTCTCGTTTGGATTACTGCAATGCGTTATACGTGGGGCTGCCTTTGAAAACGGTCCGGAAGCTTCAGCTGGTACAAAACAGGGCAGCCCGTTTACTAACAGGGACTGGCTGGCGAGATCACATTACGCCAGTCCTTTTACAACTTCATTGGCTGCCAGTCCAGGTCCGGGCCCGATTCAAAGTGCTGGTATTGACATTTAAAGCCCTAAACGGTTTGGGGCCAGGTTATTTGAAGGAACGCCTCCTCCCATATGTACCTACCCGGACCTTAAGATCATCTACAGGGGCCCTTCTCCGTGAGCCCCTGCCAAAGGAAGTGAGGCAGGTGGCTACTAGGAGGAGGGCTTTCTCCGCTGTGGCACCCCGGTTGTGGAATGAGCTCCCCAGAGAGGTCCGCCTGGCGCCTACACTGTACTCCTTTCGTCGCCAGCTGAAGACCTTTTTATTCACTCAGTATTTTAACACTTAATTTTAACTTAAATTTAAATTATACTGTTTTAACTCTGTATTTTAACCTTATATCAATTTTGCTGCGTGGTTTTATCCTGGTTGTGCTTTTTATATTGTATTTTGTATTTGTATTTTTAACTTGTTGGTTGTTTTATGATGATTTTAATTTTTGTGAACCGCCCAGAGAGCTTCGGCTATTGGGCGGTATAAAAATGTAATAAATAAATAATAATAAATAAATAAATAAATTATATGCTTTTAGACGCCAGGTGAAGACCTTTTTATTCTCCCAGCATTTTAACAGTCTATAAATAAATTTTAACTTGGTGTTTTAAATTTGTAATTTTGCACTGCTGCTGTTTTTATCTGGTTGAGCTTTTATATTGTATCTTATATGATGGTTTTATACTGTTGTTTTATACTTTGAATGTTTTTAATTTTTGTGAACCGCCCAGAGAGCTCCGGCTATTGGGCGGTATAGAAATGTAATAAATAAATAAATAAATAAATAACATAGGGCTGAGCCATTCCCAAGGTGGTCCGGAGCCTTGCCTTGGGCAAGAGGGGTTTGCCTCAGGGCCAGGAGGAGGCTCTGCTTCCACCACACCCAGAAACACCCCGAGTCCCGCTTTCTGGACACGCCCCCCCCCTCTGAGCCCAAACCTCCCCATCCCCCGCCGGTACAAACTTGTAGAAGGGGGCCGCTATGCTTTGCTCGCAGAAGTAGTCGTTGATGTAGGTGGTGAGGAGGCGCCGGTCCCAGTCGTCCGTCACGTGGCCCCCGTAATTGACGCCCGCAATCAGGTACTTGAGGGCGTCCCAAGGCGTCTCCTCGTACTCATCCAGGTATAGGCTCAGGAGGTTCTCAGACACCTGGGCAGGGGAAAGTGGGGGGGGGGGAGAACAGGCAGCGGTGAATTGGGACCAGGCCCTTGGAGGACAGGGGGGAGGGGCAGCTGGTGCAGGTTCCCCAGGAAGTGTAGGAGTGCGCCTGGGTGTGCTGGAGCATCACGCGGGCCAGAGTTGTGGAGCTGTGATGCCCTCATCCTCAGCAGGCTGCCAGCCCTGGGACCACCACAGGCTAAGCATCATAAAATCATAGAACAGTAGAGTTGGAAGGGGCCACCGAGGCCCTCAAGTCCAACCCCCTGCTCAATGCAGGAATCCACCTTAAAGCATCCCTGACAGATGGCTGCCCAGCTGCCCCTTGAAGGCCTCCAGTGTGGGAGAAGAGCCCACCGCCTCCCAAGGTCATGGGTTCGACTGGCGTACAAGAACCCACCTGCCCAGCACCTGTCTCCACACCCTGCTGCCGGACCCTGATACCAGCTAAAATTTCCCCTTATCATGCCACGGATCCTGTAACACCATATCCTGAGGCAACGTGGTCGGTGGGACGAGGGCACCGGCAGTAGCCACGCCCGGCGCACGGGGCAGGCAAAGGTCCTGGAAGCATCCAGGGCTGCCCGGGCTGCTTGGCCGCCAGCTGACCCAGCGACGGTCTTCCCCAGGCAGACGAGGTCGTCACAAATCGGTCCGTGCGGGCCCTGAGGAAGGAGGAACAGGCCGCCTCCCTGTGGACGCCCTCCCTTGCTTCCGGGGCGGGGGGGCTGCCCCAAACGGCCCTGGCTGCCTGCCTGCTGCTGCTGCTCCCCCTCCCCTCCCCTCCCCTCACCTCAAAGTCCGAGTCGTTGAAGCCGTAGACGATGTTCCAGCCCAGCTGCAGGAACTTCTTGCGCTCCAGCAGGATGCTGTGGAAGAAGCAGAGGGCGAAGAGCAGCTTCTTGTACTTGGCCGGCTTCGTGCAGCGGTTGAGCTGGGGCTCCGTGATGAGCTGGTAGAGGCGCTTCATGTTGGCCTTCAAGCCCTGTCGGGGAGGGGGGGGGGAAGATGGCGGATGGGTTGTGTGTGTGTGTGTGTGTCTTACAGCTGAGCCAGGAGGGCGCCGAGAGGGGAAAGGAAGCAAGCAAGCAAGCAAGCCCCGGGGCGGCCCGACCATAGAATCCTAGAACAGCAGAGTTGGAAGGGGCCTACAAGGCCATCGAGTCCACCCCCCTGCTCAATGCAGGAATCCACCCTAAAGCATCCCTGACAGGTGGTTGTCCAGCTGCCTCTTGAAGGCCTCCAGTGTGGGAGAGCCCACAACCTCCCTAGGTCACTGATTCCATTGTCGTACTGCTCTAACAGTCAGGAAGTTTTTCCTGATGTCCAGCTGGAATCTGGCTTCCTTTAACTTGAGACCAGGGACGCTCTGCGCGCCTAGGAGCTCTCTCTCCCCTCTTTGAAGGTCGGAGATGAAGGCTGCTGAACTGGAGCCACGCAGGTCCTTGGTGGAGCAGGAGGAAAGTGAGCACAGGGGCCGGAGGGGAAGGATGGTCCGGAGAGCCCCGCCCCCCGCCCGGCTTCCTCCCATGCCCTGCCCCTCACTCCTGGCATCCAGGGGGCTAGCAGTGGTCCTCCCTCGGTCCCCAGACGATCGGTGCTGGCTGCTCTACCGCCCCAACCCCCAAGCCCTTCTTCTCAAGCCGTGCATCTGAGCATGGAAAGATTTCTCCGGTCACTCTGTCTCTCTTGCACAGAAAGCGGGCCTTGCCTGAATTTCTCAAGCCACAAGGAAGTGGGAGGGAAAAGGAGGAGGAGGTGGAGGCCTTGGCCCAGGACCCGGCCAGGGTTTCCCCCCCAGAGAAAAGAGAGGCTGAAGCACTGCTGGAACTGGTGCTGGGGGAGACTTGGAATCCCCCCCCGCCCCCCGCCCTGCTCTCACCGTGGGGGGCTCTGTGGTCATCTTGATGCCGGCCTGCAAGATGGAGATGGGGAAGTCGGGGTGGGGGCTGGAGCTGAGCCACAGGCGGAAGGACGGGTGGGGCTCCTCCACCTGCAGCTGCTCCACCAGCTTGTCCAGCTGGGGCATCCAGGACAGCGAGAGGTGGCAGTTGGCCAGGAAGACCCAGTTCCCTGCGGGGCAACAACAGATTAATTCTCCTCCTCCTCCTCCTCCTCCTCCTCCTCCTCCTCCTCCTCCTCATTATTATTATTATTATTATTATTATTATTATTATTATTATTATTATTTGCATTTATAGACCGCCTCATAGCCAAAGCCCTCTGGGCACTTTACAAAGATTAAAACAGGGAACATTAAAAACAAATATACAAAAACAAAATTTAAAACCGGGATGGTGGGGTCGGGGGAAGCTGGACGGAATGCACCGAGATGCGGGGAGCTGAAGGTGGAGGGACACGGGCAGGCGGGCGGGAGGAGGAACCGACTCGTACGTGGCGCCGATGGTCACCTGGGGCCCTCCTCCAAGTGCCGCCTCAAACGGAGGTTCGGAGGATGGCAACAAGGGAGCGGGGCCTTTCTCGGTGGTGGCCCCCTGGACTGCCGAATGCTTCTCCCCAGTGAGACCTGCCTGGTGCCAACGCTGCCATCTTCTCGGCACCCATTTAAGACATTTCACCCCTAGGCGTTTGACAAGTGTAGGATAAGGCTTTTAACAGGCGCTGGGATTGATTATTGATGGTTAAAAATTCTTTTAATATTTCTGTGTACGTTAAGGGTTTTCTACTGCTTTTAGGGTTTTAATCTTGGTAAACCACCCAAACAGCTTTGGCTATTGGGCAGAATGGAAACGGAACGGGGCGGCCTCTGGGGCCCTGATGGGACGGGGTGGACCAGGCACCCACCCCCACCCCCCTGTGGCGAAGGAGCCGGCTTCCCCTGCCCCGAGACCGCTGGCCCCTCTCTTGGCCCTCACCCTGATAGACCCCGTCCTTAATCATCCGGGTGGCGATGGGCGCCTGGCCCTGGCCCAGCGAGAGGGCGTGGAAGCGCTGGGCCATCCCCGACTGCTCCGCCAGCTGCAGCAGGGAGGAGGTGGGGTCGACGCCGGGCGACAGCACAAAGATCAGGGGCGTCTTCGTCGTGGAGTCGTCCACCACCTGCGTTGAGAGAGAGGCAACGGAGAGGAGAGGAATCACGGCGCCCTCGTTCCACGCCGAGGAGAGCTGGCGAGCCTCGACTTCCCTGGGCCAAAGCAGGGGCATGTCTGGGGGTCAGGCAGCTACCACAGGTGAATGCTGAGCGATTCCCCCGTTCGGATTGCTCCAGCTACAGAGACCACCGTGCACAATGGGCTGGGTGAGGTGGAAGGGCCTGCAGGTACCCCCCCCGCCGCCGCCCCACTCACCGACTTCATGTTAAGCACGGGCGGCTCGATGAACTGGGAACCCAGGTTCGAGACGATGAAGGCCGTGACGCAGAAGGCCACGCGGTCGGGCCGCAGGGACCGGACAACCAGCATCCGCTGCATCTGGTTGCAGGAGTTCTCCCACTCGCCTGCAGGGGGCGACAGCGTGCGTGGACAGGGGACGCCTGAAGTGGGAGGGCCGCCCGTCCCGTGGCGCTCCAGGGATCCCCAAGCAGCCCGCAAAGAGCCAAGGGGCATCAGCCCGCCCCACGGGGGGATTCCTCGAGGGATCCCGTTCCAGCGCTTCCAGAGAACGGGTGGGGCGAAGGAGGCTCTGCCGGCCTGGCCAATGGTCACAATGCCAGGGGTGGAAGGCCCAAACGCCTGGGGAGTCGCTTTCGCCCCACCCCTGCTCTAGCGGCCTGGCTGGCGTCACTCGTGAGCGTAAGGGATGCCAAGTGAGCCAAACCTGTCTCCCTTTCTACCAAGGATGCCCTGATGCGCTCTCAGAGGCCGGGCGCCTCGGCAGAACGGGAGAGCAGCCGCAGGCCCGGGGTCCTTCCCAGAGCAGCCCGGCCCCAGCGTGGCGCGCCTGACCTGGGAGCATGGCCTTCTCCGGCTTGGAGCTGGTGTACCAGAGGTTCCAGTCCCGAGGGTACTGCTCAAAGGAGTTCATGATGCCGTGGAAGTTGGTGAGCTTGTCCAGTTCTGTGATGTTGTCCCAGTAGATGTCGGCCAGCCAGCTGGTGCACGGATTGTCCATCTGCCCTTCCCTGTCCAGCACCTGTAAGCAGGGACAAAGGGGGAGGAAGAGGGGGTCCCACAGGGGATCAAGCAGGGGGGCAGCTTTCCCCCTCACCCCCAGCAATTTTGGCCCTTGGCTAGGGGAGCTGGGAGCTGGAGTCCCAACGCATCTTGGGGCGGGGGACGGGACAACACCCGGATGGGGAGAGCTGAGTCATGGGGCATCTCGTTCTCTGCTTCAGGCACCTGTACTTTTAGGATGTCTGAGAGAGGCTAAGCGGAGAACCTGCCCAAGGTCAAAGGCAAGGAGGACAAAAAACACACACACCAAAAAAGGGGGCAGGGCTTCTCACCAGCTGATGACCCACAAGGAGAGTCCCACGGGGGGACGGGGGACGGAGCCAGCGCCCAAAGTGGGTGGAGCTTGCGGCATGGCAGGACTGCCGAGCTCTTTCTGTGTCCCAGAATGCCTGGGATGTGGCCGTTCCTTTGGCCACGGGGGGCTCTGGTCCCAATGTGCCCTCCTCCACTCCGAGGGCGGCAACGCTTCCCTTGGGGGCGGGGAGTGTCCTCCCAGGAGGAAGGTGGGCGCAGGCAACGGAGCGGGGACGTTCTAGGTCAAACCTGGCTGCCACACAGAGGCCCCTCAGGCAGGGAGGGCGCCAGCGGCAGCGCTGACCAGCACACACAGGGGACATCAGCCAAGGGCAGAGATTGCGAGGTGTATCTAGGCGGCAGCCTAAGTCAGCCCCCCAAAAGGGGAAGGGAAGGGGGCTGCCTTCAGCCGTTTCCCCCTTGGCTGCTGTGGAGCCCCCCTCCTGAATCGGGTGGCAGGGAGCAGGGACAGCAGGAGGCGGCTTCTCTTCCCTCCACGGCCTTTGTGAGCTCAGGGAGAGGCGGGGCGGGGCGCCTGCTCCCCCATTGCCCTAGGGCCTCTTGTCACGGACAGGGCCTGGCCAAGCGTCACGGCAGGCGCTGGGAAAGCCTCCCGGCCCTCTCACACGAGGAAGGCCCGCCAAAGGGAGGCCCAAGGGAATGGCACTGGGGGGCATTATCCAGTGGCCCGCAACAAGCAGAGAGCCAAAGGAAGCCAGGCGCAGCCCAGGCGGGCAAAGGCGGAGGGCATGAGCACATGAAGCCAGGGGAGGGAGAAGGCTAAGGGGGGGGGCCCACAGGCGCCTTGCCCTGAGCACCTGTGTCAGGCCTGGAAACAGGCCCACACATCCCGAGAAGGGGGGGGCATTTGCACGGCACGTGGCGTGGGCCCCACTTAGAAGAGGTTCCCTTGTCAAGGGAGCTGAAGCTGCGAGGGGCAGGCTATTCCCCAAACAGGCCAGAGCCTGGGGTTCGAAGGGGAGAGCCGCGGGGCCAGGGGCAAAGGCCCTGTTTGGCACACAGGTGGCCCCGGGCTCAGTCCCCTCAATTTCCAGGGAGGGCAGGGAAAGACGCTTC
Source organism: Elgaria multicarinata webbii (assembly GCF_023053635.1). Lineage (NCBI taxonomy): Eukaryota > Metazoa > Chordata > Lepidosauria > Squamata > Anguidae > Elgaria > Elgaria multicarinata. The sequence goes on from NC_086181.1 coordinate 45,476,119, forward strand.
TCTGACTCCGCCAACCAGCGTAGGCCACTCCTGAGCCCGGCGGGGCCAGCGCACGGCAGCTTCCGGCGCTGCTCCGTTCTCGGCCCGAACAGCGGGACAATCACGAAACCTCCGGCTGGCCAGCGCAAGAGGCAGCCGCTTCCTGGTGGCCCCGGCCCAGCGCTTACCACGCCCCCGCGCAGGAAGAAGTTGTACTCGTCCATCTTGAGGTTGCCGGACACTTCCAGGATCTTGGCGCACATCTGGAAGCTGAAGAGCAGCTTGTGCCGTTCGAAAAGGCCCCGGCAGGTGTACCTGGCGAAGGCAGAGAGCAAATGGGGGTCAGGAAGGGCTGGACCTGAAAGAGGACACCGCCGCCACCCCGCCGCCTGGTTTCTCCGACGCCCAGTGTGCCAGATCCGGTGTCCCGGCGTCTGCGAGGAGCCGAAGGTGCCCTGCCCTCCTCCTCTGAGGAAGGGGTGATCAAGTCACGCCTGGACATCGTGGGTCATCGGCTGCCTCCCGGTCGCTTTGCCTTTTGCCCCACAAAGGGGGCCCAGAGACGACGGGGCACGGCGGGCAAGGGGGGCCCATGATCCCGCCCGTTGTTCGAACGGAGGGCGGCAGCTCAGCGGAGCGGCTCACCTGTAGACCGCATAGGTGTGGTACTCGTTCAGGTTGCGGATTCTTTCATCCAGCTTGGCGCTTCGGTGGCTCTTGTTGATGCTGAGGTTGAACAGGTCGATGTAGGCGTCCAGGGAGAACTGGTACATGGGGTCGATCCTGCCCATGTCGTTGAGGACGAAGAAGAGGATGGAGGCTCTCTGGGCGCAGGGCCGGTAGGCCTGTCGGGGGGCGCAGGACAGCGAGCGAGACGGTGAGCGGAGAGCAGCGGTGGCGGAAAGACTCCCCTGCCCCGTGGCTTCCCGGATGTCTCGGGATACAGCCCCCACAATCCTTCGCCCTAACGGGGCCAATGGCCATGCTGGCTGAGGATTCTGGGAGTTGCAATCCAACACACCTGGATGGGGAAGGCTGGCAAAAGGTCCCCTCTGCTGCCTGCACGCCACAAAGGAGCCTGAGAAAACCGCCCATCGTGAAGAACCCGACCTTCGGGTTTCATTCTTTTAAAGCGCAAGTGACCAGTCCTGGCCGACTGTGTGGAAACCCGGGGGGGAGCGGACGTGGCACCTGCACCCCCAGATAGCTCCCTGGTCTTCCTCAGGCGCCTCAGCTGCCAGGCCGCCCGGCCTCCCCTTCCGTGCCAGGCGCCCCGCAGGCAGCGAAGCCCAGCCCAGCCCAGCCCCCTCCCCACTGACCTCCCGGGCCGTGTCGATCTTGATCTCTGTCGTCTCGCTGGTCTCCAGCTGCTCCGTGACCTCGGAGGCCGTGACCTTCGAAGTCTGCAGCGTGTTCACGAGCTGCACGTCGTCCAAAAGGGAGCCCGTGGCTTCGTTCAGTAGCCTGAGGGCAGGAGACGGGGCGGCTGAGCAGAGAGGTGGGCAGCAGGAACCCGGCACGGAGGCCTGTCCCCAAGGGTCCCGAAAGCACGCGGGGCGTGGGGGGGAGGGGAAGCCCCTCGGACAAAGCTGCAGCTTCCTCAAGGGGCAGGAGGGCAAGGACCCCCCCTCCTGGGGCAAGAGCAGTCCGAGGGGTCGGTCGCCACCGCCGTCAAATGGAGGAGGTGGGCCTGGGTCTGGGGGACCACCGGGCGGGTTACGGGCCGGGGTGTCCCAGAGGCCGACGCAGCCTAGAGCACAGCAGCCCGGGGGCCTTCCCCTGGCCACGAACGGCTCCATGACGCCGCCACCTGGCCAAGCCTCCTGGCCACCAGTCCCTCTCTTCCTTTGGCGTTGCTGCTTTTTCAACAGCCGCCCCTTTAGCCACCATTACTGACACAGGGCCGCTTGTCACGCACAACCTGCTTTATGCCGGTGACTCAGCCTCACTGGGAAGGGGAAAGGTCGCTCCAATTTCCCACGGCGCCCCCCACCCCACCCCCTCACCTCAGGATCTCGTCCTCCAGCTCCTTCAGCTTCCTTTTGCCGGCCGCGATGTTGAGCACCAGGTGGTCCTTCTGTTCTTCGAGCTCGGGCCTCTCCCGCCGCACCACGATGCCCAGGAGTTGGGCTTCCAGGCCCTGCAGGGGCCCAGGGCACACGCAGAGGATGGGCCCCCCTCTCCTTCCCTGCCTCTCCCCCATCTCTCTAGACACGGCCCGGCAAAGAGGACGCTCTCCCCACCCTTCCCTGCTCGCCTCCTGGTCACTGCTGCTCCTGCCCAGCTTGCCCCAAAGGACCCTCCTCTGGCAGGGAATCTCCTGGGACTCATCTACACCAAGCAGGATATTGCACCGTGAAAGCGGCCTATGAAAGGCAGGAGCCATGCCGCTGCTTCAGAGCGGCACGTGCCACAGACCGCTGTCATACTGCTGTATCCTGCTTGGCGTGGCTCCTGCCGTTTATAGACTGCTTTCATGGTGCCTTATCCCTTGCCTGCAGAGGGTCCCTCTTTCCCCCGCCCTCAACGGGCCCCGCTGCGAGAGAGGGGCCGAGGCAGAGCGCCCACCTGCTCTTTGACGGCAAAGTTGACAATGGTGGTCTGGGAGGACGTCTCCGGCGTGTAGTGAGGGTTGGGCAGCTTGGTGGTGAGGTAGAAGCGGAATTCGGGGTGGTACTCCACCTCTTTGTCTCCCAGCCGGATCAACAGGCGCCCGCCTGCCACGCACAGGAAACCGAGTCACGAGCCATGGGGGTGGGGGCATGCTCAGCGCTGCCTTCAGCTGGGCCCGGTCCCCCCCCGCCCCGGCCCTGCTGAAACGCCAGCTCCCTCTCGCACCCCCAAATCTTACAGCTCTGTGAAACAGAGAACAGGGGCCCGGAAGCCGGCGCCTGCTTGGCTCTCCCCTTCCTCCCGGCGTTCGCAGGCAGCAGCCCGGTGCTCACCCACTTTGGTGACGGATCTGTTGAGGATGGGGGCCAGGGTGGGGTCGAGCTCCTCCTGCACGTTCTGCAGCAGCACGGGGGAGCCAAACTGGATGGCCGACTCCAGGATGCGCATGTAGTCGGGCATCTGCAAGTCGATGATCTTCAGGCCCTGTCGAGGGGGGAGAGAGGGGGAGAGAGAGAGGGGGGGGAGAGAGGGGGAGAGAGAGAGAGAGGCCTCCCCACATCAGCATCAGGGAGCCAGGAGGATCCCGAGAGAGGCAGGGAGAGGGAGGAAGCAGCCAGGCCAAGGAGAGAGCGGGGGGCTCAAACCCAGAGAGGCCAGCGACCCCCACAGAATGCCCCGAGGTGCAGAGCCCGGCTGCTTACCCGCTTGAGTTCCATGTTCCTGATCCATTTGGAGGCCTGGCACTGAGGGTCAATCATCAGGGGCCACCTAGTAAAAAGCATTATTATTATTATTATTATTATTATTATTATTATTATTATTATTATTATTAATTTATATAGCACCATCAATGTACATGGTGCTGTACAGAGTAAAACAGTAAATAGCAAGATTCTGCCGCATAGGCTTACAATCTAATAAAATCATAGTAAAACAATAAGGAGGGGAAGAGAAGGCAAACAGGCACAAGGTAGGGTAAGCAGGCACTGGGTAGGGTAAAACTAACAGTATAAAGTCAGTAGGAAGAGGAAGGCAGGAGGGATGGCAGGCAGGCAGGAAAGAAGGCAGGCAGGCATTGGCACTGGAGTCCCTGGTGGGATCCCTCAGTGCTCCAGAGAAGGGGCTGGGAGGAAAGACCCCGGGGGGAGGGGGGGAGCCCAGAGCCACAGGCCTGATCTAGTGGGCAAAGGCCCTCCGGGGGCCGGAGCCGGCTCACCGGTTGCCGCGGGTGACGATGATCCCATTCTCCGTGGAGAAGTTATCAGACGGCAGCCCCTGGATGTTCCAGGTGCGCACGGCCGTCGGGTTGGAGAGGAAGCTGTCGCAGGTGAAGTGGGGGGAGCAGGGCACGTGGAGCTCTCGGATCTGTGGGCCCAGAGCAGCAGCGGCAGCATCAGGGGGCGGTCAGCCCGCCCCGCCCCGCCCCACCCGGCTTGGCCTTCCCTTCCCTGGGCAGCAGAGGCGGAGCTGAGCGCAGCGGGGCCGGCTTGCCTCGGCGGAGTCTCACGTTGGATTCCAGGGGCCCGGGCTTCCGGGGCCTGCTGGCTCCGGACCAGAGGGTTGTCCCTCCCCAGCCGACATCAGGGAGCCCTGCAAGCGCCTCCCCCCGGCCCCCCCTGGGGGCACATCGCTGGCTGAGACCAACCCTCAAGGGAAGGCCTGGGGCCCTGCTCTCGCCAGTACTGGGTTCAGAAGCTGCTACCCAGGAAGAGGGGGGCTTCTCTCTCTCTCTCTCTCTCCCCAGAAAGGCTCACCACGCCCACCTGTTTGATCCAGATGCGCGAGACGATGTCCTCCCGGTAATTCGACAGGAAGGGCCCCATGTAAGACAGAAACGCTGCGGCCATCAGGCAGTCCCCCACCAGGTAGCCCAGATCTTCCTCGAGGCCCTGCGGAGAAGCCAGAGCAGGGCTTGCCTTCCGACCCAGCAGGAACCCTGGGGCGAAGCCCTCCGGGGCCCCTGAAGGCTGCCCCGCTGCCCTTCGGCCGGCCTCCCCCCACGCTCTGGCCCCCCAGGCCTCTGGGCATCTTTGCTGGGCCCCAGAAACGGGCCAACCGAGACCAGGCGCCTCCCCCTGCTCCGAGGGGAGACGCACTGGGGGCCGTGGGCCGGGCCCTCCTACCTTGACCGTCTCCTCCCATCGGACCTTCTCTCCCGCCAGCCCCGACACCAGCTTGTCGGCCCGGTCCAGCTTGATCTCCATCTCTTCCGATTTCTTGCGCAGCTCCTCCTTCTGGGCCAGCTTCTCCTCGTATTCCTTCTTGAGCATCTCCAGTTTCTCCGCCACCTGAACAGAGGCGGGGGGTGGGTGGGGCAGAGCCCTTCAGGGCAGCACCACCCAGCGGCCTCCCCCTCTGAAGAAGGACGCGCCACAGGGGCTCTGCAGGGATGGGCAACTGCGCAGGGCCCAAGGGAGCTGGGGGGGGGGGCTCTGCACGCCACGCCCCCCCAGCCAACCCACGCTCCTGGACCGTCCCCCGAAGTACACTGACCTCTCGGAGCCGCTCTTGGGCCTCGGCCTGGGCGGCCTGCTTCTCCGCCAGCTGGGCCAGAGCGGCGTTCATCCGAGCACGCTTGGGCTCCACCACGCGGTAAATACGGCCGTACATCTGGGGAGGGGGGAGGAGGAGGAGGAGGAGAGCAATGGGGCCAGAGCTGCCCAGGGAGAGCCAAAGGCTGAGGCCAGGCTGAGCCGGCGCTGCGCTCTACAGCAGAGGGGCGGGCAGGCGGCAGGTCTCTCCAGAGGCTTTGGCCATCGACTCCCAACCTGCCTGCCCATTGGCCAGGCTGGCAGGGGCTTCTGGGAGTTGACGTCCCAGACGGCTGGAGGCATCCCCCCGCCCCCCGCAGAGACTTCCCCCACCCCCCCCGCCGGGGCTCCGGGCTCACCTCCATGGCTCGCACCCACATGCACAGGGACTTGGCGGCCACCGAGACCCGCCCGATGATGTCCGGCTGGAAGTCCGGCTGCGAGCAGTAGGCGCTGATCTTCTTGAGCACCTTGTCGGAGATGTTGTCCTTGTCGAAGTAGACCAGCTGCTTGATGAAGTTGGGCTCGCCTGGAGAAGCCGGGCAGGGTCAGGAAAGGGCAGCCCTGCTGGGCCGGCCCGGCCCCCTCCTGGCCCGTCTCCTCCCGCAGCGGCCAGCCAGGGGCCCCGGGAAGCCTGCGAGGAGGAGGGCCGGGAGGGAAGCGCCTCCCTTCGCGGCTGCTCCCAAGCAAGCGGCGCCCAGCCTCTGAACCGAGCAGCTTCTCTCCCGGGGAGGGACCGAAGCGCAAGTGCAGCGGAGGGCCTTCTCCCGCTGCTGCCCGGCAGCCCCGGCCCAGAGGCTGATCGGAGGCCCCTCGGCAGCCGTCGCTTTTAACGCACAGCCAAGGCACGAGGAAGCGCCCCCTGCTGAACGCCGCGCCCCCTTTGGCCCTCCGCCCTCCCCCCCCAGCACTCCTCACCCAGCTGCTTCTTGGCTTCTGCCCAGGTGGGCTCATTGCCTCGCAGGATCATCACCGCCTGCATGACGGTCTCCACCAGGGTGGGCGGCCGGCCGTAAGACTTGATCTCGGTCAAGTCCTTCTTGTTGAGCGATTCCAAGGCCTGGGGAGAAGGAGATGGCCAGGCCTTTCAGGGAGGGGGGGCTGCCTCAGAGGGGGAACACGGAAATGGGGAGGGGAAGGAATGGGAGCAGGCTCACCCGGTGGGGGGGGGGAACACAGGGCATTGCCACACACACACACCCCGCTGTCACACCACCGTGAGGCGACCCTCGCACCTTTGAGGCTTGCTTGGGAGGGCGGCCGTCAGCACTGATGCTGGAGCACAGTGGAGGGCAGAAGGGGGGGGCTGTATGTCCAACGGGAAGGCCTCGCTAGGCAGCCAAAGAAAGGACGCCCGTCGACATGTTTCAGACCTGCTGCTCCATCAAGTTCTGGCAGGCGTTGGAAGAACGGCTCCCCGCACAGCCAGCATCCGGCCTCCCCTCAAACCTTTGCTGGGCAGCAGGAGCTGCTGCCGTGCGCTCACTGGCGCCCCGACCTGCAGCCTACGGCCTCCTGCAGCAGACCGAGCCCCAGAAGGCCTCAGCGGTGGGCCTGGGCCAGGCCTCGCTACCTTCATGGCCTCCTCCAAGGCAGGCAGGGCCTCCTCCAGGTCCTTCTGGGCGTTGTCCGCCAAAGTCTTGCACTTGATCTCCTCGGCGGCGATCTTCTCGCTGTTGGCAGACACTGTCTGTGGGGAGACAAGGAGGAGCCGTAGAACCACCGGAGAAGGGGCCTCTAAGGCCATCCAGTCCAACCCCCTGCTCCGTGCAAGAGGCCCGCATGGAAGTGGGGCTGGCTGGGGGCCGTCCAGCTGCCTCTTGAAGGCCTCCACTGGCGGCGGAGGAGGAGGAGGAGGAGGATGAGAGGGGGCCCCCCTCCCATTCCCTGACGCTGAGCCCGGCCGCCGCCACGCACCTTCTGTTGCTCATCAGCCTCCCGCTTCTGCTGGACGATGATGACCAGGTACTCCTCGCACTGCTTCTGGAACTCCGCCACCTTCTTCCTGGCTTCCTCCAGCTCCAGCGTCATCACCTCCACCTTTGCCCGGGTCTCGTCGATTTTGAAGAGCCCGTTGCGGAGCTTGTTGGCTTGGTCCGAGAGCTCCTTCCGCTTCTCCGCCAGGAGCCTGCGAGGAGGAGGGCGGCAGGAGGAGAAGCTGTGTCCCCCCTGGGAGCCAGCCTCGGGACCCAGCCTCCCCTTCCGCCAGGCGGCCCAGGCGTTGGCTCGCCCGTGGTGGCCCCGCCCGGCCCTCTCGGGGGCCAGGCTTGCTCAGCGTCCCGGGCTGCCCCCTCAAGCGCCCAGCCGCTTCCCAGAGAGGCCAATCAACGCCCCCCCCTTACTTCTTGTAGCCAGAGACGAGTTCCAGATAGTTGGTGGGGGTGACGTAGTTATGGCGCCGGAGCTCCAGAAGCATCTTCTGCGAATACCTGGCCACGGACCAGTGCATGGTCACAAAGATCCTCGCCACTCGCTTGTGGATCTGGGCAGGAGGAAGAGGAGGAGGAGGGAGATTATAGGCTGCCCGCTCTGGTCCTGGTCACCCCTCCCGTTGCCCCCCCCGGGGGACGGTTCTCACCGTGTCCAGGCTGCCCCTCTCCACGCTGCCCAGGTCCACGCCCTCCAAGTACTTCTCTGCTACCTCCAGCAGCGCCTCCTTGGGCCACTCGGAGAACCAATCGATGGTGGTGCAGTTCACCAGGGCAGGGTACTGGCGTATCCAGTTTCTGCAGCAACGAGAGAGCCCTTGAGGGGCTGGCTGGTGGGGTCCCCACGGCCCCCACCCCACCCCCTCGCTCCCTGACGTTGCCGTGCCTCTCCCGGCACTCCCCGCCTCCCCCGGTTGCCCTCGGCTCTGCCCCTCTCCGTGCCCTCGGCCTTCCTCTCCCCATGCCACCCCAAGACGCCCAGGCTGCTCAGCCACCCTCGTCCACCAGGGGTCGCCCTTGCTCCAAGCAGGAGCGGTGGCGGCGGCGGCGGCCTTCCCTCGCCAGCCTGTCTTCACCTGAACGGATCCCCGACGGGGCTCAGGCACAGCACCACGTGCAGGTTGTTCCGCACCCTTTCGATGAGGTAGGCGAAGAGGCTGTCCGTGCTCTCCTGAATGCCCTCGGCCCGGGCTGCGTCGATGATGTTGTTTTGGATCTGGGCAAGGAAAGAGGATCAGGGCAGGGAAACCGCGACCCGGGACCCGTCCAGGGTCACTAGATCCTGTGACGCGAGGACCCCCACAACCTGGGAGCTCCTCACCAGCTCCCACAAAGGGGTCCACGTGTACCTGAAGCTTTCTGTGGGCTGCAAGCAGGGAGCGGGGCGGGGGACGGACGATCGGGGCTGAAAGGCCACAGGTCACCCCACTGGGGAGAAGGCCCCTGGCTTGGGAGGTGGAGCACTCGCTTTGCCTCCCCCCCCCCCACAAGGGCCCAGGTCCAGTCCTGAACTGGTGCCTCCAGCTGAGAAGCAGCAGGCGCTGGCAAAGGCCTCCTCCTGCCGGAAGCAGGGAAAATGTCTACCAAGGGGAGGAGACCTGCACTGGGCTGGATGGACTCAGGATCACGCACTGTCATCGAATCCCTCCACAGATAAACACTCAAGGGTGCCTGGAAGCTCTACCTCTTGCTCTCAGAAGCACGGCAGGAGTGCCTCCTGTTTTGGGTTTTTTTTTAAACTCTGCATGTGCTCAGAGTCATGCTTCTCACAACTTCAGGTTTCCCAGGTTGCTCAGGCCTGGAAGAGGCCAAGGAATTGCAGCGGCAAAGAAGAGAGCCTTCCGTCTTTCAAAACGGGCAGAATGTCTTACCCCGCACATCTGGGGCTGTGGGGGAGGAGGGGGGGGCACAGCTTCTAGGTCTTGGGCGTAGGGCTCCTGAGCAGGTTTTAACTCTCCTGGTAGAAACTGGGCCCCGAGCGAGGCAGGACGGAACGTGGGGTCTGCGTGGGATCGAATCCCCATCAAAATGGCCCGAAGGGGGAGACGCCGCCCAGCCAGCCTCCGTGCTGCCCCCCAGAACGGGACGGGACACAGCATGGGCGGGGCAGACCGCGGAACCCTTGCCCTGCCCTGCCTTGCCCCCCCCCACCTCGCTCCCCGTCTTTCCGGAGAGCCAAAAGGGCACGCTGCCGTCGCACCTCCTCAAACTCATCCGGCTTGTAGAGGTTGGGCACCTCCCCAGAGCTGAGGATGTTGTTGATGTCCTCGAGGAAGCATTCGTCCGCAATCTGGGTGTCCACGAAGAGGAAGGTGGTGGGCTTCTGGTCCAGCCCCGTCTGCCGATAAAGCCGCTTGATGTCTGCGGGAAAGAGCCGCCCGTGAGGGGAGAGGCCACGAAGCCACCCAGGCCGGGGCTGGCAGCTCAGACTCGCGCCCAAGGGGACGGGAGCGCGCCCTCACCTTCCCGGAACTCTTGTTTGCGGTACTGCCGGGAGACCTCGATCTGGAAGGTGTAGTATTCGCAGATGCACGAGGCCAGGCGGGCCAGGCTCTGGCGCCCGCTGCCCCCGATGCCGACCAGAAGCATGTTCCCCCGCGGCTGGCTGATCACCCGGACGATTCGGGTAACTGCGGGAAAGCAGGGCACCGGGCAGTCACCGGAGGGGCGGGTGTTTCCCACCGCTTCTCCCGTATTGCCACCTTTTGCTTGGAATAACTGTACCTTTCCTTTTCTGGTCTATTGACTGGAAATAAAGGATGGATGGATGGATGGATGGATGGATTGATTGCCACCCCAAAGGATCCGTGAAGGAGGCAAAGGCAAGACAACGGTCGCGCGAGAAGCCCACTCCCTTGCAAGCAGCCCTGCTGGGCCTGCCATCAACCCGCCCCAGGTCACATTTCAGGGGACCGCCGAGACGGCATCTGCGCCCCAGCCGCCACTGGGGATCCGCCCAGGTTTGGAGTGCCTCTTGTGAAGGGCAGACCTGGGCAAGGCCAGAGCCAGGCCCCAGTGCCAGCCGGACCCTCTCACTTACTGTGCTCAATGGCATCCCGGAACAGCACCAGCCTCATGGGCACCACCCCCGGCAACCGGTTGTAGTCCCCCAGGGCCCGCTCCATCTCCGCCTTCAGAACCGTCATGTCCGTCATGTCCTCGTACACGTTGCGCATGAAGTCCCCTGGAGGAGAGAGGGGCTAGAAGCCTAGCTAGTCCTGATGGCTGTTACGCGACCTCCAGTATCACAGGCTGCAGGCCTATGAACACCAATGGCTGGGGAGCATGGGCGGGAGGGTGCTGTTGGACTTGTGTCCTACTCGTGGGCTTCCCATTGGGACGTCTGGTTGGCCGCTGTGGGAACAGGACGCTGGGCTAGATGGACCCGGGGTCCGATCCAGCCTCCGGGGTCTTCTGATGCTCTTAAGCGAGAAGCACAGCACAGTTCCAGAAGGAACAAATTCCGTTTGTCTGCCCAATGTCCATCCCCCCACCCCGCTTTGAGGCCAAACTCCCAGCTCTGCCCAGTGAACCCCTTCCGCGCACCCTAACCCAGACCCCAGAAACCCCAAAACAGCCCAGGACGTGATAGAACTCCCATCCTCTTCTAGCTGGGACACTGGGACACCGTCATCTCACTCCCCTTTTCAACCCAGTCTCGTTTCTTTTCCCACCCAGGACTAAAACGAAACACCCACAGGACTGCACTGCCTAGGGTGGCCCTATGAAAATGAGGACAGGGCTCCTGTATCTTTAACAGTTGCATAGAAAAGGGGATTTCAGCAGGTGTCATTTGTATATATGAGGAACCTGGTGAAATTCCCTCTTCATCACAACAGTTAAAGCTGCAGGTGCCCTGCCCTCTTTTAAATCTGGTCACTCTAGTATAGCTCCTGCCGCTTTAACTGTTGTGATGAAGAGGGGATTTCACCAGGTGAAATTCACCTGCTGAAATTCCCTTTTCTATGCAACTGTTAAAAATAGAGGAGCCTGGTCCTCCTTTTCATAAGGTCACCCTAGCACTGCCAAGTTGATTACACTGAGTTGTTCGATCCCTGAGATGAATCAATTAAAACATTTTGATCCAATTAAAACGGGCGGCAAGTTTTTTCCATTTTAAAACTTACTTTCAAACACGTACTTATAAAAACTGTGTATACAAAATGCCATCTTAGAAGAGGCAATTCCCTCCCGTGTGTGTGTGTGTGTGTGTGAGAGAGAGAGAGAGAGAGAGAGAGAAGGGGTCGGGTTAGGCCTTGAGCCCCTGTAGTGAGTTGGGTTAGTGAGCAGAAATATGGACTTCACAGAGTTCCAAAATGCTGCTAAGAGACCTGTGTAGCCTAACACAAGAAATAGATTTCAGCAGGCCTCAGCCGACAAGAGTAGGCCTCACTCCCTTGATGGGCCTCTCATGGTTCTGCTCCCCTTTTCTCACAGAGTCTTATCTCAAGATGAGCTGGGAGGCTTTCGTTCAAAACCTGGCACTAGAAAGGCAATTCATTTCCCAATCTTGGATGCTTTGGGAACCTGTGAGAGGGAGCCTCACCTCACCCCACCCTACGCTGCTTCTGAGAGGGAGGAGGAGGGACGCCACTTGTCAGCTCCTGAGAAGGAGGCAGGCAGGCAGCCATCTAGCAGAGGAGCCTATAGGATCCAATGCACAGGCTTCAGGCTTTGGTCTCGCTTCAGGAGGAACCGGGAAACCGGCCTGCAGAACCTGCTTCTGCTCACAGGGACGGCTTCTGTTTATTGCGGAGGCCCTGAGAGACGCCCAGCTACGAAAGCTGGATTAGCTGGAAGGAGGTGTGAACTTTCGTTGCGTGGTATAGATTCTGCGTCCGTTTCCCTATCGATAAGATGTCACCTTTTTGCACAAGTGGCTTGTCTCATCTTGGTAACCAAAAGAACCTGATTGAGGAGTTGGACCTGGCAGAGCCGGAACCCAGATCTAACACAGTGCCGCTCGATGGAAAGGCAGCAGACAAATGTAACCAACAGACAAATAAGAGAGACCAAAACAGGCCTGTGTGGGCATCGCTGAAAAACGGAAAAAAGCCTATCCAGATCTATGGAGATTTAAGCCCCAGTCCTATGCTTATTTAGACAGGAAAATGTCCTACGAATGCTGGCAATTGCGGGACATTTAACCCGCAAAGGGTTTGTGCCCTTAATTGATGAATTGACTAAAACTCATGCAACTAATCACCTTTAGTCAGGCGGCAGTCTTAAGATACACAGGCAGAGAGACGGAGCCATGGGATCTCACGGCCCCAAAGGAAATGTGGGGGGATCCTTGTTCTTTCATAGAATCATAGAATAGCAGAGTTGGAAGGGGCTTACAAGGCCATCGAGTCCAACCCCCTGCTCAATGCAGAAATCCACCCTAAAGCATCCCTGACAGATGCTTGTCCAGCTGCCTCTTGAAGGCCTCGAGTGTGGGAGAGCCCACAACCTTCCTAGGTAACTGGTTCCATTGTCGTACTGCTCTAACAGTCAGGACGTTTTTCCTGATGTCCAGCTGGAATCTGGCTTCCTGTCACTTGAGCCCGTTATTCCGTGTCCTGCACTCTGGGAGGATCGAGAAGAGATCCTGGCCCTCCTCTGTGTGACAACCTTTCAAGTATTTGAAGAGGGCGTCTCTTCCCAGTAACTGCCCTCAAGCCAGCAACACCCCCACCCACCCGTCGTCTCCCTGGTTCACTGCTCCCGTGGCCAGGGAATCACTGGGACGTACCGAAGATGGGCGAGCGCTTGTTGGGGCAGAGGTTGTGGAAGGTCAGGTCGAAGAACGTGCCCAGCTTCTCACTCAGGAGGCCAACAAAGGTCTCCATGTCTCCGGCGTCCACCAGGCGGTCAGAGAAAACCCTGCAGAGGAGGAGGAGGAGGAGGCGGCTGTGTGCTCTGGGGCTTAACAGTTCCCCCACACTTCCAGAGGCCAGTCCCACAGGAAGCAAGCACGGGCCATGAAGCCCAGAGCAAAGACAAGTGGCTCTCGGGAGAAGCGGGGTTCACCCTCCCAAGGCCCCCTTCCTCCGCAGGCAGCCCCCGTCCACGGCCAAACTGCTCCAGCTGACCCCCAGGAGCTCGGCCTCTCCTCCCGCCCCGCCCCTGCCTTGCGACTTGGCGGTGTTTCTGATGCAGCGCGTGCGCTCACAGTACCAGGGGGTGGAGCACCAGCGGCCACCCTGGCCAGTAGGGGTATGGGCCGGGGCACGAAATGAGACGGCCTGGGGCCTTCACAGCAGCGGCCCACCCCACACAGCACCCCCCACCCCGCGTCCGTCAGAGAAAGAGGCAACCGGCCGGCGGCTCTACCTGAAGCACTCGTGAATCCACAGGCGTGTCAGGCTGGCTTTGGTGTCGTGGAAGTCCTTGTGGGCCCGCAGCATGCCCTGAAACACCTGAGCGAGGGGACGGAGCCCAAGGATTGTCGTCTGTGACCAGCTGTCCTCAGCCCCACTGATTTCCCCCCTCTCCCCCCATTTTAGGGGGGCGGCAAGGTCACCTACGGCTTGGGGGCTGCACGCCACCCACCCACCCCCGTTTCAGACAGTTGACTGCGGCCAGGGTTTGCTGATCCCGAGGCCAACTTTTTCAGGAAGCTGCCTGGCTCAGTGAAACGTGTGAGGCCCACGGTGGCTGTGGTGGGGGTGGTGGGGCGCTTCCCAGTGGAAGTAGCGCCACGTCCTCGCCCCATTTTGGGAGCCTGGCAGGGGGAGACCACCCTCCAAGCCCTCAATCGAAAGGCTCAGCAACAGCCTGCAGGAAAGAACCCTCCAAGCGCGCCCTGGGGGCGAGGTTCTGTCAGACATTCGTCAAGGTGATGCCGCCCTGGGGGCATTAATGCCCCTAAATCGCCCTTCGCTCCCCCCGAAACCCCTAATTGGGGGAGGGGGCGATACGCAGTTGCTGCCATGCAGAAACTCTGGGGGTCGGTGGCAGAAGCAGCCCGGTGCGCGTGCGCAAACTGCCGGCATTTGATGTGCGCGAGGATCACTGTGGGGCTCGGGTCAGGGACAAACGTTCGGCGGCATTTGAAGTCTTCAAACTCTCTGCAAAGTCGCCGGGCTCCGTTTGATGCCAGCTTTGCCGCGCAGGCAGCGAGGAGATGCGCTCGCCTGGAATCCTAATGCGCCGGGAAGCGTTAACCCTCGCCCCGCTGGCTGCCAGCCCGGCCTGAGACGACGCCCCTTCCAGATGGATGGCACTGCCATCCATCTGGAAGGGGCGTCGTCTCGGGCCGGGCTTTGGGGGGGGGGGAAATGACCTCGTTTTGAGAGGCACGGGCTCTAGGGTTTCATGGCCGGCTAGGAGGCGCCCGTTCTACATGCCACGCCCTTTAGAACCCCTGACCCCCGCAGAAGGAACGCCCCTCTCCTCGTTTTCTCCGAGGCTGCAGCAGCTACAACCCGTAAGGTGTGCACACGGAAGACAAAAGCGGGCGCAGAGGAGGAGGAAGAGGAGGAGGAAGAAAACACCGTGTGATTCGGAGAAAGCCGCAGAAGCGCTGGGCAGAACGAGAAATGAAGATGTCAGGAAGACACCAGGAGGGAAAGGAGAGGGCAGGTGGGAGAGGAAAGCTTCCCTCCGTCTCAGCGCTGGAGGACAAACTGAACGAAGACTCGCTTCCTTGCCGGAGGCAGAATGAGCCGGGAACTTGTGAGGGAGCTGCTCCCCCCCCCCCCAGCTGTCTACTGAGCGGCATCCATCAAGCAGCCCCTGCGGCCTCCCCTCCCTGCTTCGGGGGAAAGGGGGAGGGCTGCGTGACGGGGCGAGGCCTGAGCCCCCACCCACCCCCCGTGGCCGCTTCTGCACACACTCCCTGCACCCCTCCCTCCTCGGGCCCTTCCTAGCGGGGAGGGCAGAGGCTCCCTGGGGTGGGGGGGGTGGCCCCTGCCTCGCTCGTTCAACCGCAGAGCCGGCCTTCTACCTTGGAAATGTCACGCAGGTTGAAGAGGTAGTGGATCTTGGCCGGCGTGGGCAAGAACCGCTGCACCACGCTGTTGTACAGCTCCACGGTCGCCTCCGTGATGACGTTGCCCACCGGTTTGACCCCCTCCTCGAAATTCTGCAGCTTCTGGTTGATCATGGTGCCGAAGATGCGGCGGATTTGGGAATCCTGTTGAAATCGGGGGGGGGGGGAGCGAAGGAGGGTGTGCCATGGGGCAACAGGCCTGGGTGGGCCATTCCTCATGCCCCACGCCCCACGCCCCAGGTGGAGGCAAAGCCACCGTGGCCCCCCGCCCCCGCCTGGAGACGGCCTTACAGCTGGGCCTCCTGCCTTTCCCTCCCCCCCAAGGGCGGTGCGCCAGGTGACAGGCGCCTGTGCGAGGCCCCACTGCTCAAGTGGCTAGTCCCCGCCACGGGCAGGCCATGCCTGCCACCCCTGCAAGACTGCCCCACAAGCGGACTCCGAGCCCGATGACTGCGTCAGGAGCCTGCCTGCTCTTCCAGCTCTGCTCAGGGTGAGGAGGCCACACCAGGCCCGGCGGAGGAGACCGGGGGCAGCAGCCCACCTTCCTGGCGCTCTTGCTGTTCTACCATCCTCCTTTCTTTTAGTTCCCCTCTATGGGGAAAACGCTCTCCAGGCCGCTTCCACACACACATACACAAACTGGATACAAGCAAATCGGTACAATAAAACAGCAAGAAAAGCCAGAGTTGGAACTCCCAGCCCAAAGGTATTAAAAACCAATTATTATTGGGGGATTCTGGGAGCTGTAGTCCAGCAGATCTGGAGGGCTGCAGGCTGAGGAAGGCTGCGACAGAGATACAGCCCAAAACCAGGAGCAGTCACAGCCAATCAGCGGCTGTCCAAAAGGCTTCTCCCTCGGAAAAGGAAAGGGCCTTGAAGGCCTCTCTGAACCCCTGTAAGGACCTCAGCTGGAAGAGGATTCCATAACTCTGTGTGTGTGAGTGGTAAAAACACTGTTTCCTTGGGCTAAAGTCCCGCTTCTGCCACGACAGGCACGAGGGTGAGCATCTCTGAGGCCCACCGGTAAAACGGGAACAACAGCGGCCCACCAATGGGGAAAAGAACGATGGCTTGAAACGCTGTGTGTGTGTGTTGGGGGTGGGGGTGGGGAGTCCGCCGCCACGGCAGTCCGGAGCCGAAACGCATTTCCCCTGACCCACCCCCACCCCCCACATGGGGCAGGCGGGGCAGCCGCCTCAGGCAACGGATTCTGCGGGCCAGCCTGGCCCATCACGGCCACAGTGCAGTTCCGGGGAGCTGTCCCGCTTACTTCCCAGGGGCGCGTGTGGGGAACGTGCCGCTGGATCGTGGCCCGTGCGAGTGCACCGCTTCACAGCTCCCGCCTCAGGCGCCGAAGCGTCTTGCCCACAGCGTCAGCCGCACAGGCCCCGCCGGCTTCGATTCCCAGGCCGGGCCTCACTGTTGCTCAGCATCAGGCAGGGTGGCAAAGGTTGTGGGGGACTCTGGTCCCCCACTTCCCGCCTTGATCTCGGGGAGGCTCCGGGAGCCCAGAGCCCAGCCGGACGAGCCCTACGTGGCTCCCCGAGGCAGGGGAGGGAGGGAGGGAGGGAGGGGCCTGGCAGCACCCCGGCTGTGATCGCCTGATTAACCCCTGGCCCCAGAGGGGTCCCAGCCGGCCGGCGCTCTGCATGCCTAAGCAGCCCTTACTGTGGGGAAGGTCATGTTGATGAGATTGAAGCGGCTCTGAAGTCGGCTGGATATCACCGTCCGCCCTCCCCCGGGGGGGCCCATGGCTGCCATCAGGAACATGTCCTGAGGGGGAGACAAACAGGCACGGATCAAAACCAGAAGGGAACAAAGGGCTGCCTCTCCCGCCCCCCCCCCCCCCGCTCTCCACAGAAGCGCTTCAGCAGCGCGACGACTAAAGGGTCTAGAGGGACCCCGTGGAGGGGAGGGGGGCTGAGGCAGGCAGCATACAAATAGCGGGGGGGGGGCTGCGTGGGAGCGGAGTCCGCGGGAGCTGCGGCGGCACGTGCCGCGCTCGAGCCGGGAGGAGGAGGAGGCGGCGCTCACGCACCCCCCCTCCCCTGGAAACCCAGACGCGCAGCCCCGTGGAAAGCGGCCGCAATGATTCCAGGCACAAACGCCTCGGCTGAGCGTCCAAACAAGCGAGGGGACAACGAGGCGCGTGAATCGCCCGAGTGCCTTGAAAGCGCCTGGATTCCCCCCCCCCCCCCGGCCTTTTAAGTAACAGCTGAGGAGCATCAGGACTGGGAGCCCTGCCCTGCCCTGCCCACCCCCACCCCCACCTACCCGTTGGGATTGTCTGGAAAGCTGCCAAGAGGTTAAAAGCTGAACCCCCCCCTTTCCCCCACCCTCACACCTAAGGGCCCAATCCTGATCCCCGCCAGCTGCTATTTAAGAGAAGAAAAGCAGGGGTGTTAATGCAACCGCGTGTTTCCCGTTGTCTCGCTGGGGAACCAGAGAGCAGCCCCCAAGTCCCAGGCGGGAAGGCGCGGCCACCGCCACTGCTCCAGGGTCCCCCACCCCGCCCCTGGCCTTGAGGAGAGGGCCCCGCCCCTTGCAGCAGGAGGACAGGGGAGGGGGCAGGAGGAGGAGGAAGAGGAGGAGGCACTGCCCGCTCCCGCGGCCTCACCTTGATGTACTTGACGGTCTGCTTGGCCCGGTCGTACCAGAAGCCGTAGTCCAGCCAGAGGCGGAGCAGCTCCAGGGGGGGCTGGGAGCCAAACGTGTCCTTGGCCGGCATGTTGAGGTCATCCATGAAGGTGATCATGCTCTTCCCACCCAGGGGCACGTAGACGCCCTTGGTGCGCTTCTCCACACGGCTCTCGATGATGCTCTGGACGTTGTTGGAGGTAGTCTGCCGGGGGCGGGTGGGGGGCGGGAGGAGGAGGAGGCATGTCACTCCATTTATTATATTTCTATGCTCTCTGGGCAGTCGTGACATCGAAGGGTGCGGGAGGTGGGCAGGAAGTAAACCTCCAGATGTTTCGGACCCAAACTCCCGGAATTCCTGACCACCGGCCACGCAGACAGAGGCTTCTGGAAGGCCAACACATCTGGAGATTCACTTCCTGCCCACCCTTGGGCCAGGCTGGACTGCCCGTTGCAGGCTGGGATGACTTCCGGTTAGCGCAGCGTGAGGAGCCAGGCCTAGGCGGGCCCACGGAGGGGGCCGGTTACCTGCGCGGACATGTTGATGACCAGCACGGCCCACTTGGTGCTGTCGAGGGACTGCAGCACGCCCTGGGCCACGGAGGTCTTGCCCGTCCCGACCAGGCCGACCAGCAGCACGGGATTCTGGTTGGAGATGAGGGCGTTGACAAGGTAGTTGTAGCGCATGGTGTCCACCGTGGGGACGATGATCTTATAGAAGGGGGCGCTGGGAAGAGAAGGCAGGCCGGGGGGGGGGGGGGCAGGCTCAGCTCGGGACCGAAGGAGGGCCAGCTCTCGCCGCTCCCCCTGGCGCCTCCCGCTCCCCCCCTCCCCGCAGGGGAAAGCCGTGGGGGGCCAGCCCCCGAGTGCCGTGACGGGCCGTTCGGATGCGGCTGTCACAGCTCCGCGAAGGACGTCGGCCTAAATGCATGAAGACATCCGACACGAGGCGCAATTCGCGCAGCTGTCATCCCCGCCGGAGCCTGGCGGCTTGGAAGGAAGCCACCAGTAATGAAGGCTTGTCCCTCCGCCCGGCTCTCGGCACAGGCGGCCGGCAGCCCGTGGCAGCTCGGGGACCACGTTCCGCTCATTTCAGGCCACTGATCGGATTAGGGAGGTGGGGAGGGGAGGGAAATGGATCCGAGCCACTGGCTCGAGGAACGAGGATCTACCGAGGGACTCGGTGTCAGGCTGTTTGGTGCCAGGGAGGAAACGGAGACGGGCTAGAGGGGAGCCCAGGCCGGGGTGGGGTGGGGTGGGGTGGTGGTGGTGGGTGGGTGTCTGTAGCTACAGGGAAAGGCAACCCAAGAGGTCCCCCTTCCTTCCGCCAGCACACAGGAATGGCTGCAGGGAAGAAAGGGACGCTGGGTGGGGGCATCTCTCCCTCGTCCTCTTCCCTATACGGCAGCCTTCCTCAACCTGGGGCGCTCCAGATGTGTTGGACTGCATCTCCCTGGACGCATCATTCTGGGAGTTGTAGTCCAACACATCTGGAGCGCCCTAAGTTGAGGAAGGCTGCTATTCGGACCGTCCTCGGAGGCGTCCCTTCCTCCAGGACAACCTCCTCGGCTGCTCCCACCGACTTCCTCTCTGGATCAGACCAGCATCCCACCTCTCGCAGTGGCCAACCAAAGGGCTCCAGAAAGCCCACAAGACTTGCAGGCCACCACCATTCTCCTGCTCTGCCCCCCCCCCCCAACACCCAACGGCCACCAGGCAACCTCTCCTCGTCCTCCTCCACCAAGAGGCCTTTCAAAGCCATCCAAAGCAGGGGGTATAACTACGGTCTGAGGCAGCCAATGCCGCCAAGATATTCCGTGTCGTGGGAAGGCGGCCTCCCTTCTATCTGCCCCGAGTCTGCTGCCTTCCACCCACCTCTGGGACAGAACCCTCCAGAGGGCTGATCTACGGAGGGAGCTCCGCCCCCTTTAAGCCCCGCCTTCCCTGGCTAGGACCGGCCAGGCTGCAGGCTGCCTGCCTGGCTACACAACATGCCAGAGGGGTGGACTCACTTGGGCGGGTATCTCCACATCTTGGGGAGCTTATCTTCAAACGAGGACCACTGCTTCCGCTTGGGGTCCACATAATACTCGTAGACGGTGTCCTGGGCAGGAGGGAAGGAAATTCACAACGTCGTCACGCGTTGTTGGGAATGGCTACGAAGCTGGCCGGCCAGAGCAGCAAAAACAGAGGTAGGCACTGAAGAAATTGAGCCGTTCTTCCGCAAAGGCGCTGGGGACACATACCAGAGCCGGCGGGAGGACGGTGGGGGAACGAGAGGGGAAACAAGCCGCCGCAAGCCAGATTGTGTCGGGTCAGCAAGCAAACAGCCCGCCCACGGTGGCTTATTTGCAGGGCGGTTTAGCGTGACATGTGGACCCTTCTACTGACTGGCTCTCCAAGGTCTCTGGAAGGTTCCCAGATGTACCTGGAGGTGCCAGGGACAGAACTTCGTCTGTCCGCAAAGCAGCCGAGCTGGGAGCCCTTGATGGTGCAGCTGTATCTTTCTAGAAAGCAGAAGAGCTGAGAGTCCGGGCTGGGCCTTAGCAAGAGGCTCCCGGCCATATATCTTGGGCCACGGCCCCTGACTGCCCAAGGAAAGAGCTGTTCCCCCGGGTGAGAGAGGAAGCCGAAGAGAAGGGCAGAAACCACCAGGGGACGGCGATGCCTCTCCTGCCTCACGGGCACGCCGGGGTCCCTTCCCCCAGAGAGACGTCCCTTTCCCTTCTCCCGCGGTCACCTTCCCTCTTTAAATGTCTGATTACGCGCCCTCTCTTTTGGCGGGCCTTTGGTGGGATCGACGTGGTTCTATCCGACACGGCATCACTAGGGACCGAGCCAAGGGAGGGGCAAAAGGTCGTTCTCGAGATGTGGGGGGCTTCCACTCCCAGAAGCCCCCGGCAGCATGGCCAACGCTCAGGAATGCTGGGGGTTGCAGTCCAAAACTAGGAATCTCCTTCTTGGCCAGCCCTGACGCAGGACCCGTAAGCCACGGACCTTGTTAGGGAAGGAGCCCTCTATCTCCCGAAGGAAACTGTCGATTTTCTTCCGGCCCTCCTCATCCACTGCTGCGCACAGGGACCAGATCATGCTGAAAATGAAATACATCTCCACCACCGTCGTGAAGTTCTCGCTGTCTACTGGGTTCAGCTGGAGAGAAAGGACACAGAATCTGTCCCAGAGCAGCTCTGAGCTCTGCAGAGTTCTTTCCGGGGCAGCGTGCCAGGCATTCTGAAGGGACGAAGGACGTGGGAATGCTACGGGCCACTTTTACCCAGAATGCTGACACCGGCTTTTGAAGGATGACCATTTCGTACAGGCGGGGGGTGGGGGGTGGGCAAGGGGAGAGTGTCCTCGACTAAGATGCCTGGAATGTCGAGCGTTATCGTGTTTTGTATCTCAGAGGTGCTGGCCAGGACAACAGCGGATTTCAGAACATTGGGCAGTAGGGCCACAGAAGCGTTCTCCGCCCAGGATGTTGGGCAGCGAGACAGGGCTGCCGTGAGGGCAGCACGATGAGAACTCAGGGTGACGTCCCCCAGGGTACCCTGAGGAGCCCGAGGGCCTCCAGGACGGCCCAGCAAGCCCCGGCCGACGGCCCGACGGCCACCTACCCCATCCTCAGAAGAGGCCAAAGAGGAGAAGAGCTTGCAGAGAGCCACGATGCCGCTGTATTCGGGGATGGGGACCAGCTCCTGACAGTTCTCCTTCTTGAAGGTCAGGATCTTATTGGTGAATTTGTCAAACATGCGCTGCAGGGTTTCTGCTTCAGCCTGAGGAGAGGCAGGCGACAGCGTCGCTCACGGCCGCCAGTCAGAGGCCGGTAATTTAATGCCAGCCCCTTTGATTTCATATCTGGCTATCGGAATCCCCACCCGCCAGACCCCCTTCTTCGACGCGACTTGTCCCCTTCCTGGTTCCTCTCCGCCCTGTTTGGAGGGCTCCCACGAAGCCCCGTTTGCCCCTCGGGGTCTTTCGAAGCGCCTCCCTCCGCCACCCTGCCACCCACCTCGACCGACACAGTCAGGATTCTTCCCGCTGCGGCTACTGCGGGCCTTTCCCGACACAGGAACAGCATCCAGGGCGGCCAAAGCAGCGGAAACGTGTTGGGGGATGAAGTCAGTGTGGTGAGGGAGGGGAGGCCTGAGTCCTCCTCCAACTGCTGCAGCGGACACCCGGAGGGGGCTCCCGGCTCCCGGCATGGGCCCGCGTCTACGACCCCAGGCCTCCGTTCCCCTCCACAAGTACCTTGGGGCGCTTCTCAATCCAGGACAGGACATAAGGCTTCCAGCCCAGGTCGCCATAGTCTGTGTAAACCATCCCACACCGGGAGACCGTGGCAGGGGAGGCCACCGCAAGGTTCTCCACCTCAAACAACAGGGACACCTGGAGTGGGAAAAGCAATGCAAGCGGCCCGTCGGTCCTGACCAGGGCCGATCAGCAAAGTGGGAGGGGTGTGTGGTGGGGGGGGGGTCACCTCTTGCTTACCTGCTCAGGCATGGCGATCCTCTCGCCGTTGATCAGCGTAAGCACTTTGTTGTCGTCCATGACAGAGTTCATGCTCTCGATCCACAGCGTGTCCACCGGCCCATCGAAAAGGATCCACTTCTCATCGGGTTTCTCATCTGGGCCAAGAGGGTGGAGGAGAACTCACTTAGCGCTTGGGAAAAGCAGGACGCGGAGTCCGGCTTCCTTGTCAAAAGGCAGGATGAGGGGCCTCGGGGGTGTGGATTGTTCCCCCCCCCCCAAAAAAATACTGTGAGTGGGAGCCCTGGAATTTCACGAGGCTGAGAAAGACCCGTCTCTCTGTGGGCCTGGGCAAGCCACCGCCCGTCGGGAGAAGGCAGGAACGGACGAGGCGGGCTGACCGAGGCTGTGACCGAGGCTCCCTCAAAACCAATATAAAAGTACGGAGGAGACATACCAGGAGAGGCTTAGCGGACTTGTTGGTCATCTTTTTAAATGATCCTACATCAATGAGAGCTAGAGACATTACTTTCTATCAGCGGAAGCAGAGGTGCTTAAGAATCTGACCGAGAGCCGCCACCATCAAATCCAAATTTGATCCCTCACAGAAACAGGACTGCAGCTGGCCGGGAAATGAAGGCTGAGGAGAAGAGGGGCCCGCAAAAGAGAAAGCCGCCTCAGCTCTGGACCAGGCTGGCACGGCAGGGCAACGACAACGTAAAAACGTGGTTGTTCCAGGAAGCCTTCCCTTGATGACGGTTTACTGTGCGTTTTGCTTCTGCTTCTTTTTAAATCTATTTTAATGTGTTTTCATTCCGTTTTTATTTTATTGTTATCTTGTAAACCGCTCCAAAATTGTGAATGGGGAATGTTACATAAACATTGTAAATAAATAAATAGTAAATACATTTTTTTAAAAAGCGCCGCGCCCCTGCCCCCATTCACAGCGGCCGCATGAACGCGCCCTGCCGGAGCCTCCTGGGTTCTGACAGACGCAGAGATTTCAGAAGAGAAGCAGCGAATTTCTGCCAAGGCCTTATTTGAAGAGGTTGATTAGTTCTGACAGACAGAGGTGCCAGCTTGCTCAGAAAAGAAGAGTGATTGGCAGCCGCGGCTGGCACCTGGCACGGGCCAAGGCGGGCCTCCCGGAGGGTAAATACCTGCGCAGGCTTCGCGCATGAGGGAAGCCAGGATGCCATCGCACCACTCGCTGGTGGCCAGGTCGTACCTGCCAAACAGTTCCCCGAGGCTCAGGGCTTTGGGATTGAGGGGGAACTCCTGCAGGGAGGTCAGATCGGGAGAGGAGTTTGGATCAGAGGGCTGTGAGGCTCCGCCCAGGGCCCCAGGGCCGACAGGGCAAGCAAAGCCCCGGCGCGACGGAGGCCCAAAGGGAGCTGGGGGAACCGGACGAGACCGGACACTCAGCCCTGCCGAAGGCCCGTTCCGGCCCCTCTGCACGCGGCCAGGGGCTGCTTTCTCCGGGGCCCAGGCGGCCCTGTGCGCAAGCGGTCGGGATCGTTTGTCTTCAACCCGCCTGGGGAAGGTTTGCGGTGGGGCCAGCGCAGCCCAGGCGGGCACTGAGTCACCCCACGGCCATGAGCAGAGTGTCCCCCAAGCGGGAGGAGAAGGAAAAAGGGAGCCAGGCAGAGTGCAGGAAGCTATGCGATGCGCTTTACGCAGGAGGAGGAGGCTGTACAGACACGCAATGCAAATGAACGGGGCTCTATGACCACAACAGGCCGTTCCGATGAAGGGCTTTGAACACCCTTCTCCATCCCTCCAGATGGGTTGGACTGCAGCTCCCGGAATTTCCAGCCAGCATGGCCAACTGGCTGGGAATTCTGGGAGCTGCAGTCCAACCCATCCGGGCTGGGGGAAAGCTGAGTTCGGAATCGATGAAGGACCCCCAACCCAGCTAGCATCCCTGTCTGCCCTGACCTGAGCCGAGATTGGATTCGGCCCCCTACCTCGTCCCTCCCATCCACCCCTATCAAGCCGACCGGCTGGCCCTCCGGCACAGAGCGAGACCAGAGGCGAGACCCTGAAAGGAGAAGCCAGTGAACGGCCTTCCCCTGCTGCCTTCCATCGGCATGCAGTGCACCAGGCTCCCATCCATAATTAGCATAGAGATTGGGGTCAGGGGAAGGCCTCCCCGCCCTCCCGCTTCCTAGGAACAGAAACACCCCCACCCTGCTGGCACTAAGAAAGGCAGCGGCCCGCAGGAGGCCACCTGCCAACGGGCAGAAATAATCGCCCGTGCCCCCTCGGAGTGAAGCGATCAGGCTAACCACCTGAGCCAGGGCGGAGGAGCAGCAGGGCGCTGTGCCCGGCTCCCGGCAGGTGGGGGTGGCACGAATCTCTGCCCGCTCACAGCTCAGCAGCCCCGGCCTTCGGGGGCAAAGCCCCCACAGGGCAGCCAACGCCCTCAAGGCTGTCGGTGCTGGCCGGATGCTCCGAGCAGCTCTGTGGCTCTGTGCCGAGTGTGGGGGAAACAGTGTCAGAGAAGCGATCAGGCAGGCAGCAGGCCAGTGAGGAGGAAGACAGGCAGGCGCGAGCGACAGGTGGAAAGGAGAAGGCAAGAGGTGCAGCGGAGGTGAGCCAGGGCGCCCTGTTGCTTCGATCAGGCCTGTTCTTGGCAGCCCCATTAGCTGCCCAAGGTTCATAGAATCATAGAAGCATAGAATAGCAGAGTTGGAAGGGGCCTACAAGGCCATCGAGTCCAACCCCCTGCTCAATGCAGGAATCCACCCTAAAGCATCCCTGGCAGATGCTTGTCCAGCTGCCTCTTGAAGGCCTCTAGTGTGGGAGAGCCCACAACCTCCCTAGGTAACAAATTCCATTGTCGTACTGCTCTAACAGTCAGGAAGTTTTTCCTGATGTCCAGCCGGAATCTGGCTTCCTTTAACTTGAGCCCGTTATTCTGTGTCCTGCACTCTGGGAGGATCGAGAAGAGATCCTGGCCCTCCTCTGTGTGACAACCTTTTAAGTATTTGAAGAGTGCTATCATGTCTCCCCTCAATCTTCTCTTCTCCAGGCTAAACCTGCCCAGTTCTTTCAGTCTCTCTTCATAGGGCTTTGTTTCCAGACCCCTGATCATCCTGGTTGCCCTCCTCTGGACACGCTCCAGCTTGTCTGCGTCCTTCTTGAATTGTGGAGCCCAGAACTGGATGCAATACTCTAGATGAGGCCTAACCAGGGCCGAATAGAGAGGAACCAGGACCTCACGTGATTTGGAAGCTATACTTCTATTAATAAGTTCGAATCCAGCCCACGGACAAAAGCTAGGGGAAAGGAAAGGCGGGACCAAGGAAGGCAGGGCTATGCCCAGTCACTAGCCAGGATAGCATAATGGAACCTCCATGGTCAGAGGCAGCGTCCCTCTTGCTACCAGACCTGGGAAGAAACCTTGCCCGGCTGTTGGGCTTGCTGAAGCCGTCTGGGCTGGCCGCTCTCTGATGCGGGGAGTTGAGGGACGCTGAGCCTTAACCTGCACAGGGCACTCCTGGCGTTCTCCGTAGGCCCCACTGACCGCCCCCTGCCCTCGGCCTCCTGCGCTCTGCTGGCGCTCGGGAAACTTTGGGTGCCCGCAGAGCAGCCTGGTTGAGTTGGTGGCATCCCCGGGCCGGGCAGGGAAAGGCCTTTGTGCGCCTGAAACCCTGGAGGGAGTGCCACTGAGCAGCCCCCGCCTCTCTCCCTACACACATCTGGGGCGGCCGGCCAGTGCCCTGCTAGCACCTGCCCCTCTCTTGGGAGGGAGGGCCCCCAGGAGGGCCGGAGAGCAAGGCTGGAGTACCTGCGCAGGCCATCCGCATGACGCTGGACAGAATGCCGTCCGTCCACTCATTGGTGTTGAGGTTGTACTCTCCGTAGAGCTCGCCCAGGGAAACGGCCTTCGGGTTCAAGGGGTACTCCTGGACGCAGGCAGGCCCGGCAAGGAGAGCACACAGGGAAAGCGACAGGGGAGAGAGGAAGCCGCAGTCAGGAGGAAGCGAGGGGGCCGCTTGCCTGGGGAAGGAAGGAAGGAAGGGAGGGAGGAAGGAAGGGAGGGAGGGAGGAAGGAAGGAAGGGAGGAAGGGAGGAAGGGAGGGAGCCGCAGTCAGGAGGAAGCGAGGGGACCACTTGCCTGGGGAGGGAGGGAGGGAGGGAGGGAGGGAGCCGCAGTCAGGAGGAAGCGAGGGGGCCACTTGCCTGGGGAAGGGAGGGAGGGAGGGAGGGAGCCCCAGCCCAACCTCTGCGCTGGGGTTCTCTATGGCCGGTCGTGGTGCGCTGGACAGAAGAAACCAGGACCCTGGGGACTGTGGGTAATCCCCCCCACCCCGCCCTCTTTCATACCAGGGTCAATCCATTGCTTGGCTCCCATCCCAAGGAAAGAACGCAGGACAGCATCCAACCAACTGAGACCGTTTGCCACAGCAGGAAGGGAGGGAACGAGGCAAAGGCGCAACATCACCAAGCCCATGACTTCCCCAGGGAAGTCAGGTAGCAAGTCTGGCATGGTCCCGCGAGGCGGAGGAGGCCGAGGCGGGCAGAGGCAAGCAGGGAGGCCGGCCGGCTCTTTGCCCTGCCCTCGGCCCACTGTGCCAGGCCCCGCGAAGACGCCCCGCGCTGAGCCACTGACCCGGACTACGTTGAAGGCGGCATCTCCGCTCCTGTGCAGGTTGGAGAGGGTGGCCTGCAGGGCGCGCCAGGTGACCGTCTTGCCGCTGCCCGTGTTGCCCACGATCATGGAGGAGTGGCGGGAGTTCTTGGTCTCGTACAGCTGGATCACCTTGGTGATGGTGAAGGGGATCACCTGTAGCCCCATCTCCCTCAGCTCCCCCTCCAGCACTTCCTTGAGCTGCAGGGAAAGGAAGGAAGACACTCCTGGGCTTGCGAGGCGGGCTGTGGCATCCCCTGTTCACATGTCGCACCCCCCAGGAAGGAAGGCCACCGCCTTGCCCACAGCCACCAGAGAGCATTTCAAGATTGGGAGGGGGGGATTCCAGAAAGCCCCTATGAGAATGGCTGCCGGCCAGGGAGGGTTTTTCCCTGGATCGGTGCCACGGCTCAGCCTTTGGCAGGAAGAAGTGTCAAGGCCCTGGACAGACCGGGCCGGAGGTGAGAGCGGAACGGGGCTAGCGGACCTTGCCGTAGTCAATGACGGGGCACTCAATGCCCGGGAAGAGGTCCTGGGTGATGGCGTTGAAGAGGGGCACGTCGCTGGAGGTCAGCTTGGCGATGTTCATGTCCTTCATGGCCATGAGGAGCACCTAAGAGCCAAGAGCGGGAGAAGCCCGTTGAAGGGCGGGGGGCGGGGGGAGGAGGAGGGGCGGGCCGGCTCTGGCAAGAATCGGCACAGATCCCAGGGAGGAGCCCCGGGCGGAAAGGAGCCGCTGGGCGATCCAGGCGGCCCCCAAAGGTGGATGCGTGTCGAGCAGCGCTGCCTCCCTGCCAGGAACGGGGCCGTTCCTATCCCAGCTACTGCGCCGACATGGATGGCTTCCTCGTCACGCCAGTGTCCGCAGGGTTGGCTAGGAAGCACAGCGGAGTCCTCCGTGGCCACTAGCCAAGGCGCCTCGGTGCTGGCCACAGGGCAGGCGGCTGGGCCCCCCCCCCCCCCGCTCACCTCCTCGTCGGCAAGGTCAGGGCGCACCCGGCGCTTCCTCCCAGCATAGCGGAGCAGAGAGGTGAGCGCCCGCAGGCCAAAGTCGTAGTGGTCTTGCTTGGACAGCTGCTGCACGGCCAGCGAGTAGAGGGTGTACACCTTCTTCGCCAGGATCTGGGGAGGAGAGGCAGCCGTGGGGGGAGCCTCACGCAGGCGACGCCGCAGCCCCCCCCCCCCCCGCGGCCCCTGGAGGCCCCCGTACCTTGCAGTTATTGAAGCCTTCTCCAAAGAGGATGATTTCGGCGATGAGCGTGGAGTCGGGCACAACCATGGAAATGGGCCGGAACATGGACTTGAGGTTGTCGGGCAGCTCCGTGCGACCAGCGTAACCTGCCGCGCGGCACAGCGAAGGAAGAGCCTTCAGGGGCCGGCATGGAAGCCCCCCCTCCCCCGCTCAGCCTCTGCCCTGAGAGCCACACAAACCCCAGGCCCGAGGGTCTCTCCGCGGCCCTCTGGGCTCCCCACCTGGGTTCATGGTGATGAAGATGCCGCAAGACCACACCAGGTTGATCTCGTGGCCTTCGAAGGTGAAGCGCGTCATGTTGGCGGCTAAAGCCGAGAGGATGGACAGGATCTGCTGGGCCACCACGGACAGCACCTCGATGTTGATGCGGTTGAACTCATCGAAGCAGCCCCAGGCGCCCGTCTGGGGGGGCGAAAGCGGCGGGCGTGAGCCGAGGAGGAGGCGCCGCGGTGGCCACGGGAAGCCCGGGCAGCGGCGAAGGTCAGGAGCCCGGCCTGCCAGGCTCGGGGCCTGGAGCGGAAGTCCCCCTCACCTGCGCCAGGCCAGAGTACATGCGCCCCATCGACTTGTAGTCCAGGCCCTCGGAGCAGTTCACCACGATCACGTACATGCCCAGCGCCTTGCCCAGGTCCTTCACCGTCTCCGTCTTGCCAGTGCCGGCAGGGCCTTTGGGGGAACCGCCCCGGTGAAGGTGGAGGGCTGTGGTCAGCGTCATGTAGCACCTGCAAAGGGGAGGAAAACGGGGTCATAGAATCATAGAATAGCAGAGTTGGAAGGGGCCTACAAGGCCATCGAGTCCAACCCCCTGCTCAATGCAGGAATCCACCCTAAAGTATCCCTGACAGAGGGTTGTCCAGCTGCCTCTTGAAGGCCTCTAGTGTGAGAGAGCCCACGACCTCACCAGGCAACTGATTCCATTGTCATACTGCTCTAACAGTCAGGCAGTTTTTCCTGATGTCCAGCTGGAATCTGGCTTCCTTTAACTTGAGCCCGTTATTCCGTGTCCTGCACTCTGGGAGGATCGAGAAGAGATCCTGGCCCTCCTCTGTGGGACAACCTTTTAAGTATTTGAAGAGTGCTATCATGTCTCCCCTCCATCTTCTCTTCTCCAGGCTAAACCTGCCCAGTTCTTTCAGTCTCTCTTCATAGGGCTTTGTTTCCAGACCCCTGATCATCCTGGTTGCCCTCCTCTGAACACGTTCCAGCTTGTCTGCGTCCTTCTTGAATTGTGGAGCCCAGAACTGGACGCAATACTCTAGATGAGGCCTAACCAGGGCCGAATAGAGAGGAACCAGTACCTCACGCGATTTGGAAGCTATACTTCTATCAATGCAGCCCAAAATAGCATTTGCCTTTCTTGCAGCCATATCGCACTGTTGGCTCATATTCAGCTTGCGATCTACAATTCCAAGATTCTTCTCGTTTGTAGTATTGCTGAGCCAAGTGTCCCCCGTCTTGTAACTGTGCCTTTGGTTTCTATTCCCTAGATGTAGAACTTGGCATTTATCCCTATTAAATTTCAGTCTGTTGTTTTCAGCCCAACACTCCAGCCTATCAAGATCACTTTGAAGTTTGTTTCTGTCTTCCCGGGTATTAGCTATCCCACCCAATTTTGTGTCATCTGCAAATTTGATCAGCGTTCCCTGCACCTCCTCGTCCAAATCATTCATAAAAATGTTGAAGCGCACTGGGCCCAGGACTGAGCCCTGCGGCACCCCACTCGTTGCCTCTCCCCAGTTTGAGAAGGTTCCATTGAGAAGTACTCTTTGAGTCCGATTCTGTAGCCAACTGTGAATCCACCTAATAGTTGTTCCATCTAGCCCACTTTTAGCTAGTTTGTTAATCAGAATGTCATGTGGTACTTTGTCAAAAGCTTTGCTGAAGTCCAGATATATGACGTCCATAGCATTCCCACAGTCTACAAGGGAGGTTACCCGATCAAAAAATGAGATCAAATTAGTCTGACAGGACTTGTTCTTGACAAATCCATGTTGGCTTCTAGTCATCACCGCATTGATTTCAAGGTGTTTACAGATTGACTTCTTTATAATCTGCTCCAGAATTTTCCCAGGGATGGATGTCAGACTGACTGGTCTGTAGTTCCCAGGTTCCTCCTTTTTGCCCTTTTTGAAGATAGGGACGTTAGCCCTCCTCCAGTCGTCCGGCACCTCACCCGTCTTCCATGATTTTGCAAAGATAATAGACAAAGGTTCTGAGAGTTCTTCCGCTAGCTCCTTCATTACTCTAGGATGCAGTTCATCGGGCCCTGGAGATTTGAACTCATTCAAGGAAATTAGGTGTTCTTTGACCATTTGTTTTTCAATCTCAAACTGTAATCCTGCCCCCTCAACTTCTGCTTCACTTTTTCCAGGGGGGTCATAGACCCGCTTTTGGGAGAAGACTGAGGCAAAGTAGGAATTGAGCACTTCAGCCTTTTCTTTGTCGTCTGTTATTAATTTGCCATCCTCATTAAGCAGTTGAACCACCATTTCTTTCCTCTGTCTTTTACTACTCACATATCTGAAGAAAGCCTTTTTATTGCTTTTAGCATCCCTCGCTAATCTCTGCTCATTCTGAGCTTTAGCCTTCCTGACGCCATTTCGGCACTTCTGCGCCACCTGTCTGTACTCTTCTTTTGTAGCCTGGCCTTCCTTCCACTTCCTATATGTATCTTTTTTGTTTTCAGGTCCAAGCCTGGCGTCCCCTTCCGCCAGAGTGGGAAGACTCAGGACACTCCCTGCCAACAACTTCCTTTCCTGCGGGCCATGCAGGCGTCCCCTTCCTTACCTCTGCCTGCTCGTCTTTCCTCACCCTCCTTCACCCTCAAACAGCCGCTCCCATTACTCCTATCCGTACTCCTCTCTCAGTTTTCCCAATCGATTCCTCTCCCGCCAATCCAGGCACCTGGGTTCTTCTCCGCACGCCCATCTCCACAGCCAGAAAGCCCCAGAGACCTCAGGCCGTGGCATACCTGTCGGTGAGCGGAGTGATGACCAGCCGCCCAGAGTTTCCCAGGTACTCGTAGCCGTAGGCAAACTGGGTGTTGGTCTGCCGGATGACGCAGTCGTCAAGGTCCTGAGGAAAGAGGGCCCGTTGGAGTGCAGTGGGAGGATAGGGACAGG
Source organism: Elgaria multicarinata webbii (assembly GCF_023053635.1). Classification (NCBI taxonomy): domain Eukaryota; kingdom Metazoa; phylum Chordata; class Lepidosauria; order Squamata; family Anguidae; genus Elgaria; species Elgaria multicarinata. The sequence continues at coordinate 45,507,259 of NC_086181.1, forward strand.
GGGGACGGTGGCATCAGCCCAAAGCCACAGGCATGGGGGGGGGGGCTTCTTACTCTGACAGCACAAGGTCCCAGACGTTGGCGGCACCTTTGCAGCTGAAAGGGCGGCGAGGGCAGATGCTGAGCCCAGGCGGGGCCAAAGCAGGAAGGGCTCGGATGGCAGGCAAAGGGCCAAAGAGGGGAGAGGATACGCCCCCACCCCCCACAGGGCCAACGCCCCCCACCCCCACCCCAAGGGCCAACGTCAAGTCCATGGCTCGACTGCCCCTGCCTGACTCTGGGGTTCCACACATACGCAAACACAGAGGAAAGAAAGCGCAAGGGGTTTGTGGGGCGTGCATGTGTGGGTGTGGGCGTCTCAAACTGGAGCTGCAAGCAGCCAGGCCCCAGCGCCTTCTCTCCTGCAGCCCCAGTGCTCTGTCTCCACTCAGCCCTTGAGCCTCGAGGGCGCCCTCTAGGCTGCAGTACCAGCCTGCCTGAGCACAGTCAGCTGACCCCCGCAGGCCAATCCCTGTCCCCCAGGCCTTACAAAGCCCTACACTCAGCGCCTCCCCTCAGCCTAGCGTGAGGGTTCTGGCTCCCTTCCAACCGTTGCCTCGGATCTGGACCCCAGGCTGGCTTCTGGCACACCTGATGCTCCGCTGCTGCCCTGGCGCTTGAGCTCTGCTTGGTCTCCACCACACACACCCCTCCACCCCTCCCCTGATACTCCCCTGACCTGGACTATCGACCCCTGCCGATTTAGGACCAGGTGACCGTGCTCCGGCCCACCTGGACTGGATCCTGGAGCCCAACTAGAGCCCGTCCTCTACCGAGGCCTCGTCGAAAGGCAGCTGCACCAAAGCCAGGGAGGGGGAGCCAGGGGCAAAGCAGGGGAGAGCGTGGCAACCGGCCTGTTCCACCCCCTGGAGGCAATCCCACTGGGCCGTGGGGGTCTGGAAGCAGGAAGAGCTCAGAGAGGGGGCAGCGCCTGCCAGACATGGGCCTTCGACGGGCTCCCCCAGTGCCTAGGGCCTGGATCCAGTGGGCTGCCAGCCGACCCTGACAGGGAAAGCATGGAGAAGGGAGAGGCGTTTCGTCCCAGGCCCACCCCTTCCCCAGCAGCAAAGTCTCCTGTGGTTCCATCCCACAAACAGCAGAGGGAAGTGAAACTCAAGGCTGGAGGGAGAGCTGGGAAGGTGGCATCTATCTCATTCTGTCCAGCAGAGGGCAGTGGCGAGAGCTCATTGGTGCTGCGGCTGAGCCGGGCTCAGTCCCGCACGGGCTCAACCCCTCGCTCTTCTTCCTCCTCCGCCACCGCCCACTTTCTCAGGCTGGCAGGACCCACCCGGCCTCCCGCCGAGCCCGGTGGCTCCTTTCACCTTCTCCCAGTAGAGGCGGAGCTGACTCAGCCACTCGAAGGACGTGACGTCGATCAAGCCACTCTTGTAGAGCCTCTCGATGACGTCCCGGGCGTGGACTTCCACCGTCACCAGCGCCACGATCTTCAGCCGCATGATTTTGGTCAGGTTGCCTCGGATGGCCTCTGAGTACTTGTTGAGCATGGACACCTGCCCAGGAAGAGGAGGCCAGCCCGTGAAGGGCAGCGTGGCCCACGGCCACGAGGGAGCACCCACGTTCAGAGGCACTCCACCGCAAAACACTAGCTGCTGGGTGAGGGTGTGGAAACCAGGCAGGAGGAGGAGGAGGAGGGTGGTGGTGGTTCTGGCTGGCTTGGACCGGATGGATCCCACCCACGCGTGGATTGGATCCAACGATCTCCAGCTACCCCCTGCCCTGGGCTCCCTAAACCTAAGCAAATCTAGGCTGCTCCCCCCGCCCCCCCCCACTTGTAAAAAAGACAAAGAACCAGGCCAGAGGGGAGGAGGAAGCCAAGGTGCCCAGCACAAAGGAAGGAGATGGCTTTGCCAGCCTCTGGGGCGGCCCGTGGGCCGCTCCCTCACCCCACCCCAGCCCCACCGTCCTCACCTGTTTCTTCTTCATGACCTTGAGGTACTTCTTGTCCCCCCGCTCCTTGCAGGTGGCCAGGCACTTGCTGACATCCGTTGTCCACTGGATCTGGCTCGCGGTGATCACCATCTGCAAGGGGGCCATGTGGGGGCAAGGATGAGCCGGGGAGGGAGGGCGGGGGGCACCCCCTCCAAGCAGCCCCTTGCCCTGAATTTCTGGGCACAAATTCACCAGAACCTCTCTCCCATCCACCCCGTGAGTACAACTTGAACTTTCTCCCTCCTCCTCCTCCCTCCCAATACCCTTTCCTTTTGTGTCATGTCTTTTAGATTGCAAGCCTGTGGGCAGGGACTGCCAAGAAATACTTTTGTAAGCCGCCGTGAGAGCCTTTTTGGGCTGAACGGCGGCATAAAAATGCTTAAATAAATAAATAAAAACAAAGGGCGATGGAAGGCTTTTCCGCAGTGAGCCACGCGTGGTTCCTCCGCGTCCTTCCCTCAGCCTACGGGACGTGCTTAGGAGCAGGACACGGAGATCTGAAGGCAGCTGCTGCCCATCGCGCATCCCGGAGCGCACGTGCGCGGCCGCAGGTGGCAGCACGCCACATAGACGCGGGGTGGGGGCACCGATCCGGGGTTGCCACGTGGGGCCTGCTAAGTCCACTCAGTGAACCCCCCTCGCCCGACTCCTCTTCCACCCCCCCATTCAGTAGTCACCTGTCCGGGCCACTCCTTCACCCATTTGTCCCTCTTGGTCAGCATCTTCTTCAAGGCCAGACGGCAATTCCTCAGCACCTCCCGCAAGGTCCAGCGCATGGCCCGTTCCACGTCGCACAGCCACTCCTGTGAGAGGGGAGGGCCCCCCCCATAAGTGAGCGCCTGCAAATCCGTTCTGAGGACAGGCTAGAGGAGTGCTGCACCACAGGAGGGGTCCCAGGACCCCACGGCCCAGGGCGGGGGAAACGAGGCGCCCTCCATCTCTCTCTCTCTGTCTCTGCACAGCTCCATCCTCATCGCTGTGGAACTCTTGAGGGCAACCTCCAGCAGAGGAGAGCTCCAAGGCTCCTGGTGCCCCTGCCAAGACCGTGACCAGCCCCCGGGGCCTGCTGGATGTGGCGGATGTGCACTGTGCGCACAGGCAGGCTCTCCGCAAGGTGGGACACGCTGTGAGCTACGGAGGATGCGGCAAGAGTCACACCGAAGGAGGGAGCAGACCAGGGGACGAGCTGGAGGAGCCTGGCCCGGCCGCTGGGCCTCCTCCGCTTGAGGCAAAAGAGCAGAGGACCAGGCAGGGGGATCCAATGGCGTCACCCGGAGCCAGATCTGCCCACCGAGCAAAACGGCCGAACGCCAAGCAAGGAGGCCAGAGAGAGTCATTAACAAGACCGGGTGCAGCATTCAAAGGCCTCCTGTGCTGCCTGCCTGGCTTCGGCCTGCTTCCTGGTGCCTGTGGTGCTTTGATGCTGGACCGTCCCGGACATTTCACGGTCCCTTCACAGCCACAATGGTGCTGGGCATGGGGTTGGGGTGGGGAGAATGGAAGCTATGATCTAGGGAGGCTGTGGGCTCTCCCACCCTAGAGGCCTTCAAGAGGCAGATGGACAACCATCTGTCAGGGATGCTTTAGGGTGGATTCCTGCCTTGAGCAGGGGGTTGGACTCGATGGCCTTGTAGGCCCCTTCCAACTCTGCTATTCTAGGATTCTAGGATTCTAGGATCTATTACTATCATCATCATCAACCAGGACGATCAGGGGTCTGGAAACAAAGTCCTATGAAGAGAGACTGAAAGAACCGGGCATGTTTAGCCTGGAGAAGAGAAGACTGAGGGGAGGCAGGATAGCACTCTTCCAATACTTAAAATGTTGTCACACAGAGGAGCGCCAGGATCTCTTCGCGATCCTCCCAGAGTGCAGGACATGGAGTAATAGGCTGAAGTGACAGGAAGCCAGATTCCGGCTGGACATCAGGAAAAACTTCCTGACTGTTAGAGCAGTACGACAATGGAACCAGTTGCCTGATGAGGTTGTGGGCTCTCCCACACTCGAGGCCTTCAAGAGGCAGCTGGACAACCATCTGTCAGGGATGCTTTAAGGTGGATTCCTGCATTGAGCAGGGGGTTGGACTCGATGGCCTTGTAGGACCCTTCCAACTCTGCTATTCCATGATTTTAAGAAGGCAGAAACCAACTCACCTCCACTGGTCCTTCCAGCAGCACGGGGTGTGTGAAGTCCACATACTCGCCATCCAAAGAGTACATGCCCACGGCTTCGGACCGGCTGGTATTGCCAATCTGAGACCAAAAGAGAGAGAGCAAAGGATTGGGGCCGTCGCTTGCTGAGCCGGGGAAGAGGGTCTCTTGCCCCCTTTCCCGCCAAAAGAGACCCCGGCGCGCCAACTGGCCGCAATATCCGGCCGTATTTGGCAGCGAGAAGTGAAACAATTAAGAAGTCATTAAGAAGGCACCAAGGAGAGGGGGGGATGCAGGGGGCCGGGGCCAGGGCCGGGGGAGGGGGGGATGCAGGAGGCTGGGGCCGGGGGAGGGGGGGATGCAGGGGGCCAGGGGAGGGGGGATGCAGGGGGCCGGGGGAGGGGGGGATGCAGGGGGGCGGGGGCGGGGGAGGGGGGGATGCAGGGGGGCGGGGCCAGGGGAGGGGGGGATGCAGGGGGGTGGGGCCGGGGGAGGGGGGGATGCAGGGGGCCGGGGCCGGGGGGGGCGCACCTTCTGGATTTTGAGGCACTTGATGTTGTCGAAGCACTTCTTGAGGTGTGGCTGGACGGCCTCCGGGTTGCGCGACTGGCCCAGGATCTCCAGCAGGTCGTCGTTGGACAGGAAGTAGAAGCGGGGGAAGATGTGGCGCTTGGTCTCCAGGTACATGTCGAGGGACTTCTGGATGTCCTCCAGGATGCTGTTCATGTCCAGCAGCTTGTCCAGCAGCCCTGCAGGGAGGGACACAGGGCCGTCACACGCGCCCCCCCCGGCCGAGACGCCCCCCCCCCGCTCGCCCCTGTCCCGGCCAGCTGCAGACCCTCCAGCGCTTCCCCAGGCCTGAAGCGACCTGCAGGCAGACCGAGGACGCCGCCTTGCGCCAGGGCCCCCTGTAGCCCAGTCGTGCCTGCTCTGGCTGGCAGCCGCGTCCCAGGCCCCCGGGCAGAGAGAGGTCTTCGCAAGGGCCTGCAGGTGCCGGGGACTGAACCGGGGCCCTGGGGCCCGCAGCGACGGCCCCTCCCTCGCCTCCCCGCACACCCAGCAGCAAGGAGCAGGGGCCACCTGGGAAGTGGGTGGCGCGCAGCGCGTTGTTGTCCTTGGCGAAGCGGTCCATGATGGCCTTCCAGTTGCTGTTGATGTTGTCGAAGGCGGCCGACTCGCTGGGCAGCTGCTTGCGGATGTCTTCGCCCAAGAAGATGTTCTGGAGCCGAGAGGAGGAAGGCGAGGCGGAAAATCTCAGCATCTCAAAGCGGGGGGGGGGGGCTCAACCTTGGGCCGGAGGGCCGACAAACACGCCCCACCCACCCCCGGTCCCCCACAGATGCAGCAGCGAGAACCTGGCTCTCAATGGATCTGGATTTCAAACTGGGAGGGGGAGGAACCCATGGGGCCGGGTGGGCAGGCATCCCTCGAAAGGGTCACCTGGTTTTTTGTACAGGCAGGATTCCACCCACAGCACCTGTGTGGGCCGTTCCCCTCTCTCTTTCTGCCCGAAGGAGAGCATGAAGGAAGGGATCCGTTCCCTGCTCCTGTTCGCGCCCCTCGGAAGACAGGCAGCCGACACCCTGGCAGCCCCCCGTCATCCCTCCCACGACTTGCTAACGGGCCTTTCGCTTGTCCAGAGGCAAGTTTGGCAGCACCAAGCCAGGGCTGTGACTTGTTCCCCAAGGACAGAGCCGCCCGCTTCTAGATCCAGGAAGCCACAAAATGCCTTCTGGGCCAAAGAAAGGATTTGGGTAGCGACTGTCCACCCAATGGGAAAGGGAGAAAGGGGTCCCCAGGACGATGGCCTCACCTCCAGGTACATCCACTGCCGCTGCACGGTCAGCAGCATCTCAATCACCTCCAAGATGAGCGAGAGGCAGCGCTCCCAGCGGTCCACGTCCTTCTCAAAGGGCTTCACGAAGCGTGAGGCCTTCATGGTGGACAGGGCCACCTGGTTGTCATCCAGCGCCTGGAAGACGTCCTCCGTCCCTCTGCAGGGAAAAAGGGCGCCCTTCGTGAGCACAAAGTCCAAAGGGGGGGGGCCAGACCGCTTGTGGGGGGCAGAGTATGCCTTCAGAGCCCCCCTCTCCCCCTGCCCACCCAGAGCTACGGATGGGCAGGGACGTACGTTAGCAGATCCCACCTTAGGGGCAGCAAAGTTCTCGCCCCACACTCCCATTTCCCGCATCCTTACGATGTGACCCTCACATGATAAAAGGTCCCTTAAAATGGGAACTCAAAGTGTGCTTCCAGCTGGAGGGGGTGGGAGGCCAGCGCAGCCAAGCAGAAGGGGCCGTGCGGCTATTCCGCCTTCTTCTCCTTGGTGGTTTTTCCGTGGTAAGAAAGAAGATGGGAGAAGCGGTGGGGAAACGCGGGAAGGCTACGAGCGGAAGGGGTCATCGTCTGGACCCCCTGCAGAATTCCATGAAGGAGGCGGAGCGAAGTGGGGGGGCGGTAAAAGCCTCGCCTGGAAGCCTGCCGCCCACAGGGGCCCTGAGTTCGGGAGCTCAGGCAGGAGCTCTGCCGGGGACGGAGGGCTTCTCCCCCTGAAGCCTTGCTGAGTCCCCCCACCCACCCAATGCCCCACCTCCTGACTGCGCGTGAGGAGCTCCCGGATCTGGTGGGAAGGAGAACCGCCTGGAAATCAGACTCTCATCTGGGGGATGGCCAGACGTGGGGGAGGCTTGATGGAGACCAAGCTCAAAGGCTTTCGTGCGTGAGAGGGCGGATCGCCCCCACCGCGGAAGGAGAAGGGGTCGCTGCTGCACCCCGGCCTCCACAAACCCTGCAGGCATCACCGCCGGCATTCCCTCTCCCGGGCTCTGCCACAGGGAACCCTGACGAGAGGCCGCCTTGGACACACCCACACCATCCTGGTACTGCTGCAGGGCCATCATTTAGTTCGGGAAGCTCTCGGGCCCGCCACGCCCACCGAGAGAAGAAGAGAAGCTGGCCCTGGTGATGAACACCCCCCCTTCTCTCAGCCCCTGCACTGGGCTGCGTCCAGCCGGCCTACCTGACCCGGTGGTGCCCCTTGTCCTTGTAGGGCACAATGTCCAAGGCAGTGACATCCCAGGTCCTGGAAATGTTTTCAAGAGCCTGCAAGGAGGACAGCAGCCATGACGGGGCCGGGTGGCTTCCTGCCTTGAGCAGGGGGTTGGACTCGATGGCCTTGTAGGCCCCTTCCAACTCTACAATTCTATGATTCTATGATACACCGAGCCCTGCTGGGAGGGGAGATGGACCAGGGGGCCCTCCGGGGCCCCTCCAAGGTCCAGGCAGCCCTTCCCCACGGGACGAGGGAGCTCACCTGCTCGATCGCCAGCTCCTTGGTGGCCGAGGCCGAGATCTCGCCAATCCTCTCCACGTGCTTATCCAGGCCCAGCTCGATGATATTCTCCAGCCTGAAATCCTCCGCATCCTGGTCAAACGTCCGGAGGACCAGGTCCTTCACCTGTTCCCAGTGCCTGCAGGGAAGCCGAACACGCTGGTCAAGGGGGGGACGGGGGCCCAGAGCGCAGGACCAAAGGCTTCCGGACCAAGAAGAAGAAGATCCCATTCCCAGGCCTCAGGAGAACCCAGGATCTCCACTGGCAGCCCAAGGAACCTCTTCTCTCCGCCTGAGGATCCTTAAGATCTCCTCCTCCTCCCCTGCCTTTGCCCCCCCTTTTGCTGGGAGTGGGAGAAGCCGGGGCCCCGGGGGTCCCAGGGGCCAGGAGTGGGGGAGACGCCCGAAGCCCCTGCAACCAGCAAGGGCACCAGACTCAAGAGGGCCTTGGGGTGTCCTGCCTCGCAACGCAATTGAGCAACCGCTGCAGGAGGGGGGGGGAGTGTCCGTACCCTCCATGGGGGGGGGCTTGGGTCCACACCACCGAGATGCCCACGTGCAGCAGCGCCCCCTTTCCAGCCCCAAAGGGAAGGAAGAGCCTGGCCAGGAGGGAGGGCGAGGGGGCCTACCTCTCCCGCAAGGCCGGGTTCCGGAGGTCCGTGATCAAGGGCATGGTGCGCTTAAACTGCTCGATCTTCAACTTGGAGGTGTCGATGATTTCCCAGTTCCGATCCTCGGGTCAGAAAACAGACAGTGAAGGATGATTCAGCTGTGGAAAGCTGAAAGGCAGCTGCTTTCCGGCTAGCGGCAGAACAAATCCGGGAACTGCAACTTCGCTGCCTGGTCTGTTCCACCGGCCCTCCTCTGCCACACCGCAGGTCCACGGACCCTCCATGGCTGCAGGCAGGGGGATGCCTCCCAACAGGTTCCCCCGGGGTGGGTGGGATTCTGACACAAGCACAGAAGGAAGGACCATCGCTGCCCCGTCTGAAAGGGCTTCCCCTCGGAGGGGAAAATAACCCCCGCGCCCCCAAGAAAAGACAGCTGGGAACTGCCCCAGTGCCCCTACTTACCTTCAGCTCCTTGCTCAGCTTATTGAGCTTCCGGTAAAGGGCAAACGCCGTGTTCTCCATCACTTCCGTCTTCAGCGTCTTAAAGCTTCCTGTCTTCCACTCGTTCCAGTGGTCCTCCCACTCCTTGGTTATCTCCCACACTTGCTGGATGTAGTCCAGCTCCTGCAGAACCCGGAAGGGAAGAGGTCAGCGACGGAGAGGCCCTCTTCAGCCCCACCTCCAGAGTTCAGCTTCTCCCTTTCCAATGTGGTTCAGTGGCAGGTACCGGCTGCCTGGTTCAGGGCCGATGTCTTCCCTATCTCACAAAGTTGGGAAGGGAAGCCTCCCTACCCTCTCCAGCTTCTGAAGGTCTTTGGAGGCAGGCTGGTCGATCTTGAAGATGCCCAGGTTAGAGCGGAGGGTGTTCTCCTCCTCCTTCAAGGTGGCCAGCAGCTGCCTCATGGCAGCGATCTGATCCAGGGCTGCTTCAGCAGACAAGGCGCTGGTGAAAGGACCTAACGGCGGGAGGAAAACAAGACCCCAATCAGCCCAATGGGCCCGTTTGCTCCTCCTCCTCCTCCTCTCCGGCTGGCCAGGCAGCAGAATGAGGCTTCTGCAGGAAGGCAATGATGGGTTGAGGTCTGCAATGCCGGGGGTTTGATTCCTGGCTTCAAATTAGGAAGTGGTATGCCTTGACCGAGAGACCAATTTGTGAGTACAGGGAGCCCAAGACACAGAGGCCACTGGGAATCTTAGACTGCACTGCATTTGGGGAGGCATGTTGAAGCCCCTAATGAATGACATCACAGAATCATAGAATGGCAGAGTTGGAAGGGGCCTACAAGGCCATCGAGTCCAACCCCCTGCTCAATGCAGGAACCCACCCTAAAGCATCCCTGGCAGAGGGTTGTCCAGCTGCCTCTTGAAGGCCTCTAGTGTGGGAGAGCCCACAACCTCCCTAGGGAACTGGTTCCATTGTCGTACTGCTCTAACAGTCAGGATGTTTTTCCTGATGTCCAGCCGGAATCTGGCTTCCTTTAAGTTGAGCCCCTTCTTCCATGTCCTGCAGTCTGGGAGGATTGAGAAGAGATCCTGGCCCTCCTCTGTGTGACAACCATTTAAGTATTTGAAGAGTTCTATAGAATCATAGAATAGCAGAGTTGGAAGGTGCCTACCAGGCCATCGAGTCCAACCCCCTGCTCCATGCAGGAATCCACCCTAAAGCATCCCTGACAGGTGGTTGTCCAGCTGCCTCTTGAAGGTCTCTAGTGTGGGAGAGCCCACAACCTCCCTGGGTAACTGGTTCCATTGCCGTACTGCTCTAACAGTCAGGAAGTTTTTCCTGATGTCCAGCCGGAATCTGGCTTCCTTTAACTTGAGCCTGTTATTCCGTGTCCTGCACTCTGGGAGGATCGAGAAGAGACATCTAGGAGGAAGAAGCCAGAGCCGAGAGAGAGGGACCTGGTGGGGAGAAGGTGGAGAGGGAGACATTTTTCTCCCTCTCCCATAACACTAGAACCCAGCGGGGTCATTATCCCATGGAGCCGATTGGTGGGAGATTCAGGACAGACTGAAGGAAGGACCTTCTCCACATGGTGCATCGTTAAACTCTGGGATTCAAAACCACAAGATGTGGTGATGGCCATCAATTTGGACGGCTTTAAAAAGGGGGTTGGATAAATACCTGGAGGAGGCGATCAATGGCTGTAGGTTACCTCCAATATCAGAAGCAGTAAGCCTATGTACACCACTTGCTGGGGAGCATGGGTGGGAGAGTGCTGTTGCACTCGTGTCCTGCTTTTGAGTTCCCAGTTGACAGCTGGGGGGCCACTGTGTGAACAGAGTGCTGGACTCGATGGACCCTGGGTCTAATCCAGCATCAGGGCTCTTATGATGTTCTTATGGTTACTGCCTGGTCCTGTCCATATTTCTTTCAAAACATGTCCCATCAAGATCAGAGGCTTACTCCCATGTAACTACATCTAGGTTTGTAGCTCTTTTCTTGGATTCTCTCCAGGAAGGAAAAGGAAATGAAGCTCCATCTCTCTCTCTCTTTCACTCACACACACACACCACACACACACCACACACACCAGTCTCGTTTGGGCCTCAGCCATTGCGGCTCTCTTTGTCATTTGCTCTCAAGATGGCTGCAGCAAATGACAAACAGCCGCTGAGCAGCACCTGGACGCAGTGGGGGCTTCTGCTTTTCCCTCCAGGAGAGAGTGAGGACACATGGAGGGCATGATCTTATTGCACCGTTACGCAGGAGGAAGCCCCGCTGAGCTCCAGGGGGCTGCCACCCGAGTAAACACCTTCATCGCCTTGGGCTGTATGCCTCTCTTGTGGGCCACGCGCCAGAGAACCAGGAGACACACTGGCAACAGGCTTCAAGTTAGTTGTTTCAAATCGCAGCCGGTGCCGACTCCCACGGAGCCCGGACGGCTTCCCAGATTTCTCCAGGAGCTTCAAAACAAGCAAGCCGAAGCCCCGGTGGGTGCGGTGGGGGGACCTTCAGGCACAAGCAACCAAGGTGCAGCAGTTTAAGAAAGGGCAAAATGGGGGCAGGGGCAGAACTGGCCACGGCCATCCACCAAACGGCCGAGGAAGAGAGTCGCCAGGGCTCCGTCGGCCGTTCACCGTTGGAGCCGAAGTCTTGGAGGAGATTCTGGGCCTTTTTCTTGAAGTCGTCTGCGCAATGGATGAGGCCCGTCTTGAACTTCTCCTTGTGCTTCTTTAACATGACCTCGCTGTCCAAGATGCACTGCTGGAAGGAGAGCCACTCCGAGTTGAGCTCGCCCAGCAGCTGCAGCACCTGAGAGGGAGGAAGACGAAGAGGGGGGTGTCAGAGCGGATGGGAGGAGCCCCCCCAAGGGGGGCCCAGGGAGCAAAGTGCAGAGCCTGGAAGGAGAAAAGGCAGCGCTATACCAGACTTCCCCAACCTGGCGCCCTCTGGATGTGCGCAGGGAAGGCTGCACTATACTTTTGGCCAGGTCGTACCTGCCAACAGCTCCCCAAGGAGCTTTGGGATTGAGGGGGAACTCCTGCAGGGAGGTCAGATCGGGAGAGGAGTTTGGATCAGAGGGCTGTGAGGCTCCGCCCAGGGCCCCAGGGCCGACAGGGCAAGCAAAGCCCCGGCGCGACGGAGGCCCAAAGGGAGCTGGGGGAACCGGACGAGACCGGACACTCAGCCCTGCCGAAGGCCCGTTCCGGCCCCTCTGCACGCGGCCAGGGGCTGCTTTCTCCGGGGCCCAGGCGGCCCTGTGCGCAAGCGGTCGGGATCGTTTGTCTTCAACCCGCCTGGGGAAGGTTTGCGGTGGGGCCAGCGCAGCCCAGGCGGGCACTGAGTCACCCCACGGCCATGAGCAGAGTGTCCCCCAAGCGGGAGGAGAAGGAAAAAGGGAGCCAGGCAGAGTGCAGGAAGCTATGCGATGCGCTTTACGCAGGAGGAGGAGGCTGTACAGACACGCAATGCAAATGAACGGGGTTCTATGACCACAACAGGCCGTTCCGATGAAGGGCTTTGAACACCCTTCTCCATCCCTCCAGATGGGTTGGACCGCAGCTCCCAGAATTCCCAGCCAGCATGGCTAACTGGCTGGGAATTCTGGGAGCTGCAGTCCAACCCATCCGGAGGCCCCCGGGCTGGGGGAAAGCTGAGTTCGGAATCGATGAAGGACCCCCAACCCAGCTAGCATCCCTCTGAAGCAGCAAGTCTGCCCTGACCTGAGCTGAGATTGGATCCGGCCCCCTACCTTCCGGCCCCTCATCCCACCCACCCACCCCTATCAAGCACAGAGCGAGACCAGAGGCGAGACCCCGAAAGGAGAAGGAATGGCCTGACAACTGTGAGCGTCCTTCCGCCACCGCTCCTCCACCCCACCGCCACCACATCAGCACATCAGATACCAATCAAATTTGCGCCTGCCTCTTGCCCTCGGAAACGTACTTAACCTAATACCGAGACCGTCTAACTCAGCAGAAAAGGGGAGAAGGAAGCCCAGGATCACTTTAGCAGAGCAAAACCAGGCCGGGGGTCACCGCCTCGCCTCCGACAGCGGGGCTGGGGGCAGGAGGGCTGGCGCGCACCCCGGCCGCGGACCGTACCTCTTCCTCCACAGCCACCTCGTACTTCTCCAGGATGGCAAACTGCTCGTGGATGGGCGGGATCTGCCCCTCGATCTTGGGCAGCTCGTTCTGCAGGGTTTCGTGGAGCTGCAGGCTTTGGCTGAGCTCTTCCAGGGTCTGCGGGGGGCAGCTGACGCTGCGGGGCAAAGGAGCTTGTTTTATGCGGGGGGGGGGGGAAGGAGAGGCAGGCGCAAGGAAGAGGGAGCGCAGCTCAGTGGGGAGAGCCCCTGCGTTGCGTGCCGGCGGACCCCGGTTCGATCCGAGGCGTCCCCAGGCAGGGCTGGGAAAACCACCCGGGCCTGAAACCCTGGAGAGCCGCTGCTGCCGGCCAGTGCCGTCGTTCCTGGGCTGGATGGGCCCCGGGCCTGCCCCGGTCTGAGGCGGCTTCCGACGCTCCTGTCGCCCCGCGCCCCTCCCAGGGGAGCCGCGGGGGCCTCGGGACTCACTTGGCGGCGTTCACCTGGAGGTAGGTGTGGAGCTCGCGCAGGCGCCCGCTGGCCATCTCGTTCAGCAGGTTGGTGAGCTTGTTCTGCCACTCGTTGCAGTGCTGCACCACCGCTGCCTTCAGGTGGGAACAATCCAGCAGCACAAACTGGATGCTGAGCACCGTCTCCTCCTTCTGGACGTTGTTGGCCACCTCCATGTACCTGGTCCACAGACAGGCGCCCGGTTAGCCCTGGCAGCGGGGGCGCCTCGGCAAGACACCCTTTCCCCTGGAGAGGCACGGGGACTTCACCCCTGCTGCACCCCGACGTGGGCCATCTTTCAGAAGCTGCAAGAGCCCTCCCCAACCTGGTGCCCTTCAGGACACAGAATAACGGGCTCAAGTGACAGGAAGCCAGATTCCGGCTGGACATCAGGAAAAACTTCCTGACTGTTAGAGCAGTACGACAATGGAATCAGTGACCTAGGGAGGTTGTGGGCTCTCCCGCACTAGAGGCCTTCAAGAGGCAGCTGGACAACCATCTGTCAGGGATGCTTTAGGGTTGGTGCCTGCATCGTGCAGGGGGGTGGGACTGGATGGCCTTCCAACTCTACTATTCTGATTCTATGACTCCACCACCCAGCATACTGGCTGGAGAAGGCTGGGAGCTGTAGTCCAACATCTGGAGGGCCCAAAGCCAGTAGCACCCCTCTGTTGTCCCTTCACCCCACCCCAGCTACAGGTATTCCACAGCACACCGCCTCCAAACCGACCCCCACCCCCGTTCCACCCCACCCCCTCCGTGCTGCAGGAAAAAAGGCCTCCCTGGTTGCTTGCGATGCTGAAGTTCACTGAACTCCTGAGCAGCAGCTGTGCTGGCGTTGCTGTAGTGAATCTAACGTACCTGAGTGCAACCTGCATAGATTAGTCAGGTTCGTTAATAAACCACATCCATCCAATCCTCAACCTCAGCTTGCCTAGACTCTAAATAAGGTCTCACTTGACCCAGATCTCAAAATTCCCAAGATCCCTCTGCTGCTTTAGGTTCTAGGCTGGCTGGAGGGGGAGGCTGGGAGCGTTCTAAGTCCCGGGTGGCACATTTGGGGGGAGGCCTTTAGGCGAAAAGAACAGCAGCTTCTCCTGGCCTCGGCACACGTGGTGACAGACAGGCCCCGCCCGCCTGCCCTCTGTCCTCGAGCCACGCGAGTTCTGTCCCACGGCCACGCAACAGGAGCAGTTTGGGGGAAGGAGAGGCAGATCCCTGCAAGTGGTTGGTTAATTGAAACGTGGCTTCGTCCTCGTCTCCCTGACTCATCGAAGCAAGGGAGGCCGGCAGGCGGAGGACCCTTCCAGCCCCAAGGGATCTTATTAAATTTTCCTGTTTCATTAATTAATTCCCTGTCAATGGGTCACTGGAAACACAAAGGCAAACTTTACTAACGGGGATACAAAGGAAACGAGGAAAACAACACAGCCCCAGCGGAGACCAATGGGGGGGCAAGGTAACCGCCGGGCCCTGGCAGAGACGGATTGGGCGGCAGCGTCCCTCGCCCCCGCCCCCCTCCTTACGAGTCCAAATTTGCCTCTCCCGCCCCCCCCCCCCCACGCCGGGCCCGTAAATTAAGTGTGTCAGGAGTGCTGAGTCAGCAGAGCGTGGAGGCCAGCTGGAAAGATGCTGGTGGGAGCGCGAGGGAGATGGATGCCGCACAGCAACACCCGGCTCCTCTCCGCCGGCGCATGTGGCACAAACGCGGCGGAAAAGCCAGCCCCCTGGTGACGGTTACTTATGGGCTCTTTTGCTGACCTCCCGTTAAAAGTGGTCCGTTCCCCCCCTCGTTGCCTTAAACTTGGGAATTTATCGGGCGCACGCTTGAGAATGCGAGGAATCAGAAACTCGTAAAATGTGCTGCAAAGGAAAAAGTTCAAAAGGCAAACGGCAGCTGCTGGAGAGGCCCCCGCCCGGGCAGCCTGCCCCAGGGACACCCTTGACCTGCCCGTGACACCGGGGCGCTCAGAGGACGCCGCTGTTCCTCTTCGTCGCCCGTATTTTTCCACCGCAACAAACCTCAAACCGCCAAGCAGAGGCGGCCTCAAGTCCTCCGGCGGCTTCCCGTCTCCCTCTTGAACGTGAGAGCGAGCGAGCGAGCAAGCGAGCAAGCGAGCTCCTGGGGGTGAGGGCGGGGAGGGGGCCAAGTCTCTCTCTCTCTCTCTCTCTCTCTTTCCCTCTCTCTCTCCCTCTAAAGCACTCAACATGCTTGTTCAATAAATTATTAAAAGATTAAAGGATCAGGGATGGAATCCTTCCGCTGATTCCTCTCGCATGTAGACACGAATCGCTCTTGGCCATGATGCCTTCCTCTCCGGGGCCAAGGCAAGTGAACTGGCAGAAATGGAGGGGGGGGCTCGGCCTGGCTCACCAGAGGAGGAGGAGGAAGAGGAGGAGGAGGAGGAGGAGGAAGCAGCTCTGTCCGGCTTCTCCTGCCCAAACTGAGCAGTGGCAGGGGAAAGAGCCTCTGGAAACCGGCCAGGGCACCGGGCAAAAAATGCCCACTTCCTCTTTCCTCCCCAAACGTTTCCCTCGTCTGTCGGCCCCGTGACCCTGCGGAGCAGGCACCTGGCCTGGGCTCTGTCTTTCAGTCCTCGTTCTCTTGGGTTTCCTCCCCTCGGCCAAAACTCTGGTCCCTGGACTGCTGTCGCCTTCTCCCCTCCGCTCTGCCATCGCCTCGCGCCTCTCCAGCGCTCTGCTGCCCAAATCGTTCTCCCCTCTCGTTGTTCCCGCCACAGGACACCGTACCGCACCCCCCCACACCTAAATCTCTAGCCTGGCTTTCTGTCTGGTCCTGGATCCCTCCCTCCCCCAATTCGCCCTCCGCTCTTCCACCCGGACACATCCGTTCCAGGGATCTTCACTTCTGCTGTTCCACCATCCTCTACCGCCCGAGGGCCTCCTGCTCCCTCAAAAGACTCCATCACTCCTTCTCTTCGGCTGCCCCCTGGGCCCCGGGGCCTGTGCGCCCCTCATTTCCCCCCTGCCTCCACTTGCCTCTGTTTCCTCTCTCGGTTCCCGCCATGTTGAATTTTAGAACGCACACTCCTCTAATTAGGGAGCTGTCCTAGAGCGCACACTGACGGCACTCTAGGAGTCGTCATCCTCATGCCTCTGGCAAAGTCGGGGTTGGGGGGGTGATGGGAAGCCCAGCTTCCCTTCCCCCTCTGCCTCCCATCAGGAGACCAGACCAACGGGGTCCGGCCGTGGCTCCCGCCTCAAGGAAGGGAGGCCCAGCAGCAAGCGTGGAGGCTGCCCGCCGAAGCAGGGAGACGATTCTTCCCCCCCCCACCCGAAGGGCCCGCCTAGTTCCCGAGCCAAGGCCTCTCGCTTCCCCGGCCCGGCCAACCCCGCCGGGCAGGGTCTCCGAGGGCGGACCGGCTTTCCGAGCCTATTTGCTTAGTCTACTGTAGCAGCTGGATCTTGTTTACAGAGCTCTTAATGCGATGTCTCCAGGGGGAGAGCTGTACAAACATCCGACGTGAGCGCTCAGGCTCCTTGTATTCCTCTCCCCGGTTTGGGTTGCCTGCAATCACTTTTGACATTTGCATGGAAACAGGTTTCCTTCTTCCCGCTGCTCGTTCTCCCAAAGCCATCGCTCAAGCCGCGCTGGGTTCCAGCCTCCGCCGCTGGACTGGGCAGGGCAGCCGTTGAGAGGCGCACAGCGGCGGTGCCCCCGCGGCCTGCGGCGGGAAGGGAAAGCGGAATGCCCTCGCCGACGGGAGCCGCAGGGGAGGCGAAAGAGGGCAGGCAGGTGGCCCGGCCCCGCTCTCCCACAAAGCTTTGCTTCGGGCAGGGCGCGGCTGGAACGCTCCACGGTGTGCCTGGGCAGCGGGGGGAGTCCTCAGCTGATCTTTTGGGCCCAGCTCCGCAAGCTGAAACGGGGGACGCCAAGGACAACACCCACCCCTCGGGGCAGCCTTCCCCAAGCTGGCGCCCTCCGGAGGCGTCGGAGTGCAGCTCCCGGCATCCCCAGCCGGCCGGCTGGGGATGCCGGGAGCTGCACTCCGACGCCTCCGGAGGGCGCCAGCTTGGGGAAGGCTGCTGTAGGATGAGGTCATGACCAGCTCGCCGCCTTTTCGACGTGGGCTGGCGTTATCACGTGACGTGGCCGGCGTGCGCTCAATGGGCCCCGTGGCCAAATCCGGACCGACAGCCGGCCGACTGTTGCCAGAGGGGATAGCTTAAGGGCGTGGCGCATCCTGTAAGGGGGCCCCCCAGGCTTTCCTGGCCTCGCTTGCCAGGAGTGTCTTCCGTCCCTGATCTCCAGAAGCCGGTGGGCTCCTGCTCGCTCCCGGGCCTGGCCTCCAAAATGCCCAGCTTCCCTCTTGGTCCCTGCTTCCGGGCCCCTCGTCCTTCATCTGTGCAGGTGGAGTGCCTTCGCTGCGGGCCGGACTCTCGCTCCTACCCTCCCTACCGGAAAGGCTCTCTGGGTCAGCCTATGCCTCTGACGGGAGGGACCCGTGCCGATCCTTTAGGATGCTTTAGGGTGGATTCCTGCCTGGAGCAGGGGGTTGGACTCGATGGCCTTGTAGGCCCCTTCCAACTCTGCTATTCTATGATTCTATGACCCAATCGTGGCAGAATTGCCCCTGCCCAGCAATCCGAGGCTAGGCCTCTTCCAGGGCAGCTGCCTTTTCTCTCCTTCCTGCTATGGCGGATGATCCCAGGGGCGGGACAAGATGCGATTGGTGCCTCCCAATACCTAATGGAAGGGATCCAGTAGCTCACGTCCAAATATTCACCAGCTGCATCATGACTTGGCTCATCGCGTTGGAGAGATCCTGGGGCTGTGCACGGAGCTACCGCGCATCATCCCATGGGAACAGCTCAGGCATGGGGAGGCTCTGGGCCTTGCGTTGCCCGCATGAGAAGAGCGTGGTCAGAGAGGATCAATTTGTTCCACCTCACCCAGCATCCGGATTGCTTCTCACAGTGGCCAACCCGCTGACGGCTCAGTTCAGACAACACGTTTCTCAACCGCCCAGAGAGCTACGGTTATTGGGCAGTATAAAAATATAATAAATAAATAGTGGTTTTAGAACTCCACCGGGGAGTTTTTTGTCTGGCGGGAAAATTCCACACAACGGCGAAGGTTTTTTTTTGGAAAACACTCCATGCAGAATATCTACGCTGTGCAGAGGAGAGTTCTTGCACAACCGTTGTGTTGTGTGGAGGGCTCTGTGGAGTGTTCCACTGCGTTGCCTTTTCCCGCTGGCTACAGAGTTCCCTGGCAAGAGCGGCGAAAGGAGCAAGTGCCGTTCTGGGAGAGCCGCTAGGATTGGTTTTTTTTTGCAGCAATCCTCTCTCATGCAAGCACTGAGTCATTACTGACTCTTGGAGGGACGCCAGCTTTCACTGACGTTTTCTTGGCAGGCCTTATAGTGGTGTGGTTTGCTGTTGCCTTCCCTGGCCGTTATTACCTTTCCCCCAGCTAACTGGGGGACCCGAGCCGGCTGCCTGAAACTAGCTTCCGCTGGGATCAAACTCAGGCCGTGAGGAGAGTTTCAGCATCAGAAACTGCTGCTTTACCGCTCTGCGCCACACGAGATACCATCGGGAGGAGAGAGGGCAGAGGAACTGCCACTCAAACGCCGTGTTGACTTTTAGTCAACTCCACGGTAGCCCACAGTCACACAACGGTGGAGTTAGAACATGTTGTGTGGGGAATATACCCCCTAAAAACTCAACCGTTGAGTGGAGTTTTCACACTGCGTTGACTAACGTGTTGCCTGACCTGAGCCGATGTTTCCAGGGAGCCCGCAAGGAGGACCTGAGGGCAACAGCCCCGGCACGTATCCCTAGCCGCCATTTACAAACTCACCCTCGCCCACCCCCAGCCGTTCCCACTTACCGAGCCGTGTCAGCATCAAAGGACGACACCAGCGGGTTGAGGTGCCGGTAGCGGTTGATAAAGGCATCTTTGTTGACTTCCCAGATCTCGCGGTACACATCCCAGGTCTTCAGGTATGTCTGGAGATGCGTTGCATTACTCTGCATGCCGTTGCTGATCTGCGCCTGGATTTTCTTTATGTCCTCATCCCGTTCTGAGGAAGGGTAAAGAAACCAGGTGTTGTGAAGCTGCCAAGACCCGGCCAACTACAGACTGTTGCAATTCCTTGACGCCCATCTGGCCAGCCTCACTAAGCCAAGCCCAGGGTCCCCCACCTTGAGCCCAATGTAGAACCCACCGGATCCAAATAGCCTCCACCGAAAAGTTCTTGAAGAACTCAAATGCAAAATTGCTGGTCTTCTAATGTAGATGTGCAACTTGTCATGAAGATCAGCCTCCAGTCCTCAGTACTGGAGGACTGGAAGGTAGCCAACATAAAGCCCATTTTAAAAAAGAGATCCAGACAGATCCAGGAAATGACAGATAAAATTGCAGGGTACACGTAAATTTGCACAGCCAATCCGTGGAAAGCTTTATTGAAGATAACATTATTAATCAAATAAAAGGACAAGCCTTGATGAGGAAGAATCAGCATGGCTTCTGCTATGGGAAGTCTCGCCTTTTGAAGTCCCTTGAGAGCGTCAACAAGTATGTATATAGGGGCGATGCAATAAACGTTATTTACTTGGCCTGCCAAAAGGCTTTTGTCAATGTCCCTCATCAAAGTCTCTTCAGTACACCAAAAAGACATGGGCTAAGACAGCAGGTCCTTATTAGGAGCATCAAACTCAAGGTACCATGGCTGATAGTATCAAAAGCTGCTGAGATCATAGAATCATAGAATAGCAGAGTTGGAAGGGGCCTACAAGGCCATCGAGTCCAACCCCCTGCTCAATGCAGGAATCCACCCTACAGCATCCCTGACAGATGCTTGTCCAGCTGCCTCTTGAAGGCCTCTAGTGTGGGAGAGCCCACAACCTCCCTAGGTGACTGGTTCCATTGTTGTACTGCTCTAACAGTCAGGAAGTTTTTCCTGATCTCCAGCTGGAATCTGGCTTCCTTTAACTTGAGACCGTTATTCCGTGTCCTGCACTCTAGAAGGATCAAGAAGAGATTCTGGCCTTCCTCTGTGGGACAACCTTTCAAGTCTTTGAAGAGTGCTATCATGTCTCCCCTCCATCTTCTCTTCGCCAGGCTAAATGTGCCCAGTTCTTTCAGTCTCTCTTCAAAGGGCTTTGTTTCCAGACCCCTGATCATCCTGGTTGCCCTCCTCTGAACATGCTCCAGATGTCCCAGAGAACCAGCTGGGTCTTGCTCCTTCTGTCCCTCTCTCAGCAGAGGTCATCTCACAGGGAAAAGTCACAGAAAAGGGGCAAGCAAAACAATCTGTGGGGCTGGAGCACAGCCCCTATGACAAAAGCTGGAGCACAGCCCCTATGACAAAAGGCAAGGCTTGAGGGACAGATGTGATTCACCCCCAGATGTGTCACCTGGGGGTGGGGGGAGCAGGGGGAGTTAATAAAACCAGCTCTCATAACACCAGCACTAACATGGATGGACAGCAGACGCAGGCCAGCCAAGGGGGGAAGCCCTGCTGTACAAGCGCCATATGCCTGGAATTCATTGCCCCAAGACACAGCACTGGCCGTTACCTTAGGGCCAGGCTACACGTTACATTAAAGGTGTGGTTTGTTGGAGGGGGGGTTAACCCTTTCTCTCTGCTCTGGGGGGTGGGGTGGGGAGGTCCTCCCACCCCAACCGAGAGAAGCTACCATTGCAGCCTTTCCCAACCTCCCTCACCCCCCCACGATGCGTTGGACTGCATCTCCCAGAATCCCCTAGCCATCTATGCCGGAAGGCCCCAGGTTTTGAAAGGCTGTGTTATGGGCTGCCCTGGATATCTGATAGATGGCTGAGATATCCCGAGAAGTTTTCTGCGTTGTTTTCCTAATTGTCCCTCGCCTAGCTCAGAGGTCTAGAAACAAAGCCCTATGAGGAGAGACTGAAAGAACTGGGCATGTTTAGCCTGGAGAAGAGAAGATGGAGGGGAGTCATGAGAGCACTCTTCAAATACTCGAAAGGTTGTCACACAGAGGAGGGCCAGGATCTCTTCTCGACCCTCCCAGAGTGCAGGACACGGAATAACGGGCTCAAGTTAAAGGAAGCCAGATTCCGGCTGGACATCAGGAAAAACTTCCTGACTGTTAGAGCAGTACGACAGTGGAACCAGTGACCTAGGGAGGTTGTGGGCTCTCCCACCCTAGAGGCCTTCAAGAGGCAGCTGGACAACCACCTGTCAGGGATGCTTTAGGGTGGATTCCTGCATTGAGCAGGGGGTTGGACTCGATGGCCTTGTAGGCCCCTTCCGACTCTGCTATTCTAGGATTCTAGGATTCCACCAGGCTTCAGGGAACTCGGGCACCGTGATGCTAAACCTCACAAGCCATCAGGGGAAGTGGAGCCTGCAGGCCTCCTTTTCGGGAGGAAAGCCGAACCATGAGAGGCGCAAACCAAAATCACCTCTCTTCTTTTCCCTTCCAGGATACGGGGTGGGGTTGGAGGCAGCCTCCTACCAGCACCGCCTCTGTGTTACTCCATCGTCCCCTCTCAAGACTTCCCGGGGAGCCTCCAGGAGGTGCAGAGGCAGCGCCATGAATCACACACCGCGACACAAACAAGCACTGGGGGGGGGGAGGGAGAGGCAGCAGCAGCAGCAGCACAACACCAAAGTCTTCCTGGGCTTCAGCCCTGAGTAAAAAGGCTGAAAACAGAACCCGACAAAAGCCCGGCGGCAGCCTGGCTGTTTGTGCCTGCAGTTTGTGCCTGGCCGCGGTTCGGAGCGTGTCTCTCTCCTTGGCTGCAAGAGGCCCCCCACAACGGCTGCAAAATCCCCGCCTCGCATCTGGCTCTTCTAGAGCTGCCGGCTGTAGGATGTAACGACCGCCGAAGGCCGTTATAATGGCTGCCAAGCGCAAGGGGAAGGAGGCCGGGCTCCACTGCTTCTCCCACTCTGCCTGCCAAGGCCCGCCTCCGCTCCAACATGCGCTCCGTAAACCGCTTCGTTGGGAGAGACCCTGAAGGCCTGCTCTGCCCCACTGTGCCCCGTTTCTCCTTGCCAACAGGGCTCCTGCCCCCGCCCCCACAATGTCACACAGAGGCAACAGGTTCTGGAGAGGGAGGCCAAAGCCCACGGGTCACAGGCCAGCAGCCCTTGGGGAACGACACTCTGCTGGCTCTCGGAGAGGGGAGAATGCCCGCCAGCCTGGCAAGGCATCAGCCCCGCTCCCCTGCCACTCCCCTCTGCTCAGCACCTTGTAGCAGGGATGCAGGATGGGGACCCAGACCGCGGGGCCGCTCACGGACAACATGGCTTCATGGAACAGCACCTTCGCATGCGCACGTTGTTCCCAGGCAGGCCACCCACTCCGTCCACGTCTTGCAAACGGAGGGGGGGGGAGCCAGGTCATGACGGGCAGACCCTGAAGCTCAGGCTCCTTTCCTAATAAGGCCGGGAAGCGACTCTGTGGGGGTCCTGTGGAGCTCACTCCTAGGGAGGTTGTGGGCTCTCCCACACTAGAGGCCTTCGAGAGGCAGCTGGACAACCACCTGTCAGGGATGCTTTAGGGTGGATTCCTGCATGGAGCAGGGGGTTGGACTAGATGGCCTTGTAGGCCCCTTCCAACTCTGCTATTCTAGGATTCTAGGATCTATTACTATCATCATCATCATCAACCAGGATGATCAGGGGTCTGGAAACAAAGCCCTATGAGGAGAGACTGAAAGAACTGGGCATGTTTAGCCTGGAGAAGAGATGATGGAGGGGAGACATGAGAGCACCCTTCAGATACTTAAAAGGTTGTCACATAGAGGAGGGCCAGGATCTCTTCTCAACCCTCCCAGAGTGCAGGACATGGAATAACGGGCTCAAGTGACAGGATGCCAGATTCCAGCTGGACATCAGGAAAAACTTTCTGACTGTTAGAGCAGTATGACAATGGAATCAGTTACCTAGGAAGGTTGTGGGCTCTCCCACCCTAGAGGCATTGAAGAGGCAGCTGGACAACCCTCTGTCAGGGATGCTTTAGGGTGGATTCTTGCATTGAGCAAGGGGTTGGACTCGATGGCCTTGTAGGCCCCTTCCAACTCTGCTATTCTAGGATTCTATGATGTCACTTCAGCAGCAAGGAAAGGCCTATTTATTTCCCCGGGGCTTTTTCCATGGTTTTATCTCTGCACATGGTTTTAAAGTACTCATTCGAAACGGTTCTGCTTTTCATATGTGCGTTGCGCCTTTTATAGCACCACCCCGCGCATATTTCGACAGGAAGAATCCTCCAACTCCCGGCATTCCTCAGCCAGCCACGCTAGGAGTTGTACAACTTCTTTTCTGTCGAAACATGCACAGGATTTGCACCCTTAATTGCTTTCCTTCTGTTTTGAATGGGGCGGGGTGCCGGTGGCGGTTATGAGCCACGCCAGGAACTTGCTTGAAGGTGGAAATTTCCAGAATAATTAGTAAGTCTTGAAACGATCCCTTGTCGGTTCTGCTCCTCCTTGCTCCGAGGGCCTCCTTACCCACGAGGGCAGAGATGGGCTCGCGGGCAAACTTGCGCCTGGTGAGGATCTCCGGGAGGTGGCGGAAGACAGCGATGCTGGTGATCAGGTGGACGCTGATGTCGTTGACCATGTTCGCCAGCTGAGCGAGAGTCGGAGAAAACTCCACCTGCGGGAGCAGAAGCCGGTGGGTCCGCAGAACGGGCCGGGAGCCCCCAGCGAGCCCCCAGGGAAGCCGCGGGCACAAAGCCAATGATGAAGAAGGCCTGAGCAGAAAGGAAGCCTCTCCCTTTCTTTTTAAGAACCGAAATCCAATCCGTTTTCTCACTTCGAAAGGTTTCTTTGTTCACGTGGCATTCCAGAGGATGAAGGAGCAAGACGCCCAACGTGCATTCTTGCCCGCCCCATCAGAAAAGCCCCCCAGGGGGCTTTTCGAAGAGTCCAGAGCAAATGAGGACGGAGGGGGGTGGACTCACCTGTGGGGTCTGGCCGGGGTAGTTGTCCTGCAGAATCACCTTCACCCTGAAGAGGGGGTTTGGGCTGGTCTTGCCGTCCCCGTTGATGGCTTTGGAGAGCTCCATCAGGGACCACTTGACGTTCAGCCGCAGGGCGTCCTCCATCATCCGGTCCATCTTGACTGTGTAGTTGAACCAGTGCTGCTGAACCTGCAGGGCAAGAGGCAGCGGGATCTGGGCTGCGGCAGAAACACCCTCACAGAGAACCCACGCAGCAGCAGCAGGCCCTCTTCCACGCCGCAGGCGGGCGGAAGTTCCATTCGGTTTCTGTGGGAACTTTCTACCGTGGCCTGAAATTCCACCGCAAACCACTTTGCCCAGCGACGAAGGACGACTGATGTCCGTGACCAGGTTAGTGAGAGACAACGCGGCCCACCGCTCCAGCGACCCTAACCCTTCCAAATGCGCACTCTGCAGTCGCTGAATTGTAATCTCCCCCCCCCCCCCCGGTGCCATTCCAAAGTGTTCCTTACCTGAAACGCAACAGCACCACCTGGAGGGAGTTGCAGAAATGAACCCACCAGGCGCTTCAATTCCTCTCGGTGCCATTCAATTAATTCTAATGCACTTCGTTATTTTGTTATTTTTGGAAAGTAAAAGCTGCCGCTTTCAACCAAGCCCCAGGTCGGGCTCCGTGCCCTGAACCCGGCCCATCCCCACCTAGCCTGCTCACCTCTGGCCCGTCATGCTTGAAGACTTCGTACGTCTGCCGCATGATAGCAATGCTGTCTTCGTGGAAGTTGATGAGCTTCTTCTGCCCCAGGTCCCGGTGGTCCTTCTGGTCCTCCTCGAACTCCAAGTCATTGTACACCCGCTTGCCCGTGATACGGACCAGCAAGGCTTCACTCATCTGCTGGGCCCAGCGGGCGATGGCCAAGGTGGCCGCCTTGTACTCGTTCACAATGTTCTGCACCTGTGGGGAAGGCAAAGGGGAGGAGGAGGGAAGGCAGCCGGGCTCAGGGGGAGACGCAGGCAGAGCAGAGCTGGCCTGGGGCGGGGGCCCAGCTGGCGCCCGTATTCGCCCTGCGCAGAGGGTGGGGGAGCAGACCAGCCCCTCTGCTGAAAGCGGGCCGGGCAGGGAACACTGGCGGAACCCCGCTTGAAGAAATCCTGGGCTCAGCACCACGGGGGATGCCAAAGCAAGCCACGCCCACCCAAGGAGGAGGAGGAGGAGGAGCTTGCCAGAGGGCCAGCTAAGAGATGGGAGGCTGCTTCACAACGAGAGGGGAGAATCATTTGGGCAGCAGAGCGCTGGAGAGGCGCAAGACGATGGCAGAGCGGAGGGGAGAAGGCGGCCGCAGTCCAGGGACCAGGGTTTTGGCCGAGGGGAGGAAACCCGAGAGAACGAGGACTGAAAGGCAGAGCCTAGGTGGAGCCAGCCACGTCCAGAGGGAGGCACCGTGGCTGTCTTTGTACCACTTCGGCAGCAGAAGAGGAGCTCAGAGAACGTGAGGAGCCAGGGTTGCCCGGAAGCGAGAGCTGCCTGGCCCTCGAAGGCCTTGGGAGTCGGGCGCGCACCCCGTTGCCCCCGCCCCTCGGGATGCAGCCAGGCTCCCGGCGTCCGACCGCCCCGACCTTGCGCGCTGACCTTGCTCGCGTGCAGCCGGCACTCGGAGATGAAGACGGTGCTCGCCCCTTTGAGGGACCAGTGGAGCTTCTTCAGGCCCGGCTGGATCTTCCGGTCGAGGTAGCGGATGCGCTCCCGGAAGAGGCCCCTCTCTTCGGCAGACAGCATGCTGATGATCCTGAGGGGACACGACACGCGCGTGAGGCCTCTCCCTTCCCCTCCGGAACGGGCCCAGCCCAGATCCCCACATTAGGCAGAGTGGATTCCTCCAGATGCGACTGATTGCAGGCGCCAATGTCGAAGGACGCAGGGTCAGGTTTCCTTATTAAGGGCATCAGGAGAGCCCTGCCGGAGCAGACCCGAACGGTCCAGCACCGGTTTCCCTTAGTGGCCAACCCGACGCCTCCGGGAAGCCCACAAGCAGGCCCCAGCCCTCCCCATGTGCTGCTGTTCCTTAAGAGGCGCATTGCCGCTGGACATGGGCGTTCCGTACGGCCATCACGGCTAATGGCCCCTGGCGGACCACTCCTCCGCCTCCTTCTCCCTCTTCATGACTTGGTTCTAATCCCTCTCAAAAACCTTCTGAGCTACAGGCCATCACTCCGTAATAAGGAGGGGTAATCCCTACCTGGTTTCCACATAACGTTAAGCCATGATACGGGTTGTGGAATTCTGGGTTGTCATGCTGTGCAGACCCCGGCACACTAACAAATCATGGTTAAGCACAAACAGCCCAGGGAGAGAACCGAGGGTTTGTCGTTGTGGTGCAAACTCTGGGTTGTTTAAACCATGGGTTGTTCAAGGGTTGCCTCGCCAGGCTACAGAGGGGGGCAACCAAGGCCCGTGAAAGACAGACAAACAAAACCAGCCACTCCATAGGCCGGTGCCACAGCACCACAGAGGCATTTAGGATATATGGAGGGAGCGGGCAAAGGAGGAGGGAAAACAACAACCCAAAGATTGACCACAGTATGTTAGATCGTCTGCCAGAAAAACCCTGGGTAGGGCAACAAACCATGGGTTAAAGAAACCATGGGTTAGGGTTATGTGCAAACAAGGTCATAGTGTCCATGAAGTGGAATTCCCCCCCCCCCCCAAAAAAAAAGTTTCAGTCCATGCCTGGAGTGTTTCCCGGACTGTGTTAGTGATTCTAAGTACAGGATGCCAAAGTGACCTTTACTCCCAATTGAGTGACCTGGGAGGTACAAGGGCGTACTTCATCCCTGGAGCGTTATCGCTTAGACCACCCCCACCCCCCGCACCTAGATGGGATCCAAACAAGCCCGTCAGGCGCGCAGGCCGGCTTCAACCCTTCCCTGTTCTCAGCCAGGAGAGCTTTTGCTGAGGACCGGGAAGGAAGGGTGCCCATTTCTCTCCCCGCAGCACCAGCTTGGTCTCCAATTAATTCCCGAGTGGAAAAAAGCCAGCACAAAAGAAACGCTTACACTTGTGTCATGATAAAAAAAAAAAAAAAAAAATGCAGCTGCCAAGACAAAGCTCATTTCAAACAACACTTTCTCGGCAGAGAAAACGCCTCCGTGTCACACTTCGGAAAAGACGGTGGCAAAACCGAGAGAACGCGCACACGCACACGCACCCCGCACCCCCCGCTGCCAAACACACCTTCGGAAATCATACACAGGAACTGAAGTCTTCCGACCTCCTTTTGGAGCCGGCCACCACCTCCCGAGGCACAGCTGCCTCCTCCTGATGAGACCCCCCGCGTCACCGGGGGTCATGCTGGAGCACAGGCAGGGCTGGGGCTGAGGCGGCAGCTCCCAGGTGAGGCCTTGGCCGTGCCACTGCTCTGCCTGGTTCAGAGAACTCGCCCCCTGCTCCTCCCAGCTCTCCCCTGACCACAGAAAATCCTCTAGAGAGGGAGAGGCGGAAGGAGCCGTGCAGGCAGGGCCTTCCTTCCGAAGGGCGGCACTGGGAGAGGGGCCCCGCCAGCGGCCCAGGGCATCGGAGGCAGCAGCAGCCGGGCCACGAACCTGTTGTAGTCTCGGGCCACCAGCAGGAGGTTCTCCCGGAGGTTCCGCAGGTCCTCCTTCCTCTCGTAAACCTCCACCACGTAGTGGGGGATCTCAAAGAGCACCCGGTCCCAGTAGTGGATTTCCACAAATAGTTTCAGCAGCTGCCTGGGGAGGGAAGCGCAGAGGAATCATAGAATCATAGAACAGCCGAGGTAGAAGGGGCCTACAAGGCCATCGAGTCCAACCCCCTGCTCAAGGCAGGAGGCCACGTGAGGCGGGGATCCGGCCCCCAGGGCGCCGCCCCGCCCCGCTCCGCCCCCCCCCCCCCCGACGCACTTGTCAAAATTGATGTCCAGCATGCCGGCCTTCTCGGTGCTCAGGACCAGGAGGGGGGTGTCGAGGCGCTTCAGGCAGTCCTTGTCCAAGGTCTGGGTCCACCCCTGGAAGGTCTTCCTCTCGATCTCGTCCATGGCCTGAACCAGCAGCTGGTAGGACTGGAAGCTCTCCTCGCCCGTCCCGATGTGGGGGATGAAGTGGGCTTGAGTAAGGCACTGCCGGGGGGGTGGGGGGGAAGCGAGAGGGCTCTCCTCAGGAGCAAGCAAGGCGGGGGGGGGCTCGAGGCCACTTCTTGCCCTTCCCCTGCTTGTGAAGGGAGCCAAAGAGGCCTGCCAGGGGAAGGGTGGTGCCCTTCAGACACAGGGAACGCACGGCTCCACGCCTCGCCCGCCGCCTGGCACGGTCTGATTTGCAGGAGCTCTCCAGGAAGGCCGGCAGAGAAGGTGTTTCGCATCACCCGAGGTGCTCGGGGTCACACCAAAGGCCTTCTGGGTGCCAAGCGCAGGCTGTACCACGGAGTCCAGCCCAAACCAGTTCCAATCAGAAGCACAGCCAGGTCTGAGGATCCCCCCAGCCCCCCCCCCCCAATTATGGAACGATCTCCCTGACGAGGCCCACCTGGCACCAACACTGTTATCTTTTCAGCGCCAGGTCAAGACCTTTCTCTTCTCCCAGGCATTTAACAGCATTTAACAACATATGCTGAGTTTGTTTGTTTATTAATGGACCCCAGAACTGTCATTGTTTAAAATGGATACTGTTGTTTTTATATTTTTTGATGGTTTTAAATTCTGTATACTTTTTAATGTTCACTGTTTTTTAACTTTTGTAAACCGCCCAGAGAGCTTCAGCTATGTATATAAATTAATTAATTAATTAATTAATTAAATAAATAAATAAATAAATAAATAAGACATTGGGGGGGCGGTCTCCCTGCCAGCCACCTCGGACCTGCTTTTTACCTGTCAGGTGGCAACGGCATCTCTTCCTCCTCCTGCTGTGCAGCAGCCCTGCCAAAGGAAAGCGCCTCCTCCTCCAGCCAGCACGGCAGCCCCGCCTCCACCCCCAGTTTAAATGGCAGCATTTCTCTTTACTAACTTCGATTAGCGGCACGCTGACCCAATCAAAAGCTGCCTTTGGGGAAGGGGGCGCATCCTCTCATCCGTCCAGACTCTCCCACCTCCCGCCATCGCCAAAGGCAGCCTCCGATTGGTTCAGGGCACTGCTAATCCAAATGAGCCGAGAAAAGAGGGCCGTCCAAAATGGCGGGCCGCAGCACTGTCCGGCCACTTTCGTGGCCCTTTCCGTGCCGGCAGGAGGAGGAGGAGAAGCCTTCGCCTCCCTCTGTGCTCCCCACGGTCATCTCTCAGTGCCATTTGGGGGCCCTCTCGGATCACGGGGCCCCGGACCTGTACACCGTGGTCCAACCCTAGCAGTGCCTCTGGTCCCAATGATCTGGCAGATACATGTTCTGCTCCCTTCCGACGCAGAGAGACGGCCTCTAAGATGGAAACTCTTGGCTGGCAACTGCCGGTGGCAATGCAGAAAAACGTGGCACCCAGCTCCCCTGCCTGAAGGCACAGACCCACCCACCCACCCCCGCCTGTTTCACTGGAAAGGACTGGTTCTGGTGGTTCTAAAGGCACACACGGATGTGCAGGGCCAGGGAGGGTATAATGGTGTCACATCAACACACCCACATTTTATCTTGTGCGGGAAAGGTCTTCCTGTGTGCATCTCAGAGGGAAGGGGCATTAGCCGAACAGCAGCTGGTTTTGAGCTCACCTATTTTTCCTGCCCCCTCCCTCCCACCCACCTGGCAGCCCCCCCCCCCCCCCCCCGGGCTCCATCTCCCCGTCTCCATCTCCACAAGAACATTAGTTCACTGCTTGGTCAACAGCGAGCACAGATGAAACGGGAAAATAAGATCCTGGTTGCCCATTAAACTCTTTCCGGTGGGTGTAAGAAAGAAAACAACATATGTCACCAAGAAAAATCGGGCCAGTTATTTGTGCCAAAATTAAAAATAATAAAAGAGAGGCTTTTAAAAAGCGTTTGTCATTAGCGGAGCTGATTCAGCCGTGGCGCCGTGGTTGCCAGCCAGTACGGGCGAGAGAAAACGCCACCGCTTGAGAAGTAATGCCACGTGGAGTGCTAGTTACCCGCGGCCTTCGAAGACTCACCAAAGCTGAGTAGCCCGTGATCCTCGGGGCAAACCCGTCCCCCCTCTCGACCCATAGCCCTGTGCCTGCCCTAAAGCAGAGATTTCCCAGATTCAGCTGGCGTGTCGGCCGCGAAATAGAGCCTCAGGCAGGTGGTCAGTAAGAGCAACCAAAGCTTCTCAAACTTGCTGGGCCTACGGCCTCCTGCTCCCAAGCCCTGGTCCTACAGCCCCTGCGACGCTGCTGGCCTCCCACCCAGGCCACACAGCATTTGTAAACCACCCAGAGAGCTTCGGCTATTGGGCGGCATAGAAATGCAATAAATAAATCATAGAATCCTAGAATAGCAGAGTTGGAAGGGGCCTACAAGGCCATGGAGTCCAACCTCCTGCTCCATGCAGGAATCTACCCTAAAGCATCCCTGACAGATGCTTCTCCAGCTGCCTCTTGAAGGCCTCTAGGGTGGGAGAAGAGCCCACCACCTCCTTAGGGAACTGGTTCCATTGTTGTACTGCTCTAACAGTCAGGAAGTTTTTCCTGATGTCCAGCTGGAATCTGGCTTCCTTTAACTTGAGCCCGTTATTCCATGTCCTGCACTCTGGGAGGATCGAGAAGAGATCCTGGCCCTCCTCTGGGTGACAACCTTTCAAGTATTTGAAGAGTGCTCTCATGTCTCCCCTCAATCTTCTCTTCTCCTGGCTCAACATGCCCAGTTCTTTCAGTCTCTCTTCATAGGGCTTTGTTTCCAGACCCCTGATCATCCTGGTTGCCCTCCTCTGAACACGCTCCCTCCAGTATTAGAGGGAGTAAGCCTGTGTGCACCAAATGAGATAGAATCCTAGAATCCTAGAATAGCAGAGTTGGAAGGGGGCTACAAGGCCATCGAGTCCAACCCCCTGCTCAAAGCAGGAATCCACCCTAAAGCATCCCTGACAGATGGTTGTCCAGCTGCCTCTTGAAGGCCTCTAGTGTGGGAGAGCCCACAACCTCCCTAGGTAACTGGTTCCATTGTTGTACTGCTCTAACAGTCATACTAAATAAATACTAAATAAATAAATTCCCACGTCTCTTCTGACTTATGCCAGTCTCCTCGACGCCGACACCCAAAGGCTGCCTTCCCCACCAGCCCCACACTCTCCTGGCTGCCCCCCATCAGCTGCTGTTTCAACTTCCAACTTGGCCCGGAGTGCTTAGGAAGCCTGACCGGAATCGCCGAGCAAATGGCGCCCCGCAGGTTTCTTGCCGTAAGGTGGGCAGAAGCCCGTGTGTCTCGCCTCGCCCCAGGCGCGAGAAATGCAGCGCTACAGAGACGGAGAGCCTGGAAACGCATCTTTGCTCTGCCTGCCAAGAGCGGCGTTTGGGGCCCGGCACACGTGCCGTTACGCCACAAACATCGAAAGAAGGACAGAGGAGCATCGAGGTCTAGGAATCTGGCGTAAAGAGAAGGTTCCCGGCAGGGGAGGAGCAGGATTCGGGCAGAGAGGACCAGAGGGAGCTGGCTTATGGGCCCTTGGCTTTGCATCCATCCCGACGCAGATTTGGCCATTTCAATTTCCAACTGTGCGCAGGGGAAGGAGGGGGGGGAGGAGCCTGATTGATGGTGGAAACGTCGTTTCGTTCCTACCCAACGTATAATTAAAGCTGTCAAAAGGAACTCAGCGACAGAGGATGTTATTGAGGTAAATGGCTGAGAAATAGACCAGAAAGCGGCGAGGTGGCTTGATGAATAAAGAAGAGCGTCCGTGCCCTCCTCCCCCAGAGGGCCGACGGCTTTGGCTGACCAGCAGAAGGGACCCCCTCCCAAGTCCCATGGAGGGCCCGTGGGCCCTCCATGGGACTTGGGAGGGGGTCCCTTCTGCTGGTCAGCCAAAGCCGTCGGCCCTCTGGGGGAGGAGGGCACGGACGCTCTTCTTTATTAATCGAGACTGATGTGAAGGTACATCACAGCGGGACAGACCAGCTCTGTCTCGCCGAGCATCGTGCGTCTGGCACAGGACGGAAGCCAAGAGCGGAAGCCACCGCTGCACGTCTTCCCTCCACCAGATCAGGGGGCGGACAGATCACGCGCAAACAAGTTGCGACTGGCGACCGTCGGTGCCTGTGCACCGTACGGCGGTGGCAGGAGCGGGGGGGGGGGGGCTGATGGCTGGGGGGGGTGCTGGGGGGCTTCAGGTAAGAGCCCAACCTGGACTGCCCTGCCCCGGCCTCTCGCCGATCCCCAGAACCCGTGGGGGGGCTACTGGGCGTTGCCTGACCTCACCCACCGAAGCCGAGGGCTCCGTCTCAGGCCAAATGCCTCCCCCGGAGCCCTTTACCTTCATGGGTTTGTCCACACGCCGCCGCAGAGCACGCATCCAGTGCGCCAGGCCTGAGCAGTGGCCCATGTAGGGGGGCAGGAAGGGGATCTTCTTGCTGAGCTCTTTGTTGACCAGGGCGAGCTCCCGGTTGAACAGCATGTAGATGTCGACTGTTTTCTTGTCAAAGGTGCGCCTGATGGCCTGGGGGAGAGGGAGGAGGCCTCGTGGGGTGCGCCGCCTGGGCGGAGGGGCGCCCAGACCTTTCCCACAAATCTCCCAAGCACCCCTTCCCCCGCCACCCAGGCATCCCACCACCCTCCAGGCACCCAAGAGTGGCGCTCGACCGTTGGGCTCACGGTGCACCAACTAGGCCAGGAGGGCGAGCCAAGCCCTGGCCAGGATGACCGCACACACCCACCCACACCCACACCCCGGTTAAGGGCACCACAGCTCAAGCCGGCCAGGAAGCCGCCCCTTTCTGACCTCACAGCTCTGCTCCAGACCGCAGAGGCGGCGTCCCAGCCAACTGTGGAGACGGTGCCGCAACGGTGGGGGTGGGCACACGCGGAGGCACGTCACGTGCCCCAGGGCAGGACCCCGCCCCCGATTGGGCCGAGGGACAGTCACCGGCTCAGGCGTACCTCTCGGGAGGACAAGTGGTGGAAGACGTCCTGGATCTCCACGCCCCGCTCCACGTCCTTGACGGTCTCAAAGGCGGAGCTCATCAGGTTCTGGGTCATCACCTCCAGGTCTTTGACACCGGCACGGAAGCTGAGGGAGGGGGAGGCACGTTGTAAGGCCCCGACTGCCCCACCCCCCACCCCCCACTCGTGCGCGCATGGAGCCCTGGCAGCCCAGGGCAGCTGAGGGGCGTCGCTCACCGGTTGAAGTCCTCGTGCCAAGACGTGTTCTTCACGTCCAGGATGCCCCCCTTCACATTCCGGAGGTTGTTGAGGTACTTATTGAAGGTCTCCTCGATCTCCAGCAGGCTCCTGGCCATCTGGGGCCCCCGCTGGCCAAAGAAGCAGGGCAACGGAGCCTGCTTGCCGTCTTCCCAGCGCGCAAAGTGATACTGGCTGTCACAGACCTGGGGGGGTGGAGGGGGCAAAGACCGGGGGGGGGGCGGCGTTGTTCAGCCCACCGTTCCTCCCTTCCCGGAGGCGAGTGGAACTTGCCATCCCTCTGTCCCTCAGGGAACGCGAAAGGTGAGGCCTTGAGCCGGCCCCCTCCCAGCCAGGTGGCCGGACGATCCAGAGGAGACCCCAGATCAGACGGGTCCAGCCTGCACTGCCAGAGACCCAGCCTGGGCATCGAAGCCGCAGGTGTCCGTGCGGCGTTTGCAGCGTGAATCCCTGGGAGGCGACAAAGAGGGCAAGGGGTCTGCGGGGCCAGGCCCTCCGGCGCGCCACCCACATACCTCCAGGAGGTCCTTGCAGCGCTGGACAAAGGCATCGACCTGGGCGAAGATGCTGGTCTGGTCCAGGACCCAGCCCCTGCCAGAGAGCCTGAAGGAGGAGGAGGAGGAGGAGGCGGCACACGGTCAAGGGAGTCACCCCTCCCATCCCCACTGCCAGGTTTGGGGCAAGGGGTCATAGAATCATAGAATAGCAGAGTTGGAAGGGGCCTACAAGGCCATCGAGTCCAACCCCCTGCTCAAGGCAGGAATCCACTCTAAAGCATCCCTGACAGATGGTTGTCCAGCTGCCTCTTGATGGCCTCTAGTGTGGCCATCAACCTCACCAGGCAACTGATTCCATTGTCATACTGCTCTAACAGTCAGGAAGTTTTTCCTGATGTCCAGCCGGAATCTGGCTTCCTTTAACTTGAGCCTGCCCCCTGCCCCGCCTACGGGGCTGCCCACAAGCTCAGGGGTAGACGGGGGTCAGAAATAGGATATCGATCAGGGAGTAGCCCCTGAACCTCTAGAGAAACAGGCGGAACTCTCCCTGAGGCAGAGTCCAGGCACCTTGAGAAAGGATGGAGGAGCCGATGGGGAGAGAGCCGCTCCCCCCTGCTGGCCTGCATCTCTCCCCCTCCCCCCCCCCCCGCCCCCTCTGCCCCATGCAGACAAGAGGGTTCTGGAGAAATCATCTAATCAAGGAGCTCCGGGAACCGGCGAGGCCCTCGCCCCAGGAGCACGGCTGGAGTGCCTCATCCCGGCCGGGCTGCGCCTGCCTCGCGTCAGAGCCGCCCGCATGTTAAATGTCTTTATATCTTTTATGATATTGATCCAGCCCCGCTAATTTGAATTTGAAGCAGACAAGTAACACTTAGGCTTAATTGTCAAGGACCAGGCACCCACTTAAACCTGACATCCCTAATCATAATGATGGATTATGTTGCATTATTTCTGAAGTACGCCTAGGAGAATCGGGGGGACAGACGACAGAGCCAGGGCTGGAAGGGGAGCAGGGGAAGCCGAGGACCGGCTGCCGACAGGATCCGGAGGAGGCACAGGCAAGGGCCCAAAACAGCGGGGCCACACGCCGCTCTCGCTTCGGCTCGGCTCAGGCGCTGCCCCCACTCCAAGCACGGACGGAGCCAATTCCCCAGAGGCTCCCTCAGCAGAGAGGAAAGGGACCCATTCAGGCCCCCGCGCCGTCCGGGCAGCTGGCTTCCTGCTCGGAGAACACCGGGGGACGCTCACTGGGCAGGTGAGTGGTGGGAAACGAAAGCGTTACGGAGACGCCGAGGGAAGACGAAAACAGGGCTGGAGGCAGAACAAAATGGCTTTTTAAGACAGCTGGAAGCGGCTCGGGAGGGGTTTCATTTCACACGGGTCTTTTTGCCTCTGGTCGATAAGGTTTGGGAGGTTTTGGAAACGACGCATAAAACCTTCCAACCTGTTCAACAGGGCCGTGAGCGGGAGGAGCACATGCGCCGCATGAGACTGCTCCGATTTCCAAACGGCCTTCAGCCCTCTCGCCTGTCTCCAGCCTGAAACGATCACCCTTCCCCGGCCATAAGCTCCAGAAAGGCCACAAAGGCCCTGCTTTTCTTGCCAACTGCAACACAGCCTCCCCACCACCACCCCTCCATAGCTCCCCCGCACTGTCAGCTTGCCCTGGCCTCCTGTCCCTTGGAACACAAGCCCAGCCCAGGGGAACGCCTGCCGCAGCAGCGAGACGGGGGATCCAGAGCATGGAACAGGGGCTTCAGCACAAGCAAGGGGGTCGTGGGGCTGCAAGCGGCCCAGGAGAAGGAGAGGACGGGGGGGGGGGTGCTGGAGAGAGAGGGGGGCCTGCCCCGTCCCCCCGCCCCGCGTCCACTTGGCGAAGAGGAAGTCATCTGCTCCCCTTCCGGAGATGCTCCCAGAGAGAGAGAGAGAGAGAGAGAGGCCTCTTTCGTCAGCCAGAACACACGATTTGCAGGCATGAGTTTGCGGCTCAACCCCTGGCACCTCCCGTGAAGGGATCTCGTGAGGCTGGGAAAGGGCCCCCGAGTCTTCGGGCAGCTGCTGCAGGCAGAGGAGGCGCACGTCCGGGCTTCTAGGGGTTAGCGGCTGAACTCGCCCTCGGGCAGCTGCGTGGGCCCACAGGGCCGCCCCCCGCCCCGTCCCGGCCGACGGCCTCTTACTTGTTGTGCATATAAGCGGCGTACAGGTAGGACTCCTTCCAAGACGACATGCAGGCGATGCAGCCGTGGAGCGTCTGCCGGGAAGAGTTGATGTAGCCCTCAAAGAGCCGGTCCAGGGAGATGTCTTTGCAGCACATCTGGATGATTTTGTTGCTCATCTGGGGAGGTGCGGGAAGAGGCGCCACGCTTCAGCATCCCCCTTCGTCTCCTCCTGGGGATCAGCCTTCCCCACCCTCCCACCCCCGTCCCCGCCCCCACCTGAAGGGCACCGGCTTGGGGAAGGCCGCTTTAGGCAAACCAAGGTGACATTGCCAAATATTGCAAGAAAGCAGCGTTTCCTCATTTGCAAATGAACCCGCCCCAAATTTAAGATCTGTGTCAGAAAGCCCTGCTCTGGGTACCCCACCTTCAGTGGATAAGAAGGGGGAGACTGGATAAGGGGCTTTTCAGTGGTGGCACCCCAGTCCAAGAACACCCTCCCCAGGCAGGCTTGGGTTCTGCCACTTGTACAACAGGTCAAACCCCTTTTATTCTCCAAGGCTGCTGCTGGAGTGTTTTGTTTTTACTTGCTTCTGCTGGTCTGATGTGATGTTTGACTGCTTTGTCGCTATAAAAGGCTTTTAATTAAAACATGTCATTGCGTTATGCTGACTACTGAAAAGCTGCTTTGGATATTGTTTTCGAACAGAAAAGTGGCTTGGAAATATTTTTAAATAAATGAAAAAAACAAAAAACAAATGGAACAGTCTGGAGCAGAAAGCGGATCTCCAAATATTTCGGCCGTCAACTCCCAGCATTCCTGGCCGCTGGCCGTGCTCGCAGGGGCTCCTGGGAGCTGAAGTCCAAAACATCTGGAGACCTCCCACCTGCCTGCTCCTGGTCTAGAGAACAGAGCAGAGCAGCCCCCACCTTGCGGAAGAGCGCCGTGATTCTCTCTCGGCTGTTGTAGTACGGGGAGTTGACCCACACGATACGGACCAGGCTGATGAGGTGAGGCAGCTTGTCGGAGATATCTTTGGGCCGCAGCGTGGCCAGCTCCTGGAACGGATCTTTCAGGATAGAGAGGAATCGGAGGTTGGAGAGGGCCTGCTCCGACCCATCCTGCAAAGCAAGGGCAAAGAGGGACAAAGGGTCACAGAATAGCAGAGTTGGAAGGGGTCCACAAGGCCATCCAGTCCAACCCCCTGCTCCATGCAGGAACCCACCCTAAAGCAGCCCTGACAGATGGTTGTCCAGCTGCCTCTTGAAGGCCTCTAGTGTGGGAGAGCCCACAACCTCCCTAGGTAACTGATTCCATTGTCATACTGCTCTAACAGTCAGGAAGTTTTTCCTGATGTCCATCCAGAATCTGGCTTGAGCCCCTTATTCCGTGTCCTGCACTCTGGGAGGATTGAGAAGAGATCCTGGCCCTCCTCTGTGTGACAACCTTTTAAGTATTTGGAGAGTGCTCTCATGTCTCCCCTCAGCCTTCTCTTCTCCAGGCTAAACATGCCCAGTTCTTTCAGTCTCTCCTCATAGGACTTTGTTTCCAGACCCCTGATCATCCTGGTTGCCCTCCTCTGAAGATCATCAAGCCTGGCTGGGGGGTTCTGGGAGCTGTAGTCCAACGCATTTGGTGGGCCCCAGGCTGGGGGAGGCTGCCCTATCCCACCCAAAGCCACCCACCTGTATCTGTTTGGCAAGCCGCTGGAATGGGCTGACGTAGGAAGACTTGGAGAGCGCCAAGATGGCCTCGATGCGCTTCACCCCCTGCTGGCAGAGCTGCTTGCTGATTTCGGAGAGGTCCGTGCAGCGGTTCCGCCAGAACTCGATCTCTTCCAGCGGGCCGGAGCTCTCCCTGCTCTCCACGGCCTCTTGGGCCCTCAGCACGTCCTTGATCTGCCGGGTCCAGTGAATCATGGAAGCTGGAACAACGGCAGCAAGCAGACGACACACACACACGCCGTCGGTCAAGCTGCGAGAAGACGGCCGCACGAGGGCCTCTCCTCTCTCTATATGACGCCGTGGAAGACCCCGTGGTCGTTTCGACGGCGAAGTGGCTGCGGGGGGAGGAGCGGTGCCGGCAGAGAGGAGGACCCGGAGCAAAGTCAGTCCGTTAAGGCATGGGGCAGGGCGGGCCAAGCCACGAGGCGCCACCACCTTACCACACGGCTGGGGTTTCCTATATAAAAATGCACCGTGGCAGGGCAGCAAATCGACGTGGCAGA
This sequence comes from Elgaria multicarinata webbii, assembly GCF_023053635.1. Classification (NCBI taxonomy): domain Eukaryota; kingdom Metazoa; phylum Chordata; class Lepidosauria; order Squamata; family Anguidae; genus Elgaria; species Elgaria multicarinata. Next base: position 45,545,458 of record NC_086181.1, read on the forward strand.
GGCGGATCGCGCCAACTATGGATCGCTGAGCTCCACAGTCAGTGGGAAGGCCGATGTTAACATTCCAGAGCAGGGGTGCAAAACCTCAGGCCCACGGGGCCCAAAACCGGCCCTCCGGAAGGGTCCCCAGAAGGCCACGCCCACTTTCCCCAACCCACGACCGTCTGGTGGCTCCCCGGCTTTTGCGCCGCTTTTGCTCCATCCCGAAAGGGTCGAAATGCCTCTCCTGAGGCAGAGCTACTGGCAGTGAAGAGCTCGAGGCTGCAATACGGGGTGTGTGTGTTTTGTATTTGGGCCCCGCCCACCGGTGGAATGCGGGGGAGGGGAGCAAAAGTTTCCCCGAAATGGAATCTGGCCCTTGGGCTGGAAGAGCTTCTGCCGCCCTGTTTTAGAGCCCCTGGCCATGTTCGCCTCAACGGTTCTCATCACACATTTCACCCCCTGTAATGGTCACCAAAGAGCTGAAGTGAGGAAGGACCGGAAGCAAACGCCGCCCCCCCCCCCCTCCACAGACGACTAGTCCATGCAGGCTGAAGAACGTAAGAACCAAGGCTCCGCCTAGTCCAGCATGCCGTTCCCACGGGGCCAACCAGCTGCCCACGGGAAACCCACAAACAGGACGTGGTGCCACAGCACCCTCCCGCCCAGGTTCCCCAGCAGCTGGTGCACCCAGGCTTACTGCCTCGGATACTGCAGGGAGCATGCAGCCATCAGGCCCAGCAGCCATGGGTAGCCTTCTCTTCCAGGGAATTATCCACCCTCCTTTTAAAGCTATCCGAATTGGCTTGCTCCATTTCTTCCCGGATTGCCTACAGAGAAAGAGACGGTCTGCTTCCCAGGGCCGGCGCTGCCATAGAGGCCAGTCAGGTGGCCGCCTAGAGCGCCAAGGTAAGGGGGGCGCCGAATGCTGCGCCCGGAAGTCGCCCTCCCACTCCCAGAGCCGCTCTAGCTGAGCGAGGGCAGCTTCCGGGCGCGCCGTTCCAAAGCCGCCCTTCCGCCCCCACCCCGCCCCAGCGTCCCGGCTTGGCTTCGGGACACTGGGGTGGGGGGAGGGAGGGAGGGCAGCTCCACGTTCTGGCATCTGGGCATGCTGGATGCCAGAACGTGGAGCCGTCCGCGCACCCACCCACCCCACTCCAGCGTCCCACCCAGCCGAAGCCAAGCTGGGACACTGGGGGGCGGGGGGACAGACAGCTCCACGTTCTGACGTCTGGAACACCTGGAGCCGCCCTCCCAGTCAGAGCCGCTCTAGCAGAGTCGCCACCCCAGTCGAGAGCCCCGCCCATCACCTGGTGTCGCACTTCCGGGTACGCTACACGAGGTGAGGGGGCAGCCTTCATCCCCGCTTGTCGGGGTGGGGGTGGTGGGGTGCGCTGGGGGGTGGGGGTGGGTGAAAGCAGCTCACCTTGCGTAGGGCACAAAATAGCCTGGCACCGGCCCTGCTGCTTCCTCTCCAGAAAGCGTAAAAGACTTCAGAGAATGTCTTCACTGAAGCCTGCCTTCCTGGGCAGAGAAAAATTGGGGGAAATACTGCCCCACGAAAGGGCAGTGCGGCCCATGCAGTAGGGAGGCATGTCTTTCCCAGGTGGGGCAAGGCGGGACGGGGCTGTCACTCCGAGAGTACCTGGTGCCATTGGTGTTTGCCCCACGCGAGCTCACACTGTTGTGGGCTCGAAGCCTTTATGTTTCCGCACCACGTTGTTCTCCCGCACATCAGAAAGCAGAGGAGAGTGTGGCGCACAGCGAGCCCTTTTGTCTGAGCCATTCTATGCGCGAGGCACTGCAGCAGCTTTTGCCAAAACGCTTTGTCATCCCTGCTCTTTAATATGGGACTTCGGTTGCTGCTGCGTCTGGGAAAAGTGCAGAAATTACCTTCTACTTTGTGGTCTGTTGTCTGATAGATCCCAAATGCATCACATCCAAGTGCATTGTGGGGGGAAGCCAAGAGGATGGGGTGCAAAATGTCGACGTAACAACAGGGGGGGCTTGTGCAGCAGGGAGCAGGAGAGCCCTAGCCATGGCAGGGGCGCAGGAGTCCCAGGAGAAGAAATTGCCCAAAGGAGCTGCCTGGCTCCAGCCGGGGGGTGGCGGGGGGGAGTTTGAGGCAGACACAGCGGACAAAGTTTGCCGCCTCCCCCTGCTCTTGGAATGGAAGAGGCTAATAGCTAGAGAGCAGCCATCTAAGAAGAGTTAGTATCGCAGCGTGGAAGCGTCCGTCTCCGTGCCAAATTACAGGGGTAAGACAATCACGCAGCCCAGGGATTAGAATAGCCAAGTATCTCTAAGTGCTTGATAACAGCTGAGGTTTTAGTCACACAAGAGACGACCCCGAGGTAGCCAATTGGATGCTTAACCCAAGCCTGCATTGCCATGCAAAAGATTCAGCCACGGGAAGATTTTAATGCGCACGGCACATCGCGGGCTGGGCGCTGCCAACCGCACAGGCCTCTCATTATGGGACAATCATGTGCATTTCAAATCCTCCATCTGCGTGTGGCGGTGGGGGGGATTTCTTCCAAAACACGTTTAAACTTTTAAAAGGGCCACGTTCCGCTTTTGTTTGGTTTCCTGACATCCCCGTGCTCAGATTCAGATCGGGAAGGCGTGGAACGAGCCAAGGTGGCCCTTTGTGCCGCGGCTGTTTGTTTTAGGCTGCAACGCCGAGGAAAGGAGGGCGGAGAACACGTCGGGGGGGGGGGCCTATGCCCCCCTACCAGGCAGGGCCACACTGGAGGGCTGAAGCACCCCATCCAGAGAAACGGGTCAATGAGTGCCTGTTGTTCCTAAGAGCATTTCTATTTCCCCTCGTTGTAAAAGCACACAGCAATCGCGGTTCCCGTTAACGCCACGAGCGAGACGGAGTGAAGGAGGAGCCGGCTCTCGCAGAGACCGGCAGGAAACCGGCCCAGGGGCCCCAGGAGCCCTGAGTGCTTCACGCCCAGCAGGGTGGCGGGGGGGGGGGGGGCTTTCTGCAACCGCAGCACAGCATCCTTACGGCAAGCAGGACTCACACGCACATTTGTCATCAAATGCTGGGTGCACGGGGGACGCCTTGCGGGTACACCTTCCAAACACAACGGGTGACACATCCCACGGGCGCCTGGGCGGCAGGGGAGGATGGGCTACGTAGGCCCAGCCTGCTCTCGCAGCGGGCTCCTGCTGCTGCCATTTGCATGAAGAAGAAAAGGACCGAAGCACACCCACCCACCCCGGTGAGTCACACCTTCACCAGCCTTCGCTTTATTATGCCTAATGGAGACGCGGGCGCGCTGCATAATTCAGTCAACATCGTTTCCCCCTTGTCCGTCGCGAGGCGCTCAATTGGATTTGCGCCGGGCGGAACAAACGAGCCGCCGCGCCAGATCTGACGGGCGATTTCTCTCGCCAACCCGTTTGCCTGCAGGGCAGTAATGGAACCAGAGGCGCCCCCCCCCCCGGGGACAAACGCGAGGGACGCAACGAGGAGGCCCGGGCCCCAAGAGCCGAGTCACACATCGCGGTGGCAGGCCTGTGTTTTTACACACGAGGGGATGCGGTCCAAAGCCCCAAAGGGGCACGCGGGCGTGTGTGTCCGTGTGCGTGTGCACAGAACCCTCCTTCCCACCCGGGGTTACTTTTGTCCCCTGCAACCCACGCCCCCGAGGTGGGCTCTAATAGCAAAGACTTGGGGATATTTTATCACTTCTGCTGCAGGAATACCGCTGAGGGGGTGCGGGCAGTGGCAGGCATAAGGAGTGTTCACCCCCCCTGCCCTTTTGCCCTTTAAATTGTACCATCTCTCTCCCCCACCCACCCCGATATGACCACAGCATTTTAAAGACCTGGGTGGAGGGGGGGTGCTGCCGCTGCCATCCTGTGCAGCCGTCCGGCCATGAAGGGCAATGGACCCGGGGTGGCTCAGCCAGTGTTTTGCACAAGGCAGGCCTGCTCCGGTTCAATTCCTGGCCTCTCCCGTTAAGGGTTCCCGGACCGCCGGGCTCTGCCAGGCCCAATTTCACCTTGAAGGAGTCCTTTTTATTTCAGATGATGTGGGAAAGCTAGGGAAGCTGGTGGGCCCCACAAGGAATTCCACCCGGCCCCACACACTCGAAACGCACTCGGCGGTTGAAAGCTGTTCCAAGGGGAGAGAAAAAGAAAAATAGGTTTCTCTGCCTACAAGGCTTTTGCCCCGAGGCAGACGAATAGACCGGAGCGGGAGGGTCGTGCCCTTCCCCGCAGGCATGGAGGGGGTCTCTCACAAGACAAGGCGAGCAAAGGGCAGGGCAGGCCGCTGACAGAGTAACAACCAGGGTGGGGGTGGGGGAAATGAGGACGGGTAATCTATCCATTAAGAGCAGCAATAAAATAAAATCCTGTGGATTTGTCATCCTTCCTGTCCATCCAGTGCTGATCAGAATAAGCAAGGTTTTCCTGACGCATTCCAAAACGTGTGCGGACGGGGGTCTGGCAATGTGCAATAGCTACCAGAAATGCCACCGACCCTGTGTGTGTGTGTGTGTGCGCGCGCGCGCGCACTTGAACTGTTGTAATGAAGAGAGAACTCCTGACTGTTAGAGCAGTACGACAATGGAATCATTTACCTAGGAAGGTTGTGGTCTCTCCCACCCTAGAGGCCTTCAAGAGGCAGCTGGACAACCCTCTGTCAGGGATGCTTTAGGGTGGATTCCTGCATTGAGCAGGGGGTTGGACTCGATGGCCTTAGAGGACCCTTCCAACTCTGCTAGTCTAGGACTCTATGATTCTATAAGTCTTTGAAGAGCGCTATCATGTCTCCCCTCAATCTTCTCTTCTCCAGGCTAAACATGCCCAGCTCCTTGGGTCACAAGCAGCAGCACTTTGAAGGACACGGTTGCAGATTCTGAAGCGGTGGCCAGACCTGCGAACAGGGCCAGGTTACGTCCGTGCCCGCCAGCTGCATTGGAGCCAGGGCTTAGAGCCCCGGGGCCAGGATTCCCATTCTCCCATTCTCCACACGGGAGCGAGCGGCCGGGCTCCTCCGGTGGCAATCCAAAGGCCCTCGGCCTTCTCCGCCTGCATTATTGTTGCCTGTGTTCCAGAGTCAAGCCGTCGCATTGAAAGCAAGTCTGGACATGCTCCAATTCTGCCCCGCTGTGGGCTGTACGCGCTCTGAGAACAAAATCATACACTGACCTGACTGCGAGATCGAAGCCGTCTCTCTCTCTCACACACACACACACATGTACACACACATTTTTATTCTTAGGCTTTTGGTGTGTGCGTTTCCCCTCACCACCACCACCTCATTTTTTTCCAAAATAATAACAGCAGGATTTATAATAGACCTGAGGGGAGGAAGTGCTGGAGAGCAAGTTGAAGAATGACTCACCTCCACCATCTTATAACTTAGCTGCTGGTCACAAGGAAGCAGCCCAGGGAGAAGCAGGAAGGGGAGGCTGGGGGGACGGGGGACGACACCTCATAGAGGCTTACAAAATCAGGCCTTCATTCGCAGAAAGTGGGAACGGGCGGGGTTCCCCCCCCCCCATTCCCGCTCTCATAAAGACAAGAACTTGGGGGTCAGTCGATGAAAACTATCGGCAGCAGATTGAGAAGAGACCAGAGAAAGGGGCTTCTGCACACAACCGGTTTACAGAATTTGCTGTCACAGGTTGCGGCGATGGCTGTTGGCTAAGACGTTTGCTAACAGGGACTGGCCAACGTGACCACATCACGCCAGTCCTTTTCCAACTTCACTGGATGCCAGTCCAGGTCCGGGCCCGATTCAAAGGGCTGGTATTAACATTTAAAGGCCTAAACGGCTTGGGGCCAGGTTATCTGAGGGATAAATAAATAAATAAATAAGAAGGGGAGTAGAAAATCCAAGCAGGAAGAGCAGAGATCTGTTGACGGCGATTAGTTTTTGGGAGGCAACAGTGGAAGAGGAGCCACGGCCTTCGTGCCTCGTGGGGCCTCCTGGAGGGATCTGGTCAGCCGCTGTGGGAAATCAGAGTGCTGGACAAGACGGGCCTTTGGTCTGATCCCTCGGGGCTCTTACTTATGCAGGGAAGAGCTGCCCAAAGTGAAATGATCACATGAGCCACAGCTAAGGAGGGTGAGAGTCTGCATTCCTTGGCAGCCTGCTTTCAGCTCTCTTGGGTCGTCCTCAGTCCCTCCCACATTTAGCAGCCTTCAAGAAATCACCCCGACGTTCCAGAGCAGGAGGAGGAAAGGTCGTTTCTGGATGCCCGGTGACATGGGGAGGGGGAGGGGGTATCAACAAGCCTGCCACTCAGGCGCGTGCTCCTCCATCGCCCCCAAATGATGGTATTGCCTCTGGGCCAGACCAGGACACCCATCAAACCCACAAAAGGGAAGTGGGTTCTCTTTGGCAGTACATTAGTGGGACCTGAGCTGAGTTTGGAATCAAGAAAAGCTGGGCTCCTCTTTGAAAAGACCAAGCCTCTAGTCTTCATGGGTGCGGGAGGAGGTGGGGGGGGGAGGGAAATACTTCAGGTACACCTTAGAATCATAGAATAGCAGAGTTGGAAGGGGCCTACAAGGCCATCGAGTCCAACCCCCTGCTCAATGCAGGAATTCACCCTAAAGCATCCCTGACAGAGGGTTGTCCAGCTGCCTCTTGAAGGCCTCTAGTGTGGGAGAAAAGCCCACCACCTCCCTAGGTGACTGGTTCCATTGTCGTACTTCTCTAACAGTCAGGAAGTTTTTCCTGATGTCCAGCTGGAATCTGGCTTCCTGTCACTTGAGCCCGTTATTCCGTGTCCTGCACTCTGGGAGGATCGAGAAGAGATCCTGGCCCTCCTCTGTGGGACAACCTTTTAAGTATTGGAAGAGTGCTATCATGTCTCCCCTCAATCTTCTCTTCTCCAGGCTAAACATGCCCAGTTCTTTCAGTCTCTCTTCATAGGGCTTTGTTTCCAGACCCCTGATCATCCTGGTTGCCTTCCTCTGAACACGCTCCAGCTTGTCTGTGTCCTTCTTGAATTGTGGAGCCCAGAACTGGACGCTATACTCTAGATGAGGCCTAACCAGGGCCGAATAGAGAGGAACCAGTACCTCACATGATCTGGAAGCTAGACTTCTATTAATGCAGCCCAAAATAGCATTTGCCTTTCTTGCAGCCTTTCTTGTGGTAACCTTCAGATACCACTCCGTGGCTTCTAAGATAGCTAAACTTCGGAGTCCAGAGGCTGAGCCCAAGACAGGCCCTTCATCAACCAGAACAGAAGGCTCCACATGGGGCTTGTAGTGCAAGGAGGGAGGGCAGCGCTTCTGGAACCGGCAGACCCTCTCTCCAGCACGCACAAGACGGGCCCCCTTCTTCCCAGCCCTCCGAGACCTTTCCTCTCTCTCAACCTGCACACTTTCCCCAACCTTTGACAAATACCTGAGAAGCTGTGAATGCTCCAATCCTGCAGTAAAAAGGGCAGGGGGCCATCCCAGTACCATCATGAGCTTCATTCACACACCTTACTCTGCATGTGACATAGAATTTTGATGGGCCGGTTGGGGGTGGGGTGGGGGCGGGGAGGAGCAAATTTTGGCGTGAGGCAAGACCAAAGGTAAAGCGGAAGGGCTGGGGAAGAGGCCTCCCCTGCCCCCCCTGCACTCTCTTTTCCGACAGGACGCCTGCAGCAGAACTAATAATCCCCAAATGGGACCCTGCGCAACGCTCACAGCCTGACAAGCCCGTTTTCCATGATTGGGAATGATGGATGCAGCTCATATGCTGCTGGGGGTTAATTCACTTACCGTCTTGAGCGCCGCTCCTGGCGCGGGGCCTCTCGGTCAAGCTCCCTCCTCCGATTCTGCTGATCCTGTTACCCCTCTCCCCACCTCCCCAGCCCAGGTCCCCGGAGACCCGTCACTCACTCTCCAGCCGCTGAACCAGGGCTTTGTCCTTTAAGGCCGCCTCCGCCTTTATGATCAGAGACTCGATCGGGATGTAGAGGACGGTGCGGCCCCTCATTTTGGAGCGAGTGTCTGGAGACGGACAAATAGGGAGGAGGGCCTGGTTAACATGGCAGAGCTCTTGTTTATTTATTTATTTATTACACTTCTATACCGCCCCCATAGCCAGGGCTCTCTGGGTGGTTTACAGAAATTCTAAAATTGAGATAAAAACAAGTATACAACATTTAAAAATCTAAAACACAGAACATACACACATAAAGCATTAAAAACTGTTTAAAAAAACCTAAACATGTGGGTGATTAAGATGTGCTGCCATATGCATGGGTAAAGAGGAAAGTCTTCACCTGGCACCGGAAAGATAGCAGCGTTGGCGCCAGGCGAGCCTCGTCAGGGAGATCGTTCCAGAGTCTGGGGGCCACCACCGAAAAGGCCCCGTCCCTCGTTGCCACACTCCGAGCCTCTCTCGGAGTAGGCACCCGGAGGAGGATCTTAGATGTTGAACGTAGTGACTTTCTGGTGACTTCTTGTCTACATGGGGTCTTGGGCCTAATCTACACCAAGCAGGCTATAGCACTATATGGTCTATGTCAAGGGGGCCCAACAGTTGTCAGTGCACTTCAGTACCACTATAAAGGAGTCATGTGACTCCTGCCTTTTATATTTCCCTTTCATAGTGCAAGTTCCTGCTTGGTGTAGATGAGGCCTTGGTGGAAGGAAGGAAGGAAGGAAGGAAGGAAGGAAGGAAGGAAGGAAAGATGGAGGGAGGGAGGGAGGGAAGGAAGGAAGGAAGGAAGGAAGGAAGGAAGGAAGGAAGGATGGAGGGAGAGAGGGAGGAGGGAGAGAGGGAGGGAAGGAAGGAAGGAAGGAGGGACGGAAGGAAGGAAGGAAGGAAGGAAAGATGGAAGGAAGGAAGGAAGGACGGAAGGAAGGAAGGAAGGAAGGAAAGATGGAAGGAAGGAAGGAAGGAAGGAAGGAAAGAAGGAAGGGGCCTTCTTATAGAACACAGAACAGAAAAGACATGTCACGGTTTCTCACCAGGACCCCAATGCTCATCCCTTTGCCGTTTGACCCACCTGTCTCCTCACACGCTGCCATCTTGAACCTTACCCAACAGTTCCAAAAACCCTAAACCCTCATGGGAATAATTTCTGCAGATCACATGTTTACGCGAATGTGCTTTGCTTCCTAATGCCTTGCAAGGGTTTACGATGAGGAGACTCTATAGGGATAAATTCTGACCAGGACATGCTTAAGGGTGAGGCACCAAAAAACTATACGAGAGCAAAGGCATGAAGCATGCTGACAACTATCTTAGATGTAAACCAGGCAAAAGGCCGGCTGTCCCACTATTGGTCAGCGAGCCCCCATTTAACCACTGGCTGTGGCGCTGTGATGTCAGAGCAGCAGCCCAGGGAAGCTGTCAGCCATAGACTACCGATAGAGTGCAACTTCCGTGAGGTAAGTGAAAGGTCAGTTTCACTGGAGAAAACCCTCCTCCATGGCCTAAGGAGAGGGCAGGTGGTGGGAATATCGGGAACGTTGGCAGAAGGAGCCTTGGAGTCTACTATGCATTTGAACCCTACCGGCAAGTCTTTGGCGGGAGGCCTTAGGAGTTCGGAAAACGGCAAATTCAGCCCTAAGTGAAGGTCAAATAGGGAGCGAAGGAGGGCCGAGACTCACCGGTGAGAGAGGTCATGAAGTGGTAAATTTCTGAGAAAAATTCATTCTTTATACTTTCAGGCCAGGACGCCTTGCGGAAGAGCCGGGGAAGAAAGACGGCGTTGAGCATCCGCACCAGGGAATCAATGTAGGGGCTCCGGACGGTGCCAAACTGCACGACCTCGTGGAAATTCTCCTCGGTGATTTCCACGTTCTCTCGGCGGATGAAGTAAGTGAGCTGCTTCGGCTCCTGCGGGGACAACGCTGAATTAAGAGGCGGAGGGCTCCTCGAAGGAGACCCCCAGGCGGCAGCAGAGCTTTGGAGCTGCCCTCTGCCTCTATAGCAAGGCACCCTTCCGGTCTGCAGCCTTGACCCCTTGGAGCTGTGTCTCTGCGGCAACCAATCCTCAGCAGGGGGAAACACCAGAGACCTGCACCAGGGTGGGCGGAAGACCTTCCCGGAACAAACTGGGAGGGGATGGAGGCGGGCTGCCGGCAGGTTGCTACGAACAAACACGCACCCTTTGTTGCTGTTGTTTTTAGTTTAGAACAGAGTTTCCCTACTGCTTTTAGGTAGGATGGGGGTCATTAATCCGCTCCCATCCTTGGATACAGAGCGGTAGAGAAACTGTGACCTACAGGACCAGGAAGGCTGCACGGGATGCATGCCCTTGCGGACTGATTTTATGGGATGCGATCAGGCCAATGGAACGAGGATGATCAGAGGTCTGGAAACAAAGCCCTATGAGGAGAGACTGAAAGAACTGGGCATGTTTAGCCTGGAGAAGAGGAGATGGAGGGGAGACATGAGAGCACTCTTCAAATACTTAAAAGGTTGTCACACAGAGGAGGGCCAGGATCTCTTCTCGATCCTCCCAGAGTGCAGGACACGGAATAACGGGCTCAAGTTAAAGGAAGGCAGATTCCGGGTGGACATCAGGAAAAACTCCCTGACTGTTAGAGCAGTACGACAATGGAACCAATGACCTAGGGAGGTTGTGGGCTGTCCCACACTAGAGGCCTTCAAGAGGCAGCTGGACAACCATCTGTCAGGGATGCTTTAGGGTGGATTCCTGCCTTGAGCAGGGGGTTGGATTCGATGGCCTTTTAGGCCCCTTCCAACTCTGCGATTCTATGATTCTATGAAGGCCAATTAAGGCATCAGGGGCTGGCAAGGGAGGGCAAGGTCCTCGCCTGCTAAGAGGGGAATAGACACATTCGCGACCAGGGGCTATTATTCCTGAAGACACAATTGAGCCTCCAGGTTCAGAGGCAGGACGCCACGGAATGCCAGCTATCAGAAATAGCCAACAGGGGAGGCGGAGCTCTGCAAGTGGGAGCTCCCACTTGGGGGAGAAGACACGCTGACGGACGAGATGGAGCCACTTTGATCTGCTCTAGCAGAGCTCTCCCGAGGCCCTCACGTGAGACAATTAAGGACCTCAGGAGGTCTCGGACACTCCGGGCCAGACCCACCTGGTGCGGCATGAGCAGCTCCACTTTCAAGCCAGCAAAGTCATCGACGTACAACACGAGCATCTGCTTGGTGACGTCCTTCAGAAACTGATCCATGGTGGCCTCATGCTCTTCCGCCCACATCTCGTCCCTGAGGCCGGACAGGGCCACCCGGTTCCGGATGCAGGGTTTCTGGGCAAAGAGGGAAAGGGGCCACTGTGAGATGTGACAGAAGCGGCGCCTGGCTGTATGAACTCCCCGCCTGCACCAACGTGGCTCCCAGTACAGGAGCGGGGCTGAAAGCCACATTGGTACAGTTTCACCTGTTACTCCACGGCTTGTGGCCAAGCAGGCGCCTGGTTGAAATTCTTATGTTTAGAGATCATGGGGGATTATTCATGAAAATTGATGCAATCAGTGGCTACTACTAGCCACGATGGCTGCATGCCACCTCCAGGATCAGAAAGCAGCATGCCTCTGAATGCCCATTGCCAGGGATCCGTGGGGAAGGGGGGCATTGGCCTCTCGCCCTGCATTTGGGCTTCCCAGAGGCAACTGCGATGTTGGCCACCGTAGGGAAACAGCTCGCTGGACTACACAGGCCTTTGGTCGGCTCCGACAGGGCTGCTGTGCTTGGACCGCTTCCCAGAGACCCTTCCCGTGGGATCCAGGCCTGAGACCGACAGGCAGGAAATCCCGAGTGCTAACTGTCAGGCGGCTGGCTGGCCAACAATGAAGGAATTGCAACGAGGAAAGCAAGCAGCGCCCACCTCCACCCCACCTGGTGAACAAGATGGGAAAGCGGAAAGGTGAGCCAGGAGGAGGCATGCGTTTGGGTCCCAGCAACAAAGCAGTCTGGGGAAGGGGTGAGGAATAAGTGGTCGAGAAGACGTTTTCTGAGCAACCCACTGACCCACTAGTGTTTCGAAGGCCCTTGGGCACAAGACCCACAGTGGAGCGCCTCCCTCAGTGAGTCTGCCTTCTCACCACCACCGTCACCAGCAGCTATTGCTCATCATCATCACGCTGGGCAGGCAGAGAGTCAGGGAGCCAGCCGGCCATGGCACCTGATGCTCCTCCTTTTCATCGCCATCACTGTCTGGTCCGCAGCGAGAGGCAGGGGAACATGGAGGTTGCAGTGAAGCGGGAGAAGCCACCCCCCCTGCTGTTAGTGGGCCCCTGCTGGGCTGTGGCCCCTGGGTGGGTGCCCAGCTGCGCCTACCCTTCCCGCCAGCCCTGCTGACAGCCACAAACCACCAGGCACGGCGCAGGGCGGCTCCGTTCACCCACCCGATTCTCAGCCTCCAGCAAACGCCAGGTGCAAAGGCAGCCAGAGGGTGAGCCGGCACTCCTGCCTGTTTGTCTCCTTGCAGGTGTCCTGCAGGTGGGGCACATCTGGAGGACGCCAGGTTGGGGGAGGCTGATTTAGGGTGTCTGGGTGTTGTTATTTATACAACAACAGGGGGCAGCGGGGCGGCAAACAAGGTCAGGAAACAGGGACGGTGGGGCTTTACCTTTTCCTAAGGTGCTGCAATCCCAAAAACAGCAGCTTCAGGACTGTGGTTTGGGCGGGGGGCGGGGGCGGGGGCAGGGTTAGAACACACCACAGCCCTGATCTTGGTCATTTCCACCCCACGGTTGTTCTTGAAACCAAGAAAAAAAATCAGACAAACGCAGAAACACACTTAACCTGTCCTTAATCTGCCCCCCTAGCCTTGCGAGACGCCGAGGTGAGCCTCGCCCCGCGACCTGCCGTTTGACGCAGCAGGTCCACTCGCCGCAAACGCGTCGCACGCGCCGCCAGCCAGGGCCGCGCCGTGAATGGAAAGTGGGAAGTCCACGGCTCCTGAGCTCGTTACATCTCCCTTGTTCAGTCAGACCCCCACCGGGGCCCTCAGAGAGAGATGGAAGAGGGCTAATTTGTTAAGATGATTGAAAGGCAGCCGCTCCGGAGAGCTTCTGCAGATTGTGGCACTGAGCTGTTAAAGCAATGCAATTCCTGGCTGAGGAGGAGGCAAATGGGGAAAAGACAATTAAGGACAGGAGCAGCGAGGAGAAAGGGAAGGAGAAAATGGCAAAGACGGCAGAAGCTGCTCTCTGGACTTCGAGAGGAGGGCGTCTTTTTTTTCCAAAACGCATTAAGACTTTTTTCCGCATTCCCGAGAGCTGCTCAAAGAAAACCTGGGAAATCAAGATCAAATTAACGGAGCATCTGGCGTGGCAGTGTAGAGCCAGATGTTCCCGGCCCTAATGCGACAAAATTGGGGAGCATTCCACGCAGGCAACCTTCCGCTGCCGGTTCTTTTCCCTCGGGGTTTCTGTGGGAGGAGACATCCGGGCCCCCGCAACGGCTGGGGCCGGGTCGGAACCGTGACTCGTTCCTCTGGAATGGCATCCCCCCCCTCCTTCGAAAGTGGGGAACGGACCCACATTCAATGCCAGGACCCAGCATCAGAACCTCTTGCGGTAACCTCGGAGATGCGCCAAAGCGGCCCGGCCCGAAAGGCGCATTTTCACTGGCATATTTCATTCGCTGCACGGAGGCAGCTGCGTCGGAAATAGGGCACGCCGGTTTTCCAGCGGATACAGAAGTGCGGGACAGAACACTGACTGAGAGGGGGGGGGGAACAGAGGCAAAAGAGACACCTGATCCTTGGCTGAGAAGAGCATCAACAGCAGCCGCAAAGTCAATGCCGAGGGCAGAGAGACACTCATGTTAAGACACACTTTCTCCCTGATCACTCACCAGCTTAAGCCTGCACAAACTTTAGCCATCTTCTGGTTCAAAAGGTGCTGACCAGACTGGATGAAGCTTCACAAAGTGAGGTGTTTCCCCCCCCCCGTCCCCTCCCACCACACACACATCTCCATCAAAAGTGGGCCCAGTGGCAATCTCACCTCACACCACAGCCATGCAGGATCAGGAATCTGCCGCCCCCCCAATCACTTACCAAATCCACCTCTTGTTCCACAGGGCTGGGAGGGATCACTATTTCAATCTCCTTGCTCTCCTCCTTCTCAGGCAGAGAGTCCAAAGAAACATCTCCTATGGGGAGGGCAGAAGGCAAAGGGGCAGAAATCAGAAACACGCCAACCTGAGGCAGCAGTGTGATGTAGCTGGGGGAAAAGGCCAAAGCAATTTTAGGCGGCATCAGCAGAGGTATGGTTTCAAAATTATGGGAATGGTTCCACCCTGGTCTGTGCTGGTCAGACCTCACCTCAAATCCTGGACAACACACTTTAAGAAAGATTCAGAAAAATTGGAACGGATTCAGGGAAGGGTAACAAAGATTATCAGGGGACTAAAAACTAAATCCCCCAGGGAAGGATGGAAGGAACTGGGTATATTTAGCCTAGAGAAGAGGCTGAGAGGAGATATGACAGTGCTTTTCAAGGGCTTCCAGGGTTGTCACAGGAGCGTGTTCAGAGGAGGGCAACCAGGATGATCAGGGGTCTGGAAACAGAGCCCTACGAAGAGAGACTGAAAGAACTGGGCAGGTTTAGCCTGGAGAAGAGAAGATGGAGGGGAGACATGATAGCACTCTTCAAAGACTTAAAAGGTTGTCCCACAGAGGAGGGCCAGGATCTCTTCTCGATCCTCCCAGAGTGCAGGACACGGAATAACGGGCTCAAGTTAAAGGAAGCCAGATTCCAGCTGGACATCAGGAAAAACTCCCTGACTGTTAGAGCAGTACAATGAAACCAGTGACCTAGGGAGGTAGTGGGCTCTCCCCCGCTAGAGGCCTTCAAGAGGCAGCTGGACGACCATCTGTCAGGGATGCTTCAGGGTGGATTCCTGCATTGAGCAGGGGGTTGGACTCGATGGCCTTGTAGGCCCCTTCCAACTCTGCTATTCTATTATTCTATGATTCTATGAAGAGGGGCGCAACCTGTTCTCTTTCCTAACCCTGAGCCCTTGAGGAAGGACCCTCCATCCCAGTCCCACACAGATCAACCCGTCCAATCCAACCCATGGTGTGACACAAGCCAGGAGTGGGTGACACACAAATCAAGCCACAAATGCAGAGGATCACAGGCCACCCTTTCTGGCAATCTGGCCGTGGCTACAAGCAAACGCCAGCCACAGAGCCGTTCCAAGGGCAACGCGTTGCTACCCCACATCCCACGCTTGGCAGTTCCCACTGCCCCACAGAAACCAAGGGGGTGGGGTGAAATGCTAAACACCAAAGGGCCCTAAAGATCTCCCCTTCTGTTTCCCATCAGCAAAAGAACCTGCCGCCCTCACCCAGGATGGAGGCAGTTTTGAGGTAACAGCTGGATTTTATATTTCCAAAAAAAGCAAGATCAACAGTCGTCTGCTCCTTTCTTGCTCCCAGCAGTCCTAGGGGCATTGAAACCTGAAGACATCACATTACCTGACAGAGCCCAATTTGAATATCTGCAATATTCAATATTGCAGATATTGCAGAATATCCTCCTCCAGTTCTTCTTAGGAGTCTGACTATGCAACACCCAGCCCGCCTTCGCTGCCCCCTCCTAGTCCCACCCACCCCTGCTTTTTGTAATATCTTGCCTGATGACGCGATCCGGAGATCTCAAAAACGTGCACATTTTTGGCCATGCCTGAGTTGGCATAATAAAGGTCTTACACTATATGGCTCTTGGATTTCTTTTTAATCTTACAACCAACATGGCTGCCTTTGGTTTTTTGTACAAAGGAATCTGTTGGCGTTCTGCTATGTCTGGCACAATCTAAAGTGCATTAGGAAGGTCCTAGAACCGCTGGTGGAAGAGGGCATCTTCACGATCGTAGCTCCAGAGGTATCCTTGCAGCCCTTAGAGGAGCCGGTCGGTACCTGCATGGCCACAGCGGCATGGCAGCCAGAGGCCAAGGTATTTTGCCTCCGCAAGCAGCTGGGCTGTGCAGTCTGAAAGGTGCACCGTTCTCAAAACCTCTCGCGACGCAACAGCACATGAAGAGGTTGAGCGCGCACCTCCTGGACCACACACTGCTTTATTCGCACACACCCTACAGTCGCTGGGGTGGCTTCTGCCGTCAGGCCCATCCTGGGAATGCGGAAGCTTCCAGATAACGCATTTATCAAGCAACTGCCTGCCACATTCACTGCGTTTTACTGGGCCGGTGTGTGTGCGTGTGTGTGTGTGTCAGACAAGATTGTCTTCCACTTGCAGCCCTCCTGTCTTTTCCCACCGCATCTTCCATCCTTTTTCTTACCACAAAAAGCCTATTAAGGCGGGGAAAGGCGGAATGGCTGCACGGTGCCCTTTGATGGGCGGCGCCTGGAGCGGTCCGTCTGGAAGCACCCACAGGCTTTGTTCTCGGTTGCAGATCGTGGCAGCTGACAAAGAATCTCCCCCGCAAAAAACGGCCTTCCCTTAAAAGTTTTGTTTTTTTACATTTAAATGTTTCACAGTATTTTGCCTAAATGAGCTTGATGGGATCTGCGTGACACTTGCTGGTGTCCACAGGCGGGTGGGTGGGTGTCTGCTTTCAGCACAAGTACCACGCCCCTCCCCCCGTCTCCGTCGCCCCACACGTACCCTTCCGCGGATCCCACCACTACAGTGTTCTAAGTGCAACAAGAGTAGCCTGAAACCTTGGACCACCACTGCCTGTCACCAGCCTTCCCCAAATTGGTGGCCTCTAAATGTGTTGGACTACAACTCCCACCATCCCCAGCTAGCATGCTCACTGGCCATGCTGGCAGTAGATGGTAGGGGCTGCCCCACATCTGGGTGGGCAAAAGGTTATGGAAGCCTGGTAGACAAAGGCTATCAACAGCTACTAGCCCTGGAGGCAAAGGCTATCAATGGCTACTAGCCCTGATGGTTGTGTGCTATCTCCAGTATCCAAGGCAGTAAGCTTGGGTGCACCAGTTGCTGGGGAACATGGGCAGGAGGGTGCTGTTGCACCATGTCCTGCTTGTTCATCCCTGGCCGATGGCTGGTGGGCCACTGTGTGAATTTTATTTATTTATTTATTACACTTATATACCACTCCTATAGCCAGGGCTCTCTGGGCAGTTTACAGAAATTCTAAAGATAAAAACGAATATACAAAATTTAAAATTCTAAAATACAGAAACATACACACATAAAGCATTAAACACCGTTAAAAAAAACTAAACATGTGGGTGATTAAGATGTGCCGTCATATGCCTGGGCAAAGATGAAAGTCTTAACCTGGTGCCGGAAAGATAGCAGCGTTGGCGCCAGGCGAGCCTCGTCAGGGAGATCGTTCCAGAGTCTGGGGGCCACCACCGAAAAGGCCCTGTCCCTCGTTGCCACACTCCGAGCCTCTCTCGGAGTAGGCACCCGGAGGAGGACCTTAGATGTTGAACGTAGTGACCGGGTATATTCACGGCGTTCCAACAGGTATTGTGGTCCCAAGCCGTGTAAGGCTTTATAGGTCAAAACCAGCACCTTGAATTGGGCTCGGAAACATACAGGCAGCCAGTGGAAGTGGACCATGCAGGTGTTATATGGGCGAACCTTCTGGTTCCCAAAATCAATCTGGCTGCTGCATTTTGCACAAGCTGCAGCTTCCGAACCGTCTTCAAAGGCAGCCCTACGTAGAGCGCATTGCAGTAATCTAACTTGGAGGTCACTAGTCCAGAACAGAGTGCTGGACTAGATGGACCCTTGGTCTGATCCAGCATCAGGGCTCTTCTGATGTTCTTATGTTTTTAATATTGAGCTTGATGGGCCAATGTTAAACTTCCTGTGCTCACTCCCAACTCTATACCTATTGGGGGGGGGGGGCAGAGAGGTGCAGGATGCCCACAGCCTTTTCAGCTTAAAATGGCTGCCAGTGACGTCATGGCCAAACGGGTGTCTGATTCCACCCATTTGAAATCAATAACTTGTGTGTTTACACAATAGTGGACATTGATTTGTTCATAGAGTTCACTGTTCCAATAACCTCAGTGGTTTGCTATGGGGGTGTTTGTGGGAGAAGCACTGCCCAGATCATGGGTACCGCAAAGCTGCCAGGGGTGAAAGCGGCACACACATGCACACACGCACACACACAAGCACACAATGGCTCTAGTTGGACCCTCCAGCTTTGCCGTGGTCTTCGAACAGAGAAAGGCTCCGGTCTCCGCTGAGGCTGCTCCCAAGCGGCCGTCCTAGACAGCAGCCCTCCAGGCCTCCTCTGAACCCACACGCTGCCCCTGCAGTGAAGCGCATGGGGCGGAGAGCCGCCTCCGTCGGGGCCTTGTAATCACATCTTAACGCGACTTGAGACTCTTACTTGATTTTGCGGCACAGGGACCCAGCAGGGAAGGCTCTCGCCTTGCATGCAGGTAATCTACACGCACGCACGCACGCACGCAGCCTGCGAACTCAGGCAGAGTCCCCTCGGCTTTTGCATTTCTACAGCAAGGATGGGGAACCTCAGGCCTGGGGGGGGGGGCAATTCCAGCCCTCCTGCTGTGGCACTTGAGGACACACACACACACACACACACACAGACAGTAGCACTTCATTCTGCAAGTTCCACCTGCTTTCCCCCAACCCCTGACAGTTCGGCCATTTCCCAGCTTTTGTGCAGGTCTTTTCCTGTTTTAAAAAGCGGAGATGCTTCTCCTAAGGGCCAAAGTGCCTCTACATTAAGGGGGGGAACCCACACACTTCACAGGGGTCTCTTCTTTAGAGTCTTTCCATGTTTACGACTGGCTCCTTTAGAAGGCAAATTGAAAACTTCCCCTCTCGGCAATTCTATTAAGTTTAATGAGACATCGCCATCTAGTGGCAGAATTATAGCGCTCCGTCAGCTTTACACCCCGATGTTTGTATTATCTCTGGTTTTTAAAAAAGCGAGATAGCCAGCGGAAAGTGCGGGACACATCACGGAGGTTGACCCGCGTACTCCTGTGAGTGGCCAAACACAAGCATGCTCGTGTAGAGAAGCTAATAGCTACCAACAGTAAGCGCTTGAAGCTAAATGACGCTGGTGTGTTTTGTATTTTTAGCCCCACCCACCAGTGGAATGCGGCCCCTGAGAGCTTCTCTGAAATCGAAAGAGGTTCCCCACCCCTGATCTAGAGACTCATGGGAAAGCCTCCAGCAGGGGGTCCATCCCAGGCTCTTGATGCCATGTCCATAAAAGCAGCCCCCACCTCCTCAGCCCTCTAAACATCCACACTAGGAGGCTCAGCAATGCGCCTCCTGGCAGGGCCTTCCTCCATAGGTCCCATCAGCCCTAGGGGAGCTTTAAAGAGCCCGGGAGATATTTGTATGGGTCCATCTTCACACCACATCCTCTTTGCGCAGTTTTCCGCCTGAAGAGCACACCTCCAAGACATGACAGAGATTGAACTCCGATAGGAGGCCCAAGTCACTCCATTCTATGGGTTGGGTCCAGATGAAGGTTGTTCCACGTCATCCCCATTGAAATCAATAGGGCTTAAGTTACAATTAAGTTGCCCCATTGATTTCAATGAGACCAAAATTCATTCACTCAGCCTTTCCCAGAGCTGACTGACACTGGCATGGCTCAGCCAGCCATCACCGCCGGGTGCCACTACATTCCCCGTCTCTCACAGCCTAATCTACCTTGCAGGGTTGTTGCGGGAATAAAAGGGGAAAGAATTGGCCAGGGTGGGATACAAATTTAATCACGTAAAAGAGGCTTGTGCAAGGGCCCCCAAAGTCCTAGGGTGGGCACTGGACATCGTCTGCTTAAGCTCAACGGTGCTATAGTACTTGCTGATGGAACACAAGAGAAAAGGAGGAGGAAACCTAAACCTGCCTTCTCTAAATTAGCTTGGCTCACTTGCTTGAGCTATCTCAATTCAGGTTTCACGAAACAAAAACACTGGGGGATACAAACTGCTCAGCTCCCCCACACAGAAAAGGAGAAAGCCGCAGCCTGTCAGGTCCCTGGTGGAGCTCAGCCCCCTCTGCCCCACGCCAACAGAGAGGCCAAGGGAGAGGAGAGGCGAAGGGCCCGGGTGCCCAGGAGGGCTGTGTGCTCCGGCTGTCATTCCATTGCATAAAGCCTAAGCACAGGGGATTCCAGAACGGAGTTCTTTAAATCATGAAAATCTTTCTGGCTTGTGTGTGTGTTTAAAGCATGTTTTTTTTCAAACCATGACAGCAGCATGGATTCTAATTGGCAAATCAAAAGAGCCTGAAAGGTAGTTTTTATAAAATATATATATATATATATAAATCTTGTGGATTTTAGAAGAGCGAGTCCAGCTCTTCTTTGGAACATTTGGAGTTGTCAAACCAAATTACAAATAATTTCCCCATAAACCTGCTTGTGTGTCAGGAGTTGTCATGCACTAAAACGTTTAATACTTATTGAAAGCGGCAGTTTGAGAAGGGTTTATTCCCTACCCCCACCCCCAAATACGCACACATTTTTTTTCTACCAAGACAGCACAGAAGGGCTTGCGGGAAGCACGGAAGAAGGAGGAAGGCGGGGTGCGGGGGAGGCCTACCTGAGCTATTTCTGGGGCTGAGGCAGAAAATCCAAATACAGCCTTTGCCAGGTGAAGCACAAACCAGAGGAAAGTTCTCTGGCGCGAGCTTCACGGAAAGGAGGCCGGCTGGAACAGGAGACAGATCACGCCCCACACGGGTCACGGCTGACCGCCTCTCACTGTGCTGCCCTTGATGGGCCCCCAAATCCCCCTCCTCAGGGTGCTGCCCCACCTGACCCTAGAGCAGTGCTTGCTCTACCGCCAAAGTGCAGAGGTTTCGACGACGACCAGCGAGGCCGCCGCAGACAGCCGCTGTGGTAGTGTGATGTGCAAAGTTATTGCTGGCTCTCACCAGATGGCAAACCAGGGAAAACAGCAGCTGGCACAACAGCACTTCTGCCCCAGAAAGCACAGACTCAGCAAGGGAGGAGCGAGAGGAAAAAATGCTAACAGGCACATAATGCCTTGAGATAAATTGCAGAGGAGTAGCTGCGTCCAGCTGTTGCAGCAGCAACATCAGAGGCTAAGTGGCTCGTTGCAGCAAGCAGGCCAGGAGCAGGGCGTCCTCGGATGCATCTGCTTTACCTTGACTTGACTCTGAAGAAGGGAAGGAAGGCCTCCTCCAGCTGCGGCGCTGAGGACCTCCACTCATCCCCAAGCTACAAAGCCAGTAGGGGGGTTGGCTCCATAGGCAAGCTTCCCAGCGCTACAAATCAAAAGGCGCCGGGGGAGCACTCTGGCATCTTTTCTTCCTTAATGGATTCTTTCAGGGGGGGATAGGAAAGCACAGGAGGGTTACAAACGAAGACAACACCACCTGGACCCTCTTCGGGGCAGGCTAAAAGCAGCACCCCAAGACAATCCCTCTCCAAAAGCTCAGCCCCGCAACCAGGCCAGGCTATAAGCGCCAGCCCCGGCCCGCACAGCCGGGAGGTCCCATTTGCCGCTCAACACCCCTGGGCCTTTTTTCATAGGAATGAACCCATCGTTATTAGCCAATTGCAGCTTGGGAAAACAGAAGGCCTCCTGTCGCTACCTCCTCCTCCTCCTCCTCCTCCTCCTCCTCCCGCCATCTGATCGGTGGTCGCCCACTGTAGTCACTGTGGTCGTTTGACAGGCAAGGTCCCTTCCACCCTTCTTCCCCGCTCACCACCACCACCTTCCCTTCTGCAAAGTTCACGGGCTGAAACTCCTCATCAGATGGAGAGGTGGTGGGCTGCAGGCCGGCAGACTCTCCCTCCCGGTGGGATCTCCTGGGGGCCAGCCTGTTTCCCACGGTCATCACAGCGACGGCTGGGCTCACAAGATGCCACCTGAAGAAGGGGGTTGGACTCGATGGCCTTGTAGGCCCCTTCCGACTCTGCTATTCTATGATTCTGTGAATGCTCTCCCTGAGCCCAAGCAGCAGAGACAAGCGAGGTGTGGCCAGGGAGGGGGGTGGAGGACCATCAATCCTCTGCTCCATTCACATGGAAAGCCGCAGAGGGGAATCTCATTTTTGATCACATCCGTGGGAATGAAGGGGCTCGATCCTGTCCCCTGGCCCACCGTGGTTCTCCTTGCCCCATTGCTTCAGGCACTTTTCTCTGTGGCTGCTTCCACACGAGGCTTTCGCCACGCCCTCGCCCTGCGTCTAGACAACGTCTTGCACCCACAGCCCAGCCGTGTTTTCTCTCCCCTTCTTCCATCTTTTCTGTGACCGAAGGAAATCTGCTTAGGAAGTCAAGGTGGCATCTGTGCACAAGGCCTTCTAATTGGCAGTGCCAGGAATCCTCCACCTTGTAGCTCCCTGCAAGCCCAGCTCACCCAGGCTGGGAGGAAAATGGTGTGGAGCCCTGGGAGGGAGGGTTTGGCTCTGCTCACATCCAAACGCCTTTTGCTGTCAAAAGCAGGCACCATCCCGTTTTATAAGAAAACAGGGTAAGCACACAAAGAACAAATGTGCTCCCTCCCCCTCTGCCCACAACACCCGAAATCACGTCTAGATTGGCCCTCAGAAGCCTCAAGAACCTCGTTTGGTCCCAACATCTCCTGGGCAAGGAAGCCGGGGCGAATTCTCGCAGGGAACCAGGTGCAGGATGGTCTGAGGCAAGGTGGAGCACAAGGAACTCCACCCCCCCTTCTTCCCCCTGCAGGAGAGGGGGCCCAGGACCCTGCCTCTGCAACGTGTGAGCACGAGGGACAGGAGCTCCGCCTTTTCCAGTTACTCCTGCTCGAGAAGCCCGGAGCAGGGCCAGTGCTTATCTATTGATTCCTGGTCCCATCCACACAGAGGCATGTTTTGTGGGTGTGCAATCAGCCCCTGAAAAATGGGGGACAGGCTTCACGGGCAAGTTCACTTACACACACACACACACATGTGTCTTGCCCACGTCCTCCTCTGCACCACAGAGACTCCCATTTGAAGCCTATGCCTTAATCAGATCCACAATGGGACAGCCCCTTCCACGAGCCAGACTGGGACCAACGGCTATCCAACGCTTTCCTCCCAGAACAGGATCCCCCAGAGGCTGGGACGCCCCCCCCCCCCCCGAAACAGGTAGAAAGAGGCAGCAGAGCAGGGCGCCTGGTTCAGTTGGCCACTTTCCACTCCTCTCTTGGGAAGTAAATAATGCTCCCAATATAACTGTCCCGTCCGGTCCTTCTATCCCAATACTCTACATTATGTGAGGATTTTAATCAGTATTTGAAGTGGTGTGCTGTTTGCCAGTCAGGCTTTCCCCCACCCCCCTTTTCCAAATTTTACCTATATGATAACATGGCCAGGAGTGCATTTGCACAGTTCAAGCTAGTGCGCCAGCTGCGCCCGTTCCTAGAGATGTCAGACCTGGCCACGGTGACCCATGCCTTAGTTACATCCCGATTGGATTACTGTAACGCGCTCTATGTGGGGCTGCCTTTGAAGACTGTTCGGAAACTCCAGCTGGTTCAAAGAGCTGCAGCCAGATTGTTGACCGGGGCTGATTACAGGGAGCAGACAACTCCCCTGTTAAAACAGCTCCTCTGGCTTCCGGTCTGTTTCCGGGCACAATTCAAAGTGCTGGTTATCACCTATAAAGCCCTTTACGGCTCGGGTCCAGGTTATCTGAAAGACCGTATTCTCCCCTATGAGCCTGCCCGCGCTATGAGATCTTCTGGGGAGGCCTTTCTCTCAGTCCCTCAAAACATCCCAGGCAAGCCTGCTGGGTACACGGGAGAGGGCCTTCTCGGTGGCTGCTTCAAGGCTGTGGAACTCCCTTCCCAGGAAGCTAGGCTGGCTCCCTCTGTGCTACAGTTTCAAAGGCAAGCAAAAACTTTTTTGTTTCAGCTGGATTTTGTAACTATACTAGACCTGTGTTAATGTATTGGATCCCCCACACACACCTTTTAACCTGTTACAGTTTTTTTAAATTTCTAACATGTTTTAATTTTACTGTAGGTTAAATTCGATTTTAACTTTCGTAATTTAATTTTATATGTTTTAATTGTACATGTTTTAATCTTGTGAACCGCCTTGAGTCCCAGTACCGGGAAAAAGGCGGGATATAAATAAATATTATAATAATAATAAATAAGCAAGGACAGACGATACACACACATACGCCAGGAGACTGACAGGTGGGCCAAGATGGTTCAGGAGGGCCCACCTACACCCTGGCACTCGCATCCAAGTCTCTCTCTCAGGCTCACTCGGCTCCCTTTCATCTCCTCTCCTTTCCTGCATCCCCTGTTCCATAATCAAACTCCCCTGCGCTCACAGAATACAACCCCCCTGTGGCTGCAGCGCACGGGGGTGCCGTGCCACGCCACGGCAGCACTTCCCGACGCAGCCGGCGTTCAGCCGCCTGACAGGGGATGTCATTTCCCCGCCTGTTGTGGCAGATGGGATCGGAGTAGAGGGGCTTTGTACACGTTACATTAGGCACCGACGACTGCCAGGATGCAAGCGCCGGTTTGAGCTTTGAAGAGCGGCGTCGGAAATCCCGGTGGGTTACTGTGGTAACACGCTGGAGGAAGGCAGCGGGGAAACTCACAGGACTGGTTAAGGTACGCAGCTAGGGCTGGAAGTTGTACACAATGACAGGCCCCCCCCCCACTCCCCCAGGGGGAAAAAGAAAGACTACAAATGTCCAAAAATAGGGAGACCTCCTGAAAGCACCGTTTCTATTCCTGCAAGATGAGGGCTGGGGAAAAAGGGAAAGTGTTTTATTCAGGCTACCCTTGGTCACCCGGGTCAGTTTGTACAAGATGCAACTTATTATTATTATTATTAGACCCGAACGCTTGGATTATTATTATTATTATTATTATTATTTGCATTTTTATACCGCCCAATAGATGAAGCTCCCTGGGCAGTTCACAAAAACTAAAACCATCCAAAGTAAAAACAAACAGTATAAAAACGTGATATAAAATACTCCTTAAAAACTTGATTAAAAACATACCATAAGTGATTAAAACATCCTTGAAACATCCTTAAAACATCCTAAAAACATTCTAAAATTCCATTGGATAGGCCTACCAGAATAGATCAGTCTTTATTGCTTTTTTAAATTCTAAAAGACTGTCAAGTTGACGAATCTCCTCCGGCAGGCCATTCCACAGTCTGGGAGCAGCAGAAGAAAAGGTCCTCTGGGTAACAGTTGTTAATCTAATTTTTGCTAGCTGAAGTAGATTCTTCCCAGAGGACCTGAGTGTATAGGGCGGATTGTATAGGAGAAGGTGATCCCGCAGGTAGCCTGGACCCAAACCATTGTCATCTGGAAGACAATCACCCTAATCCAGATAAGGAGATCTGGCCATGGAAGAAGACTTCCATGCACACATCACCTGCTGGATCAGGAACTGGAGGTGTAAACTGCACGACTAACTGAAGGCAGATGCCATCTTTCCACAATGTATTACTCCAAACAGTGTGTATCCCGATCCACGTTCTAACGCGGATAGTCACATACCACATGTCATTTTTATGCTGGAGTTGGATGACGGCATTCAGCTCTTGCAAAATCTGGAATTTTGGGAAATGTTTGCAAATGGTGGCAGGGAATGCCATGGAGTGTGGGGAGGCTGGACATATGGGCAGAGGCTTTCTTCAGGGTTGGCAAGACATAACCTTGACCAGTGGGAAGAGTTCCTTCTGCACCCATTGGCAGAGAAGAGGAAGATGGAAGCATGAGGAAGGCGGAAGCAGGTGGCAGGGCAGGAAACCTACACCACAAGTTTGAGGTTTCTGAAATTCTTCAGTAACTACCCAATCTGCTTGCTACCCTTCTACAAGAAGGCCTGTGTGTATTTGGCTGCCCCCAAGATCACAACACAAAAGGAAAACTCTGATCAGGGACACGAAATCCAGCATTCTGAGGTGCCTGTTTGGTTTCCTTTTCTTTTTTTTAAAGCACCTTGTAGCCTGTGTGCCTGCAGAGATAGGCTTGAAGGTGGGAGAAATTTCTCAAGCTATTTTGGGGTAGAGCAGATTTTGCTGTGGATGGGAGTGGTGCCCTGCATGGCTCTGCCCTATGGCTAGTGAAACCATTCAAACCAATAAACCAATGTAGGCAACCTGACTTGCTTCACATCAGGAATGCAATTTCGTGGAGCAGAATCTGGATACCTCGGATGAGCGGGGTGCACACACGGCCCTGCCTACGAACGGAGCCTATCCAATGCCTAAAAGCGCTCGCTCCAGCAGCCTAAGCCTTGTCAAAAGTGTCAGGTACTCCTGAGGTGAGGGATCAAAGGGGCACTCAGCCTACTCAGTCGCAGCGGAATATCTGGGATCAGTAAACCTGACTAAAACACTTTTGTGAAAATACCAGCAGGCTCGTCAGGGATGAGCGGAGGCAGGGGGATTTCGCTCTTCTGCTCAGGCACGCCAGCGCCACGGCCAGCGCTCCGCCGCCCTTTCTTGTCACCAGGTGTGCCGCGCCGTCGGCCGCTCATCTTTCACCACAGGATTCTGTAAAAAGCCAAGGACGTCGTGAGCAAATACAAGGCACACAGCCAGAAAGGACGAGGCAACACACTGCCCCTGTTGTCCTTAGCATCCTCCCTGCTCTTTCCTGACTACCCCCCTGCCCACATACCTGCCCCCTGCTCTCCTTTGTGCTCCCTCACTTCCCCTAACATAGTCAGGGTCGGGGTTTCAGATTAAGACCTGGGTTCAAATCCCTACTCACTCATGAAGCTACAAAGGTAACCACGCGTCACTCTCTCTCTCTCTTTCTCTCTCTCTCTCTCAATCAACCTGCAGGAGGGCAGAAACATGCATGTCACTTCAAGCTCCTGGGTGGAAGGGAAGGGTATATAACGTGAAATAATAAGTAACGTGCCCCTCCATCTCCCCGCCAGTCAAATCAACCTCTTCCCTTGCCTGGATCTTCAGCTGGGTGGCCCATATCTTTATGCCTCCAAGCTCCGGTCCCGGCCTTCCCACACAGATGGCCACCCACCCCATCCTGCTTCCACGTCCCCTGCTTCAACCCACACGTCCCCTTCCCATAGGAAATCCTTCCATGACCACACTCAGCCCAGCCCTCCCCCCTTGACCCCCTCTCCTACGCCGCTTTCTTTACCCACATAGCCGTGCGCATGTGACCAGCATCAGTCCCTTTGCCCTCCACCTCACAAAGAATAATCCCATCTATTGCTAATTATTCTGTATTATTATTACCTAGGGTGACCATATGAAAAGGAGGACAGGGCACCTGTATCTTTAACAGTTGCATAGAAAAAGGAATTTTAGCGGTGTCATTTGTATATATGGGGAACCTGGTGAAATTCCCTCTTCATTGCAACAGTTAAAGCTGCAGGTGCCCTGCCCTCTTTTAAATCTGGTCACAGTATAGCTCCTGCAGCCTTAACTCTGGTGATGAAGAGGGAATTTCACCAGCCCTGTCCTCCTTTCCATATGGTCACTCTATTATTACCCCACCTTTCTCCAGTGAGCTCAGGAGAGCAAACACGGTGCCCCGTTTTACCCTGACAACAACCCTGTAAGGTAGGTTAGGCTGAAAAGTGATGACTCATAGAATCATAGAATAGCAGAGTTGGAAGGGGCCTACAAGGCCATCAAGTCCAACCCCCTGCTCAATGCAGGAATCCACCCTAAAACATCCCTGACAGATGGTTGTCCAGCTGCCTCTTGATGGCCTCTAGTGTGGGAGAGCCCACAACCTCCCTAGTTAACTGGTTCCATTGTCATACTGCTCTCAGTCAGGACGTTTTTCTTGATGTCCAGCTGGAATCTGGCTTCCTTTAACTTGAGCCTGTTATTCCGTGTCCTGCACTCTGGGAGGATCGAGAAGAGATCCTGGCCCTCCTCTGTGTGACAACCTTTCAAGTATTTGAAGAGTGCCCTCATGTCTCCCCTCCATCTTCTCTTCTCCAGGCTAAACCTGCCCAGTTCTTTCAGTCTCTCTTCATAGGGCTTTGTTTCCAGACCTCTGATCATCTTGGTTGCCCTCCTCTGAACACACTCCAGCTTGTCTGCGTCCTTCTTGAATTGTGCAGCCCAGAACTGGACGCGATACTCTAGATGAGGCCTAACCAGGGCCGAATAGAGAGGAACCAGTACCTCACGTGATTTGGAAGCTATACTTCTATTAATGCAGCCCAAAATAGCATTTGCCTTTCTTGCACCCACATCCTGTTGGCTCCTATTCATACCCTGCACCTCCTCGTCCAAATCGCTAATAAAAACGTTGAAGAGCACTGGGCCCAGGACTGAGCCCTGCGGCACCCCACTAGTTGCCTCTCCCCAATTTGAGAAGGTTCCATTGAGAAGTACTCTTTGAGTCCGATTCTGTAGCCAACTGTGAATCCACCTAATAGTTGTTCCATCTAGCTTACTTTTAGCTTGACTCGATGCAAAGGGAGAAGCGGGTAAGAAATAACTATATTATTATTATTATTATTATTATTATTATTATTATTATTATTGCACAAAGTCACCCAGGAAGCTTCATGGCTGAGTAGAGATTTGAACCTGAGGGGGCCCCAATCCAGCACTCCTCGCGGGCTCTCAATTGTCCCTTTCCGGCCACCATCCCCCACTACCCCCCCACCTCTTCCCCCCCCACATTTCCTCCTTCTTTGCCCCCCTCATTTCCCTCACCCCATTTCCCCCACACACACACACACCCCGCTTTCCCCTCATTCCGCTCGCCCCCCGCTCCACACACACCTTTTCCCAGCTCCCAACGTCTCACCTGTCCCCCCCTACAACTCCAGTCAATCTTGGCCCCTTCCAAAACTCCGCCCAGCCATCAACGTCTCCCCGGGCAACGGATCAACGGGAAAGCGGAGGGGCGGAGCGCGGGCGCCACCGGGCTACCAATGGGCTCGCGAGGACTCAGGCGAGGGAGGAGGAGCCCAGCGACCGTTGCTGCGAGGAGGCGGAGCTACGGACTCATGAGTGACAGGAGGAGGCTGGGCTGTGGGAGTGAAAGGATGATGGGGGGGAAGCGAGTTCCTGCCTCGCGGCTGACAGTTGAGAGCGGGGAGGGCGGAGCGAGCGGCGGTTGGCGGGAGGGGAGGTGATATGGTAGTGCGCGAGGCTGTCAATCACGCCACAGGCTCGAGGCGGTGGGAGGAAAAAAGATTTGAGCGTTGAGGCGGGAGCCAGCCTGTCAATCACGACCAGAGTAGCATCTGATTGGATAACCTTGAGTCGGGTGTGTGTCTGAGGGAAATAGTCTAGGCCCTTTGGAAGCATTAACACGAACCCGTTCAGAATACTCCTGAGGGAACTAAATCTCCCCCATTTATTCCCTCAGAATATCCCTGAGGGAACTAAATCTCCCCCATTTATTCCCTCAGAATATCCCTGAAGGAACTAAATCTCCCCCAAGACTGCCAATGTCAGATAACAGTAGAAAGAACGCCTTGGCATCACTCCCAGCATGCATTGCGTCAAATCCTCCACCGCAGGGCCTCACTCACCGGAGTGTTACCTCAGCCTTCCCCAACCTTGTGCCCTCCAGATGTGCGGCACTACAACTCCGAGAATCCCCAGCCCCTCGGGAGATTCCGGGAGTGACAGTACCAACGCATCTGGAGGGCACCAGGCAGGGGAAGGCAGGCACATCTGCTTGGTTTTCAGTGCCTCACACACAGGCCATCGAGTCCAACCTCCTGCTCGATGCCCAATAGTAACATCTCTAACACTGGCCCTGTCCAGAAGACACTTTAAACTACCTTATTCACTGTGGTTAAAGCCATGGTTTAAGATGTCTTCTGAATGGGGCCTATATTATATATACTATTCTACTTTGTATATAAGGAATTGGGTTTTTTTCTTTGCTGCTATGGCCAACCACCTTTGCTTAGACATGGTGTTTGAAACACAAAACTAAGGCCTTAGCTAGACCTTCTCAAACCGGGGAGAGGCAACGAGTGGGGTACCGCAGGGCTCGATCCTGGGCCCAGGGCTCTTCAACGTTTTTATTAATGATTTGGATGAAGAGGTGCAGGGAACGCTGATCAAATTTGCAGATGACACAAAATTGGGTGGGATAGCTAATACCCTGGAGAACAGAAACAAACTTCAAAGGGATCTTGATAGGCTGGAGCGCTGGGCTGAAAACAACAGAACGAAATTTAATAGGGATGAATGCCAAGTTCTACATCTAGGAAATAGAAACCAAAGGCACAGTTACAAGATGGGGGATACTTGGCTCAGCAATACTACAAACGAGAAGGATCTTGGAATTGTTGTAGAGCGCAAGCTGAATATGAGCCAACAGTGCGATATGGCTGCAAGAAAGGCAAATGCTATTTTGGGCTGCATTAATAGAAGTAGAGCTTCCAAATCGTGTGAGGTACTGATTCCTCTCTATTCAGCCCTGGTTAGGCCTCATCTAGAGTATTGCGTCCAGTTCTGGGCTCCACAATTCAAGAAGGACGCAGACAAGCTGGAGCATGTCCAGAGGAGGGCAACCAGGATGATCAGGGGTCTGGAAACAAAGTCCTATGAGGAGAGACTGAAACAACTGGGCACATTTAGCCTGGAGAAGAGGATGGAGGGGAGACATGATAGCACTCTTCAAAGACTTAAAAGGTTGTCACACAGAGGAGGGCCAGGATCTCTTCTCGATCCTCCCAGAGTGCAGGACATGGAATAACGGGCTGAAGTTAAAGGAAGCCAGATTCCGGCTGGACATCAGGAAAAACATCCTGACTGTTAGAGCAGTGCGACAATGGAACCAGTTCCCTAGGGAGGTTGTGGGCTCTCCCACACTCGAGGCCTTCAAGAAGCAGCTGGACAACCATCTGTCAGGGATGCTTTAGGGTGGATTCCTGCATGGAGCAGGGGGTTGGACTCGATGGCCTTGTAGGCCCCTTCCAACTCTTCTATTCTATGTTTCTGTGACCTAAGGTTTATCCCGGAATCGTTCTGGGGTCATCCCTGTTCATGTAAATGACACACAGGATATCCCGGGAACAGGCAGAGATGACCCTGGGATGATCCCGGGATAAACCTTAGGTCTAGCTAAGGCCTAAGATGCACAACTGATAGGCCAACATCAAGGCCTATTGCCTGCTTTGTGTGCCAGACTCATGTCTGGCATCAGCACCGTCACAACTGCTACTATTAGTATTATTGGCTAATATTCTACTTAAAAGTACCCAAAGGAGTACACAAAATAAAATGCAAATAGAAATCATTAAAATTTAAAGGACTGCAAATACAATAAAATGTAAAGTCGATTAAATACCGCATAAAATAGCCATAACTAAAAGCAGCAATAATTCCAAGCTACAGAAACTCTCAGCTGCTTACATCAAAACTAAAACATGGCTGTCCATTATGGAAGGTTGGTGCGTGTGTATGTGTGTGCCTGTGTATTTTTGCTTTGCTTGAGATGGGAGTGTGCTCCATAATTTGGGTACCATATCTGAGAAGACCTTAATTGCCTGATTTGCATGTATGACAGACCATGGTTTAATTAATCATGATTTGTTGAATCATGGGTTCTCATTCTGTGCGAACCCAGGACTATGGGTCGTTAACCACGAACAACCCACAAAGAAAATCCATAGTTTGCTGTTGGGTTGAGAACTATGGGTTGTTTTCAACCACGTGTTATTGTTAAGTGCCAACCCATAATCTTGGGTGTTGGGTTGTTTCACCAGGCTACAGAAGCAGCAGGCAAAAGCTGTAAAAGAACAACAACAGCTTCTTTATACGCCAATACTTCAGTGCCACAAAGGCAGTTAGAATACAAGAAGGGAGCAGGTGAAGGAAACAAATAGCCCAGCCTTCCTCAACCTGGGGTGCTCCAGATGTGTTGGACTACAACTCCCAGAATGCCCCAGCCAGCTCTGGCTGGGGTATTCTGGGAGTTGTAGTCCAACACATCTGGAGCGCCCCAGGTTGAGGAAGGCTGATCTAGTCCAACCCTGTCCCAAGTCACTAGTCCTCAAGGCTGTAATGCCCTGCTTTAAAACGGGCAGGCCATGCTTCATGGCTGGGGCATTCTGGGAGTTGTAGTCCAACACATCTGGAGCGCCCCAGGTTGAGGAAGGCTGAAATAGCCTAAAGACTGAGAAAACAACCCACTGTTTGTTTGATCATCTGCCTGGGTAGGGCAACAAACCATGGTTTAAATAAACCATGGGTTCACGTGACATGACAACCAGGCCTTTTACTAAAATCTTGCTTCTGTGACCGCTTTTTCTCTGCTACCCTGTGCTACTATTGGAAGCCAGTCTAATGCTATGCAAAGTGATTTCCGCATAGCCTGGTCATTGATGGGATACAATCAACACTAATGGGCAATTAGGCTGGGCTTTGTCTAAGGCCACCTAGGAATGCACCTTGAGTCATGGTAGCTTCAGGCTGCAGCTATTTTTGTCTGTGGGTGCCTGCATGAGAGGAAGAGCAAAGAGCTATGGGAGATTTTTAAAAATTGGTTGACAACCCTACAAGGATTGGACTGACATTGCTTTAAAGCTGGAATTGCCTGTGTGCTGGCTTCTGTACTCACCCACCCCATCATATTTATAATACATTTATATTTTTTTTATTTATTTTTATTCACTCAGTATTTTAACACTTACTTTTAACTTAAATTTAAATTTTACTGTTTTAATTCTGTATTTTAATCTTATAATCAACTTTGCTGTGTGGTTTTATCCTGGTTGCGCTTTTTATACTGTATTTCGTAATTGTGTTTTTAACCTGTTGGATGTTTTTTGTGGTTTTAATTTTTGTGAACCGCCCAGAGAGCTTCGGCTATTGGGCGGTATAAAAATGTAATAAATAAATAAATAAATACATTTAATTTTTACACTTCTGTCCTTTCTTCCACAAAGGTAATTGATCCCGTGATCGATGCCCTAAACTTCTCCTCGGTTGGGAAAGAAGGGAACAGTGAAACCAGGGCTGGCTCCAGGTTTCTGAGAATATTTGGGTCCCCTCAGTGACTGGACCTTCTCACCACCATCATCAACAGCTGCTATGGCTCCTCCTGTCTCATTATTGCTATCACTTGCTGCTTGACAGGCAGAGACCCAGTGGCCCCCAGTGTGTGCCCAACCGTGCCTACTTTTGACGCTGGCCCTGAGTGCTCTTCAAATACTTAAAAGGTTGTCACACAGAGGAGGGCCAGGATCTCTTCTCGATCCTCCCAGAGTGCAGGACACGGAATAACGGGCTCAAGTTAAAGGAAGCCAGATTCCGGCTGGACATCAGGAAAAACTTCCTGACTGTTAGAGCAGTACGACAATGGAATCAGTTACCTCGTGAGGTTGTGGGCTCTCCCACACTAAAGGCCTTCAAGAGGCAGCTGGACAAGCATCTGCCAGGGATGCTTTAGGGTGGATTCCTGCATTGAGCAGGGGGTTGGACTCGATGGCCTTGTAGGCCCCTTCCAACTCTGCTACTCTATGATCCTATGAGTGAAACATAGCCATCAACTCTGTGATTACCATAATCTGTCGAATTTGCTGGCCTCCAAAACAGGCTAGTCCTCTCTGCCTAGTCCCATATTATGGCAACCAGTAAAAAAGAAGAGTGCCTTCCATATCCCATCCCCTGGGGTAACGTGTGCTATCCCCTTGCCTTCTTTGAATTGCCACTTCTCCTCATTGAGGAGGCCGCGTTTTCCTTCCCTTCGCTTCCGTGATGCCATTTGTCGCCAGCTCACGTCTATCAAAGCCGCCCCACCGCCTGAGCGGCTCGTGGTGGCAACCAGAAGATAGGGACTTAATAACAGTGCTTGCTGAGAACCCGCTGATAATCCAGGACCACTGACGGCTCCCGGGCCGATAAGACCGTGCAAAACAGCCAGCTAATCTACCTTCCTGGCAGCGGGCTGAGGATGCTATGCTACCTGGAAGCCACGGGTGTTGCTAATAATGAGACTCCAAATGGATTCTTCTCCCAGACGGAGGGGAGGGCCAGAAAACAGAGGCGAAGGGGGTCTCACACACGCTGGCAAGGCCAGGCCCCTTCACCTTGTAGTGTCTGCATGCAGCCAGTTTCCCCAAGGCCTCGAGGCAGCTACGACAGCCGCCTTTCTCTCCCAGCCATGCAGGGAAATCAACACACACAGCTGTTTCAATCTCAAGCGAGAGATTGCTTTGAAAGTCACAAGATCAGAAGTTTTGTCTCAAGCACGTAGTTTTGGTCGGAACTGGAAGAACAGTTTGCTGCTGTGCAATTGTAGGGTGACCCTATGGAAAGGAGGACTGGGCTCCTGTACCTTAACAGTTGTATTGAAAAGGGAATTTCAGCAGGTGTCATTTGCATGCATGCGACACCTGGTGAAATCCCCTCTTCATCACAACAGTTAAAGCTGCAGGAGCCCTGCCCTCTTTTGTATCTGGTCACTCTAGGCAGGACGTGAGGTACTGGTTCCTCTCTATTCAGCCAGCTAATCTACCTTCCTGCCTTCAAAAGGCAGCTGGACAACCATCTGTCAGGGATGTTTTAGGGTGGATTCCTGCATTGATCAGGGGTTTGGACTCGATGGCCTTGTAGGCCCCTTCCAACTCTGCTATTCTATGGTTCTATGACTCCTGCAGCTTTAAGTGTTGTGATGAAGAGGGTTCCCCATATGTACAAATGACACCTGCTGAAATTCCCTTTTCAATACAATTGTTAAAGGTACAGAAGCCCTGTCCTCCTTTTCATAGGGTCACCCTATAACTGGCAACTCTTCCTGCCTGCCTGCCCTTATTCCATCATACACCTTTTTACATAGGTACGAGCCCCACAAGTTGTATTTCTTAGTTCTGAGAGGAGTAACAGTGAAGGGTGGGATCTAAGCCTTCCTAAACAAATAAAGTCAGTTTTTCTACATCTGCCTATCCTAGGGTGACCATATGGAAAGGAGGACCGGGCTCCTGTATCTTTAACAGTTGTCTAGAAAAGGGAATTTCAGCAGGTGTCATCTGCATGCATGCGGCACCTGGTGAAATCCCCTCTTCATCACAACATTTAAAGCTGCAGGAGTCCTGCCTAGAGTGACCAGATACAAAAGAGGGCAGGGCTCCTGCAGCTTTAAGGTTCTGAGAGTTCTTCCGCTAGCTCCTTCATTACTCTAGGATGCAGTTCATCGGGCCCTGGAGATTTGAACTCATTCAAGGAAATTAGGTGTTCTTTGACCATTTGTTTATCTATCTCAAACTGTAATCCTGCCCCCTCAACTTCTGCTTCACTTTTTCCAGGGGGGTCATAGACCCGTTTTTGGGAGAAGACCGAGGCAAAGTAGGAATTGAGCACTTCAGCCTTTTCTTTGTCATCTGTTATCAATTTGCCATCCTCATTAAGCAGTTGAACCACCATTTATTTCCTCTGTCTTTTACTACACACATATCTGAAGATATGAAGAAAGCCTTTTTATTGCTTTTAGCATCCCTCACTAATCTCAGCTCATTCTGAGCTTTAGCCTTCCTGACGCCATTTCGGCACTTCTGCCCCAATTGTCTGTACTCTTCTTTTGTAGCCTGGCCTTCCTTCCACTTCCTATATGTATCCCTTTTTGTTTTCAGGTCATCTCTAAGCTTTTTGTGGAGCCACTGTTTCCTCTGTTGTCTTCTATCTTTACTGTGCCTTTAAAATTTCCTTTTTTAAATACTCCCACCCATCCTGCACTCCTTTTCTCATTAGGCTCATTTGCCATGGGACCTTACTTATCATAGTTCTGAGTTTATTAAAATCAACTTTCCTAAAATCCAGAGTACGTGTATGCCTACACTAAACTTTTGTCTCCTTCATAATCAAGAATTCAAGTATGACGTGGTCACTTTCCCCCAGAGTTCTCGTAACTGCCACTTTATCCACTAAGTCATCCCTATTGGTCAATGTCAAGTCAAGGATTGGCGATCCTCTAGTTCCTTCCTCCACTTTCTGTAGGAGAAAGTTATCACCCACACATGTCAGGAATTTCTTGGAAGGGGCGCTTTTGGCAGTATTGGTCTCCCAACAGATATCAGGATAATTGAAGTCCCCCATCACTACTACATCACACTTCCTTGAAACACTGGCAATTTGTTTCTCAAAAGTTTCGTCCTCATCTTCTCCTTGATTGGGTGGTCGGTAGTAGACTCCGATTATCATATTCTTTTTATTCCTAGCCCCATTTATTTTAATCCAGATGCTCTCGACGGGGCTCCCAGTCTGATCCGCCTGTATTTCTGTGCAGGGATAGGTATTTTTAACATATAGTGCAACTCCACCTCCCTTTCTATTTCTTCTGTTCTTTTTGAACAAGTTATATCCTTCAATTGCTATATTCCAGTCATGGGAGTCATCCCACCAAGTTTCAGTTATACCTATCAAGTCGTATTTGCTTTCATGTAATAAGAGTTCAAGTTCGTTCTGTTTGTTTCCCATGCTCTGGGCATTAGTATATAGACATTGAAGACCATGTGTTTTATAGTCCGGCTTTGTTCCTACATTGTTGCGGACACTATTTTGGGGCACTATTGGAGCTGTTCTCTGTACTGTGGTGCCTTGGCCTTCATCCCTTGTTGCCTCGAGGTTTATGTCTCCCGCCCCCGTAAGATTCAGTTTAAAGCCCTCCTGATCAAGTTCTTCATGCTGTGGCCGAACACATTCTTTCCAGCCCTTGTGAGGTGCAACCCATCCCTTGCCAGCAGTCCATGTTCCAAGTAGCGTAGCCCGTGGTCCCAGAATCCAAAACTCTCACGACGGCACCACCTTCGAAGCCAGTTGTTCATCCGGAGTATTTTTCTTTCCCTTTCTAATCCTCTTCCAAGAACCGGGAGGATGGATGAGAAAACTACCTCGGCCCCAAAGTTCTTCAGTTTCCTTCCCAGAGCTTCAAAGTCTGAAATGATTTCTTCGTAGCTCTGCTTGGCGACATCATTTGTTCCCACATGGATGAGAAGAAAGGAGTATGTGTCCGTGGACTTTATGAGCTTCGGTAACCCTTCAGTCACATCTCTAATCTGTGCTCCAGGGAGACAGCACACCTGGCGAGTCCATGGGTCTTCACGACATACTTGGGTTTCAATCCCATGCAGCAGGGAGTCTCCCACAACGACTACTCTTCTCTTCTTCTTGGTTGACCTACCTTCTGCCTCTTGTTCATTGTTGCACGGTGTCTGCTGTACTTCTTCCTCTGCAAACTGTCCTTCAGACTCATCCTCCAGAAGCTGAAAGCAGTTGCTTAACACTAATGGTTCCACCGGTGCAGAATGCCTTCTAGTTCTTCTGCTCCTAACTGTCACTCTTTTCCAGAGAGTTTCCTCTTCATTGGCTTTCCTCCCCTCAGCATACTCCACTTCTGCTTCAGCTGGCTGTTGCTCTTCAATCTCGTGTGCTTCTTGTTGCTGTTGCAGTTCCACCGTTCGGTCTAAGAACTCCTCGTCTTCTCTTATTCTTTGGAGGGTGGACACTCGCTGCTCAAGTCCTCTCACTTTTTCTTCCAAAAGTGCCACCAGCTTGCACTTGTTGCAGGTATACGCCATGCTGAGCTCAGGCAGAAACACGAACATTGCACACCCTTTGCAGGTCACCACCTCTAGGGGCTCCTTTCCATCCATACTGTCTATTTCTGCTTTGTTTTTTTCCTTTCTGATTATAGTGGAATTGCCTTTACTTTGTCCTGTCCTCTCTGAAGGTACACAACTATATGAGGATGTCTTAAGGGAAAATAAGACTTTTTGGTTGGGTTTTGTGTGTATGTGTGTGTGTGTGTGTGTGTGTGTGGTTTTGTGGGGGGGGGGTTCTCTTTATGTTTTTCTTCGTTCCCCCCCTCTTTTTTTTCTCTTAGAGGCCTCCCCCTTGGCCTCCCCTGCCGAACTTCCCCTGTCAAACTCCTGTTTGCTCTTCCTGTTCGCTCTCTCTCTGGGAACTGGCTTACTTTTCTAGCTTCTACTTGAGCTGGGCCAGCTGCTCT
Organism: Elgaria multicarinata webbii; assembly: GCF_023053635.1. NCBI lineage: Eukaryota > Metazoa > Chordata > Lepidosauria > Squamata > Anguidae > Elgaria > Elgaria multicarinata. The sequence continues at coordinate 45,583,232 of NC_086181.1, forward strand.
TCCCTGCTTCTGCTCAGCTCCAAGTCAGGAAACAGAATGAGGTCACTGGGAAGCCAACAACAATCAACAGCAATCAAGCCACTGATTGCTGAGTACAGAGTACAGTCAGCAATCAGGCCACACCCCCTTCAGGTCCTGCAGCAACTCTCCACACCACACTCAGCACTCAGGAGCACATGGCAAGCACACGGTCTCTTTGAATTGGCAGCCTCCTGGATTTCCTTGAGGCTTCTCTTGTTCCCCTTTCCTTGGTCTCCTCTTCCCCTACACTCCCCCTGTCAAACTCCAGTTTGCTCTTCCTGCTAGCTCGCTCTCTGTTCGCTCGCTCCCTGGGAACTGGCTTACTTTTATAGCTTCTACTTGAGCTGGGCCAGCTGCTCTTCCCTGCTTCTGCTCAGCTCCAAGTCAGGAAACAGAATGAGGTCACTGGGAGGCCAACAACAATCAACAGCAATCAGGCTGTTACCACTTACCTCTTACCACTTCTTCCATTAAGGAGAGAAAGTCAGAATAGCGGCCTCCAAATTTGTTTTGCCAGGAGCCCTCCGTCTAGAAACATCCTAGGGACACAATCCCAGGCAAGTTTAAATGGACAAAAGTTCTACAACTCCCAGCATGCCCCAGCCAGCTGGGGCATGCTGGGAGTTGCAAAATATTTTTTTTTCTGTCTAAACATGCATAGGATTGCAGCCTTAGTCTCCAGGCAACTCTGCCTGGTGTTTAGATCAACTCTTTTCATGCAACCTGACTGTAGGAAGGTATTTGTCCCTGGCTGCTCCAGCATTGCAGCAGGAGTGGCCATATCTAGGGAGGGAAAGATATTTCCTAGAATCACATCTATACACACTCCATTTTTCTCTCCTCAACATTTCGGGAGCTCTGAAGCACAATAATCCTAACGTGAATTCTGCAAGATTCCCCTTTCTAAACGGTGGAGAAAATAATATTGTTTTAGCATCTTGTCCCCTGAGCCCAGCACTGGAAGACGACACCCCCTAGCCCAAACAAGACCTTTCAGCAGTCCAGCCAGTTCCTCAAGGGACATATTTTTTGCTACCAACAGGCCAACATTATTATTACCCAGGATTCCTTGGAAACAGCCAGATCTCTCTCTCTCTCTCTCTCTCTCTCTCTCTCTCTCTCTCTCTCTCTCTCTCTCTCAAACACACACACACACACACACACACACCAAGCCTTTTGTTACAAATCACAGAAACATCATGTGAAAGACAGAGCAACAGGAGATCCAGGGATAGAGGCAGAAATTAGAAATGCATCCGGGCAACATCTGGAAAGAAAGTGAGGGCATAAAAGAGCAGCCAAAGGTTGTGTGCCCCCTGTTCTTTTAACAGAGAGGGCTGGGTGGGTGGGTCAGGAGGTCAGCATTGTGAGGGGTCCAGGAAGCCCCCTAAACGGTAAGGGCAGGGGTAGTGGTGAAATGGGGATTCCTGCCTAGATTGAATCTGAGCCAGCGTTTCTGTGGTTTGTTTCCACATAGAGGGCCAAAACTGTATAGCTCTAGGGATGCAGCACACGCTGAGAGCGAGAACAGTCGCTGTGCCCAAGGCTGAGACATGTGACGTAAACAGACTGGAGGGATTGCCTTATCAATTTCATCCCCCGCAACAAACCATGGGTTATTTAACCTTCAATAACCCAGAGTGCCTGGTTCGGATGTACCCAGGCTTGTTGAGCAAAGCCAGGGCCGGTGCCAGACTATTTTGCGCCCTAGGCAGGTGAGCGGCTTCCAGCCGGGCACGCCGTTCCGAAGCTGCCCCCCGCCCCAGCGTCCTGGCTTCGAAGCCAGCCCCCGGCCGGAAGCCGCTCCTGGCTTCGAAGCCAGGACGCTGGGGTTGGGGGGGGGGGCTTCGGAACGGCGCACCCGGAAGCCGTCCTCTCAGAGCCACTGTGGGAGAGCGGCTTCCGGGCACGCCGTTCGGTGCCCCCCCTTACTTTGGTGCTCTAGGCCGCTGCCTCAGCTGCCTCTATGGCAGCGCCGGCCCTGAGCAAAGCACATGCAAAGTGGAAGTTGTGAGTGCATGGGAGGCAGCGCTCACACCCAGCCCCGGCAACCCGTGGTTCAAACAGCCCGTGGGTTTTCACGACGTACAAACGAGGCCACTGACTGAGCCCGCACCAACGCAAGTGCGTCCAAGCCCCTCCCCTCTTCACCGCCCACCACATATACATGTGTATTGCTGGATACAACTGTGCTACGTCCTTTTCATGTGACTAAAAGTCACCTCCCTGTTCCTGCAGAGGGAAATGAGTTGCGGTGTATGTGTGAGCAGCAATCTCTTTAACAGCCAGCACGCGGTTCAGCCATATAGTTGCGACAATCCTGTATCCTAAATAGCCCAGCTGCTGTTGAGAAATCCACATGACCTGGATAAATGAAGGGATATTTTACCAAAGTCATTAAAGACTTCGCACAAGGGGCATCATTAGACAAATTACCCAGTGATGACTTTCTAAGTATCCCATTACAAGAGGGAAAAAAACCCGCCTTTTTCTGCCAGAGTGTGGCGAAGACGCCACAAACCCCGGGGCCTGTCCGGCCTACCCATCTGAACACCTCCTTCACAGAGCGGTGGGAGGCTCAGCACAGACTGTACCACCCAATCCGTTGCCCTTGGAGAAGATAACGCTGGGGACCTGATGGTGTCTTTGTTCAAATAAGTTCCTTTGCAAAGTGACAGCTTGAGAAATAATGATTAGAAGGAAGACGTAACAGCATCTAATCCAGCTGTTTCCAAAATGGTGCCAGTTCTTGGGGGCATCTCCATATTATTGATACGCGCTCCTCCCAACAAGAAGATGATTAGTCATAGTAAAAAACAACAACATTTAAAGTATTTTTACGCCTCAGCCCTCAAAAAAGGTTCCCTGTGAGGCTTATGAGTAAAACAAGGGTTACAATCTGATAAAACACAGCACACAAGGAAAGGGGGTTGGGGAGGGAAGAGGAAAACGTAGGTTTTGAGCAGGGCTGGTGGAATAGCCCTGCTTTGCCTCTCATTTCCTGGGGACGGCCAATTCAACTGGAGCAGGCCCTGATGTTCCCTCAGCCTGTTCCTGCTTCCTTCGTTCCTTATTCTTCCCCACAGGACAGCTGATGTCAGTTAGCTCTAGGGGAGATGGGGGGGTGGGGGGGGAATGAAGCGAGGCCCTGATGTCCCTGAAGTTAGTATTAGTATTAGTATACCTCCCCAAGGCAGTGCACAATAAATCGATAATAATAATAAAAGGTGTCTGTCTGTCTGTCCATAGCACCACAACCATTTCATTACCTGAAATGTGGCGTGCATACTAAAGGGACCTTAGGGGTGTTCATTTTGGGATTATTTGCATTAATTAATCTTGATTAATTTAAAGGGTTCCTGTGCAGTAACCTCTTCAGTCACTAGGTGTCAGAATTCCCTAAACAGTGCACATCTTTAGAGGTGACACAGCATGAAGCTGGGGGGGGGGGGCAGGGCAGAATTATACAAATGCCCCCTCCCCCTACTATGGCACAACCCTTCCCTTAGGGGAATGGAGTTAACAGATCCCTCCCTCAGAGAACTATTCGGGTACACCATGGCAGGACCCATCCACAGGGGTGCCGGTGGACATGACTTCGCTCTGGGGTGAGCATAGTGTGTCCTATTCTGACAGCGCTGCATGTTTACTTGAAACGAGTGCAGTATTAAACTAAGGGTTATTCCAACCTGTGCGCGGCCAGATCCATGCGCTAGTCTGTAATAAAACCATACAACCATAAAGGCAACCTCTTCCAAGCCTGACCTAGTCAATCAACAGCCTTTTTGAAACCAATTCCTGCAGCTCAGCCCTCCTGCACCCCGGAGGCGGGAGAGATCATACCGTCCACGAGCAAATTCTCCCCACTGGATTGAATGGGAACTCACAACGGCCCCTTCGATTTAATCGGTTTTGCACAGGGAGATCAACCTGGTGAACTGCTTCCCGTGTTAAGGAGCGGGGAAATTCTTCCGCGAGGAACCCACACGCCTGGGGGACAGACCTGCAATGCTGCGATGGGATGAGCATGTTTATATCTAGCTAGTCCAGCCTTCCCCAACCTGACGTTCCCTCCCAACTCCAGGGATTCCTGGATGAGACAGGTTATCTTGATCCATTTCAATCTGGCTTCAGGCCTGGTTATGGGACAGAAACAGCTTTGGTCGCCTTGGTGGATGATCTTCGCCGGGAACTGGACCGGGGGAGTCTGGTTCTGCTGGACCTCTCAGTGGCATTTGATACCATCGACCATGGTGTCCTTCTGGGCCGCCTTGTTGGGATGGGCCTTGGAGGCACTGTTTTACAGTGGCTCCATTCCTTCCTGGATGGATGGACCCAGAAGGTGGTGCTGGGGGACTCCTGTTCGACTCCTTGAGGGCCTGTGGAGTCCCTCAGGATTCTGTTTTGTCCCCCATGCTATTTAACATTTACATGAAACCGTTGGGAGAGGTTGTCTGGAGTTGTGGGGTGCGGTGCCACCAGTACGCTGATGACACCCAACTCTGCTACTCCTTTCCACCCAATTCCAAGGAAGCGGTTTCTGTGCTAAACCGGTGTTTGTTGGCAGTAATGGATTGGATGAGGGCGAACAAATTGAAGCTTAATCCAGATAAGACAGAGGTGCTCCTGGTCAGTCAAAAGGCAGATCAGGGAATATGGATACAGCTTGTGCTGGATGGGGTTACACTCCCCTTGAAGACACAGGTCTGCAGCTTGGGTGTACTTCTGGATTCAGCCCTGAGCCTGGATGCCCAGGTTTCGGCGGTGGCCAGGAGTGCATTTGCACAGTTAAAGCTAGTGCGCCAGATTGTTGACCGGGGCTGGTTACAGGGAGCATACAACTCCCTTGTTAAAACAGCTCTACTAGCTTCCAGTCTGTTTCCGGGCTCAATTCAAAGTGCTGGTTATGACCTATAAAGCCCTATATGGCTCGGGTCCAGGTTATTTGAAAGACCGTATTCTCACTTATAAGCCTGCCTGTGCTTTGAGATCTTCTGGAGAGGCCCTTCTTTCAGTCCCACCTTCTTCACAGGCGCGCTTGGTGGGAACGTGGGAGAGGGCCTTCTCGGTGGCTGCTCCAGTGCTCTGGAACTCTCTTCCCGGGGAAGCTAGGCTGGCTCCCTCCTTGATGGGCTTTCGGAAGCAGGCTAAAACTTTTTTGTTCCAGCAGGCCTTTGGAGAATAATCTGGTCCTCCATCTATGTTAATGACTTATAATTTTGTTGTGTAATTTAAACTTTTTTTTTTTTTTTACATTTCTTTCCCTATGTTTTAAAATGTATATTTTAAACTTTGTAATACCGCCTTGAGGCCCAGTATTGGGCAAAAGGCAGGATACAAATAAATATAATAATACCGTATTTCTTCAATTCTAAGATGCACTTTTCCCCCCATATAAACATCTCTAAAAACGGGGTGAATCTTAGAATCGCGGGTGCGTTTATTATTTCTTAGAATCAAAGCTTTTTTTCTGTTGGTGGTACTGAAATTAGTGTGCGTCTTACAATCGATGGCGTCTTAGAGTCGAAGAAATACGGTAATAATAATAATAATAATAATAATAATAATAATAATAATATTGAGTTGGATTGCAGCTCCCATATTATCCCGGCGTAGCTAGCTGGGGGATTATGGGAGCTGCAGTCCAACCAATCTGGACAGTACCAGGTTGGAGGAGGCAGACCTCGCCTCTAATTAACTCCGGCAGTAAAGAACTTCACCTTTGTAGGTGCAGGTGCAGCGAAGTGAACCGGGGTAATTTACTTCTGTGTTTGTAACGTGGACGGTGCGGAAGTGAAGAACTTGACCGCTGGGTCTCCACAGTGGAGGACCTCCACCGGAAGGTCTTTCTCCTGCTCCTTCCTGCCCACTGGAATGCCCCACTGTGACATCACCCGCTCGCTTCCTCAACCAGAGCAGCCGTTTACCGGTCGCTTCCGCCACGACGGTCCTGGCATCCCCTGTGGCACATTGGCCGGTCTCTTCTCGCCTCGCTGCAGTAAGTTAGCTCTTGGGGCAGCAGGATGAAGCCAAAGAAGGGCCCGCCAAGTCGGAGCATGTGATTTCCGGGCAATCTTCAACCCCAGGCAAGAGGGCTGAGCCGGAGGCTTCGAGGAAGCCGTGGCTCATTCGGCCATATTTGTAGGAAGCCAGGGCCATGGAGAGGAGGGCAGACTGTTGTTCATTTCTCAGGGCTGGCCCTACCATGTGGCAGAATTAACCTCGGGTAGCAGATGTGACGGGGCGAGGGACGCTGGTGCGTTGTGTGGGGCAGGTTGGTGGGAGATTCAGGACAGATGAAAGGAAGTTCATCTCCACCCAGTGCATAGTTAAACTCTGGGAATCGCCACCACAAGACCTAGGGCATGTCTACACCAAGGGAGGGGAAGGGGAGGATCTCACGATATGCTGATCGTGAGAGCCTCCCCCTCAGTCCACACGGGCCACGAGACATCCTGGGCATCGCTCCAGCGAAAATTAAAAGGTAAAAACAACAACACGATCCCGTTCCCACCACCCCAACCCCGACGAGCATGGAGCGCCTGAAGAGCTCTGTGCCCCATGCCCGGTTCCCGGCTCCTCGCGTTTACTCACGAGGAGCCGGGTCGAAACCGGGACGGCCGCCCACACCTCAGGACGATCCTGAGTCCGCAGGGAAAATCAGGCTAAAAGCCATCCCGGTTATCCTGTGGAAATGGAGGGATCGTCCCTCCCTGTCCCCCGGGATCCCCTGTGCATCATGTGGACTCACAGGCATGATCCCGGGGTGATCCCGGGACGATAAGGCATCGTCTAGACATAGCCCTTGTGACGGCCGCCCCTTTGGAGGGCTTTAAAAGGGTGGTGGTGGATAAATTCCTGGAGGAGAACGCCATCCATGATGACTAGTCCTAATGATCATATGCTCCCAGTATCAGAGGCAATAGGCCTATGTACACCAGTTGCTGGGGAACATGGGTGGGAGGGTGCTGTTGCTTGTGGGTCCCTGGTCAACAGCTGGTTGGCCACTGTGGGAACAGAGTGCTGGACTAGATGGACCTTCGGTCTGATCCGGGGGGCTCTTCTTTTGCCCCCATGTTATCCCCAGCGCCCCCTAAGCTGGTCTGTGCTGCCCTCAGTGCTGCGGGGGACCCTGCCCCACTGCCAGGGTTGAGGTAAGATGAAACTGTCCAGTCAGCTTCTGAAAATGGAATGGGGGAGTGGCGCCAGGTGAGGCTTTTATAGCATCGTCGCCTTGCGTCATTCACACAGTTTCTTCATGGGGGCGTGTGGTCCAGATGACATCGCTTTCTTCTTGTAATTCTCCTGTGTTTTCCCACCGCTTCTTCCGTCTTTCCTATTACCACGGCGGGTGGGGGGAGAGGGTAAACAAGATGCAATTGCTGCACAATGAATGGTACCGCTGGGAGGCCTCCATCTGGAAGGACCCCAAATGTCTCGGGCTGGCCCTGTAGCTTAAATAGCACCATCCATGTACAAAAGCCAGGGCCCCAAGTCCCTGCTCCAAGGGACTTAAAATGGCACAAGAGAACAGGGGAGAGAAATGGAGGCAGGACAGAGTAAATGGGGTGCAATGGGGGGGGGGTTGCTATCATTTACGGTTACACTGCTGGGACCCCGTCCTGCTGCCAGTGGGGCCTTCCAAGCAGTGCCGGCCGCGGCCTCTGTTCTCCACAGGTGATGGCGGCCCACGTGCCCGTGGCTCCCGGCCTTCCCCAGATGCTCAAGACGGGCATGAAGTACTTCAGCGGCATCCAGGAGACGCTCTTCAGCAACCTCACGGCCTGCAAGGTTTTGGTGCGCTGCTTGCGCACCTGCTACGGCCCGCTGGGCCGCAACAAGCTGGTGGTCAGCCACCTCGGCCAGACCTTCCACACCTCCCACGCCGCCACCATCTTGCGCGAGCTGGCGCTGGAGAACCCGGTGGCGTGCCTGCTGCGCACGGCGGCCGAAACGCAAGAGGAGGAGACCGGCGACGGCACAAACTTTGTCGTCCTGCTGGCCGGGGCGCTGCTGGAGAATGCAGAGAAGCTGCTGAGGTCAGGGGTGCCGGTGGTCAACATCCGGTCCGGCTACGAGATGGCTTGCAAGGAGGTGTTGCGCTTGCTCCCCGGCCTGGCCTGCCACGTCCTGAAAAACCCACGTGACGTGGACGAGGCGCTGTGGGCCTTACAGGGGGTGGTGGGCAGCAAGGTCTTTGGCTACCAGAAGTTCTTGTCCAAACTGGTGGCCAAGGCCTGTGTCTTGGTGATGCCCCCCGACCGCACCACCTTCAACCCAGACCTCATCTGCCTATGCAAAATCCCAGGGGGCGGCGTCATGGACTCCTGCATCGTGGAAGGACTGGTGGTGTCCACCGAGGCCGAAGGGGTCGTCAGGCGCGTGGAGAGAGGCCGAATCGTGGCTTACTGTTGCCCCTTCGGCCCATCCGGATTGGAAGCCAGGAACACCGTCATGTTCCAAAGCGCCTCAGAGCTGAGGGGCTTCAACAGGGGCGAAGAGGAGCTCATGGAGCAGCAGGTTCTGGCCATCGCCAAGGCAGGCGTCAACGTGGTGGTGGTCGGAGGGAAGGTGGATGATTTGGCGCTCTTCTACGCCAACAGGTACAGGGTGATGGTGGTTCGGCTGACGTCCCGCTCGGAGCTGCAGCGCCTGTGCAACGCGGTGGGGGCCACCCTGCTGCTCAACGTGGCCCCGCCGGCGGCCGAAGAGATCGGGCACTGCCGTCGCGTTTACATGAGCGAGATCGGCAGCACCAACGTGGTGGTCTTCAGCCAAGACGGCACCACTTGCCCCGTGGCCACCGTCGTGCTGAGAGGGGCCACCGCGGAGTTGCTGGACAGCCTGGAAGAAGCCATCCGCGACGGGGTCAACGTCTACAAGATTTTGGGCAGCGACGCCCGGCTCTTGCCCGGCGCCGGAGCCACGGAGATGGCGCTGTCGGTGAGGCTCCACACCCTGGGGATGTACTACCCCGGATCGGAGCAGTACGGCATCTTGGAGTACTCGCAGGCCTTGAAAACCCTGCCGGCCACCTTGGCTGAAAACGCAGGACTCCCGGTCAACGAGGTGATGGCGAAGTTGGAGATTCAGCAACAGCTGGGGACGCAGAACACTGGCGTCAAGCTGGGCACGGAAGAGGCCGGCACCATCGACGCCGCTAAGGAAGGCCTGCTGGATCCGTTCTTGGTGAAGCGCCGGGGCATTGTACTGGCCACCCAGATGGCCGTGACGCTGCTGGGAGTGAGTGAAATCATGGTCGCGAAGAAGAGCGGAGGGCCGAAACCCCGAGAGCCAAATTCCAACTGGGACCAAGAGCCGGACGCCCTGGATTGAGAGGGATCGCCTCTCCTTCTCAAAGATGGCCAAAATCATCCTATCAATAAAGTACAATTACAGCAAAGAGGGCCTCTGTTGTCCCTGATTTGTACTAAAACAGCCAGAGGCCGCCATCTTGGGTAAGCAAGAACAAACAAATAAACAAATAATGAACAAATAAATAAGGAGCCAGGGTTCTGTTCCAATAGGGTGACCATATGAAAAAGAGGACCGGGCTCCTGTATCTTTAACAGTTGCATAGAAAAGGGAATTTCTGCAGGTGTCATTTGTATATATGGGGAACCTGATGAAATTCCCTCTTCATCACCACAGTTAAAGCTGCAGGAGCTATACTAGAGTGACCAGATTTAAAAGAGGGCAGGGCACCTGCAGCTTTAACTGGTGTGATGAAGAGGGAATTTCACCAGGATTGCCATATATATAAACGACACCTGCTGAAATTCTCTTTTCAATACAACTGTTAAAGATACAGGAGCCCGGTCCTCCTTTTCATAGGGTCACCCTAGTTCCAAGGAGGGGAGAGAAACCATTTACCGCACAATGCAGTGGCTAAAGCGTTCTGGGTTCTTGTCCCCACTCAGCCGTGACTTTGGGCCAGACACAGACTCTCAGCCCAACCCACCTCACAGGGTTATTGTTGTGAGGATAAAAATGGGAAGGAGGAGGAGGATTATGTAGGCCGCCTTGTGTTCCTTGGAGGAAAAAAGGCGGGCTATAAATGTAATAAATAAATAAATTAAAAAATCTGCAACTTGTATAGTATGCAAATTCACTAGCTTTGCATGTATTTATGGGGATGGGCTAAAATGTATGCGGTACACTGGATCCCATTTGATTCGCACAACAGTCCTGCGAGGTAGGGTACCTTGAGAGGAGGTGGTGGTGGGAGACGGGTTACTGGGTTTCGCTGCACGGCAGTGTGGACATTTCCAGAGCCAAATCCATCAACTGAACTCCACCAACTTTACACCCCAGTGTTCCTTGCCCCCACAAGCCGCCCCATTTCCAGCAAGTGCTTTTACTCCGGCTCCTCCCAGAAATGCAGAAACACCGTTATATCAGCGGCAACCAGAAACGGTCCTCCGCTTGCGCGCTCCTTTAAAGGTGCACGCCGTCTCCACCTTTTCCCTGGCCTTTTTCACCGGGTGGGGGTGATAAGGGGCTTGATACATAACAGGGCCGGAGGGCCAGGAAGACGGTTGCCGGTGGCTTCCACCTCTCACTGCCTGAGCGTGGCAGCCATGACTCTCCGGCAAAAGGAGCACCTGGGGCCTTCTGGCATTGCCATCCAAGAGCTGCAATTAACAAGCGCGCCTTCCTCCATCCAGGCGTCATTAACTAAATGGCCCTCAAATAAGGTCCGTCTCTCGGTAATCAATTACATTAACCCGCGTCAACCCGTGACTGGCATTGGGACGGCAAGCTGGCGAGACGCACAGATGTGGGGGAATTGCTCCATGCCGGCATCAGCGTGGAATCCGGACAAAGGGACCGTCTCGGGTGGGTTGAGGTTAGCTGTCTTCAGTGGATATTGCTGTTTTTATGCTTTTAAATTTTTGCATACCTGTTTTTAACGTCCTTTGTTTTTTAACCTTTGCAAAGCGCCCAGAGAGCTTCGGCTACGGGGCGGTATATAAACGTAATAAATTAATAAAATAAATAAAATTGGGCGACCGGCAGAGGAGGCGACGGAAAGAGAGAAGCCATCCGGCATGCGCTTGAGAAGCTGCCGTTCATTTCAATGGGGCGTGCGCAGGAGAACGCCCTGCTGGATGGCATCATGCACTCATGAGCGGGAGGAGCCGCGCTTCTTCCACAGGACTGCGGTGCTATCAGCGCAACGGAGCCATGCTTCCGACTGCAGCTGGCACATTTTGCAATCAGCCCACGGGGAGGCGGCAAAAGACACGCGGCCATCGCTCTGGGTCCCACAACTGCTCTGTCTCCCTGGGACACAGCAAGCGGCTACATCGTGGGGGGGGCAGGCGGGGGGGGGGCTCAGTGACATTCGCTTTGGCGTGGGATTCCATCTGCTTGCAGCCTCCGCTTCCGGAATCCAAGAGCAGCTTGGGACGGCTCTCGGAGTGCCCTTCCAAGAAGGACAGGGACTCTAGCCGCGCAACACAGCCGTGAGCAAAGGGGTTTGCTGGATTTCAACTCGTCCGCTCAATGTTATTTATTCCAACAAGGAGTCAGCCCTAACATAAGAACCTAAGAGGAGCCCTGATGCTGGATCAGGCCAAGGGTCCATCTAGTCCAGCGCTCGGTTCACACAGCGGCCGACCGGCTGCCGACCAGGGACCCACAAAGCTGGGCACAGTGCAACAGCACCCTCCCGCCCATGTTCCCCAGCAACTGGTGAATATAGGCTCTTGATACTGGAGGCAGCATATCGCCATCAGGATTCATAGCCCTTGAGAGCCTTCTCCTCCAGGAATTTATCCAACCCTAGGGTGACCATATGAAAAGGCGGACAGGGCTCCTGTATCTTTAACAGTTGTATTGAAAAGAGAATTTCAGCAGGTGTCGTTTATATATATGGCAAACCTGGTGAACTTCAATCTTCATCACACCAGTTAAAGCTACAGGTGCCCTGCCCTCTTTTAAATCTGGTCACTCTAGTATAGCTCCTGCAGCTTTAACTGTGGTGATGAAGAGGGAATTTCACCAGGTTCCGCATATATACACCTGCAGAAATTCCCTTTTCTCTGCAACTGTTAAAGATACAGGAGCCCTGTCCTCTTTTTCATATGGTCACCCTACCCAACCCTAGGGTGACCCTATGAAAAGGAGGACCGGGCTCCTGTATCTCTAACAGTTGTATCGAAAAGGGAATTCCAGCAGGTGTCATTTGCATGCATGCAGCACCTGGTGAAATCCCCTCTTCATCACAACCCTAGTGGCTGCAGGCGTCAGCATTTGAGTGACACCTGTCATTAAGTTTGGACTCTTATTCGTGTTTGCAGGACAAATACAAGGGAATCTTTTCATTTCTGTTGTGGTGTCACAGCTATCGCATAAATAAAGACACCTGCTAATGCCCCGTGGGGCTCAGGGTAGGACCGCTCTCCTTCACCCCTGTTTGGGCATCAGGAGCAGCCATGAAAGAGACGAAATGCAGGTGGAAACAGAGTTGTCTCCCCAAGAAAACGTCCAGTGGGGACCGCTTGGTTTATTTATTTCCTTAATTTGCATTATTAAACTGTCCAATGAACCAAAGTTCTCTGGGCGGTGCACAAATTAAAAACATAAAATACCAGTTAACAACAAAAGAGTGACTATAAAACGAGTCAGATGAAAGCAAAATAAAACTGACATCGGCACGTAATAATGCCAATAGTAAAACCAGCAACAGCGCAAGGGTCTAAAAGTTATCCCTAAAATCCCCCCAGAGAACAAAAAGGCCTTTTTACCTGGTGCCCAAAACTGCATAAGTAGGCATCAGGTATGCTTCTCTGTTTAGGTCGTTCTCTAAGTGGGGGGGCCACCACTGAAAAAGGCCTGCTGTCTTGTTGTCACCCGCCTCGTCTCGTGGAGAACACCTGGAGAAGCGCCTTGAGGTTCAGGCAGGTAAAGACGGGAGATGAACAGAACACATCAGAATGAAATTTAATAGGGATAAATGCCAAGTTCTACATCTAGGAAATAGAAACCAAATGCACAGTTACAAGATGGGGGATACTTGGCTCAGCAATACTACGAACAAGAAGGATCTTGGAATTGTTGTAGATCGCAAGCTGAATATGAGCCAACAGTGCGATAGGGCTGCAAGAAAGGCAAATGCTATTTTGGGCTGCATTAATAGAAGTATTGCTTCCAAATCACGTGAGGTACTGGTTCCTCTCTATTCAGCCCTGGTTAGGCCTCATCTAGAGTATTGCGTCCAGTTCTGGGCTCCACAATTCAAGAAGGACACAGACAAGCTGGAGCGTGTTCAGAGGAGGGCAACCAGGATGATCAGGGGTCTGGAAACAAAGCCCTATGAAGAGAGACTGAAAGTACTGGGCAGGTTTAGCCTGGAGAAGAGAAGATTGAGGGGAGACATGACAGCACTCTTCAAATACTTGAAAGGTTGTCACACAGAGGAGGGCCAGGATCTCTTTTCGATCCTCCCAGAGTGCAGGACACAGAATAACGGGCTCAAGTTAAAGGAAGCCAGATTCCGTCTGGACCTCAGAAAAACTTCCTGACTGTTAGAGCAGTACGGCAATGGAATCAGTTACCTAGGGAGGTTGTGGGCTCTCCCACACTAGAGTCATTCAAGAGGCAGCTGGACAACCATCTGTCAGGGATGCTTTAGGGTGGATTCCTGCATGGAGCAGGGGGTTGGATTCCATGGCCTTGTCGGCCCCTTCCAACTCTGCTATTCTATGATTCTATGATTCTATGTTCAGTCAAGTAACCTATTCCCAATTTAACTGTTTTGTCAAGTAACCTGCCCTACCTGCTCTCTATTAATGGGCCTCTGTGGTCTAAATTGGGTAGGATGTGGGTGGGTGTTCAGGATATTTATTATTGCATTTATATCCCACCTTTTTTTCTTCTTGCAATGAACTTGAGGCGGTTTGCAATAGTTCTCCATTTCTCCATGTTATCCTCACAACAACAACTCTGTGAGGTAGGTTGGGCGGAGAGGCTGTGACTGGCCCAAAGTCACCCAGTGGGTTTTCATGGCCGAATGGGGACTAGAACCCGGATCTCCCGACTCCCAGTTCATTATGTACTAAACATTACGCCACACTGGCTCCGCTTTGCAGCCGGAGAGCCGGATTAAATCACATTGGAATTATGCATGACAGGTGCTAGGTGTTTCGTTTTAAACTAGAAGTAATAAAGATGACTCTTTTCACCCATCCAGCAATAGATTCAGAAGAAAGGGGAAACGCTTGTTAAAAAGCAGTACAAACTCAGGACAAATGGAAGAGGGGAAAAGTCTTGCTTCAGAAAAGAAAACGGTAACGCCCCTCTCTTGTGACACGCGCGCACACACACACACACAGAGTTTTTGCTTTTTAATTTCTTTGCAAAGTCCGATTCCCCCAATCAGCGCCACAAACAACAAAAATGAAATCAAATTGTATCTGTGTTTCCATGGGGAGCCAAAGATAGATCAGAAGGGTGCGGGGGAGAAATGATGGGGGGGGGGGGGTGAGACCAGGCGGGGATGGGGGTGGGGGTGGGGAGGAGGCTGGAGGGGGGGTGAGAACAGGGAGCCAGGAGCACAGAAGAAGGTGTGAGGAACGAGAAGAAGCGAAAGAAAGGGAGGAAAAAACGGGCGAGATGGCAGGATGTGGAGAAGTGTGAACGGCAAAGATGGAGAGGGGGATGTGTGTGAGAGGGGGGGCGGAGAGGGGGGTGCTGGGTGCAGCTGGGGTGACGTTCTGGGATGGGGAGACAACTCCTGCGTGGAGAGGAGGTGGAGGCGTTCAGCAGCGATATGGGAGAAGCAGAAAGCCCACGAAGAACATCCCCAGGAAATGGTGGCCAGCTGGCCGTGGAACGGGTAGGGGGCAAAGCCCCCCCCCAGCAAACGTGACTCTGTTTCAGGGTAGCTAGAATCCCCACAAGTTAAAAATAGGAGCGATGCTGTGGGGGTCCCTTTGCTCAATGCAGGTGGTGGGTGCTGCCTGTGGTCCTCCGGAAAGGATGCTGGATATAGATCAGCCTTCCCAAGCCCGGCACCCTCCAGATGTGTTGGGCTACAACTCCCATAACCCCCAGCCAGCACCTTCCAGATGTGTTGGACTACAACTCCCTTAATCCCCCAGCTATCACCTTCCAGATGTGTCAGACTACAACTCCCATAATCCCCCAGCCAGCACCCTCCAGATGTGTTGGACTACAACTCCCTTAATCCCCCATCCAGCACCTTCCAGATGTGTCAGACTACAACTTCCGTATTCCCCCAGCCATCTGAGGATTATGGGAGTTGTAGTCCAACACACCTGGAGGGCACCAGGTTGGGGAAGGATGGCCAGGATTGCATTGGGAGGTGAGGGTGGGAGGCAGGATAATTGGGATCCTGTTCAATCACACATCCATTTTCCAAGCGGAAGGCCAAGGGGCAGTCTTAGCATGCTCCCGCGCCACAGCCAAGCCCGACAGGTTCGTCCCCATGCCCAGAGATGCCTCCTTACACCCCAGGCACGTTGGAGCCCTGCACCGGAAGCCCCTCACCCCGCCCCGCATGCCAGAAGAGAAGCAGCTGGCAACAGCTGAGAGGAAGCAGGTAGGCGGAGACTGGTGGAAAGGGGGCGGGACTTCCTGGCAAGCCGGTATAAAAGCCGTACTCCGGGAGGAAGGGGAGTTAGTAGAAAGAAGGGTAGGCCGTGCCTCTCACGTGAGCAGGGGTGAGGGAAGACGGCAGCCCAAGAGCCCAAGAATTATTTATTTTTAAAAGGTGAACATTTATTGAATACTCATAAGTGTCATAAGCTCCAGCAGAGACCTAGTGGCCGAGGGGGTGCGGCTCCCGGCAGAGAGATTCCTTTTCGCTCCTGCTGCCGTTCTCCCTCAGGGACAGCAGTCCTTCAGTGCAGCGGCAGAGCCGTCAGAGAGCACCCTGTGAACCATTCCCACTGCGTCTGGATCCCCCTCTGGATCCTTTCTCAATGGCCCCCTTAATTTGGCGCTTATTTATTTATTTATTACATTTATATACCGCCCCATAGCCGAAGCTGTCTGGGCGGTTTACAAGACGTTAGGGTTGCTCAAGACATTAGGGTGTGCCTGGGGAAAACCAGGCACACCCCTTGCGCACGCCTATGGTGTGGGAGAGTTGAGGGAGCAAGAGTTGTTCCGTGCCTCCTCTTTCGGAGGGCTCTGCTGGGATTATCCAGAGGGCGCCTGTTCCCACAAGTTGGGAAATGTCTTTGGAAGTATATTAATACGGATTTTTTAAATGTTTTTTTGCCCTGCTGAGAACACCCGAGAATAAGTCAGGGCAGAGACAGATTTACTTTTTAAAAACAACTCAGCGGACAATGTGTTTTCATGGCTGCCTTTCCTGATCAGGGTGAATCGGTTGGCCCCAAGCCCTGT
Organism: Elgaria multicarinata webbii; assembly: GCF_023053635.1. Classification (NCBI taxonomy): domain Eukaryota; kingdom Metazoa; phylum Chordata; class Lepidosauria; order Squamata; family Anguidae; genus Elgaria; species Elgaria multicarinata. Next base: position 45,599,633 of record NC_086181.1, read on the forward strand.
ACGGACCTCTAGCTGAAATCCAGCTGGAACGAAACCAGCAGCACCCTACTGAGATGGGAAGGCTTCGAATGGGGGGCGCGGGGAACAAACAAAGGCAGATGGCTGGAGTAGCCAAGGCCGGAGGGAGCGCGGGGGATGACCTTTACATGAGCCTCTTAGATTTGGCACACCTTTCTGATGCTAAATCAATCGAGGCGCAGGGGAGAGACACACACACATATATATCTATATATTTTTTTTTTTAAAAAAACAACCCTTTTCTTGGCTCATCGGCCAATCTCATTTCTTTTGTCCTCTTTGCTTTATGTCCGGGTGGCCTTTCGCTTTAGCCGGCTTCTAGACAGGTTCCCACCAGAAAACGCTTTTCACAGTGCAAGCTCCAGGAGGCATGACTGATTTTCTCCGCTTGTAAGGAGTGAACTTTTCAATCCGTCAATATTTAACTTCTCCTTGGGGGCCGCTCCGTTCCGGCTCTGTTCCTCTCCCCGTGTGCCAGTTTCTCCCCAAATCACACAGCCTCTCCTCTCCGCCAGCACCACGGCGTCGGCCGCTGGAATGTGTCCGACTGCCATAGTAACCCACCCGGCAAAGGCGCAGAGAGACGGAGATGTGGTCAACCTAGCATCGCCAAATGCCCGAAGAGGCTGTGCAGGGAAAGCCGCCTCCTCAGTTTGAGCGAGCTGAAGAGGAAGCGGGAATGGACAAGAGCAGGGCTCCTGGTTTCCTTGGGAGGCAAGTGATGCCCAATGGTTAGAGCAGCAGAAAATCGGAACTCGGGTTCTTGGGAGCTTAGTGGGCAAAAGGGGAAAGATTTGGGGAAGCGGCTATTATGAACTCATCAGCTCTCAGTCCTTGGGCTGGTTTTTCCCAGTTTGGTGCCAAGAGATGGCCACCAGCTCCTGTCATCTTTACCATCGTGTGCAACACCCTATCCAGGAAATGCTATCCTAGCAAACATCCCTTCGTACAAGAAGACATGCACAGCTGTGCACATGCAGAAAGAAAAATGGACCGTCAGAAGACGAGCCAGACCAAAGGCCTGTTTTGTGTGACCAGCCAAATGCCGATGGCGGCCTTTCCCCAACCTGCTGCCCTCCAGATGTGTTGGAGTACAATTCCCAGCACACCGACACATCTGGAGAGTACCAGGTTGGGGAAAGCTGGACTATGGGAAGCCAAGAAGCAGGGGGACATGAGCACTACAGCGCCCTCCCGCTCCTGTTCCCCAACTACTGCTTCCGGTACTGGAGGTAATTTTAGCCATCATGACCAGTCTTCTCCTCCATGAATTTGTCTAAATCTCTAAAAGCCGTCCAAATCTGTGGCCCGAGGAGAAGTAGGAAAGCAAAGCCTGGAGATAAGAGACATGACATCCTTGCAAGCCAGAGTCAGACCTCAGCCCAGAAAGTGGAGGCAGAAGCATCCAGAGAACACAGGGGGGAACTAGGCAGATTTTGCAGCAGCAAAACAGGCAAAGTGGGCTCAGTTTTGAACACAAACTGGGTTTTTCCGTAGCAAGCTTTGCTTTGCTTTGCACGATGCAACAAATTAGCCGCCTTTCCGAGGTCTCCGGGTCATTCGAACGCTTGTTCCGACGCGGCCCTGTTCACCCGGCTCTCCTCGGGTTTCCAACCGCTCTCGTACTCCAGAACCAACAAAAACACGTCCGTCAATACGCAACCCCAAAAGAAACAGAAGAATTATTTTCACATTGCGCGGACGCCGGAGAGGCCGAAACGGTGCCGTCAGAAAGCAAGCACACAAACCTAGGCATGATTCATTAGGATAACAGCCTTGTGGGTTTGCTGCCGCCAAATCTGGGAATTCTTTGTTTCTTTTAAACTCAACACCGAAGACCTTTTTACCTCTGTGTGGGCTTCTATGCCCAGCCGAGTCGGTATCACAGGCCGACCCACACTGCTTCCTCTGCAATGGGGCCTTTACACGTCGCCGCCGCCGCCACCTGGCCGGCTGTGCAACTGCCCTGGGGTGTGTGTGGTGGGGTAGGTGGGGGAGCAAGAACCGGGAGAGGGGGGGGAGCAGGGGAGCCAGCCATGCAAACGAGGTGAGATCAGAGTTTATACATAAAAGGGAAATGTCATTAGTGTTACTTTAAATGGAAATGCAATCAAAGGTTCCTCCCGCTCCTTTTGTCTTAATTAGGGACTATTGATACGTGTTTCTTCCTCTCCAAAGTAGAGTGCAATGGTGTCTGGGGATTAATAAAGTTCATCAGAAGCGCTCCCCCCCCCCCCCAAATCCGCCCACCCCACATTCAAGATCTCCCAGGTAGCTCCGCTCCCCCATGGCTCTCCGGAGAGGCCGAAGGCCCAGATGTAGGGCGGCGCGTCACGACACGGAGCTGTGAAATTGCACAGCCAGAAGCAGAGAAGCTGGCACCTCTGTGGGTGTCAACTCTCCCCCCCCACACACACACACACCTCTCACGCAACACACGCCCTGGAAGGCGACGTGTCTGTTGGGGGCGTGAAGAACAGGCCGGCCCCTGTAGGTGGGATGGACAGACAGACAAGGGAAGATTGCAAAAGACAGACCTAAGCCCATAGGTGCACAGATGCCACCAACACAAACACATGTCTATTAGCGCATAGGATTTCATGTGTAAACACACACACACACACACACACGCCCAGTCTCTCACCCCCGGACGCAGAGAAATTCACACACAGGTGCAATTCCTCAGGCTGAAACGGGAAGACATGTATGCACCCGTGCAGGATTGAACAATCACCCCCTCGCGCTGCTAATGACCTAATCCAGAATAACTCTGGCTGCCGGTCCTGTATTTGCCATCAGGCATGTGGATTTTAATCCTCACGCGAGCCCTGGGCCTGGGTTGGGCGGGCTGAAGGAATCGGCGCCGACAGGGTGGCTGAAACACATCAAGGGGACATTTGCCACGAGTGCGCACATGTGCCAACCCCAATACCCCGCACTCTCGGAGCTGCACCAGAGGTGTTCAGACCGGGCGCAGGCTTGCCCACAGGTGTACACGCACAGCCTGTAGTGGCTCTTTTGCAACCTCCGCTGAAAATAAACAGCCTCCTCCCGAATCACCTGGACCACGTACAGTCGACTTAAATACACATGAGTGGTCACAGACAATGGCAGCCAAGCCGGCGGTCACACAGCAGCCCACGGAGCCAGGCCTGCCCTAGACTTCCACGCCCTGGCTTGTTGGGGGGCAGAGAGAGATGGGATGGCGTGGGGTGGGGCGGGGCGTGGGGGCATTTACTCTCTATAGAGGTAACCAGCTAGGCTCCACCCTTTGTGTGGGGGGGTCCCTCACCCACAATTCTAACAAGAATAACCCAAGCCTCCACTGCAGGTCCCCTTTCATGGAGGGGAGGGGTCTTGGATGGAGAAACAGTGTGTGTGTGTGTGTGTGTGTGTGTGTGTCTCTGTGTGTGTTGTGCCTCCACTGCTGTTTACTTCCCCTACAGCTGTTCTACGTTCCTTCTACCAAGCATGGACTGTGGGAATGGGAAGGCATTTGCTGATCTCTCCCCCGGTGCGTGATTGATGTCAGTTTTAAATTAAAAACCGTATATATATATCCCCCCCTCTTTTAATAAAAGTCGGTTTCTAGGAACCTCCCCTCCCTAGTAAACCCCATCCCACCACCTCTACCAACATAGTGATGGACGTCTTCTTTGTTCCAAAGGTTTGCTGAGATCACCAGTTTCCAGAAGCACGAAGGAACTCTGGTGCCTCCTCCCAGCGCCCTTCTACAATCTGTCGCTGCTGCTTCTTTCCCCGCTTTTTTTTGTGGGGTGTTGTAGGGAGAAGACAGGGAGGAGGTAACGCATGCGTCAGGTCAGCTGAATTTACTGCAGGGACTGTCCGGGAGTCAAAGCTGCCCTCCTGGGTTCGGAGAGTGCCAGAAAGGATTACGGGGACATCCTTTCCGCTGCAGGGGGGGCTATTTATTTTTATTTATTTTTATTTTATTATTGCATTTATATCCCACCTTTTTTCCTCCAAGGAACCCAAGGTGGCATACATAATCCTCCTCCTCCTCTCCATTTTATCCTCACCACAACAACCCTGTGAGGTGGGTTGGGCTGAGAGTCTGTGACTGGCCCAAAGTCACCCAGTGGGTTTCCATGGCCGAATGGGGACTAGAACCCGGATCTCCCGACTCCCAGTCCGTCACTCTAGCCACTACACCACACTGGCTCTTCAGGTGCTTTGCCAGAGGGTAAAATCATGGAATCATAGAATAGCAGAGTTGGAAGGGGCCTACAAGGCCATCGAGTCCAACCCCCTGCTCAATGCAGGAATCCTCCCTAAAGCATCCCTGACAGATGGTTGTCCAGCTGCCCCTTGAAAGCCTCTAGTGTGGGAGAGCCCACAACAGGTACAGGATGGGGGGCAGGCCTTGAGCAAGGGCAGATGTTTGGAGCTGTGGGAAGCGGGGTGCGAAGGGACCCCCACTGACTGATGTTTTTTTTTTGCACAGCAGGATTTTGGAATCACCTTCATCTTCGCCAAGTCCATTTTGTAGACTTTTTAACGTTCAGTGTTTTTAACTTTTGTAAACCGCCCAGAGAGCTTCGGCTATGGGGCGGTATAGAAATGTAATAAATCAAATCCATCAAACCAGGCTGTGGGGTTTAGTAGCTTGCCTGGATCCTACAGGTGACAACTGAACCCCCCCAACATAGTTCAAGGTACGCTGAGGATTGGGCAAAGGAGCACGGGGTCTAGGAACACGTTGAAGAACAGCCGAGTGTGGTCCTATCTGTCTTGCCAGCCCAGCTGGCCCAAAGAGGTTCAGGACTAACTCAACTTGGCGCTCACCCTCCGTGTATATATACAGCTCTCAGCCAATCAGAAAGCCGGCTTGCAAACCCATCGGAAGCGTAGGCTTGGAACCAATCAGAGCTTCGCTTCCCAAGGTGACGGAGGAAGTCCCTGGTTCTGCTCTAGTGGGAGGCAGAATATGAGAGAAGGTTCATTAGAGCGGAATAGCTTGGAGCGAGGGAGAATTTCAGAGAATAGAGTGTAGCTGTTACTTTATTTTCAAAACATTTAGCCTATCAAGGGCATTGGAAAATGCATATTTTTAAACAGCTAGGCAAATACCACTAACAGAGAACATTCTCCTCATCAGCACTTGCTAAACGCTTTGCTGCTGCTTCTAAACCGTGCAATTTTGCCGTTGTCGGGAGATTCTTGTGTTTTGCTGGGTTTCTGCGGGGGTGGGTCAGTGGGTTTGGAATTGCTCCCGGCGTCTTTGGACGCAGAGAGTAGTTGCAGAAGATGGAATGTTTTGGGGGTGGAACGGATCAGGGCCAAAGCACTGGGTAGGGAGGGTACAGTTTACTGGGACCTGGAGTTCCAGGGCCGCCTGGTCCATTATTTATTTATTTATTTATTTATTTATTTATTTATTTATTTATATAGCACCATCAATGTACATGGTGCTGGAACCCCATGAAAAAAAAAACCCTGAGGATATTTCTGGAAACTTATTTCCCTGAATCTGTGTCCCTGTCTTCCAGACCATGTGAAATTTGCTGAAGTCAATCAAAGAAGCAGTGTTACGGCACACCAAGGTACTCAATTGCCGTCCCGAACCCCTTTTCTAGAACAGGGAAGGCGTGGTTGTGCTGAGGAACCGGGATTTGTGCTTCCTGACGTGATGTGCTTCTCTCTGAAGAACTACCAGTCCCAGAGTTCCTTGCACATGGGCAGTTAAAGCACCATTAACTATCAGGGTCATTGATCCCAGCGACAGTGAGAGCCCGTACTAGTGGTAGGATTGACAGGCCTGAAATAGATGCAAGAAAACGTTTGGTTCACACCCACACCCTGGCCGTATTGCCGTGTCTGGCTATAAATACAAATAATGAGATTGTATGTATGGGCTGGGATTATGTGTAGGAAGGGGGGCGGAGTTGCATTTTTGTACTACACCCCCCCTACACACACACACACACACACACACACACACTGGTACTTGGGCATTGGGTAGGGGGTGGCTGCAGTTGGCAGGAGAGTGAGATGGATGCTTGAGATTCTATTTCTGTTCCTGAATACTTTTAGGGTGACCATATGACCGGATTTGCCCTGGTTTTTGATGACAAATCCAGGAGGGGGAGGGGAAATCCGGATTTTTTCCAAAGAGCAGCTCAAATGGGAATTAACAAAAATGCTTATAACTCCGTCATTTTTTAAGCTAAAGACATGAAACTTGGCATGATGGTAGCTCTTAGGAAGGGCTTTAGTCATACCAAATTTGAAACAGATCTGTTCATGTATTAATTTTTTAGGAATTTTTTACAAATTGAGGTTTTAACATTATTTTTAAAATCGTCATTTTTAAAGATAAAGAGATGAAAGTTGGCACCATGATAGCTTTTAGGTAGAGATTTAGCCGTACCAAATTTGAAACAGTTCTGTTCATCCATTGATTTTTAGGAATTTTTTAAAATTTGAAGATTTAATTTTTTTTAAAAAAAATGTTATTTTTAAAGATAGAGATGAAACTTGGCACCATGATTGCTCTTAACAAGGACTTTAGCTACACCAAGTTTGAAACAATTCTGTCCATCCATTGAGTTTTAGGATTTTTTAAAAAAGTTTGAGGACAACCATGTTGTCCTCCTTTTGGGTTTCCAAAATATGGTCACCCTAAAGTTGATCCTTCTTTTTAACTGGAGTTTGTTAAGATGTTCTAAGGGGGGGGGGGAGAGGGGAACTGTGACCCATATTTGACATGCAAATCTGCATGGATTTGTTTGCTTTCCCCCACCCCAGTTCTGCTAATCAAGGGGAGCTCAAAGGTGCAGCTCTTGCTTTGCATCGAGGTTTGATCATCCCAGCATCTCCATCTACGCCTAGGAAAGAATCTAGTCTGAAAACTCAGAGAGCCATTGCTGCCAGTCAGTGTTGACAGTACTAGGCTAGATGGTCTGGGGGTGGGGGTCCATCTCCATCTCAGCTGTTCATCAATAGAACACACTCCACTCGGCCGCTGCTCAGAGATACCCAACTGGCTCCTGCGATTTCATGAAGCACGTCCTGCCCGTTTTAAAGCAGGGCGTTACAGCCTTGAGGACTAGTGACTTGGGACAGGGTTGGACTAGATCAGCCTTCCTCAACCTGGGGCGCTCCAGATGTGTTGGACTACAACTCCCAGAATGCCCCAGCCAGTTGGCTGGGGCATTCTGGGAGATGCAGTCCAACACATCTGGAGCGCCCCAGGTTGAGGAAGGCTGGACTAGATGGTGTTTTGGTCACCTCCGGGAGCTCAGCAGTTCTGGGCCAGGCATACATCACAACTCCCTGAGCTAACTGTCCCCCTCCCACTTTCCTTCTCTCCCCTCCATACAGATGCTGATGTAGTTTCACGCTTCCGTTCCTCTACCAGCTGCTTCCCTTCTTACACACCCGCACAGACTCAGGCGCACACGGACGCAACCCTGATCCGTCCCAATTAACACCTCTGAGAAAGAGGTGGCAAAGAATGGATCGGCTGACGTGCCACCGGGGAGACGTGTGATGAGGAACTTGTCTGTCTGTTTTCCCAGCCATTTGCCTTTCTGAATGATCCCCCTTGGCTAAGGAAAGGAGAACAGGTTCTCTTGGAGAGGAGGGGCGCGTAATTTCAAATAGGGGTTCGGCCCCCAAGCCCATATTCAGGGCCTTAAGCATGTGCCAACGCAAGAGTGCCTCTGAGTGTGTACAGTGTGCTTTTCATGGAACAAGCTGACGTCCTTGTCTGAAGCCTTTCCTGCACTATCCTCGCCCCAGAAGTAGCTGAAACTCAGCCCCACACCATATATCACGGGCAGCGTTGAGCGGCGAGCGGACAGGCCGTGAGGGGGCACCGCTGTGGCACGTGCCCCACTGGGGGCTTTCGCCGAGTCGTTCCCGACCAGCAACACACCAAGGTAGCCGGGCTGAGATGCCTCATGAAAGAAAAGACGAAACCTTCTCCCAGCGCTGAAGCCGTTTTTCAAAGCAATTTGCCTGGCTAATTTTGAGTCTCCGTGGTATTTTGGAGCTCTTCCCCCGACATGGCAGCAAAACCCAAATAAGAGATGGTTATTTCTGATCCGTCTGACAAGCAGCTGCCTGACCTTTTGGGGGAAACCAGCTTGCTTCTCGCTGACAGAATTTCGTCGAGATTTTTCCTTTTATTTTATTTTTAAAACCGAGAAGAGAGGCAGGTGGCAAGAAACGCGGAGCAGCCCGCCGGAACTGGGGGGGGGGGCTTCCGGAGGTACGGTGAACCGAGGCCCGAGCCAGTGTTGTGGTGCGTGTGGTGGTGGGGGTGGGGGCAGGCTTGGCACCGAATTTGAGGGGATCCTCCACCTGTGGTGGGCCCCCCCGTGGCTGGCCTACCTGGATGCCAGGGCCCACGTTCCAAACCACACTTCTAATCTCCCACAATCCCCCTCAGCAACGCTGGGTGAAAACAGTGGTTCGAAACAGCCCGCCTGGCACTGCACAGAGTGCCATGCGGTGTGTGGGTGTGTGAAAAACAGGGAGGGGGTACAGCATGGGTGCTGTAGTAGCTGTTGTGTGTGTGTATTGGAGGTGAAAAGAAAGAATGGAAGAGGAGCCCTGCTGGATCATCTTGTCTAGCCTTCTGGACAACCAGCAGCCGGTGGGAAACCCACAAGCATGACTTGAGTGCAACAGCACCCTCCCGCCCATCTTCCCCAGTAACTGGTGTGTATAGGCCTACTGCCTCTGATACTGGGGACAGCATATAGCCATCAGGACTAGTAGCCATGGATAGCCTTCTCCTCTAGGAGTTTATCCAACCCCAATCAAATTGGTGGCCATCACTACATCTTGTGGCAGTGAGTTCCATAGTTTAACTATGCACTGCGTGAAGAAATCCTTCCTTACGTCTGTCTTGAATCTCACGCCATTCAGCTTCATGAGATGACCCTGTTGGGTTCTAGCATTATGAGAGAGAGAGAGAGAGAGAGAGAGAGAGAGAGAGAGAGAGAGGGAGGGAGGGAGGGAGGGAGGGAGAGGTCTTCCTATCCACATTCTCCACACCATGCATGATTTTGTACGCCTCTATTACATTTCCCTTTTCTTGCCTTTTTTTTTCTAAGCTGGAGAGTCTCAGACCTTGTAACCTTTCATTGTAGGAGAGTTGCTTCAGCTCCTTGATGATTTTGGTTGCCTTTTTCTACACACACACACACCCACCCCGCAAATCCTACAATATCCTTTTTTTAGGTGTCGTGACCAGAACCGTACACAATATTCCAAAGGAAGGTGGAAACAACCACTTTAGCAGAGTACTGGGTTTTAGAAACATAATTCTGATGCCTTTTTTCCCAGTGCCCTGACCTGGTGAAATGAGGTGTGCTAGCACAGACAGGATCTTCTCCGTGGTGGCTCCTCTTTTCTGGAACAAACACATCTACAAGGCACACGATTGCTGACTTTTAAGCCAGAGGTGAAAGCCTGTCTTTTTAGTGAGGCTCCCGATTGATCCATCGATTGATCGATCGATGATCGCTGTACCGCATTCCTTTTTCAAGGATGATTGGGTTTTAGGCTGCAGAACGGTTTTCACTTCTCCTTATTTCTGGCGTGTGTGTTTAAATATGTTGACTCTTTAGCGTTGTAAATGTTTAATGTCGGTGTTTTATGTACATCACTTTGCTGACATATGCAGAGAAGTGACTAATAAATGCTATAAATAAAAGGATGTAAGACTTCTATTCAGATGCCTTTGTGTGTGGCCCTTTGAGGTTCGGTTGGGGGGGGGGTCCTTGCTCTGATCCAGCGGCTCCTCTTCCATTCTTTCTTTTCACCTCCAACACACACCCACACCCACACACCAGCTACTACAGCACCCATGCTGATGTCTACTGTACCCCCTCCCTGTTTTTCACACACCCACACGGCATGGCACTCTGAGCGGTGCCAGGCGGGCTGTTTCGAACCACTGTTTTCACCCATCGTTGCTGAGGGGGATTGTGGGAGATTAAAAGCGTGGTTTGGAACGTGGGCCCTTGCATCCAGGTAGGCCGGCCACGGGGGGCCCACCACAGGCGGAGGACCCTCTCAAATCCGGAGGACCACCACTACTGGAAGCAACGAGCGGCACAAAGCAGACGGGGTTGTCTACCCCACGCTGTGGTGTGGGGCAGGTGGAGAGCCCTATGTTTGGACTGGGGCTGGATTATATGGCCTTTTGCCCCCTAAGAGAACATCCCTTCCTCGCCTCCCCACTTCCACTTTGAAAAAAGATTGCGTCCTGCCTTCCTGCTGATTCCTCTCCATCACTCTCTGCAGGGCCCTGTTTTCCTTCCCAGATCCAGGGATAAAACCTGTAAGATGGAGGCAGAGGAGGGCAGTTGGGCCATCCTCCGCAGGCGGAAGGGAGAGAAGCGGCATCTTCCAAAATTCCCTCTTCTACGCACAACCACGCCCTGCCCTTGACGGATGCATCCGGCTGCCTTACACACACACCCTCTCCTAGCCTACTGGTTCTTAACCCGCTGTCCTCCCAGAGAACCCAGGAGTCCTAGCTTCAGGGGTCCCTCCCCCCCCCCTCCCCTGTTCTTGCAGTCTCACTGGGATGGCCGGGCCAGGGGTGAGAGGGGGGGGCAACTAGGGAAGGAAAGCCACCCTCTTCTTTGGCACAGTGTGCTTCCTGTCGCTGGGCAACAGGTTGTCATGGTTACCGTTGCCGTTGCCCAGGGCGATGGCCAGTGATAGGAACACCTCCCTGTGGGGTGTGGTGGTCGTGAATAGAGATGTAAAATTTCAAGGGGGGGGGGAGGTGGCGGTGTGGAAATGAATGCATGTGGGAAAACACTCCTTTCCTTTGGTCTCTCTATCTTTCTCTCCCCCCCCCCTTTTCCTGGGGGTATGGAAACCACTGGTGGAAAAATTAAATATTTGGAGTATTTGCCTGCCTATCCCTCTCAAGCCGGGGTTATATCTTCCAGGCTCAGAAATAATATCTAAAATGAATCCATCTTGACTTTCTGGTGTGTACAAAGGCAACCTGTGTTTGCAGAGAGGCCGTGGAGAAATTAACATATTCGGGACTTTATTATGGGAGATTTTTCTTTTCTCCCCTTTCAAGCCCACCATTGCCATAGTTTTTGCACAAGGCTGTAGGGCTGGGGTGTGTGTGTGTGTGTGTGTGTGTGTGTGACTACCCCCCCCCCCGCCTCATTTGCGTGGGGTGGCAGAGTCCATAGAAAAAATGCAAAAAAAAAAAAAAAAAAAAGAAGAAGAAGAAGAAGCAAAAGTCTTTCTTCCTCCTATTTTACCTCCTATACCTTTAAGTTGTTTGTGAATGGTGATGCAGAGTGTGTGATGGGGGCACCGTTATCTCTTACCCCTCCACCAATACTAGGGTGACCCTATGAAAAGGAGGACAGGGCACCTGTATCTTTAACAGTTGCATAGAAAAGGGAATTTCAGCAGGTGTCATTTGTATATATGGAGAACCTGGTGAAATCCCCTCTTCATCACAACAGTTAAAGCTGCAGGAGCTATACTAGAGTGACCAGATTTAAAAGAGGGCAGGGCACCTGCAGCTTTAACTGCCCAGATGAAGAGGAAATTTCACCAGGTTCCCCATTTATACAAATGACACCTGCTGAAATTCCCTTTTCAATACAACTGTTAAAGATACAGGAGCCCGGTCCTCCTTTTCATAGGGTCACCCTAACCAATACCCTTTGTACCTTTTCCTGTACAATAGTCTCATACATAAAATCTGCCTTTCTTTCCCCCATCACGAATTGCCCATTTCCCACCCCCGCGTCCCCATCTTGTGTTAATACCCCCACCCACTCCTCCAGGGGAAGGGGGTGGGAGCAAAACCCAAACGAACCACACGCAGATCTAACTCTTAGGCATCACTCCCTTTTCAAGAGGCAGCGCTGTACCACAGGGATCCACCAGGGGTCAGTGTGGCGTTATGGGTATTGGTGTGTAGTTCGTACAGCGTACACCAGAGGGAGATGTGTGTGTGTGTCCCCTGTTTTAGAGTTGGGGGACACCCAGAGGGAAAAGCCTTCCCCATCATTACCCACATGGGGTGGGGGGGAAGGATCCCACACTCACATGGGGGGGGGGAAAGATCCCACTCCCCCTTTGGCTGCATTAGACCTGTCCCCTCTCCTGTGCACCCCCCAGCCCACCCCATTCCCTGCCTTTGGGAGGGCCCGGCATTGTTCCTCTCTCTCAAAAGCAAGCCTGACCCATCCCAGCTGCAAGGGGACAGGACCCAGCGTGGAGTGTGTGTGTGTGATTGATGAAGGCCTCTTTCTCCCCCTGACAAGCCTGGCCGGCAGCTGTTGCATGTTGCTTTCGAGAGGACCCGTCTGTCAGGAGGGCCCCAACCCCTTCAAGGGGAGGTGGGCAAATCTGCAAGAGTATGGGAGACAGACGGACAGCTAGATTTGAGCCCCAAGGATGGAAATGGGGGGGAGGGGGCGTGCGGAGTGGGACGCAGTGGGAGTGGGACGCAGGCCCGGCAGAGGGCGAACATACATGTAACGGGAAGCAAACAGAAAGTTTTCTCCTTCCTTCATAAGGACTAAGAAGTCAAGGTCACGCCCCAAAATTGGTCAGTGATCATAGAATCATAGAATAGCAGAGTTGGAAGGGGCCTAAAAGGCCATTGAGTCCAACCCCCTGCTCAATGCAGGAATCCACCCTAAAGCATCCCTGACAGATGGTTGTCCAGCTGCCTCTTGAAGGCCTCTAGGGTGGGAAAGCCCACAACCTCCCTAGGTAACTGGTTCCATTGTTGTACTGCTCTAACAGTCAGGAAGTTTTTCCTGATGTTCAGCCGGAATCTGGCTTCCTGTAACTTGAGCCTATTCTTCCGTGTCCTGCACTCTGGGAGGATCGAGAAGAGATCCAGGCCCTCCTCTGTGTGACAACCTTTCAAGTATTTGAAGAGTGCCATCATGTCTCCCCTCAATCTTCTCTTCTCCAGGCTAAACATGCCCAGTTCTTTCTCCCTCTTCATAGAGCTTTGTTCCCAGACCCCTGATCATCCTGGTTGCCCTCCTCTGAACACGCTCCAGCTTGTCTGCGTCCTTGAATTGTGGAGCCCAGAACTGGACGCAATACTCTAGATGAGGCCTAACCAGGGCCAAATAGAGAGGAACCAGGACCTCATGTGTTTTGGAAGCTATACTTCTATTAATGCAGCCCAAAATAGCATTTGCCTTTCTTGCAGCCATATCGCACTGTTGGCTCATATTCAGCTTGCGATCTACAATTCCAAGATCCTTCTCATTTGTAGTGCGATGAGCAAAAGGAAGGACTTCTACACAAATTCGATAGCTCAATAGAGCTTCCATGATTAGAGGCACTCTGCCTCATAAGAACATCAGAAGAGCCCTGGTGGATCAGACCAAGAATCCATCTAGCCCAGTACTCCGTTCACACAGTGGTGATCAACAATCAGATGTAGACCAGGGACCCCAAACAAAAACGAGGAGAAAGCATCCAAATCAGGGGAGAAGCAAGCAGGAGACGGTGCAACTGCACCCTCCCACCCATGTTCCCCCCAGCAACTGGTGCACATAGGCCTCGGATACTGGAGATCGCACACAACCATCAGGGCTAGTAGCCATGGATAGCCGTCTCCTCCAGGAATTTATCCAACCCCCTTTGAAAGCCATCCGAATTGGCATACAAGGTGCTTGGATCAAAGGATGGGAGGTTGCTGGTGCACCCCTGCACAGCTCGTGGGTTTCCCGTGGGCATCTGGCCAGCCAGCATTATAAACTGGGACGGGCCATTGAATCCGATTCAGCAGGCGGTTTAGGTGCTTATTATTATTATTATTATTATTATTATTATTATTATTATTATTAATTGCATTTTTATACCGCCCCACAGCCAAAGCTCCCTGGATGGTTAACCTGTTGCACCTTGACCTGCCCGCCACAGAGCCCCTCCAAGCTGCAAAGGATTCTGGGGTGGGGGTACACAAAGGTGGATTTTCCCAACCTCGTGCTTTCCAGATGTGCTGGACTGCAACGCCCATCATTCCCAGCTGGCATAAGTTGCATTATTGCACATCGCCTCTCGAATCGATTCTTGATGAAGGGTGGTGTATATTTCTTTTTCACCGATATTAGAAGAGGACAGGGTGATCAAATGTTTCTGAAGAAAGGGCTCACAGGGGGCTTCCAAGGCAAGGCTTTGGATCCTGCAATCGCCCTGGCTCATTTGCGGGATTTTATCGGGGGGGGGGGCGCTTCCACTGGTCTTCCATTTGCCACCCCTCCAGTGTTTTTCTCACTGCTTCTTTCGCTTTTCTTTCTTATTGCAGAAAATCCCTTAAGGAGCTGTAGAACTTCCTTTGTCTGGTTCGGAGCACTCCGTCTGGAAGCACCCAGAGAGAGAGAGGGAGGGAAGGAAGAGAGAATGAGGATGAAAAAGTAGAAAGGTAATGAGACAGAAAGGAGGAATGGGCAGATGGAGAGGGTCGACGTAAGGAGAGCAAGAAAGAAATTGCTGGCATCTTCCTGCCACCTGATTTTATTTCCTGCTGCCCATTCTCACCACGCCAGGGTTGTGGATGAGCTCAGGCGACCTTCTAGGTCCCACAGGGCAGGGGTGGACAAAATTCAGGCTTGCAGGATCACCTGTATGTGTGTGTGTCTTTCTTTCTTTTTTTACAAAATCCCTGAGGTCCACCAACAGAGCCCGGTGAAAAACGTTGGGTCCGTTGATTAAGCCAGTGCCGCGTTGCACGAGCTGTCCACCGCCACGCCCACCGAACCACACCGGCAAGACCAACAGCTACAAATCAGGGATCCTTCTAACCTCATAATTTTACGTGTGTGGAGGGGCGTGGGAGCCCTTTTGGCGTTGATGTTATTCAGCAATTAGAAATCAGAAACCCAGGGCCAAGTTACTGCAAATCTGCCAGCGATCTGGGCGTGACTGCACAGCACTCAGCCCACGGTTTGCGATACAGGAGGGCGATATGCGGCCTTCCCCAACCTGGGGCACTCCAGATGTGTTGAATGGTGACTCCTAGCATTGTTCAGCCTGCCCTGCACATCTCGGGGGCCCCCAGGTTGGTTGTACGGTAGTGGCATTGGCGCTACAGGCGGGTGGGCGGACGGCCGGGCACGTCGACAAAGGAACCGTGCCGGACGCATGGGGAAAACACCGCTTGCGTGGGCGGAGAGTGACAGGGCCCTGCTCCAACCCGTCTTGCCCTCCTGTCCGCTTTGTTACTCCGACCAGGCGCACATCTTGTCGGGGACAAAAGGCCAGACGGGGCTGCCGCCCACGCTAGGCCGGTGCCACGTGGCAGCCGCAAAGGCCGGCGTGGGCGCTGTGACCCGTACTACCTGTCTGGGGCAGTGGCCCGAGGAATCCCTGGTGTCCACTGAGCCTGCACACAGCTGTGGGAAGAACCAGGGGTTCGGACGCCCTGCTCGAAGCCACGAGGCCCATGCGCCCCTCCCAAAGCAACCATAGTTTGTGGCTCGCTGGCTCTCTCGTTGCTACACGCCTCACTCCTCCCAGATGGAACCCAGGAGTCCTGGCTGCCTGGTCATTCCGGGGCTGGGAAAAGAACCAGGCGCATGGCGATGCGTCGGTTTCTGCCCCCCTTCTCAGGCCGCAAAACGTCAGTCTCCCCCCACCCCCACCCCAGAGAGGGACGGCTCCCCCTCCTTTCCCTAACCTCCAAAAGATCCTCCCCCTTTTCTCGATCCTCACGCCAGGAAACTGCCCGCAAGGAGCGTGCGGGAGGAGGGAATTCTGACCAGTGCAGCTTCTCTGAGGACCGCAACAAGACAAGCAACACCTGCCCAATGCACGCACACACACACACACACACACACGCCCTGAACGTTCAAGCGACAGGAAGGAGCCTCGTGCCCCATTTTTGCAGTTGGTCGGCCTACAGTGAAGCCCAGCTTGAATATTGTCCGGGATCAACCCCAGGCTGGTGGCCGCATCTACCTGGCCCCTGGCTGTGCCTTTGTGGCTTGCTGCTTCCCGAGGCCACTGCTAGGGCCATGGGGCCAGGGGAGGTGGTGGAGGGTGAGATTCAAAAGGCCGCGGCCCAACGCAGTGGTGACGGCGTCGGTGCCCCCCAGCGCCGCTACGAAGTGTGCGTTTGTGAGAGCTCACGTCCGGGTGTCGCGCAGGGGACTGTCTCGCCCCGTCACTCCCTCGCAGCAACACTTTTGAGAACTGACGTGGAGCCCCAGAAGGCAACTCCCGTGACCTATATTGAGGCACGTGGGGCCCGGTGCCTGCGACTCAGGAGTGAGGGCGCTTGGCACATGTTCAGGGGGCACTGCAGCGTTTCCTAGCATACTACAGGGCACGAGAAACGGGCTTCATTCCTAGGCTCTGGCGGGGAGGCCCTGCCTGTGGGTGCGTCTTGATTTCCTCTTCGCCCAAAGCAGGAAAATCGTGGGCGCTTGGGGAAACTGCGTCCGTTCTGCCCTTTGGCGTCCCAACTCGAGGGATTCCGGTTCCGGGGCCTCTTTGATTAATTCCCTTTGTCGTATGTAAACCAACCCCCCCACCCCTGGCCTTCCGCTGGGCCCCAGCAAGGTAAACTAACCAGCAAGCAGGGAGGAGGAGGACCCAGGAATCCTGCCCCCCCCCTGGCAACCACCACTGTCACAAGAATAGCGGGCCAGGAAGAAGGAACCCCCCCCCCTCCGTCTTTCCCAGTAGATCCTGGCCCAGGGACCCCCAAACGCCGGCTCATTAGCAGGGCCTTGTACCAAGTGTGGAGACAGGAGGAGAAACGATGACCTAATTGGGGAGTGACCCCAGGTGACCTCTGGCTCCCGGCCAAGCGGCTGGGCTTGCTGAGCTAATGGGCTCTTTCCTCCCCTGCGCCGTGGGCACGACTCCCCTTCCACTCATCCGCCGTCCCCCTTTGCATCCATCCTAGCATTCGGGCTGAGCTGGAGAAGACTGGGGTGGGCGAAGGCATCCCACCATTTTTTCCTGGGGAGTTCGATGGAAGGGGCGAGATTTGGCTCTCGATCCAGCGCAACCCTGCCACCGGCACACGCCGACCCGTAGCTGCAAGGCTAAGACCGCGTTTCTCGCACGACTTACACAGAATCATAGAATCATAGAATAGCTGAGTTGGAAGGGGCCTACAAGGCCATCGAGTCCAACCCCCTGCTCAAGGCAGGAATCTACCCTAAAGCATCCCTGACAGATGGCTGTCCAGCTGCCTCTTGAAGGCCTCTAGTGTGGGAGAGCCCACCACCTCCCTAGGTCACTGATTCCATTGTCATACTGCTCTAACAGTCAGGAAGTTTTTCCTGATGTCCAGCTGGAATCTGGCTTCCTTTAACTTGAGCCCGTTATTCCGTGTCCTGCACTCTGGGAGGATCGAGAAGAGATCCCGGCCCTCCTCTGTGTGACAATCTTTTAAGTATTTGAAGAGTGCTCTCATGTCTCCCCTCCATCTTCTCTTCTCCAGGCTCAACATGCCCAGTTCTTTCAGTCTCTCTTCATAGGGCTTTGTTTCCAGACCCCTGATCATCCTGGTTGCCTTCCTCTGAACACGCTCCAGCTTGTCTGCGTCCTTCTTGAATTGTGGAGCCCAGAACTAGACGCAACACTCTAGATGAGTTCTAACCAGGGCCGAATAGAGAGGAACTGGTACCTCACGCGATTTGGAAGCTAGACTTCTATTAATGCAGCCCAAAATAGCATTGGCCTTTTTTGCAGCCGTATCGCACTGTTGGCTCATATTCAGCTTGCGATCTACAACAATTCCAAGATCCTTCTCGTTTGTAGTATTGCTGAGCCAAGTATCCCCCATCTTGGGGGATACATCCACCCCAGTGCCCCGAAGTTTGCGGGCCTGTCTTTGGAAGGCAATCCCATCCCCCCGAATTTAAAAATATTCTTCAAGGGGGGGGGGCACCATTTTTTTTAAAAAAAAACCAAACCAGCCCCAAACAAACCTTTCGCTGTGTTAGCAAACTTTTAACATAACAACGTGAACGGTTGAGGCAGTGCTTCGGCGGGACGGGATTTCTGCACCCAACGCGGCGGCGTACAACCGGCAGTGTTGCAAGCCGATGTTTTTGTTTTGTTTTCTTTAAAAAAATGGGTGTGTAAAGTTCTGGGAGCAAGAAGGTAAATGTGAGAATTCTGTCTAATCCGCCTTCCCTGAGGAAAAGGCAATCCGAGTGCAGCTGATTTTTTGGGGGACCCCTTTCCCTTGGGGCACGGAAAAACCGATCTTCTGTCCTCCTCCCCATTCCGCAGTTGAAAATGCATCTTTAAAAACAGATGAAATAGTCCCTTGGCTCGCTACAATTTGCCCGGATGCGTCCGTGGGTAGGAGTCGGTCCGGCCTAGGCAGAAAAGGCCTCGGCTTTTGGCAGCTGCTCCTCTCCCCCAGTGCCAGGTTCTGCTCCACCCCCCCATCTCTGTCGGGGCACAGGACCCCCTCCCCGTTGGCTGTGCTGACACGCGCTCTCTTGCTCCCATTCCCAAAATAACCTCTCGAGTCCTTGTCTCATGCGAATACTGACAAGGTATCTGGATATGGCAGCAGACAGGCACAGATATATACAAAGGGTGGGTGGGGGGAGAGATTGCGGAGGTAGCAAGTGTGGGGGGGAAGGCGGGCGGGGGAGAACCTGTCACTGGTGTGGGGCACGCCGTGATCTGAACAAAGCTGAGTGTCGGGCGATTGCGCTGTTTTGAGAAAGCTGCTGTTTGCGTGGCAATTCTCCGGCTCTCCCTCCACAAGGCTCTCACTCCGTTCCAGCTCCCCTTTGCGTGTGCATACATGGGAACGGAGTTGGAGGGGGGCGGGCGGGGAGTCCTCAATTAGATCTCTGGTACATGGGACAGACACGGCCCTGGGGGGCTGCAGTGCCGCACGCTGTCAGAATCCATCACAGGGAAAGCCAAGTTTGCTGATCCAACCACTCGAGAAGGAGACAACAGTTGGGGCGTGCAAGGTCAGGTGGGGCACAGAACTGGCAGGCCGGGCCATTCTGGGCCAGAAAGAGACGCAGGAAACGATTAAGCGGGGGCAACCGAGAGACTCGGGGGGGGCACGCCCCCCGGAACTGCCAGCTTCCATTTAGGATGAACTTGGGCTCCGGGATAACGGAGTAGGAGACGTCTGCTACTTGCAGACGGTTTCGTCTAAAGCATTTTGCCTAAAGAATTTATTTTTCCCAAGCCTCTCCAGGCAGGCTCCAGTCATTTCACACAGAAATCAGTTTTTAATACTAGCCCTCAGTCCCTGAGCACGTGCAGAGTGCCTTCCTCTTGACATCAGGTAACCAAAACCCTCCCTACAGGTGTAGGCGGGGCTTCCAGGTCCAGAGAGGCTGTGCCCCTCTATTTTTAACCCAGATGTTCAGGATCTTAGAATCATAGAACAGCAGAGTTGGAAGGGGCCTACAAGGCCATCGAGTCCAACCCCCTGCTCAATGCAGGAATCCACCCTGAAGCATCCCCGACAGATGGTTGTCCAGCTGCCTCTTGAAGGCCTCTAGCGTGGGAGAGCCCACCACCTCCCTAGGTCACTGCTTCCATTGTCATGTGCCTGGGCAGCGATTCCCTCGTGTCAGATTCTCTCCCTTTTTAAACTGCACTTCCGGAATCGAGACGCGCTCCGCGCGCGCTCTGCCCCCACTGAACCCCCTGCCCTCTTTTACACCTGAGCGACAGGTGCAACATCACCCCCGGGCGTACGGCTAGGTCCATGGGGGGGCACCACAACCCCCTTGTAGATATGTAACGGTGGCGAGGGGGGAGCTGGTTTGATTTCGGTGAGGTTATCTTTAAATAGGGGGGAGGGGGGAGAAAGAAGCAGAGTCCAAACTAAAGCTGCACATGAACTTCTATAATCAACAATGTCCAACAGTAAAATTCCACCGACAAAGCTAAGAAACTCTCAAAAAAACCAAAAAAACAACTTCTGTTAAAGCTGAAAAAGACCACAGTTTTACCCCCCCTTTTTTTCTTTCTTTCTTTCTTTCTGTTTTCCTGCCAAAACAGGAAAACCTGACCACGTTCCCCCAGTCTAACACACAAAGTCCTGCCGCTTTTGGCATTCCACTAAATGTCACACACGATAACGCAGCTTCTTAAAATCCACCGGATGTGGCCGTTCGGGAATTCACAGTCACCATCTTCTCCCCAAAGTGAGACGACAAAAACCTCGGGGGGAAACGCAGCCCAGCCCCCCCCCCTCCCCCCCCCCTGCGCTTGTCTTCTCAGCATGGTCTGATGGGGAGCAGCGGCCATTTTGCTTGGCTTTTTCTTCTTCTTCTTCTTCTAGCAACTAAATAACGAAAGGCTCCCAAAATGGCCCCCACTGGATAAACAGCCAACGAATCCTCGTCCAAGTATTGAGTCCAAGCGGTGGATTCTGCTGGTGCCAGAGCAACCCCGATCCAAACGTCGGCAGAGACATGGGCCTCCTTTGCGCTATCCTGACCGACCGTGATCCGCAGAAGGGCGGATTAGGGCCACTAGATCAGGAGAGCATTGGGGGGGGGGGGGGCAATGATGAGCCGTGAAATGCAGACGTGCCCAGGGGGTAACAGAGGTGGTATGAGGCTGTGAGCGAATAGGGTGGGGGGGCTACCTCCTTAGCCCCTTCCCTAACGGAATCTAAAACGAGAAAAAGGAGGCACAGAGTTTGCCAGCAACAGCTCTGCACGGGAGCATTTGCTGAGCTGGGCTTGCGGGGAGGTGGGTGGGCAAAGGAAGAGAGCCTCTCCCAGCCTTATTCTGGGATGCTCTCCTTCCCGGAGTCTGAAGAAGCCCACAGGAATGGATGTGGGGCGGATATACCGCAGAGCCCGAATTGAGCTTGGCGGAATATCGAAATTGTGCAAGAATTCAACATTCCCAAAGTTAAATGTCTGACATGTCCTCTCTGAAAGACACATGTTAGGGCTGAATTGGTGGAAGGCAAATCTTAAATCTTGAGCGATATATTTTTTTAGGCAATAACATTAAATCCAACCCTTGACCTCCTTGGTTTTTTTTTTTTTGTGTGTGTGTGTGTCCCCACTCCACTCCCCTACAAAATATCTAGAGAAAACAACAGCATGGACCTCGGATAGAGGGTTGGGGAAAAAACCCAACAAGGCAAGGAAATGAATTCAAGCTATTGCAAGGATATTTGTGTGTTGTCTGTGTGTGGAAACTAGGCTTGAAATTATGATGATTTTTAAAACCTAAATTCACTTTGGCTGATGGAGGCATATGGAAAAGTGTGCATTCTGTGCTGAAACGGGGGCATCCCTGGAGCAGAACTGTGTGAAATGGGGCACCCCCTGACCCCCAGAACGCACATCTGTTGATTTCTCGTAGAATCATACAAGAGCAGAGTTGGAAGGGGCCTACAAGGCCATCGAGTCCAACCCCCACCTGCTCGTTGCAGGAATCCACCTTCAAGGAATCTATCTAGCCGCAGCGGACTCTACAGAGAAATCAACTGGCATGCGTTGAGGGCGGGCGTAGTCCAGACCCAGCCCTTTTTTCAGCAGAGTGGGATGGGTGAGTGGGTGGGGTGCTGTTGTCTCTGTTCAGCTCACTCATGTCCGACAGGAAGGGGTCCGCATCCCTCGTTCTGTTCATCCTCCTCAGGCCAAAATCCCCCGGAAGGAGTCCGGAAGGAGTCCGCAGGGCGGAGAGAGAGAGAGAGAGAGAGAGAGAGTCCTTGCTTCCTTTTTTGGGCAGAAGAGGGTCCAAGTTGCATTATCCCCCCCCCCCCGATTGCTGGGGTGGGGTGGGAGGGCGCGCCCAGGCAGCTGCGCCCCGGCCCCGTGAGTGCCGCATCCGGGGGTGAGCGAGAGGGCCGCCGCCGCCGCCCTGCTTGTGCCGAGTTCTCCCCGCCGCGGGGGTCGAAGGTGCAGCCGGAGGGAGCGGTGCTGCCCTCGACCGCCCCTCATACTTTGTAGTAGATGTTGGCGGGGCTCTGGGGGGGCATCTCCTGCACGATGTAGACGGGGTGGCCGTAGTCCCCGCTCACCTTCTCGTAGTGGGGGCAGAAGGCGCTGTCTGAAGTCCTGAGCGGGATGATGATGTCGCTGGGCTCCGAGCCGTTGTTGTTGCCCCCGCCGCCCCCGCCCCCCCGCTTGGGGCTGGTCAGGGTGCTGAGCGACAAAGGCGGGTGGTGGGATTCGCTGTGCTTGGCCCGGCGGTGGTGGTAGCACAGGGCGCCGGTCACGGCCGCCGCCACCAGCAGGACGAAGGCCGCTCCCCCGGCGGCGCCCGCGATGATAGGCACGTTGGACTGGGGAAGGGGGCCGTTCTCTCCCCCCACCTTCCCGGTGGTGTTGCCGGTCGGGGGTCCTGGTTTGGGGAAGGGGGAGGAAAAGAGGGTTTAGCAGAGGCGTCCCGGAAGTCTCATTGTCCTATCACATACCCCTTCCCAACCCAGTTCCCCACTGCGGCCCCGTTCAGAAGACACCTTAAACCATGGCTTTAACCATGGTGAATAAAGCAAAAAGCCTTATCCACCGTGGTTAAAGCCATGGTTTAAAGTGTCTTCTGAACACGGCCTGGCTTTCTGGCTTAACCACCATGGTTAAAGCCATGGTTTAAGGTGTCTTCTGAACACGGCCTGGCTTTCTGGCTTAACCGCCATGGTTAAAGCCATGGTTTAAGGTGTCTTCTGAACACGGCCTGGCTTTCTGGCTTAACCGCCATGGTTAAAGCCATGGTTTAAGGTGTCTTCTGAACACGGCCTGGCTTTCTGGCTTAACCACCATGGTTAAAGCCATGGTTTAAGGTGTCTTCTGAACACGGCCTGGCTTTCTGGCTTAACCACCATGGTTAAAGCCATGGTTTAAGGTGTCTTCTGAACACGGCCTGGCTTTCTGGCTTAACCACCATGGTTAAAGCCATGGTTTAAGGTGTCTTCTGAACACAGCCTGGCTTTCTGGCTTAACCGCCATGGTTAAAGCCATGGTTTAAGGTGTCTTCTGAACACGGCCTGGCTTTCTGGCTTAACCACCATGGTTAAAGCCATGGTTTAAGGTGTCTTCTGAACACGGCCTGGCTTTCTGGCTTAACCGCCATGGTTAAAGCCATGGTTTAAGGTGTCTTCTGAACACGGCCTGGCTTTCTGGCTTAACCACCATGGTTAAAGCCATGGTTTAAGGTGTCTTCTGAACACGGCCTGGCTTTCTGGCTTAACCACCATGGTTAAAGCCATGGTTTAAGGTGTCTTCTGAACACGGCCTGGCTTTCTGGCTTAACCACCATGGTTAAAGCCATGGTTTAAGGTGTCTTCTGAACACAGCCTGGCTTTCTGGCTTAACCGCCATGGTTAAAGCCATGGTTTAAGGTGTCTTCTGAACACGGCCTGGCTTTCTGGCTTAACTGCCATGGTTAAAGCCCTGGTTTATGGTGTCTTCTGAACGGGGCCAATATCACTTGCCCAGGAGATAGAGCAGTGAAAAATCACAAGGGGGGGGGCGGCTAAATTTCGCAAGGGCCTGTGGGAGGAGGGGGGCAAAAGCAAAAGGTTCAGATGGCAGCACTCGAGGCTTATGGTACGGGGGTCGCGCGTTTGTGGGGTCTCTTGTGAAAAGCCTCCCCGCTTGGAGAAAAACAGCAAGACGGGAGAAGCTGTGGATGAACCTTTTAACATTATTTAGGGTGCGATTACATGCACATTTAGACAGTGGGGGGGGGGAAGCCCTACAATTCACAGCATACTGAGAATTTTAGAACTTGTTTTTCCCCCTGCCTAAGCATGTATGGCAGCCTTCCTCAACCTGGGGCGCTCCAGATGTGTTGGACTACAACTCCCAGAATGCCCCAGCCAGCAGTCCAACACATCTGGAGTGCCCCAGGTTGAGGAAGGCTGATGTATGGGATTACATTTCTATACTGTCCAATAGCAGAAGCTCTCTGGGAGGTTCACGAGCGAAAATGTAAAAACATAAAACAACATTGTAAAACTTAATACAAACACACACACACACACACACACTTAAAACAGAATAAAACCAAAGTAAATATCAGGGTAAAAGCCAGCTCACAGCCCTAGAAATGCACTCTCACACACACAAAACCTGAAGGATTAAAAGCCCTGGGAAAATAAAGAGGTTTTCAGCTGTTGCCGAAAAGACCACAGCGTGGGCACCAGCTGAGCCTCTCTGGGGAGGGTCGTCCAAAACCAGGGGGCTGCCACCAAAAAGGCCCCTCTCCCTCGTAGCCATTTCTTTCACCTCATTCGAAGGGGCACCTTTTCCTGACATGCTAGTTTTCTGCATGCAAGGGGGTGGGGGAGAGAGAGAGAGAGCATACAACATGCAACCCCCGCCTGCAGCCTGATATGTTCGGTCCAGGAAAGAAACATTTGATTTTGTCAAGTGAACTTACCTTCGCCTCCCCACGTGAATTTGGGTCTTAGCTATCCCAGCCCCCACACACACCTCACCCTCCAGACTGCCATTTGCTCTCCCCCCTCCTCACTATCACTGAAAGTTCCAGGAAGTGTCACTTTCAGGCTCTCTTTTGTCACCCCCCCCCCCGTCACACACACACTTTACGGGTCGTTCGGAGAGGCAACAGAAGGGCCTGTAAGCTTTTCCCTTCAATGTGGACCAGGCCATGGGGGGCTCTGGCAGGGCAGCGTGGGGGGTGCGGAGGCCACCTCCGGAGTATGCGTGAGGTCCTGGGTTGAACCCCCAGCCAGGCCACCTGGGCCAGGCCTATTGTCCTCTCATCCTCTGACTGGGCTTGGAAACACCTCTGCCAACCAGAGGCTGGGAGGCCGGCCGTCCAGTAGGCCTGGACCAGGTGGATCGGGCCCAGATCCAGGCAGCTCCTCCGATCCCCTCCGCCTGACCTGTATACGGAGGTTATGAATTGCTGAGAACCTGTTGGCACAGACCCTTCCGAGGAGCGGTGGAAGGTGCTCGTTAGCGTCTGTCGACTCCGGTTAACGGAGCTAATTGCCTCCCTGATGCCTCCCCTGGCCCAGCCCGGCAGGGTTCATTTCAACCATCACTCCCAATAAAGATCAACCCCGGGCCCCTGCTCCCGGCTCCGTTCTCCTGGGAAGAGAGACAGGATCACAACACACACACACACACACACGTACACACACGTCACGAGGAGCCCCACCTGCGGCACCTTTTCACTTTTACCTGCCTGGATCTGAACCCAGGCTGGAGGGTGGGGTGGGGTGAAGCCCCTCCAGTGCCGCCCCCTGCGTCCTCTGCCCCACCCGCCTCCCCGGGGCCCGTTTTCTGCCTCGTGAGCAGAGCCGGACAAGCTGGGAGCCAGGACGCCTGGGTTCTCTGGGTGGAGGCGAGGTGAGGCGTGATGGGAGCCAGGACGCCTGGGTTCTTTCTTGGGAAATGGGGGGAGCCAGAAGGCGCAGGTGCCGTAGCTAGGCCCTTCGACTGTTCCCCCCAACGGGGTCTCCGGCCAAGACCCCCAACCCACCCCTCTGGGCCTCTCTAGGTCCTGCAGTAATGCAAGAAAAGGTTTGCAGAGGGGGATAGAATTCCCCTTCATGGCCTGCTGCTACAGAGGAAGAGTGCTGGGGGTGGGTGGGTGGGATACGGCCAGTGGGGAATCTCAGGCAGGAAGGAGGCATCGGGGGGGGGGCACATGGGGAGTGTGGAGTAGTGCAGGGAGGCGCCTACCTGGGTTCATCTCCTTGTTGGGCTCCGCGGCACCCGACGTCCCTCGCTCCTTCTCAGCCGGTGAATCTGGAATGGACTTCTGGGATTTGGAGCCCGTGTTGGGATCTGGGAGGTCAAGGGCAAAGAGAGAGTGGTGGGCAAATGGGGGGGGGGGGCAGCGCAGAGGTGAGGAGACCCGGCGGGGAGGGGGAGGGAAGGAGAGACACCCCCCCCAAAAGGGACAGGGAGGCAAAGATGCCCAAAGCCTTGGACACAAAACGTTGGTCGTCTCTCTCTCTCTCCCTCCCGTACGCCCCAAAGAGGTGACCGTCACTGTAGCACTGGCTTGACAAACGATAATGAAGTTTTGACAGTAGAGCTTCTCCAATGGGAGCAGCTCCATGATGGAGCAGAAGCAAGCCAGCTTTCGAGCCACACAGAATCTCGCCTCAGGCGGGGAAGGTGCATGCAGAGTTCTGTGTGCCTCGAATGGGGGGCGGGGGGAAGGCATATCACGTGACCTTTTCTTTGTAATTTTACATTTTGTGAAAGGGGGCGGGGGAGCCAGCAATACCTCAGGGGGGGAAACAGGTCAGCACTCTGAATAGGGTGAAGCAGCAGGACATGAGGTCACAGGTGGGGGGAAGTTGAGCTCACACCTGGCGAGGGGCGGAATTCGGATGTAACAACTGATGGTAACAACTGATGGCCCCTACTGCAGCTGTCACTCAAAATTTTTTAATTTATTTATTTATTTATTTATTTATTTATTACATTTCTATACTGCCCAATAGACGGAGCTCTCTGGGCGGTTCACAAAAATTAAAACCATTCAAAGTATAAAATAACAGAATCCTAGAATCATAGAGTTGGAAGGGGCCTACAAGGTCATCAAGTCCAACCCCCTGCTCAGTGTAGAAATCCACCTTAAAGCATCCCTGACAGATGGCTGTCCAGCTGCCTCTTGAAGGCCTCTCAGGTGGGAGAGCCCACGGCCTCCCTAGGTCATTGGTTCCATTGTCATACCGCTCTAACAGCCAGGAAGTTTTTCCTGACGTCCAGCCATAATCCGGCTTCCTGTCACTCAAAGCAACCTTTCCCATTTTGCAAGCTTATAGGAATCGCACCCAAGACTTGAGATGTCCAGAGGGGTTGACTTGGTGAGCTTTAAGCTGGGCGAGGGGAGGAGGGTTTCATATGCAGGCTGTGGGGTGGGGGTGGGGGAATTGGGAAAGAGGGCTGAGAGAAAAGAAGGGGGACGTGGACTGCAGTCTGGGGACTTGAAGGGTGAGAACTCCCCTTCCTCTTCCTCAATGCTTCCCTGTGTGAGATCCCTTTCCCATGGCTTCTCAATGACTGGGGAGCCACTGGCTCATCCAAGTCACCCAGCCAGTGCCCCAGGCCTCACTGGTGTGCAGTTCCCAAACGGAGGCTGCACAGCAAAAAAGCAAAGGATCCAAGTACCCAGGAGTCCTGGCAGCGGAGGCGGTGCCTGGACACGTGGTAGCTGGCCCACTCTTGCCTCTCCCAAAGGACGTGAAAATCCTCATTCCCAGCCCACCTGCCTCCACTCTCCCCCCCCTGCCCCCAGGAAGGTCTGGCTCCCAGAATGCACTGCTCTAGCACCACAGACCCCGCCGCAAATGCATCCCACTCCTGCCTCGCGGAGAGGCCAGGACTTCAACACCCCGTCCTTTGCCCCTTTGCCCACTTACGCTGTCCGACTTTCAAGACGACTTTCATGCCCTTGGAGAGGCAGGCGCCCCCTTTCATGTTCTCAAGACCTTCCTTGGTCCCATCTGACGTTGCTGTGTGGGAGGAAGGAGAGAGAGAGAGAGACAGAGATGAGCTCTTGTCGTTGGTTGGACTACTGCCATGCCTTGTTCGGAGGGCGGCCCTTGAACACTGGAAACTCCAGCTTGTAAAAAAAACAGGTTTCCCCAATACTTCAGGGCCAAGAGGTGGGAGGGCATTTCACTGTTTCTTAAGCCGCTGGCCCATTTTCGTACACAGTTCTGCATGGCTCCGGATCAGGGTACCTGAAGGACACCTGAAATCACCTGAGGGTCCTCTCTGTGGCGCTACTGCCGGCAGAAGCGAAATAGATGAGTGGCAACGGGAGGGGGGGGAGGTTGTCAAGGGCGGCAGCCCTTTTACGAAAACTCGCTTTGTCTCGACTTTGCTAACTTTACAACGCCAGGCAAATTTCTTTCTTTCTTTTTTAAAACCTTCCCCGGACTTTTTAATTGTTAAAACTGTCATGGTTTTATTTGCTACAGGTTTTTAACACACACACACACACACACACATATATATATATATATATTCCATTACGGACACATGATGATACTTGTTTTAATTTTATTGCATAGGACCTCAAAATGCCTTGTGCCAGGCAAAAGGGCCGGGCGGATACGTTCGGTGCTGGGCTTCCCTGTTCGTCTGGGCGTGTGGGGTGTGTGCGTGTGTGTGTGAAGAAGACCTCAGGCCTCAAAGGACCAGCTTCGATTCCTTTAATCGCCCCAGATGGGCAAAAGCAGACCTTGATATTAAGAGGATTGTTCTGAGGATTAGGCCACGGGGTGGGGGAGAATGCAGAGGTGACCCCCTCCCCACTCCAAGCTGACTCCTGCCCAGCAACCCTGGTTCCCATCAACAGCCCCTTGGTCTCCCCCCACCCCTCTAAAGCCGCAGGATTCTCTGCAGGGTCATTTAATATTTAAACAAGACGTTTTAATGTTTGCACAGACAAAGTTCCCCTCGTGATCTGTTAATAAGCCAGCCACTGCAGCGATGAGCAAGGGTCGGTTTTTCCTCCGCGCACCTGCTCTGCCTAAGCCTGCCAGAGCTGCGGAGAGAACCCAGGTGTCCAGGCAGGCAAGAAGCCTCCCCCGACACCCCTCAGGCCTCGGCGTGGGACAACAGAATCCCAAATTCAGGCTTGCCCAGACATAGTAGTCCCGACAACACTTGTGGCCCTCAGGAAGAGCCGGGATCTGTGTGTGTGTGTGTGTGTGTGTGTGTGTGGTGAGAGGACGCGGCAAGATTTGGCCCAAACCCAACCAGGAGAGACACAACGAGGAAAAGGGCGCTCCGACGGGCCCTGCTTCAGCTGACCCAAATCTGTCCAGTTGCAGACGAGCGTCGCGTGGCGCTTAGCAGAATTAGCTGTGAAGTCCTCAGCTTGGTCTCACCCAGCCCCAAACTCGCCGCCTCTCAGTCCTCCTGCCATCTGCAGAAGGAGCGGGATCACACCGGCCGAGGAATGAGTGTCACTGGCAGCCATGAAATGAGGGCAGCTGCAGCCCAGCACTCCTGAGCGGGCGCCAGGTTGGGGAAGGCTAGTCTAAACCAACCCGCAGCCAAAGGTGGGGGCACCCAGCAGCCCCCCACCCCAGCAACCGAACCGCTTAATCCAAAGCTTGGGGGTTCTTTTAGATCAGCCTTCCTCAACCTGGGGCGCTCCAGATGTGTTGGACTACAACTCCCAGAATGCCCCAGCCAGCTGGCTGGGGCATTCTGGGAGATGCAGTCCAACACATCTGGAGCGCCCCAGGTTGAGGAAGGCTGTTTTAGATCCATCATTGTCACTTGAGGCTCAGGTGACCTCGGTGGCATGGAGTGCCTTCTACAAACAGGGCCCAGCTACACCCCTATCTGGACAGGGATAACCTGGCTTCAGTTGTCCATGCTCTGGTAACCTCCAAGTTAGATTACTGCAATGCGATCTACGTAGGGCTGCCTTTGAAGATGGTTCGGAAGCTGCAGCTCGAGCAAAATGCAGCGGCCAGATGGATTTTGGGAACCAGAAGGTTCGACCATATAACCCCTGCTCTGGTCTGCTTGCACTGGCTGCCTGTATGTTTCCGAGCCCAATTCAAGGTGCTGGTTTTGACCTATAAAGCCCTACACAGCTTGGGACCACAATACCTGATGGAATGCCTCTCCCGACGTGAATATACCCGGTCACTACGTTCAACATCTAAGGTCCTCCTCCGGGTGCCTACTCCGAGAGAAGCTCGGAGTGTAGCAACGAGGGACAGGGCCTTTTCAGTGGTGGCTCCCAGACTCTGGAATGATCTCCCTGACAAGGTTCGCCTGGCACCAATGCTGCTATCTTTCCGGCACCAGGTTAAGACTTTCCTCTTTGCCCAGGCATATGACGGCACATCTTAATCACCCACATGTTTAGTTTTTTTTAACGGTGTTTAATGCTTTATGTGTGTATGTTCTGTGTTTTAGAATTTTAAATTTTGTATACTCATTTTTATCTTAATTTTAGAATTTCTGTAAACCGCCCAGAGAGCCCTGGCTATGGGGGCGGTATATAAGTGCAATAAATAAATAAATAAAACGCAAAGCCGGTGGAGGAGAAGCAGGCCGTACAACTCATACAACTGGGCCCAGCAGATCGGGCATTTTGGCTCCTGCTGCAGACCTCGAAGGCTTAAGCTTTTCACTGGCCTATTCCGAAAAAGGCAAAGCCGTGGAAATCCAGCCGGGTGCTGGAATGCTAGAATTCACACGGCTCCCTTCCCACAAGAAAGGCTCAAAGCAAAACCCAGGGCCAACCCCTGGGCAGGCAAAAAGCCCGCTGGTGTTCTCCCTCCTCTCTGGGTGAGTCCAGGCAGAGTTCGGGCATCAACAGAGCTCAGAAGCCATCAGTATAATTTCCCAGAATGCCCAGGATACAATCATCAGCATTGTGGGAAATTAAAATGGCTTCAGAGCAGTGTAAAAGACATTTAGACGGTGTGTGTGTGTGTCAGGGTCAGGGCTGGCATCACTTGCGGACCCTGCTGGGACACTGGGCCCCCCAGCACCTGGAAAAGGATGCAGGCCTGGCAAAAAACATTAGACACCCTTTCACTTAAAAACATACTTCACATTCTCAGTCCAGAAGACGTTAGGACAAAGGTACTCAAGATCGCTTTGTGTGGCTTAATTGCTCCTGAACACCCTTTAAAACAGGGGTGCACAGAAACCCTTCTCATTCTGCAGAGATTGTCGGGGTGGGGCGCGTTCCCATGGTGCATGGGGCTGCTGAAGGCAAAAAGGGGGCAGAGCCAATTTATTTATTTATTTATTTTTGCATTTATATCCTGGCTTTTTTCCCTCCAAAGAACCCAAGGCGGCCTACATAATCCTCCTCCTCTCCGTTTTATCCTCACAACAACAACCCTGCGAGGTAGGCTGGGCTGAGAGCCTGCGACTGGCCCAAAGTCACCCAGTGGGTTTCCATGGCCGAGTGGGGACTAGAACCCGGGTCTCCCGACTCCCAGTCCAACACTCTAACCACTACACCACACTGCATACCCCCCCCAAGATCTCCCTGCCAGTCACTAAACCTTAGTGGTTCAACTTTTTAGAATGGGAGGTGGGGTCCAGGGCCGAGGGGCAGGATGACCTGGGGAACCCCAGAGGGCTGCATTGGGACCCCTGCTTTAAAAAAAAAAACCATGGGGCTTCCCCACCTGTTCAGGGCATCCTGATGGGTGAAGCAGGGACGCTCTCCTTTTCGGGCGTCAGCTTTTCCGGACTCTTTTCCCAAGGGGACTTATTTGGTCTCCGCAAACCTACAACCTGGACCCTTGGTTCTCACTCTGGAAGGGGAAGTGGGCCCTAATGGTAAAAAGCATGTGTGTGTGTGTTGGGGGGGATGTTTTGCGTGCACTCAGCGCAGGAGTCTCTCGCCGGCAGCTGCCGTGGGCGCTGGGAAGCAGGGCCCGTCGGTTCGGGTTAGACGCGCTCGGCTGAGCCCTCACAAAGAACGCGCCCGGCCAGTGTGGGGGCCACCTTGAAAGAGGCTGCAGGGAGGACCGGCCCGAGAGACGGACACGCTCAGCACCGCCGAAATGAAGGCCGCAGCCTGCCCGGTGCCCTCCGGAAGGATCCGCTGTGAACCAAACTCGTCAACGTGTCACGGACAGACCGTGCCATTTCTTCCCCTTTCCTGCTGTGCACCCCGTATCGTTTAACCACCATCGTTTTATAGTGACTCCCCCGTGCCTTGCACATGCTCAGAGGCACCTTCCTCCTGGCACGGGAAGAATTATGTTTTGTTTATTTATTTCTACTCCACCCTTCTATAAAAATAATCAAGGAGGCTTAAAAGAGGTCCTAGGGTGCAAGTTGAGCTCTGGAGCCTTTGCTTACGCTCCTGAGCTGCAGCCTCTCCTGAAGGGGTCTTCAGGGGTCTGGAAACAAAGCCCTATGAAGAGAGACTGAAAGAACTGGGCATGTTTAGCCTGGAGAAGAGAAGATGGAGGGGAGACATGAGAGCACTCTTCAAATACTTAAAAGGATGTCACACAGAGGAGGGCCAGAATCTCTTCTCAATCCTCCCAGAGTGCAGGACACGGAATAACGGGCTCAAGTGACAGGAAGCCAGATTCCAGCTGGACATCAGGAAAAACTTCCTGACTGTTAGAGCAGTACGACAACGGAAGCAGTGACCTAGGGAGGTCGTGGGCTCTCTCACCCTAGAGGCCTTCAAGAGGCAGCTGGACAACCCTCTGTCAGGGATGCTTTAGGGTGGATTCCTGCATTGAGCAGGGGGTTGGACTCGATGGCCTTGTAGGCCCCTTCCAACTCTGCTATTCTATGATTCTATGATTCTAAGGCCAACTTTTTACAGCCCTCGTCTGTCTCCTTCCTCTTCCATCACTTCCTGTCCTGGACGGCCCCCGTCAGCCCCATCTCTCTTCCCCCATCCCGTTACCCGTGCTGCCCCCCGCCTTCCCTTCCGCTCAGCTGTCTAGCGCACTCCCCTCATGCTTGGCTGGGCATAAAATCACTTGAAGGGGGGAGAAACTGGGTCAACGATGCCTTTGCCAGCACCAAAACCCACCACGTCTGCCTTGGCGCTCCTGAAGGGGGTGCTCACATCAGCCGCCTCTGAAAGGCAGAGTCATTGGGAGGGGGTGGGAAGAAGAAGAAGAAAAAAACACAGGCAGCCGCTGCCTTGCCCAGTGAGTAGAGCCATGACCTTGGATTGCATCCCCTGGTAAAAAAAACAAATTAAATTAAATAAATGCACATCCGTTTCTCCCTTCCCCTCCCTGTGTGCCCCACTGGAAATGGCAGTGTTTGGGAAGAAGCAGTGGTTGGGCGGGCAGGGCGGGCAAAAGACCGGATTGCTTTCAACAGTGTCTCCTTGCCCAGGGGCATATACCAGGCTACAAAGCGGATAGGATTGAAGACGGGAGAAAAGACAGAACGAGGAGAATGTCTATGGAGCATGTGCCTGCGTGAGAATTGAAAAACCACTTCCCACAATCCTTTGCAAGCCCGCACAGTACCCCCCCCCCCCCGGCCCGTATAATCCTAACCCCTATTGCACGTCCAGAAGTGGGGAAAGGGGCTGACCTTACCCCACATCCCCCCCACCCCAGAAAAGCTAGCTGCCTCTCAAGAACAGCCAAACCTGGCTCAGTGGGGTGGGTTGGGGCGGGGGGCGCTTTTATAGACCCACTCTCAGGCCAGCAAGGGGGGGGGGCAGAGGACTGTATTGACACCTCCAGTACTATGGAAAGAGAGCGGAGTGGGGGCTGGGGCTTTTTTTGGGGGGGGGGCGAGATTGGCTGATTACAACATGGATGCTGTGATACAGCCAAGTCGCTAGCTCAGACAGGTTTGCTGGGAGACAGTTGCCATGGCAATGGCTGAAGGGCCACCCCAGGCAGCGAGAGCTGATGTCACAGGGATGCTGAGGGTGGGAAGAGAGGACGGGAGAGGGGTTTGTCTTGCGGGACTCAATCCCTCTATTCTTCCTTTTTTTTAAGAAAAAGGGGCGGTGTCCCACAAGTACCCCTATCCCGAGGGGCTGAAAAGGAGCTAAATCAGAATGGCCAGTTGTCCCCATGGCTCTCCTGAGGTGTTGGGCTCCGGTCTGCTTCCTAAACGGTGTCCTTTTAACAGGAAGGGGCAGAGCGAGCATTAGACTACTGCAAAGCATTATACGTGGGGCTGCCCTTAACACGTGAAGGAAAAACACAACTGGATCACAACATGGCAGCCAGATGACTCACTGGGGTGTGTGTGTGTGTGACCAGGTTTGGATGATCTTCATCCAAGGAAGATCATCCAGGTTTGGATGATCTTCAAAACCCATCTTTTCGGTGAAGCCACTGACATCATCACCTGGCCCCTCCTGTCACTCACTCTGAGTTGCGTGGAACGTCAGCAACCGTACATTCACCCTCGGTTTACCGTCCACGTCCACCTCCTTCCCCCTCCTCTGTGGTTTACTGTCTCCCTCGCCTCGTTTTCTTGATTGGAAATTGCTCAGGCAGGGACGTCTCCCTTCATTGTAATCCATCATGTACATGGATGGTGCTTTATTAACATATAAAGAACTGGAAGGGACTTGGAGATCATCGAGTCTGCTTCGCAGGATGCAGCCGCAGAACCCAGAGCCCAGGCTCTGCTCCAAATCATCCAGCAAAGGAGAGCCCGCCACTTCCCAAACAGAACGTTTCTACTAACGCTGGGGCAAAATTTGCCGCCCTGCAAAATTATTTTATTTACTGTGTTTCTGTACCACTCTTCTGAAGCAGGACACGGAATAAGGGGCTCAAGTTAAAGGAAGCCAGATTCCAGTTGGACATCAGGAAAAACTTCCTGACAGTTAGAGCAGTACGACAATGGAACCAGTGACCTAGGGAGGTGGTGGGCTCTCCCACACTAGAGGCCTTCAAGAGGCAGCTGGACAACCATCTGTCAGGGATGCTTTAGGGTGGATTCCTGCATTGAGCAGGGGGTTGGACTCGATGGCCTTAAAGGCCCCTTCCAACTCTGCTATTCTATGATTCTAAGATGGTTGACCAAATTTTCAGAAAATAAAAATCCTAATTAAAAAAGAGCAAAAGGGTTTAGAAAAAGCAAAGCCACACCTCAGTAGTTCTCGCCCTGCCTTGAGGTGCAACACAGAATGACTCTCCCCGCTCCATCTTCCGCATGACAGGCTTCAAATAACTATCATTACCATCACCAATAACTAGGGCTTTGAGAGTAAATAAAAAAGGAGCTGGTGACAGTCGGTGCCTCTGATGGATTTCTCATGAGCGGGCGTGGGGTCAGGTCAAGCAGGGCTGCGCTCGGCCCATGCACCCGCCTTCTTCCTCCCACCCACCCACGAGCCCCCAAATTTACCTGGGGCAGGAGAAGGACGAAGACGTGGCAGGGGCTCCAGTATTGAGGAATACTGCAATACGCCCACCTTGGAACCCTTGCCTTTCCCCAGGGGTGGGCGGTCGCCTCCCTTTTCCCCACCCCAAGTAAGTTTGGGAAGACGCAGCAGCGAGGTGGAGTGGGAAGGTAGAGGAAGATGGCGTTGGCAAAGGTGTCAGCAGGCACTTGAAGCAACTTGACAGCACAAGCACACACGGACTGTGCAAAACCCATCACTCTTTCGCACACGTGCCACGCACCTTTCGGGACAGACTTCACTGTCTTCCGGGTGCAACTCAAATCGCTGGTTCGGACCTACATAGCCGCCCTATATGGCGTGGGAGTGGGATATAGAATCATAGAACAGTAGAGTTGGAAGGGGCCTCTAAGGCCATCGAGTCCAACCCCCTGCTCAGTGCAGGAACCCACCTTAAAGTATCCCTGACAGATGGTTGTCCAGCTGCCTCTTGAAGGCCTCTAGGGTTAAGGTGACCTATGAAAAGGAGGACAGGGCTCCTGTATCTTTAACAGTTGCATAGAAAAGGGAATTTCAGCAGGTGTCATTTGTATGCACGCAGCACCTGGTGACATTCCCTCTTCATCACAACAGTTAAAGCTGCAGGAGCTATACTAGAGCGACAGATTCAAATGAGGACAAGGGCACCTGCAGCTTTAACTGTTGTGATGAAGAGGGAATTCCACCAGGTTCTCCATATATACAAATGACACCTGCAGAAATTCCCTTTTCAATACAACTGTTAAAGATACAGGAGCCCTGTCCTCCTTTTCATATGGTCACCCTATCTAGTGTGGGAGAGCCCATGACCTCCCTAGGTCATTGGTTCCACTGTTGTACTGCTCTAACAGTCAGGAAGTTTTTCCTGATGTCCAGCCGGAATCTGGCTTCCTTTAACTTGAGCCCGTTATTCCGTGTCCTGCACTCTGAGAGGATCGAGAAGAGATCCTGGCCCTCCTCTGTGTGACAACCTTTCGAGTATTTGAAGAATGCTCTCATGTCTCCCCTCAATCTTCTCTTCCGCTGAGCTATTCGTCCCGTCCGGTGCAGAGGAAGCTGGGTGGCGGCGCCAGTGAGGATGTGTCTTCCTTGTCTCTTCACCAGGCAAGTTACACGCTCGTTCTCGGGGTGCACTGGGGGCGGATGGAAGCGCCCCGAGAACGACGTGTGGAAGAGCCCCAGGCTAAACAGGCCCACTTCTTTCAGTCTCTCCTCATAGGGCTTTGTTTGTGAAGGACCACTACCTTTTGTATGAACCTGCCTGCTCACTGAGGTCCTCTCCTGAGCCCCAGCACGGAGTGGCCTCCACTTCTCTGGAGGTGACGGCCAGGGACAGGGCTTCTCCTGCAGTGGCACCCCAACTGTTAAATGCCCTCCCCAAAACAGCCTCACCTGGGATCTAGTTTGAAACCGCTTCTCATTACTAAAGCCATGGGTAGCTCTGAATTGGAGACAGCTGTCAGGTTATAAAAAGTATGTTTACTGCTCCTCTTCTAAAACGTATGACCATATCGTATTTCAATGTGGTTTGATTCTTCATTTTGCATTGGTTTTTAATTTTTGTCAGACGCCTTGAACTACAGTTTGGTGGGTTAAGATAAATAAAGAACTAAATTCCACGTAGGACCGGGGCACATAAACCTACCCAGGGGGCTTATTTATTTATTTGTTTATTACACTTATATACCGCCCCCATAGCTAGAGCTCTCTGGGCGGTTTACAGAAATTCTAAAACTGAGATAAAAACGAGTATACAAAATTTAAAATTCTAAAACGCAGAACATACAAACAGCATTAAAAACTGTTAAAACTAAACATGTGGGTGATTAAGATGTGCCGCCATATGCCTGGGCAAAGAGGAAAGTCTTAACCTGGCGCTGGAAAGATAGCAGCGTTGGCGCCAGGCGAGCCTCGGCAGGGAGATCGTTCCATAGTCTGGGGGCCACCACTGAAAAGGCCCTGTCCCTCGTTGCCACACTCCGAGCCTCTCTCAGAGTAGGCACCCGGAGGAGGACCTTAGATGTTGAATGTAGTGACCGGGTATATTCACGTCGGGAGAGGCGTTCCGTCAGGTATTGTGGTCCCAAGCCGTGTAAGGCTTTATAGGTCAAAACCAGCACCTTGAATTGGGCTTGGAAACATACAGGTAGCCAGTGCAAACGGACCACAGCAGGTGTTATATGGTCGAACCTTCTGGTTCCCAAAATCAATCTGGCTGCTGCATTTTGCACGAGCTGCAGCTTCCGAATGGTCTTCAAAGGCAGCCCTACGTAGAGTGCATTGCAGTAATCTAATTTGGAGGTTTCTAGATGAAAGCCCTGGGGTGGGTGTGCAGTGGCGCGGCAATGATGCAGAAGCCACAGTGCACCCACCCCGGGGCTTCATCCCAAAGCTCTGAAACAAAAATGTTGGGGACTTACCCCGACTTTTTTGTCTGGAGTGTAGCGGGGACAACACATTGCCATCTGTTGCTGAGCAATGGGGTTGCAGCGGAGGAATGGCCAGGCGAATGGCAACCCCTGATTGGTCGCCGTCCACCTGGAGAAGAGTCTCCCTTTCAGAAAGTTCTCGAGGGGGGGACAGGCAGAAATGGTGCCCCCTCCCAATGATGATCCATACAAACACTGCGCTTGCTCCTGCATGTGGGGATAACATGGCGCAACCCCGCATGAGCAAAACTGCGGGGTTTGGGGGGCCCAATGTGCCATCATCAAGACCCTGCCCTTCCCCTGGTTCACTTGAAAGGTTTTTTCCCTTTTCTCTCACCATCTTGCAAGGTCCCATTTTTTGCCATGTCATCCTGTTCTTCTGAATTCGCCTTCCCACCTGCTAGAGCAGCCTTCTCCAATCTGGAACACTCCAGATGTGTTGGAGGACAACACCCAGAATGCCCCAGTTGTCATCCACACATCTGGGGGACAGCTGTGCTAGAGACCGCCACGGTGCCTATACAAGTAAGAGCGAAAACACCCGCTCAAGTGTAGAATGTGGTCCAAGCAGGGCCGGTGCCAGACTATTTTGCGCCCTAGGCAGGTGAGCTGCTTTCACCCACCCCACCCCACCCCCACCCCCACGTACCTGGGCGTGGGGCGCCATCTTGCCCGCCCAGCCGAAGCGAAGCCAGGACGCTGGGGTGGGGGGGGCTGATGGGCGAGCGGCTTCGGAACGGCGCGCTCGGCTGGAAGCTGCTCTGGGAGAGCGACTTCTGGGCGTGCCGTTCCAAAGCCGCCTGCCCCCCTACCCCAGCGTTCTGGTTTTGCTTTGGCGCCCACCCAGCCAAAGCGAAGCCAGGACGCTGGAGTGGGGGGGGGCAGGCGTGGCTTCGCTTCGGCTTCGCTTCGGCTGGGTGGGCGCCCAGCCAAAGTGAAGCCAGGATGCTGGGGCGGGTGGGCGGCTTCGGAACGGGGTGCCCGGAAGCCGCCCTCTCAGAGCCACTGTGGGAGAGCAGCTTCCGGGTGCGGAGTTCAGCGCCCCCCTTACCGTGGCGCTCTAGGCAGCCGCCTGAGTGGCCTCTATGGAAGCACCGGCCCTGGGTCCAAGATACACCCTAAAGATCTCAGGTTTCAGAAGGAAAAAGAAGGAAAAGGCACTTACTGATG
Source organism: Elgaria multicarinata webbii (assembly GCF_023053635.1). Lineage (NCBI taxonomy): Eukaryota > Metazoa > Chordata > Lepidosauria > Squamata > Anguidae > Elgaria > Elgaria multicarinata. Next base: position 45,638,041 of record NC_086181.1, read on the forward strand.
ATGTAATAATCCTGGTTGGTCTTGAACTCATGGCCCCAGAGGTTGGGGCTGTACTCTTGGAATTTGATGGTGAAGCGCATGTCATGCTCGGGCCGATCGCAGGTCAGCAATAGGTTGGGGGTGCGAAGGATCTCACAGCGCTCCGCCTGCTCAGTCTGGACCAAGTACAGCTTGTAATACTCATAGTCCTCCGTGGAGAAGGGGCCCAGCGGCACCGAGCGCGGGCAGATGAGGTCCAGCCGGTCGCCGATCTGGGGGTACAAGACATAGCCCCCCTCGTTCTGGAACCTGCAGGGGCACAAGCCGCAAATTAGAACAAGGGCTGAGAACAGAACTGCCAGGATCATGCTGCCTTTATACATATCCATGGTGCGGCCACACTTGGAATACTGCGTACGGTTCTGGTCACAGCACCTAAAAAATGATATCGTAGAGCTGGGAAAAGGGCAGAAAAGGGCAGCTCAAATGATTAAGGGGCTGGAGCATCTCCCCTACGAGAGAAAGTTACAAGAACTGAAATTGTTTAACTTGGAAGAAAGGAGGGGAAGTGGAGACATGATAGAGGTGTACAAAATCATGCATGGTGGGGAGAATGTGGATAGGAGACATTTTTCTCCCTCTCCCATAATACTAGAACCCATTGGGGTCCTCCCGTGAAGCTGATTGGTGGGAGATTCAGGACAGATCAAAGGAAGGACTTCTTCACACAACACAGAGTTGAACTATGGAGCTCGCTACCACAAGATGTAGAGATGGCCACCATCCTCTTGAAAAGGAGGATGGATAAATCTCTGGAGGAGAAGGCTATCCACGGCTACTGGTCCTGGTGGCTATGTGGTACCTCCAGTATCAGAGGCAGTAAGCCTGTGTGCACCAGTTGCTGGGGAACATGGGTGGGAGGGTGCTGTTGCACTCGTGTCCTGCTTGTGAGTTTCCGGTTGACAGGTGGTTGGCCACTGTGTGAAGAGAAGACTGGACTAGATGGACCCTTGGGCTGATCCAGCAGGGCTCTTCTCATGTTCTTAAATCAGCCAAACGGAGCAAGTACATAGAATCATAGAATAGCAGAGTTGGAAGGGGCCTACAAGGCCATCGAGTCCAACCCCCTGAACCCTGAACCCATTGCCATGTACATGGCAATGGGTTCAGGGTTCCTGGGTTCCTAAAGTCTCTTTCCATGTTGATTGTGGGGGGTTGGGAGGAGCTAGAGGGTTCAAGCCCAACTGGTTGGAAGCCAGGAATCCAGGGCTTTCTAGGAAGGGAGGCGGCTAAGGATGGAGGGCCGGTGTCCAGGGTAGGCATGCTGAGGGTCCATAGCCCAGCAGGGACTCACTGACAAAGAGTCCCGGGGAATCCGCACGTCGTACCGAGATCGCTTCTAAGCGACCCCAGTGCGGCGTGAAAGCAATCGTGAAACTGGCCTTTGGAAGAGCCGACGAAGAGACATCCTTCCCACCGCTGCCGCCGCCACCCGCAGACCTCCTCGCCGGCTGGGACGGAGAGCTCGGGGGAAGAAGGCGGGGTGGAGAGCTTCTTCCGCTCTCCACCCCGCCTTCTTCAGCCGAGCTCTCCTCGCCGGTCGGTGAGAAGGTCTGTGGGTGGCGGCGGGTGGCGGCAAAGATGTCTCTTCGTCGGCTCTTCCAAAGGCAAGTTACACGATCGCTTTCACGCCGCACTGGGGTCGTTTAGAAGCGATCTCGGTACGATGTGCGGATTCCCCCCCATAGAATTCCTTCTCCTCTTCCTCACTGCAACCTGCTTGTTCACCTGCCTCTCGCTCCGGCCCAGGTGACCCCGGCAGTGAATATGAACTATAATCCGACTTCTTCACCGGCTCACTGTCTGAGGAGCAAGCAAGTGGTAGCCGTGATGGCAAACACATTGAGGGAGGGGTATCCAGTGAGGGCATTTTGTTGAAGGGCCCCCCAAAACCTGGAGCTGTTACTGCCAGCATGCCTGGGTTCCCAGGGAGAAGGGGAGTCCGGTGCTTAATTGCGAAAACGAAACAGGCCTGGGCCCCAGGCCTGCGCTTTCCTGAATGCACAAGCTGCTCATTGGAACTCCTCTGGGGCCATTCAGCGGGAGCGCTCTCTGCATATGCTCAAAGTCACGGCTACTAACGCTCCAAGGCTGAACCCAGACACCGAAAGAAGGCTCTGGTGCTAAACAGGGGCCTGGAAAAAATGAAGAAGGTGAAATGTTCACCTCCTGTAACCGGTGAACAGCTGGACACACTTCTGTTTTATTTAGAAATACGAATATTTTTTCAAACACGCACCGTGGAAGCAAGTAAAACGGCGCCTCGGAAAAAAACGAAACTCATCCGGCTACCCCAAATTGTAATTGGCAACCTACTGTGGCAACCGAGGTCCTTCCTCTGCGGTGCACCATTCCAAGCCAGATTCTCCCTGCATTTTTCCATTTAGGCTACAGAGTTAGACAAAACATCATTTTAAAGGATGTCTTGTACGTGGTTTGAAAGGGATTTTGCTTCCTGTGGTTTACATCAGTCTTCCTCAACCTGGTGCCCTTCAGAGGTGTTGGGCTACAACTCCCAGGTTCCGCCCCCACATGGGTGGGGATGCTGGGAGTTGTAGTCCAACACCTCTGGAGGGCACTAGAATCATAGAATCATAGAATAGTAGAGTTGGAAGGGGCCTACAAGGCCATCGAGTCCAACCCCCTGCTCAATGCAGGAATCCACCCTAAGGCGTCCCTGACAGATGGTTGTCCAGCTGCCTCTTGAAGGCCTCTAGTGTGGGAGAGCCCACAACCTCACCAGGCAACTGATTCCATTGTCGTACTGCTCTAACAGTCAGGAAGTTTTTCCTGATGTCCAGCTGGAATCTGGCTTCCTTTAACTTGAGCCCGTTATTCTGTGTCCTGCACTCTGGGAGGATCGAGAAGAGATCCTGGCCCTCCTCTGTGTGACAACCTTTTCAGCATTTGAAGAGTGCTCTCATGTCTCCCCTCCATCTTCTCTTCTCCAGGCTAAACCTGCCCAGTTCTTTCAGTCTCTCTTCATAGGGCTTTGTTTCCAGACCCCTGATCATCCTGGTTGCCCTCCTCTGGACACGCTCCAGCTTGTCTGCGTCCTTCTTGAATTGTGGAGCCCAGAACTGGACGCAATACTCTAGATGAGGCCTAACCAGGGCCGAATAGAGAGGAACCAGTACCTCACGTGATTTGGAAGCTATACTTCTATTAATGCAGCCCAAAATAGCATTTGCCTTTCTTGCAGCCGTATCGCACTGTTGGCTCATATTCAGCTTGTGATCTACAACAATTCCAAGATCCTTCTCGTTTGTAGTATTGCTGAGCCAAGTATCCCTCATCTTGTAACTGTGCCTTTGGTTTCTATTTCCTAAATGTAGAACTTGGCATTTATCCCTATTCAATTTCATTCCGTTGTTTTCAGCCCAGCACTCCTAGATTTGGGAAGACTGGTGTGCACACACACACGCAAACACACACACTTCTTTTGCACCATTTTCGCCCCTGCTCAAATAGGTGTGGCAGTATTTGAAACACACACGCACAAAATCAGCCCATGTTCAGCAGATACAAGTGTGTGTGTGTGTGTGTGTGGGAGAAACCCACCTTAAGCACTTGGGCCCCTCTTTCAAACTACAAACCAACATTCCTCCTAGTTTTCTCAATTCTTCTACCCGAGTGTTTAAATTAGGGCTTGCAACACTTGATTAATTGGTTAGATTTAAAAAGTTAAAAACAACTGAAAAGGTGGCCCCGATAAATTGTAAAGCATTTTTAAAAACTGTAATACAAATATTTATATAAACAGGGCTTGTCAAGAATCATCTTAAAAGTGACCCCCTTCCAACCCCCCCTCTCCTTTCCCGTATTTAAAAAACAAGATGGGGGTAGGGAATTTGTGTCCTCCAGATGTTGTTGATGTTCAACTCCCATCATCCCTGCTGGCTGAGGCGATGGGTGTTGGAATCCGACCACATCTGGAAGGCTACAAAACTCCCACCTCTGGTCTAAGATAATGCCAACTATGACACATGTGGGAATCATTAAAAAAACACCAAAGAAAGCCTTCTCACCATTTTCTCTTCTTTTTTTGCTTTATGCAAATTTAATCAATTGATTAACTGATAAACAAGGAAGATTTCTTTAACTGGGCAAAAGTCCTAGTTTAAAATGTCCTGACATTTGAAGGTATTTAACATATTCTCAAATCGCGCACACACTTGCACACGTGAAATCCTATTAAAAGTTAGCAGATTAAAATTGAATCTAACAGCAACAATAAAAAGCTATAATGTCTTGATAGAAGTTGATTATGCCTCTCTCTCTGTCTCTCTCTCTCTCTCTTGTGTCTTTGCATCTGCTTTTAATTTCAATTCTCACCCCCCCCATTCCAAAAACCAGCAGGACCTCCGTCCCTTGGTCACCGACAAAGGATTCCAGCCCTGTATTCAAACCTGTTGACATCTGACCCCAAAGCCGCCTGTCCAGAGCCCCCAGGGACAGATCAGCTGCCAAATGAGATAATAGCACAGGGGAAGAAGGGGCCGGGCTGCGGCCTGCGGGGGTTATAGCACAGTGGTAGATGAAAGCCAGGACTCCTGGGTCCTTCTCCTACTTCTGAAATCGGAGGTGGGGGGGAGACTGCAAGGGGCTTGGAGTGCATCTGTGAAAGACAGCACATGAGTCCTGGGTTCTGTCCTCAAGCCTTGAGGAGCCTGGCCCTGGGTAGGGTGTCTATGTATTTTTTAATTATACTAGGTTGACCATACGAAAAGGAGAACAGAGCTCCTGCATCTTTAAGTTGCATCGAAAAGGGAATTTCAGCAGGTGTCATTTCTAAGCATGCAGCTCCTGGTGGAATTCCCTTTTCATCCCAACAGTTAAAGCTGCAGGAGCCCTGTCCTCTTTTGTATCTGGTCAAGAGGGCAAGGTTCCTGCAGCTTTATTGTTGTGATGAAGGGGGGATTTCACCAGGTGCTGCATGTCTAACAATGACACCTGCTGAAATTCCCTTCTCTATACAACTGTTAAAGATACAGGAGCCCGGTCCTCCTTTCCATAGGGTCACCCTAATTTATACAACGTTGTTTTTAGGCCGCCTTTAAGGGTAAAACTCCCTCAAGGTGGGTAGCAGGCTTTGTAAATTCGCAGGAAGGTATCATGGGTCAGACGCAGCTAAATCAGTCGGAGCCCAGCCCAAATCCACCCCTTGCAAAATGTAAATATTAACAGTCTTCCTTGCAGGACCATTGTGAAAGTGGGAAAGAGAATGGCTGCAAAGCTAGGGTGACCCTATGAAAAGGAGGACAGGGCTCCTGTATCTTTAACAGTTGCATAGAAAAGGGAATTTCAGCAGGTGTCATTTGTATATATGGAGAACCTGGTGAAATTCCCTCTTCATCACAACAGTTAAACTGTAGGAGCTATATTAGAGTGACTAGATTTAAAAGAGGGCAGCTTTAACTGTTGTGATGAAGAGGGAATTTCACCAGGTCCTCCATATATACAAATGACACCTGCTGAAATTCCCTTTTCAATACAACTGTTAAAGAGACAGGAGCCCTGTCCTCCTTTTCATAGGGTCACCCTATGTAAAGCAGTGGTAATAACAACAGCATATAGCACCCAGATGTGCACATCAGCCTCCCACAACCTGGGGCCCTCCAGATGTGTTGGGACTACAATTCCCCCATAAGGGACTTGTAGTCCATGACATCTGGAGAGCAATGGGGTGAGAAAGATTGTATTGGCCTCCTAGACGGCTAGTAACTTTCTTTTTGCAGGCTACTAACTTCTGAAGGTTATTTACAAGGCCGGCTTACTGGCTAGGGCCCATGACACAATGCCGAAACGCCACATTCACTCCACGTTTGTGCCATTTTATTAAGATTTCTATATGTAGGGTGACCATATGAAAAGGAGGACAGGGCTCTTGTATCTTTAACAGTTGCATAGAGAAGGGAATTTCAGTAGGTGTCATTTGCATGCATGCAGCACCTGGTGAAATTCCCTTTTCATCACAATAGTTAAAGCTGCAGGAGCCCAGCCCTCATCTGGTCAAGAGGGCAGGGCTCCTGCAGCTTTAACTGTTGGGCTGAACAGGGAATTCCACCATGCATACAAATGACACCTGCTGAAATTCCCTTCTCTATGCAACTGTTAAAGATACAGGAGCCCTGTCCTCCTTTTCATAGGGTCACCCTACTATATGTTAGTATAGTTTTGTCTTCTTCAGTAGCCGGTCACTCCCCCTTCAAGCAAGGGGATACTCACAGCCCTTTAAACACCACCAAGGCTATCGCCTTCTCTTTCAACAATGGCCCATCAATTTTAAACACACACCCCCACCCCTTAAAAACAATGTAGTCCTTTCAGAGCTAACTCATCCATTTCTCTTCCATCAGGGTGGGTTTGCCACACCACTGGCCTTCAATCTAGTCCTGGCAAAGCGCTAAAAATAAAGTCCATTTTATTTCACTGTTCGGAATGTCAAAGGAAAACACATTAAGAAATATCGACCGCGGGCAGAAAAGGAGGCCCTCGTGCTTCCCCGATGAACCCAAAGCTTCTAACTTGACAACTATTCCAAACCGCAAATCGGAGACTTGGCAAAGTCGCCCCCCCCCCCCCCACACACACACGTAAGGCACACCCAGCACTCACGCCAACCTGGCAGTATGAGCTCACACACTCGCACACGAGGAAGGCCACCGGGAAATGGACGCCTCTCCCAGGAAACGGAGGCATAAGGTCCCCCTCTCCCCCCCCCCCACCAACATGACAAAAGGAAACAGTCTGTGAAAAACAGGACTTTGGGGCAAACTTAGACACACAATGCACAGCGCATACGGAAGCGGCACAGAACCAACACCAGCTGATGTAGCAAACTTGCATACCAGACAGCGCTTCTGCAATATGGACACAGGCCAGGTTACTGGCTGCATAGGAGCAAGCAGGGGGGGAATGTGTGTGGGGAACCCAGGAGTCCTGGCTTCAAGGTGCAGCCAGTGCACCCCAATTCCCATCTAGGGAATCCAGAAGGACGCACACATCTGGGCACACACAAGCCTGGCTAGCCCTGCGTGTGTTACCAGAGGACTTGCCCATCTTGGCTCTCTGCTCGTAAAACATCCTTTCTCCCCCCTCCAGGACCTGGCTCTCCTCCTCGGCCCCCTACCCAGCTAGCCCAAGGAAAATAAGCTGGACTCTGCAGGACCCAGACATCAGGGCAGGCCTCCCCCTCCCAAACAAAGAACCCTGGGGGTCTTGGCACCCAGCTCTGCCCCATAACCCTAGGCCTCCTTGACCATTCTGCCCCCAGAAAATCCAGGAGGGGAGCCAATTCCCATGAATTTTATCCCCCACCCACCCACCCACCCATGGAAGGCCCTTCCTCCCTAGTTCTATCCAAAGGAAGCCCCCCACCCCACCCTTAAAAAACCAAACACGCACATTAGACCCCAAGCGGGCCTCACCCCTGTCCACACAGGTGGACAAATCTAGGACCTGCTCCCCTTTCCCAGCCCAAGAGTATTTCTGGATGGCTACAGTCGCCATAGCAACGCATGCCAACTGGTGATGGAGGGGCCGTCTAGTCTGAATGAGTGCAGGAGGGGGGGGGGGACACACACACACATCTCTAGGGCCTGGAGAGGGGACAAAGAATGCGGGTGATGAGACGTCCAGGATGCAGCTAGAAGTTGCAGCCTCTTGGTCCAGGCCCCAGATCTGGGGGTGGGGGTATCCCCCCCCATGGGCCTGTTTTTTTTGTTGCAAGAGGACTTGTTGCTTCGTGCCCTGCAGGGGAATGACCCCCCTCCTCCCCTTCTGCCCCCACTCACGGCCCATTCCCCTTGCACTCCCCCATCCCCCCTCCTGTAATGGGGTCATGGGCTCAGCTGGAATTGGGGTGGGGAGAGGAGATGGAATGGAAAGCGACAGCTCAGGAAACGAGCTAAGGAGCAAATGGAAGAGGAGAGGGGGCAGGAAGGAGACCGGAGAGGCTCCTTCTCCTCCTCCGCCCACCACAGGGAACCCAGGAGTCCTGGAATCTAATTCCAGTTCTGTGCTGGGCCATTTGGCTCTCCTCCCTGAGCCATACCAGAGGACCCAGGAGTCCTGCTTCTAATACAAAATATTCTCTCTCACACACTCACACACTCTCACACACAACACATTCTACTAGACCAGCCTTCCTCACGCTGGTGCCCCTCCAGATGGGGTGGACTACAACTCCCAGAATCCCCCAGCCAGCAAGATTCTCCCCTCGCTCTAATTTACTAGCGTCTACTCTCAAAAAACCCAACCACTAGGGAACACTCCCCTTGAAGAAACCAGCAACAGGCGTTACAGAGGCCCAGATATCCCTCCACCCAGCATGCCTTTCTCCAGCTCCTCGTTCCTAGGCCACGCAGGAATTTCGTCGCCCTCCTCCTGGTTAAATATTAGAGATCCCACGCCCCCCTCCGCCGTCTTCCCCTGCCAGTGTGACCCTGCGGCTTGCTCTGCGTCCCATTCCAGCTTGTTGGAGTGAGACGCTTTCTGATTCCTATCAGTCCTGCAGGGTGGTGGGGCTGGGGCGGCAGACCCCGCACCTTCCTCCTAATGAAATAATTAACTCCCCCTGACCTCGCCTGCCCCAAGACAGAAAGGAGGCCCACATCACACACAGGGCCCTTGTTCCGAGCAGGCATGCAGCTGCCCCTGGCAAGGGAAGGTGCATGCGCTGGGTGCAGGAGGCCCTGCGTTGGGCGCGGAGCGGTGCAGCTGCCTCTGGGGTGCAGCAAATTGGTTCCACGTCTACTCCGTCCATGACTGCACCCCTTCCGGGTTTGGAAAAAGGGCCTTCGTTCTAAGCATAAAGAAGTGACGAGGCTGAGTTCTGGCTTCCAAGTCACCGTCTTTTTCCCAGAGACGTATGTGGCCCGGTTAAAATTAGTTCGTGGTGAGAGAAAGGCGCTCTGCACATACTCAGAGACACACTGTTTCACGTGTTAGCGTTAGCATTCAGAACGGGTTCCCGAGCCGACACCTGCGAGGGAGGGATGGTTTTTCGACATGGGTAGGCAGCGCTGCTTGACATTTCATGAGTATTTACTTCTGCAGCACTACCAGCGCAGATGGCATCATGCAGAATCCCATAGATAAAAAACAGACAGGTCCCTGTCCCCAAAGCGCTTACAATCTAAAACAGACAATGGAAGAGAAGCAAAGGAGGGGCGGGGGGGGGGGGATGAACATAGGGAGAGAGGGAGGGATGTGGCTGAATGCAGTTGCACACACTTAAAACTTGGGTTATTGTCCTGAATGTGGGCGGCTGTAGAGATAGGATTCCTTGCCCGAGGCTCAGCTGCAGCTGCCTCTGGAGAGGAGCACATAAAGTGTTGGAAAAGCAGAGAGGAGGGTGGGCGGAGTGCGTGTGTGTTCTCAGGACTCCTGGGTCCTTTTGAGTTGGTATTTCTTTCAGCTGCACTAAAGCAGCTTTTTAAGTTTTTCCAAGCCACTGACTTTGGATCTCTGTGAGGTTCACATCTTCCAGAAATAATTAACATGGGATGGGGAGAAACTGGGGCCTTTGGCCTTTGGCTTCCCTGGATGGGAGTGGGGGGAGGTGAAAGGGGTGGGATCTCTCTGTTTTAGCTGCTGGGACAAGAGAAATATTTATAGCTCTTCTCACCTGACAAGGCAAAACCCCAAATCCCCAATGAATCCCTGAGTTAATTGCAGTCTGTCTTAAAAAAAAAAAAACATACAAAACTCCCTCTTCCCCTGCCAATACGAGTTTCCAACATAAACCCTACTCCCCATCCTTTCTGAGAAACCATTTGGCTGACTTTTCACAGCGCTTTGCCCAAACTCAACGTGGTTCGGTGGCTACGTTCACCTGGGGCTTGGAAGGCCTGCGTTCAAATCCCACTCAGCCATAAATCTCACCGGGCGACGAAGAAGCCAGTCACCAACTCTCAGTCTAACCTACCTCACAGGGTTGCTGTGAAAATAAAAGGGGGTTTCTCGTGTTCACCGCCCTCTGCTCCTCAGAGGATGCAGGAGGTGAACGGAAAGAAGGGACCCATGTAACTCAAGACGCCTCTCGGTGAACCACAATTCAAGAAGGTTGCAGACAAGCTGGAGCGTGTTCAGAGGAGGGCAACCAGGATGATCAGGGGTCTGGAAACAAAGCCCTATAAGAGAGACTGAAAGAACTGGGCATGTTTAGCCTGGAGAAGAGAAGATTGAGGGGAGACATGATGGCACTCTTCAAATGTCACACAGAGGAGCGCCAGGATCTCTTCTCGATCCTCCCAGAGTGCAGGACACGGAATAACAGGCTCAAGTTACAGGAAGCCAGATTCCAGCTGGACATCAGGAAAAACGTCCTGACTGTTAGAGCAGTACAATAGAATCAGTTCCCCAGGGAGGTTGTGGGCTCTCCCACACTCGAGGCCTTCAAGAGGCAGCTGGACAACCATCTGTCAGGGATGCTTTAGGGTGGAGTCCTGCATTGAGCAGGGGGTTGGACTCAATGGCCTTGTAGGCCCCTTCCAGCTCTGCTAGTCTATGATTCTATGATTCTAGGGATCTCAGCCGCCCCTGATTTTGTCCCCGAACTGCTCTGCTCTGACATTCATCCCCTGTGTTTACCACGTAGGCGTCCCAAATGTAATCCCCTCGGCCAGCCTCCCCACAAAACGATGCCATAGGAGGTGAAGGCTGCGTTTCCTGCCTGCTTCGTCCCACGGTCCTGGTTCTGACTCAGAACGTGAGCAGAAGTTCCAGGGCTGAGTTTTTTGGCATGGGCTAGGAAGGAGGGGAGGGAATGATGCCATCACCCTGGCACCACCTTTGCTTTGTTCTTTAGCACACCTCTCTCTCTCTCTCTCGCACACACCTGCGCAAAATCCCTGGGATTTTCCTAGCCCGAACATGCCTCCCCAACCTCCAACTTCCCCACCTCCAACTCAGCTCCTGAGGCAACATTCCCAACATTTCTTCTGCGCGTTGGCTTATTCCATTGAGTTTTCAGATGGAAAAAGACAGATGGGCCTAGGGGGTGCAGGCGAGCCCCGGCCTCTTGCACAAGCCCAGCGGTCCAAAGCAAAAGCCCAGGCCCCAAACCGCCCAGCCTCTTTCACCCCAGTCTCAAAGACTGACTCCCTACACGTGCAAATAGGCTGCTCCTTCCGTCTGAGCTCTGGAACAAAAATTCACTGGGCCCACCCAGCAAAACAAGGGTGTACAACACAAGAACCCTCCCCCACGCCCACCACAACCCCAGTTTCATCGTTTTCTGTCCCAAGACTAATTGTTTGCATACTTCCCATACATAAGAACCCTTTCTTTTCCTGGAAGAAGAACATATTCTTTGGCAAAACTTATTTAACATTTGCTTAACGCTCGCAGAGGCAAAGGGCTGTACAGAATACGGATAGGTCATGGTCCCTGCCCCAGAGACCTTACAATCAACGCGAGACATAGCGATAGCAAAGTGAGAAGGTCAGCCCCATTAAAAGACAGCAGCACGGATAGATCCGCTGGGACGTCCTCCCGGGCGAGGGCATACTTTGGGCACCCCACCTCGAGCCCGAAAATGTCTCGGCCCAGCACCAATTCGATACGGGACGGTGGAAGGGAGAATTCGGGCGGCAGCAAAGTAGCGGACAGAAGCAAGCAAAGGTGCTTCAGGAATAAGAGGTCAAGATTCTCAGAGATTTCTCTTTCTCCTCTGGCCAATTTCTGGCCCTGGGGACCAGGCAGGAGCGTCTCCACGCTGCCTGGGTGGCATATATGCCCAACGTGGGCCGTCCCTTGCTTTCTGTGCGGTTCTAAGCCCTTAAGAGGTTTAAGTGATGATGAAGGCCTTTGAGGAAGTGAGGCTGGGGGTGGGACAAGGTGATGGCATGCCTGATCTTGACAGGAGCAGCAGATCTCAGAGGCGTGGATGCGATGGTTGCATTTTGCAAAACGCAGAGAGATGCTGGCAGGAGGCTGAGGGGAAGACAGAGAGGTACAGTTGTTTTGCCCGGCTACGTAGGGAACAGGAGTAGCACTGCTGAGAGGCACGTTCACACTTTGCAAATCAGGAGCTAAGCGCCCTGACAAACCTGAAGTAAGCTTCCAGTAAGTAGCTGAGCATGAAATAATGGCAGGGATCTCCCCACCCACCCTTTTATACTTCTTCCACTCTCTTTCTTCTGAGAAATAGGGTGTTGTCAACTGCTCTGAATCAACAGCTACTTACTCTTTGGGGTGACAAGACAGCACCTCAACACCTTCCTGCTGAAGTATTCTGCTAACAAGTTATGACCAAGCAACGCGCCTCTTTAGGGGCCAGGCTTGGCACAAGGGACTCCGGTTGCCGACCCTCTAGGACGGGTGGCAGTCGTAGGCCGAAACATCTGGAAGGCCACAGCATCTGGAAGGCCACAAGTCGGCCACCCCTGCTGCAATGCGGAAGGCTCAGCAGACAGGTTTTGCTTCAAAATACGACACCAGGGAGGTGTAAACTACATGAGTCTACATGAACAAAGGATGGATCCAATAACCTACGTAGCACGATGCAAGTTAATTACATCTTTGCATACATTTGCATGTCCTGAAGCTTATCTCCACAGTGAAAAGGGCTAGCATCTTGTTTTTAAGAAGAAAATGGAAGGGAGGGGTTCTCAGGGTGTTAATTTGTACATTTGGCATCCATTATCAGAGCCCACATTTTATGCAATGCAGTCACAGAAGCATGGCAAAAATAAGCACGCACACATATACAGAAACAGCCTGGTATTTGGACTCTGGTTACTGTGCCAAACTCACCCACCCCAAACAGAAATGCACTTAGCTCTAGGGGCAGCTCCTATTTATTTATTTATTTATTTATTTAGAATATTTATATACCACTCCCCATTGAAAAATTTCGGAGCGGTGTACAAGATAAAATGAAAATAAAAACAGAATAAAACAGCTGAAACAAAATTTAAAAAGAAGCAAAAACAGAACCCAAGGCTGCATGTTAAAGAAAGGCTTCTTGGAATAAAGATGTTTTCAGGAGGCGCCGAAAGGAGTACAAGGTTGGAGCCTGCCTGACCTCCAGAGGCAGGGAGTTCCACAGGAGGGGGGCCACCACGCTGAAGGCTCTTCCCCTGGTGGACTCCAGTCGGAGGATGGATCTAGGTGGAACCACCAGGAGCAGGCCCTCGGATGACCTCAGTGACCGGGCAGGTTGGTAAGGGAGAAGGCGCTCTCTCAGGTATCCTGGTGCCAAGTTGTTTAGGGCTTTGTACACAAGTACAAGAACCTTCAACCTGGCCCGGTAGCGAATAGGCAGCCAGTGCAGTTCCCTCAGCAAGGGAGTTACAGGCTGGAAAGGGGCAGCTCCAGACAACAGCCGAGCTGCAGCATTCTGCACAAGCTCCTAGTCTCTCTCTCTCTCTCTCTCTCTCTCTCTCTCTCTGAGTGGTGAGTAAGTAATCCACCAGAGATAGGAAAATCTGCTAATGCCAGGTGCAATCTGCTTTTATTGCACAAAGAGAAAACTGCCAGGAAAGTTTAAATGGACGGATACCCCGTGACTTAGATCATCGCTGAGGTTATTTCTATTGCATTTTAAGGTTGTGTTCTTGGTGGGGACTTTTGTGGAGTTTTATGTGTTGCATTGAATTATTAATTTGTCGGCAGTTGTGGGCATCTGGAAGGATTATAAATATAACGAAAAATAGCAGCAAGACGTCCTTGGCCGCTCTGGACTGAAGGCCACTCTCTCATGTCTTTGGTCTGAGTCCTTCTGAACTATTCAAACCCTGCCAGGTTCCAGGGTGAAGGAATGTCGGAGACGGCCTGGCACAAACTGAGGCTGGTATCTGCACTCCGCCCCCCCCCCACGTCCCCTCCTAAAAAAAGGTAATTTCTCTCTGCGCTCCGCACCCCTCTGGGGACATATTTTACCGTGATGGACTGACATCTGAAAGTACCTGAGCACACAGATCCCTATCGATTCTGCTGGCAAATTATTGGTTGCCTGGTCACCACCTGTCCATTTAAGATAGGAGGGGAAATAAATGGACCGTTTCAAATCTGTAATCCGAATTCAGAGCTTGGTTTAAGAGGGCAGCCGGGCGAATTCCAATTGGCAGTCTTACCCCATCACACTCCGCATTCGTTTCTATCTTTAACTGGCACGCATGAGTTATTTGGGGATTGGGTTCACACATAGAACATTACTAGAACACCCCACCCCCACCCCGAACCGCTCCTATCATGTGCCGTGGTAGCTTGGGGGTTAATGTGATTTACTTGGCCAACGGGCCTTGCAGGGTCAAGACGAGGTTTGCCGGTTCACCACTGAGCATTTGGGTTTCTTCCTCTTGGGTTTTAAGGGCTGCAACCACTAAATGGTGGCAGGAAAAGGACAAAAGATGAGAGAACAGACTGAAATGTAATCCAAATTAGACAAAAGTACTATTGGTCAGAGAAATCACTTGATCTGGGGTTTATGAGCGTCATCACCTGGGGGGGGGAATCGCGTTTCCTTACCGTCGCTTCTCTGCCCCCACGTTTGTCCCTCATTACTTCCTCTTTTGAAAGAGGAAGTAAACAACGTTCACCGTGGCCCATTCACGGGGCTGTTTTGATCCCACTGCTTCTCCAACACACAGTAGGAGATAGTGGCAAGTTCCGTCTCAAGAATAAGTTGGACTTACTGGGGTGTTTTTTTGTCACGCGAAGAAGGCTAGAAAGCAGGGCCAGTGCCAGGCTATTTTGCACCCTAGGCAGGTGAGCTGCCTACCCCCACCCCCACCCCACCTCCAGCGTACCTGGGCGCAGGGTGCCATCTCGCCCGCCCAGCTGAAGCGAAGCCAGGACGCTGGGGTGGGGGGACGGCCGGCCAGCCAGCTTTAGAAAGGCGCACCCATTCCGAAGCCGCCCGCCCACTCCCCCACCACAGCGTCCTGACTTCAAAGCCAGCACCCGGCCGGAAGCCGCTCCTGGCTTCGAAGCCAGGTCACTGGGGTGGTAGGGCGGGCAGGCAAGCGGCTTTGGAACGGCATGCCCGGAAGCTGCCCTCTCAGAGCCGCTGTGGGAGAGCGGCTCCCGGGCGCGCCATTCAGCGCCCCCTTACCTTGGCGCTCTAAGCCACTGCCTGAGCTGCCTCTATGGCAGCGCCCGCCCTGCTAGAAAGGGCAGGAGGCCGTTGTGGTAGTGAGAGGGACCTGCGAAAATCCGTGAGTGCCCAGCAATGAGCATGCAATAAAACGCTCATCTGATAATAACGCCCTATGTGTGTACGTCTTGTGCTAGATGGGGTAGCACTCCCCACTAAGCAGGGCTGCAGCCTGAGAGCGCTCCTTGAATCAGTGCCATTTCTAGACGCTCAAGTGGCGACGGGGGCTAAGGGGGGGGGTCGAAACAGAGGGCTCATAACACTACCAATCAAGAGACACTGCGGAATTATTCTGTCTTCCCCTCCTTAACGGATTTTCTGCAGTAAAAAAGACTGAAGCAGCAGTGGGAAAACATGGGAGGGTTCCAACTCTGTCTGGATCCCCCAGGTAAGATGCCATGAATGAGGCAGGGCAATTGCACAACAAATAGCTGGTCTGGAAGCACGCTAAGAGTGCTTTTTACCAGCTTGGCCTGCTCCGGGAAAGAGCAGACTTGGCCAGGGACATTCATGCTCTGGTAGCTTTCAGACTGGACTCCTGCAATGCACACTCCATCTGCTGCTGCCTCCCTCAGAGTTTTCAATTGGCCCAAACCGGTGCTTTCAGACAACTTCCAGATTCAGCTGAAGCACGCATACCTGCTTCCGTTTGCTCAGTTACCTGTTTATTTCCGGGTTCAGTGGAAGATGCTGGTTGTTGCCTTTAAACCCCTAAATGGCTAAATCTTAAGGCAGTCACAGACATACGTCGAGCGTGTCAATTCCACTTTGATTTTTTGCTACAAAAATGGTTTAAAATGGATACTGTTTTATACTGGGTTTTTTTTTTAAATGGTTTTAAATGTTGTGTACTTTTTTTAATGTCCAATGTTTTTAACTTTTGTAAAAGTTAAAAGTTAAAACGAGTACTTGGCTCAGCCAAGGGATACTTGGAATTGTTGTAGATCGCAAGCTGAATATAAGCCAACAGTGCGATATGGCTGCAAGAAAGGCAAATGCTATTTTGGGCTGCATTAATAGAAGTATAGCTTCTAAATCGCGTGAGGTACTGGTTCCTCTCTATTCATAGAATCATAGAATAGCAGAGTTGAAAGGGGCCTATAAGGCCATCTAGTCCAACCCCCTGCTCAATGCAGGAATCCACCCTAAAGCATCCCTGACAGATGGTTGTCCAGCTGCATCTTGAATAACCTCCCTAGGTAACGGATTCCATTGTCGTACTGCTCTAACAGTCAGGAAGTTTTCAGCCCTGGTTAGGCCTCATCTAGAGTATTGCGTCCAGTTCTGAGCTCCACAATTCAAGAAGGACGCAGACAAGCTGGAGTGTGTTCAGAGGAGGGCAACCAGGATGATCAGGGGTCTGGAAACAAAGCCTTATGAGGAGAGACTGAAACAACTGGGCAGGTTTAGCCTGGAGAAGAGAAGATTGAGGGGAGACATGAGAGCACTCTTCAAATGCTTAAAAGGTTGTCACACAGAGGAGGGCCAGGATCTCTTCTCGATCCTCCCAGAGTGCAGGACACGGAATAACGGGTTCAAGTTAAAGGAAGCCAGATTCCGGCTGGACATCAGGAAAAACTTCCTGACTGTTAGAGCAGTACGACAATGGAACCCGTTACCTAGGGAGGTTGTGGGCTCTCCCACACTAGAGGCCTTCAAGAGGCAGCTGGACAACCACCTGTCAGGGATGCTTTAGGGTGGATTCCTGCATTGAGCAGGGGGTTGGACTCGATGGCCTTGTAGGCCCCTTCCAACTCTGCTATTCTATGATTCTATGATTAAACTGCCCAGAGAGCTTCGGCTATGGGGCGGTATATAAATTTAATAAATAAATAAATACAACCCCCAGATCCTCCAGTGGGAGCCAGATGCAAAATGGCCACTTGAGAAGAGGGCAGGTGGGGGGGAAGCCAGGGTTCGTTTATTTATTTTATTATTGCATTTATATCTTATTTATTTCTTTATTTCATTTTTATACCACCCAATTGCCGAAGCTCTCTGGGCGGCTCACAAAAAATATCCTGCCTTCTTTCCTCAAAGGAACCCAAGATGGCATACATAATCCTCCTGCTCTCTCTTTTATCCTAACAACAACCCTGTGAGGTAGGGTTGGGCTGTGAGCCTGTGGGTTTCCATGGCTGAGTGGGGATTAGAACCCAGATCTCCCAACTCCCAGTCCAACACTTTAGCCACTACACCACGCTGGCTCCACGGGTGCAGTATATTGGCCCAGGGGGGTAACGAATAAATTATTGCACCCCATGATTCATACACTGGGATGGCCTGCATAGATGTATACAAATCTACACCCGAGTTACTCCAGATTAGAGATTCCAACAACCTGATTTAGAAGGCCGAGGGGAAGCAACGCTTCCTTCTGCCACCTATGTCCTCCTCTATTCAGCAACTGAGGCCTTGCTGTAGATTTTCCATCCCACCCTGATGGTGCGCTCAAGGAGCGGAGCCTTTTTCGTGGTGGCACTGCATTTGGGATGTCCTCCTTAGGGAATCCTATGTGGCCCCACCACAGCCCCAGATAAAGGCTTGACTCACTCTTTTAAAACGCCTTTGTGGCGGGAAGACAAAATAGAGATTTTGTTGTGTTTATTTTTGTTTTCTTTTTAAACGGGATGAGCTGGGTTTTTTCTTGACTCCTGTTGTCTGGATTTTGTTGTTTTATTATCTTATTTTGATAATGTTTGGATTATTTCTTTCGGTGCTGTTTGCCAGTCGGAGTTCCCTAGTGGGAGAAAAGCAGGATAAACATATTTTTTAAAAAAAATAAATAAAAATAAAACTACAATAAAAGGATAACAGGAGAGCGTTGGGTGGTGTGTGAGTTTGCATCCCATTAAAGCTTCTGTTGGTGCGTTTCATTTCTATTTTTTAAGTCAAGAATTTATTTGTTCACTGTGAGTTGCACAGGAGAACTTTCCAGAAACTTGTGCCCATGTCGGTAAGTGGAAAGGAATAGCGTGGCCTGGTCTCTGAGCCTCCAAACCCGAGATATATGGGGTGACAGGCTGGTGGTAGTAATACCTGGTAGTAATACCTGGTGGGTCAAAGGATAACCCCATAGCTAAATCCCACCCCCAAACTCCTCCACCTGGCAATCTTTGAAACTGCGATTTTCCAGCTCACGCATCAGGCCAAACAATGCGCTTTAATGCAGGGCTGCAAACTCTGAAAACTGTATTTATATGTACAATCTTGGACAGATATAAAATTACAAGACATAAGGGGTTCTTTTTATTATATGTTACTATAAGGCCCCTGGGAGGGGGGGCAGTGTACGGAGCACACCTGCATTCACATTTCATAAACTCCTCTCCTCGTTTATTCTTGAAACTCCGATCGAACGGTCTCTCGCATAACATTTTTAACATCAAACTGCTCCAAATTGCATGACCTAATTAACAGGAGCACCACCAGCCAGCCCTGTCTGCTTGTCAGCAAAATTATCTCAGGAAGCCTCGCTGCGTATTCTCCGGTCTACCTTCTCAGGGCTGTGCTCCCTGGCCTCGTCTAGTGACACCCCATTCCCTGGGTGCAAGATATTTTCATGCCCCTGGCAGAAAATCCAAATACTGTGCCCCCCCTTGTTGCAAAAATAGCAAGAATTGACAATGGTTTCCCTTTAACGAGAGCCCCAAATCTGTCCCCTCGCCCTGCTTAAGAACAGAGATGGCCCTGGACATGACATGGCCCTGGGATGCTTTAGGGTAGATTCTTGCATTGAGCGGGGGGTTGGACTCGATGGCCTTGTAGGCCCCTTCCAACTCTGCTATTCTATGATTCTATGACGGTTTTACACCCAGGCCCATCCGGTGGTTACCTGCACCGAAATTAAAGGCAAAACCGAACTGATGTTATACATAATTCTACCCATTGAGGCTCGGACGGAGAATTAAAATGTTTCCTGAGTCACAGTAACTGTCCTGGCCAAATCTAGGACAAATCTATGCTTGCCTCCAGGTGTGTTGGACTACAACTCCCAGCATGCTGGCTAGGGGATGCTGGGAGTTGTAGTCTGACACACCCAGAGACCACAGGGCTGCTGTACTTCAAGCCTGCAGCGCAAAGCACTTTTTACAAGTGGCACATCGGGGTTCTTTGCGTCGCACCATGTCCGCCTGTCGAGCATAAAACCCACAAGGCCCAGAACGTGCTCTTGACAGAAATAAGCCCCCTGCCTTCTACTTTCCGCCCCACAACAATGTCAAAACCAGAAGCGACGCCGTGCAGGCTGAAGGGCTTCCCACCACATTGCTTGCGAAAACAGCCCAACGTTTTCCACCCCCCTCTCCCAAAAACACGGCCTTCCAGCTCCCGGTTTTCGCAGGCGCCTCCACGGATCTGTCGCCGAAACGCGCACAAGCCCGCATAGATTAGCGTGGCAACGCTCCCGTCGCCCGAACAGTTGCCTGTTGATTTAACAAGAGGGGACTGATTTTTAAGTGCCTCGGAAGCATCGATCGGTGGCTGGGGCCTTTGCTCTTTTGCGAGACGCATGTCGCACAGGTGACAAGATGGCGCTTCGCCCGCCAGCCCCCAGACCCCCCTCCTGCTCTGGTTTCCAAGGGGTGTCTTGAATCACACAAAGGTTGGAAGGCAGAGAGCAAGGAGGCAAATATATATATATATGGAGAAAAGCTGAGGCAGGTTACAAATAAGGGCCCCTTTTCCACCATTCTTCCTGCACAATAGGTGATGATTGACCAATTGGACACAATGCCCAGATGATTTGCACACCCCCTTCCTGCCCCAAAATCAAGACCAGGAGGGGGAAACCAGTGCTCCGGCTCACTTGGTAAAAATTCCCAGCAAACTGGGCAGCTGACGCCTGTTTTTAAGGGTTTACAATTGAGCCACTGCTACTTACCGGAGTTCAAGAACATCAGAAGAGCCCTGATGCTGGATCAGACCCAGGGTCCATCTAGTCCAGCACTCTGTTCACACAGGGGCCGAACAGCCGTCGGCCAGGGATGAACAAGCAGGACAGGGTGCAACAGCACCCTCCCACCCATGTTCCCCGGCAACTGGTGCACACAGGCTTATTGCCTCAAATACTGGAGATAGCACACAAGAGAATGGATAGGATTTCATGTCCTCCCCCCTTCAGTTCCGGGGGGCTTCAAGAACCATTACCTCTGGGGCAGTGGGTGGAGTGAAGCAGCACCCAACCACATTTCCAGTTGGGTTGTATTGGGAGACGAGTTTAGCTAATCCTTTCTCAACAAGCTTTTAGTGAAAAGATATTCCATCTTTTAAGCTGCTAGTTTCAATTGGTGCAACTGTATCACATTAATTTTATATGTTTATGTACCTGGCCGGACCTTAAGGTCATCCTCAGGGGTCCTTCTCCGCGAGCCCCTGCCAAAGGAAGTGAGGCCGGTGGCTACCAGGAGCAGGGCCTTCTCTGCTGTGGCACCCCGGCTGTGGAATGAGCTCCCTAAGGAGGTTCGCTTGGCACCTACATTATATGCCTTTAGACGCCAGGTGAAGACTTTTTTATTCTCCCAGCATTTAAACAGTCTATAAATAAATTTTAACTTGGTGTTTTAAATTTGTAATTTTGCATTGCTGCTGTTTTTATCTAGTTGAGTTTCTATATTATATTTTATATTATGGTTTTACACTGTTGTTTTATACTTTGAATGGTTTTAATTTTTGTGAACCGCCCAGAGAGCTCCGGCTATTGGGCGGTATAGAAATGCAATAAATAAATAAATAAATAAATAAATAAACAAACTGTACTTCTTGAAAATACGATAGATGATTTCTGGTAGCTGCTTAAGCGGAGATATTTTGTAAGTAAATAAAGTAATGCTCAGGGTAAGACTGCTGCCATTTTGGGGGGGACTTAGGAGAGACTTAGGAGAAGTCTATCCTAAGCCAATCTAGGACAGCCTTCCCCAACCTGGTCTCTTCCAGATGTGTTGGACTACAACCACTGGCACATCCTGATGGGGATTGTGAGAGTCGTAGTCTGACACATCCAGAAGAAACCAGGTTGGGGAGAGCTGAATTAGGCAGTGACATGAGATTAAAAATTCCCTCCTTGGATCAGAAGAAAGGGCCGTGTAGAATCTGGCACTCTGGTCTCCTACAGCGGCCAGATGTCTCTAGAACATCTGGATGTCACAAGGAAGGCATAGTGGAAGCAGCAAAACCATTTGACTCAAGTGATCAGAGAGAAACTGTGAAACTGCAGTTTCCATTCTTCGCTGTTACCTATCTGTCCTGCACTTGGCTAATCCTTGTAACAGGCCTTTAAGCTAGCAATCGCCACCACACAAATGTGGCAAGGAATTTCTTCAGTTAATTGTGTGCAACCTGGGGAGGAATTTCCCTTCCTCCACCTTGGTAGCACATGACTTAGCTTGTCCACCTAAGTGATTTGTAAACACCTTTCTGCCCCGTGCACCTGCTCCGTACTTGGGGCCAGCCTAAGACAGACGTTGAAACATGCCCCCCCCTCCGCAAACACACAACCCCTTTCCCAATAATTAGCAAGGGCACACAGTCCCCTTGCAACAGGTTTTCCTGTTAAATCCCACTGAAATGAACAGGAACAGTGCAACCAAGCATTGCTGCCACATGTTAATTACAGGGAAGGAAGGGGGGGGGGTCTTTTGGATTTTCCGCCTCTTCAACCCTAACTGCCATGGTCACGCCAATGTGCAAGAGAGGGGAGCATGGGAGATCTTCTTCCTAGGAGGTGGCAATACTTGCACACGAAGGTCACATCGGCAGTGTTTTTTTGCCGAACTTTGATTAGCGCCGTTCAATTATTTGCTACCTTAATTTTATTGGGAATTTCAATGTTGCAAGCAGAGGATTCTTTAGGGACGCTGTCGCATAGCCAGCTGAGCCTTTTTTTTTTGGCTCCAGGACATGGAACTGTCGATTTTAATAAAAGGAGAAAGCTTAGATTTACTGGGCACATCAGCAGATATTTAAGTACAAACATGGCGGAAGAACGGACATATAAAGCACTCAGAGAAAGGAAAGAGAGGAAACCCCAAACCCTTTGTAGAACACGATCGCTGATAGTTGTGGCAAATTCCATCAGGGCCTGAGCCAAAAGTTTCAAAGAGAACCAAAATATAATCTCCCTAAACAGGAACAGCAGGGCGGAGCACAGAATGCAGCCTATATATACACGCACATATATATTCATACACATATGAGCCATACCTCATAGCTTTCCCCCCTTCTTTTGCACCATTTGTGTGCATAGGGGAGAATTAACGTAATGCGGTTTTTAAATGGGCAGGAAACCAGTTTTTAAAAGCGGTTGAGGGCTGAACAGGAAGGTGGATTTACGGTCACATGTCGAAGCGCCATGTGCTTTCCGCGACACCTGTGAGCAGATGTGGCGCACCTGAAGCATATTATTGGTCTTCCAGCCATGATCAGGGGTGTGGAAACAAAGCCCTATGAAGAGAGACTGAAACAGCTGGGCATGTTTAGCCTGGAGAAGAGAAGATGGAGAGGAGACATGAGAGCACTCTTCAAATACTTACAACTTCCGGACTGTTAGAGCAGTATGACAATGGAACCAGTTACCTAGGGAGGTTGTGGGTTCCCCCACACTAGAGTCGTTCAAGAGGCAGCTGGACAACCATCTGTCAGGGATGCTTTAGGGTGGATTCCTGCATTGAGCAGGGGGTTGGACTCGATGGCCTGGTAGGCCCCTTCCGACTCTGCTATTCTATGATTCTATGATTCTATGAAAAGGTTGTCCCACAGAGGAGGGACAGGATCTCTTCTCAATCCTCCCAGAGTACAGGACACGGAATAACGGGCTCAAGTTAAAGGAAGCCAGATTCCGGCTGGACAACAGGAAAAACTTCCTGGCTGTTAGAGCAGTACGACAATGGAACCAGTTACCTAGGGAGGTTGTGGGTTCTCCCACACTAGAGGCCTTCATGAGGCAGCTGGACAACCATCTGTCAGGGATGCTTCAGGGTGGATTCCTGCATTGAGCAGGGGGTTGGACTCAATGGCCTGGTAGGCCCCTTCCAACTCTGCTATTCTATGATTCTATGAAAAGGTTGTCCCACAGAGGAGGGCCAGGATCTCTTCTCGATCCTCCCAGAGTGCAGGACACGGAATAACGGGCTGAAGTTAAAGGAAGCCAGATTCCAGCTGGACATCAGGAAAAACTTCCTGGCTGTTAGAGCAGTACGACAATGGAACCAGTTACCTAGGGAGGTTGTTGGCTCTCCCACACTATTTATTTATTTATTTATTACATTTTTATACCGCCCAATAGCCGAAGCTCTCTGGGCGGTTCACAAAAATTAAAACCATCATAAAACAACCAACAAGTTAAAAACACAAATACAAAATACAATATAAAAAGCACAACCAGGATAAAACCACGCAGCAAAATTGATATAAGGTTAAAATACAGTGTTAAAACAGTATAATTTAAATTTAAGTTAAAATTAAGTGTTAAAATACTGAGTGAATAAAAAGGACTTCAGCTGGCGACGAAAGGAGTACAGTGTAGGCGCCAGGCGGACCTCTCTGGGGAGCTCATTCCACAACCGGGGTGCCACACTAGAGGCCTTCATGAGGCAGCTGGACAACCATCTGTCAGGGATGCTTTAGGGTGGATTCCTGCATGGAGCAGGGGGGTGGACTCGATGGCCTTGTAGGTCCCTTCCAACTCTGCTATTCTATGATTCTATGATTACTACCATAGAGCTCATTGTGTTACAAGCTCTTAAAAGCTCTTCTTTGGCGGGGGGAAGCTCAATTAAAGAAAAATAAATGGAATAAGCTATTCAGAAATATGACAAGATATTCTCTTCAGTGGCTCCTCTTATCTGACCGGTCCCGATCAGGTACTACATTCTTCTTCTCTGTACCATTAGTGCTATAAATTGGAGGGCAGAGTTGAGTCATCCTTTCTCTTACAAGAAGAAGGGAGAATGCACAGCCCTTTAAAGCAGGGGAGAGTTGCACTTAAGAATTGAATAAATGAATGAAAATCAGGAGGGGTGGTGGTGGCATCGAAGATTCACAGGAGATGGCAAAAAACCGATTTGCACGCCACTTGTGAAAATCCACCTGAATGCAAAATCCTGCTGATCTGAAAGAACAGAATCCTGATTTTTCCTTGACAGGAGGAAGAAAAAAAAAGGATTTAATGTTGCCAGCCCCTGTGAAAACATCTGCAAAGGACTTGCTTCAGCCAGCAAAACCCCAGATAAGGAACTGGCTTTTGATTCCTCTTGGGACGTAAATGGAAATAATTCAAAAAGATGTGAACCGCCCAGAGAGCTTCCAATGCAGGGGAGGAAGAAAATGTAACAAATAAATAAAAATTAAAAAGAGCCACAACAAACAATGCTTCGAGGAGTGGAGAAGAGGACTTAAGAGGAAATGATGAAGGGAAAGCTGAGAAGGAACAACAGAACCATAGAATAGTAGAGTTGGAAGGGGCCTACAAGACCATCGAGTCCAACCCCCTGCTCAATGCAGGAATCCACCCTAAAGCATCCCTGACAGATGGTTGTCCAGCTGCCTCTTGAAGGCCTCGAGTGTGGGAGAGCCCACCACCTCCCTAGGTAACTGATTCCATTGTCGTACTGCTCTAACAGTCAGGAAGTTTTTCCTGATGTCCAGCTGGAATCTGGCTTCCTTTAACTTGAGCCCATTCTTCCGTGTCCTGCACTCTGGGAGGATCGAGAAGAGATCCTGGCCTGCCTCTGTGTGGCAACCTTTCAAGTCTTTGAAGAGTGCTCTCATGTTTCCCCTCAATCTTCTCTTCTCCAGGCTAAACCTGCCCAGTTCTTTCAGTCTCTCTTCATAGGGCTTTGTTTCCAGACCCCTGATCATTCTGGTTGCCCTCCTCTGAACATCATCCTGGTTGCCCTCCTCTGAACATGCTCCTGCTTCTCTGGACTTGTCTGAACTTGATAGCAACCCATAGGAATATGAAAGATCACCTTAAGA
Source organism: Elgaria multicarinata webbii (assembly GCF_023053635.1). NCBI lineage: Eukaryota > Metazoa > Chordata > Lepidosauria > Squamata > Anguidae > Elgaria > Elgaria multicarinata. The sequence goes on from NC_086181.1 coordinate 45,663,158, forward strand.
CAGGGATCTGTTGTGGAAGAGAGGAATCTCCATGTCTGCTGTTGTCAGGACACGAAATAAGGGCATTAAACTGCAGCCCAAAACCAAAGCCCAGATTTCAAGTGGACAAGAGAAACCGCTTTCTAACTGTTGGGAACACTTTGCGTACTAGGAACGCAGTAGACCTTTCCATCATTGGCGGTGAATTAGAAGCAGAAGGTTTGGGATGGCAGTAAAGCAGGAATCTTATTTATTTTGTGTATTTAATTTGTACCGGCACTGGTTAGGCCTCATTGTGAGTACTGTGACCAGTTCTGGGCATCACACTTCAAGGAGGAGGACGCAGACAAGCTGGAGGGGGTTCATTGGAGGGCGACGAGGATGATCAGGGATCTGGAAGCAAACCCCTATGAGGAGAGACTGAAAGAACTGGACATGTTTAGCCTGGAGAAGAGAAGGCTGAAGGGAGACATGATAGCACTCTTCAAGGACTTGAAAGGTTGTCACACAGAGGAGGGCCAGGATCTCTTCTCGATCATCCCAGACTTCAGGACACGGGACTAATGGGCTTAAGTTACAGGAAGCCAGAGTCCAGCTGGACATCAGGAAAAGCTTCCTGAGTGTTAGAGCAGTACAACAATGGAACCAATGGCCTAGGGAGGCCGTGGGCTCTCCCACCCTAGAAGCATTCAAAAGGCAGCTGGACAGCCATTTATCAAGGATGCTTTAGGGTGGATTCCTGCACCGATCAGGGAGTTGGACTCGATGGCCTTAGAGGCCCCTTCCAACTCTACGATTCTGTGATTCTATACGATTCTATACCCTGCCTTTTCACCAAGAAAATGGCACTCAAACACCACAATACAAAATGTACCATTTTTTCCCCCATGTCAACATTTCTTGGGCCTGATCATCAGTCAACAGAGCCAAAAAGGGCAACCAAAGGCCATGTTTATGCCATCTCTTTTACATACATGCCTCTGTTACTCCATCTGAAGTCTTGTTAACAACCCACATCACAGACACGCTGTCAAACACCATGAAAATTAGGGCTGTTCACCGTTCAAGTGTTTTTTTTTTTTAAAAAAAAATCAATTTATTATGTAATTTTCAATCGATTAAGTAATAGACTGCCAGCAAATTTAAATCTGTGATTAAAATGTTAGTCGATTAATCACACTGGTTCATTGAGCACAGCTGCTACAAATACCCGTGAACCTGTGTAATTGTGCCGTACGGGTTTCAAAAAGGCCATTGAGCTGAGATCGTAGCACCCAATCCCATGTAATATTTTGCAATGGCATATGAAATGTTGCAACAGTAATAACCAATGTGGAAATATTAATTTTTAGAGACACATTTCCTGACGCCTACGAGAAATGCAACCTTCAGAAAGACACTCCGAAGACTGGAAAAAAAAAATGAAAAAAAAATCCCCCCCCCCTTGCATAAATATCTACTCATCAGGCCAAAGAGACATTTGAAGGATTCAATGTTGATGTCGAAATTTGGAAGATTTATTTATTTATTTAAAAACAGGAGGCACAAACCGGTTTTGCTCGATTGCTCCAGAGGGAAAAAACACACCACTTTAATGTTCAAATATCTCATTTATCCCAATGGCCTGAGGGACTGAAGGTATGTGTGTGGCGGGGAGGATGGGAGTGGAGGCGGGGTGGGGGGTGGCAGGAGGAGAGATGAATATGTAAGAGTTCATAAAAATTGGAAATGGTTTGCTTGCTTTCTTGGAGGATCACACTCAAGGCTTAAATAAAAGATGGGAACAGAACAAGGACACCTTAATGAAATCCAGAAGCCTCCTCAATTCCCTCCTCCCCATCTTTGCCAAATCATGCCACAATAGGCTTCTAAAAACAGTATTAAGGATCTCCTGTCCTGTCTACCCCCACCCACTCCCGTAACCCAAGTAGTGACTTAAATTTCTGAGAAAGCAAAGCAGGCCTTAAGGCTCACATTCATTTGCCCTGGAAAACACTGACCCAGTTTGCATGCAAGGGCAGCCCATGGTGTTTTTGAGCTGTGGAGGAGCTCGTACTGCCTCCTGCCTGCTCACTGTTTATGCTTTGCATCCGCTTTCATCGACAACCAGCAACGCCCCATTCCTGGGTTGCTTGATGCAACGTGCGAACCTGGAAGTCTGGGTTGTTGAGGAACAAATGACCCAGAGTTTTAACCCAACAACAAACTATGGCTTCAAGCACTGTTCTGGATGGGGTTGCACTCCCCCTGAAGGAGCAGGTGCGTAGCTTGGGGGTTCTCCTAGAACCATCTCTGTCCCTCGGTGGCACGGAGTGCTTTCAACCAACTCCGGTTGGTGGCCCCGCTACACCCCTATCTGGACAGGGATAACCTAGTTTCAGTTGTCCATGCTCTGGTAACCTCCAAATTAGATTACTGCAATGTGCTCTACGTGGGGCAGCTTTTGAAGACGGTTCGGAAGCTGCAGCTTGTGCAAAATGCAGCAGCCAGATTGATAACTGGAACCAGAAGGTTCAAACACATAACACCGATTCTGGCCCGCTTGCATTGGCAGCCTATATGCTTCCAAGCCCAATTCAAGGTACTGGTTTTAACCTATGAAGCCCTACATGGCTTGGGACCACAATACCTGATGGAACGCCCCTCCTGACATGAACCTCCCCATACACTGCGCTCAACATCTAAGGTCCTCCTCTGAGTGCCTCCTCCAAGGGAAGCACGGAGGATGGCAACAAGGGAGAGGGTCTTTTCAGTGGTGGCCCCCCGACTGTGGAATGATCTCCCCGATGAGGCTCGCCTGGCACCAACACTGTTATCTTTTCGGCGCCAGGTCAAGACTTTTCTCTTCTCCCAGGCATTTTAACAGCATTTAACAACGCTAAGTTCGTTTGTTTTTAACAAACCCCAGAACTGTTGTTTTTAAATGGATACTGTCATTTTTATGGTTTTGATGGATTTAAATTTTGTATCCTTTTTAATGTTCACGGTTTTTAACTTTTGTAAACCACCCAGAGAGCTTCAGCTATGGGGCGGTATATAAATGCAATAAATAAATAAATATAATAAATAAATTAGTTGTTCCTCAACAACCTGTTTTTATTTATTTATTTATTTATTTATTACTTGCATTTCTATACCGCCCAATAGCCGGAGCTCTCTGGGCGGTTCACAAAAATTAAAAATATTCAAAGTATAAAACCACAGTATAAAACCATAATATAAAATACAATATTAACCAGATAAGATTACAAATTTAAAACACCAAAATTACAAATTTAAAACACCAAGTTAAAATTTATTTATAGACTGTTAAAAAGCTGGGAGAATAAAAAGTTCTTCACCTGGCGTCTAAAAGCATATAACGTAGGTGCCAAGCGAACCTCCTTAGGGAGCTCGTTCCACAGCCGGGGTGCCACAGCAGAGAAGGCCCTGCAAACCTTGAGTTCCAGCTTCAGACATTCCGTCAAACAACCCCGGATTGGGGCATTTCTGAGTTGTTGATGAAAGAAGATGGAAGAAGCTAGTATGCAGGAGGCAGTATGCTTTGCTCTCGCCTGCAGGGCTCTACCAATTCATGGGTTAAACAGCCCATGAATTTGCTAAACCAACATGACTGTGTGGAAATAGGTTGTGCTTACTAAGCGGTCAGGGAAAGGCACTTTGCACACTCGGAGGGACTCTTTACCACCACTTCGCAGATATTCTAGGTGTCAGCCATGCGTGTACTGAACTCAGGTGTGAAGTATGGATAACAGAAGAACCAGCTCTGCATATACAAGGAAGGAGGACCGAAACAGAAAGACATACCATCACGCTCGTAAGTCCAACCTAGGAACCATAGAGAAACCTGCAGTGGACTCAAATGGGTTTGGATTTGTGCAAGTTCACACTTGTGCAAGAGCTAATGCACACTTTCAGTAGTGCATATTTGCACAAGTGGAACAGCATTCTCATACATCCACGTTTTTAAAAAATTCTGATTCCATCAATGAGCAGACGATGGAACGAAAAACACCTGAGAATCAGCAAACCACAGATGAAATGGATCTCACCAAATCCATCACCCGGAGAAGCCAGGGACATTCCCAGGCCAGCTTATTCGTCCATCCATACTAGAGTTGTGTGTTCTGATTGGCAACAGGTCTCCAGGTCCCGGGCGGAGATGCATTTCCCCCATGACCTGCTACCCAACCTTTTTCGGCTGGAGACGCTAGGGACCGAACCTGTGAACTTTTGCATGTAGCGCTGAGGCTCTGCCATTGACCTATGCCCACCCCTCTCCAAAATAAAGCCCAACACATTTACAGCTAATTAGAAACCAGAAATGAGAAGGACGAGTGGAATCGAACAAACCAGAAACTGAAATTTTGAGAGAGAGTCCAAACAGCAAGACACCCCTCCCTCCATTTCAACGCCTTGTGCCTCATGCTGTGAGGAGGGTTTGACTGTCATGAATATAAGACAGAAGGAAGTGCAGGATTTAAGAAAAAGCGGAGGAAATCTATTCCCCCCCTCCCCCCCTCTTTCAAAAAAGCATGTTTTTACAAAAGGAAGGGAAACCGCGTGGCTAGCATTTAAAGTCATCTCAAAACCACAGTTTTCAACAGCTTTTGAAGAAAGATTACAGTACTAAACAATTATAGGTCTCCGAAAGGCTCTAAAGGTCATCCAGACTGACCTCCTCACACACACTGGGGCAGGATCTATCGCGCCCAAACTATCTCTATGAGATTAGTTGGCAGAACCGAAGACTATAAAGCTACCATTGGGACAAATTACACTTTGCCAGAAACAGCACAGAGGAAGATGAAGGACCGCCAGGGCCTGAGAAGTTCCTGTAAGGCGGAGAGTCAAGGAAGATCACATTGTGTGGCCTTACATTTGCAGAAGACAACAACAACAACAAAAAACCTGGTCGTAGCAATCTAAAAGACAGATGCTGTTCTTACTCCAGGAACACTGCTGCACTCATGATGTGGGATTCATACATATCAAAAATGACACATTTCAGCAAAAGGGTGGTGGTGTTTTTGGTGGTGAAGAATTATTTTTTTTCCTCTTCATGCAGAATTGTCTGACAGAGATAAAGACAAACACCTTAAACAAGCTGACATCCGCTTGCCAAGGAATCACAGGCAACTCCCGAAGTGTCAAGAGGAAGAAAATGTTTTGCAAGGAGTCAAACCGCTGGTGTGCTCTGCTTGATTTCTGGTTTGCAGTTTTGTCAGCTGCCAGCCCAAACAGGTACGGGGGTCGCTTTTATTGGATCAACTTCAAGCAAGGGGTAGAAACGCGAGAACTTCCTAGTTACCTGGAATTCTCCATTCAAAGGAACAGAAAAGATCTCGGCATAGCCTGCAAACCTGCTTCTTTCGCACAAAGGACCTGGCCCGATAACAGATATGGCTACAGGTGGTTTATGATCTTCTTTATTTCAATATTCTCACCACCCAGCCCGAGATGCAGGCTGTGGTTATTTCCAGTGGGGGAAACTGAGGCAGAGAGAGAAAAAGAACACACACAATTTGCTCAAGCCCCCCCCCCCTTAGTAGGACCCCACAGCAGGCGATGCTGCTTGAAGCCAAAGCACCCCAGTAGCTGTCCTGGTGACCACGCTGGGCTAAAAAAAGCATCTGTCTTCTGTTTCCGAGGGAAATATTTACACAGGCAGGTCCCTCACCCGCAACCTTGAGTGGCAACTTCCATCCATGGCACTTCTGCCTTAAACACAAAAGGCTTCTCAGGGGAGACGGTTCACATGGTAATATGGTTAAATGAATGTTCCTAGCACTGCTTTTGACTTCCTAAAAGGCAACCATCTTAGAAGAGTTCTCTATAACGCTGAAGCCTGATGGCTCCACAATCCTCCGGAACCTTTTCAGTGGCCACCTAGGCCTGCTAAAGGCCAAACTGCTGCCACCATCTTTTGCCAAATCCGTTTGGCTGTATCTCTTTACCCATGTAAGCCACACACCCTCACTCCCGAGAACCCTGAGAAGGAGGCGAGACGTCTCTAAAGCAGCCTTGCTCTCTCACCACCTCCAGCAAACTACAGTCCCCAAGATCCTTTGGGGGAAGACCATGACGGTTCAACTGGTAATAAAACAGATATAAGTCTGTAGCACGTGGATTTGCCCTCCTGCTCCAACTGTGATACAGCGGAGGATGCTCAGAGAACTGGGTACCAATGAGAAGGGCAAAGATGAATGGACCAAAAGGTTTCAAAGCATGTGGCTCTTTTCAGCATTCTGGGGTGCAGACTAAAGAGCTCTTGTTGTGAACCTCCCGGACAGCTTCAGCCGTTGGGTGGTATAAAAATGTAATAAATAAATAAAAATGCATAACCGAGGCCTGCTTCACAGGACGTGACGGTGCTCCGACAGAGCTGTTTATCCACATTTCATCCACCGGAGCTTAAAGATCCACAGCATAACATGACAGGTCTTTTTTGCAAAATATCTAAGCCACGTCTTCCAGTCGCAGCGCCGGAAGTCGATCGCTCGGCTTGAAAAACCAATTGCAACTCAACCCACGATTGGCCGTTTTCAGAGTTGTGTGCCCTAAAGTCAGTGTGCCTCTTTACCACAGGAAACTGCCTTATACCAGGATGCGATCACTTGCCTGCCTTAGCCCAAGAATGCCTCATCCGGCAGGCAGAGACTCCAGGAGAGAGAGAGAAATGTCTTCGGTTTCACCTGCTACCTGACTTTTGATCTGCACATGCCAGAGATTTCACTATTTTCTGTATGCAACACAGGCACTAGATCTCTGAGTTACAGTTCCTCCATTAACCCTGTCTCTACAGCAATAAGGGCTAGAATTTTGCTTTTTAAAATGCCTAAAAATGGAAGAAAGCTCCAGCATTTAGGAACCCAGTATTTGCACCACAGTCTTGTGGTGGCAAATTAAACACGGGTTGAGTTGCCGGGTGGCAAAGTGGCCAACCCATCACCTCAACACCAGCATAACATTGCTCAGCGTCTGCTAAATCTGTGTCGTCGTTGCATCATTTCGGCTTGTGGGTACCGGCGCTACGCTACCACTTGGCTTATTTGGGCCGTCTAGAATATTCACCGGTGGCGCAGCTAATAAGGGCCTGTTTTTCTTTTACTGCTCACATCATTCAGGCTTCTGAGGTGCGGATTTTGATCGACATTAACTACAGCGTACAAGACTAGGGGGTGGAAGTTAAGGCGAAATCTTCGGTGAAGGGGGACGGAGATGCTGAACTTCTTTTGGAGTGGTGTATAGGGGGGAAAGCAATGCACGCCATATAACGGTGGTCATGTGCAATCGGAGGAAACCTCTATTTTGCTGGGTAAACCTGTGACATTGAACGCTAGCCATGACCTAGACCAGCCTTCCTCAACCTGGGGCACTCCAGATGTGTTGGACTACAACTCCCAGAATGCCCCAGCCAGCTCTGCTGGCTGGGGCATTCTGGGAGATGCAGTCCAACACATCTGGAGTGCCCCAGGTTGAGGAAGGCTGACCTAGACAGAGGATGAACATCAGAGATATATGTAGAGCAGTCTTCCTGGCTGGGGATTATGGGAGTTGTAGTCCAACACATCTGGAGGGCTCCAGGTTGGGGAAGTCTGGTATAGAGGAAACTACATGTGCGAAACTGTCATGGGTAATTACCTACATATGGATTTCATGCTTTTAAAAGCATGCAATAATCTATGCAGATCCACCCAGCACAGAGATCAATGTAGGGTGTGGCAGAAAAGTAGCCGGGTTGGGAACGGATCTAGAAGTCCTCCGATTTGGATCCTTGCTCTTCCCCCAGATAAGTCACCTTGTCTTTCAAGCTAATATACTTTGCTAGCTGATTGTGAGGACAAAACTGTAAAGTATACTCCTTCCTGAAAAGCAAGCAAAGTGATCAGGAATAGATCAGCAATCCATTATGTAGAAAAAAGGTTGCACCCAGCTCAGGCGTCCATAAACGCAGACATGATTTCTGCCACATCGCAGACATGATTTCTGCCACATCGCAGACATGATTTCTGCCACATCGCCACCTTTCCTGATTTCCATCCCCACCCCGCCCCTTCTATCATCTTGGGTGTGCCCTACCTGAGGATGAAAGAGGCACCTTTCCTTTTTGATAAGGTGGCCATTTCACCGACTCATTCACTTTCCACATCTAAATACATTTGCAAATCACTAAACTAGGAATAGACTGAGATGTGAAAGAAAGAAAGTGTGAGGTAACTTACAGTTTAATCATCAAAAACTACTGTTGGAAGGAAAGGCTGTCTTTAAGGTAGATTTTATTCCCTGTTTACAAATAACACGCTAAATCAATAATAGTCTTGAAAATCAACATGTGTCTTTAAACAGCCAGGGCAACCAATTAATCAACTAAAAAGCTTTTAAGTTGATTAATCTATTGCAGACTTACTTCTTGGGGGGAAAAACCCCAAACAGGCACACACGAAAATACTCCCAATTCACACCAAGCGAACGCAGCAGAAGCAGTAATTCCACCCTGCCAGATGCCATAAAAAGATGAGCACAACTCAAAACGAAACTCCATACGTGGTCTCATTCCAATCCATCCCTTTCTTCGGAGGGGTGGGAGAGGGAAGTAAAAGTATAACGGAAGGGATGTGAAATGAAGATGCACAGATCGCATGCCCTGTAGTTCAAGCCTCCTACCCTTTGCTGAGTTGGTCAGATCAATTTAAAAAGCTTTGTGTGGGTTCTCTGGAAATAACTTTTCTAGGAAGCAATCTTCGCTTGCTTGATTTTAAACAATCCATGGGGTTGATTCCACATGGGGAATGGCTCTAAGGGTGTGTGCTGCAACTCCTACATTTGTCAAGGGACAGCAAAGGTAAGAGAGTGGACATTATTCTACCTCCCTAAATTTTATACAGATCTGAAGAAGTGACGATTCCTGCACCAAATTCCAAAATCGTCAAGGTTGCCAACAACGAGAGATTCCCAACACAACGGAAACACCTCTGCTGGGACTCAACCAGGCAGAAATGTTAAATATTCAAGAAAGCAACCTCTACACACAGCAGTATTTGGGGGGACACGATCCACTGGAAGGTTCTCTCATTCATTTCAATGTTTCAATGGGGCTTGCCTCGGGAGGTGTGTGAGAAAGGGTGCTTGCCCAACTCCCATTCATTTCAATGGGACTTCATTCCAGATTGTGCCCCCAAATCAGAGAGAAACTGGAGGGCCACTCAGCAAATCAGTCGATCAGGCCTGTTCCATCCAGGTTCTCACTTTTATTTTATTTTTCAAATATTTCAAAGAGAGAACCTTCCCGTCTCAGCTGTTTTCGCCTCTGCTGTTCTTGTAAGTTTAATGATCAGATGTGTACATCCGTCAAAAAGTGAAAGGGGTGTGAATGCGCGGTTTGAAAATATTATTTCCTCTCTTCCCTTTGGAGGAGATTGCTAAGGTGAGGGAAGGAAAGAGAAAAACACACAGATACGCGCTCACACCGTGATTTAGGCAAACAGGCCTATTAAGCGCTAATATATATTTCTGTTGCTAGGAAGCGTTTCCTCACATGGCGACAGAGTGCAAATTGTATCACTTATGAATCACAGGATGTTTTTTTTAATGTACGAGAGAGATTTTTCTGACAAACAACCACCATGCCCTCCTCTTCCCCTTCCCCATAAAAACTTGCAATTCCCCCCCCAACGATACTATCAGTTTTTGAAAACTGATGTAATCTCAAATCCTATATGAATTATTCCAATTCAGCCTCCTCCTCCTCCTCCTCCTCTCTCTCTCTCTCTCTCTCACACACACCCCTTTAAAAAATGTGTAAGGAGGACTTGATTTTCAGAAGTTATTGGGGGCTTAGCCACAATTATTAACAGATGGGACTCAGTTCTGGACGCAAGCAGAGGCTTGTGTGTGTAAGTGTGCGAGACATAAATACAGAAAGAGAAAGATGTGTGTGTGTGTGTGTGTGTGTGTATTCATCCCATAACAAGAACACCTTTACTACCTCATGAGAAAACTCACAGCCACTGAAACTCCAGTTAAAGAAAAGGAGAAGCAAGAAAAAGAAAAAAAAAGTTCTTCATTTGACCTATTAAAGTCTGATCTGGAAAAATTGTGTGTGTGTGTACATTTAAAGAAAAGAACTACCAAGAAGTTATTATCCTGCTTTTATGTAGCTACCGTCATTTCTATGGGGTTTGCAAAGGAGAACGTCCCAATGGATTATGCCCAAAGGGATTTATGATTTAAAAAAAAAAATTCACACAAGCTGTAGATAGTTTCAGAATATGATCTACACAGACCCACCCAAGTCACAAAGTGGAAGTTACGCGGCACCACAATGTTCACAACTCTACATATACTCCATGCTTTTTTAAACAAGCAATAAAGTCAAGTGTGTGGATCTTTCATAGCAACTGCTCTGTGAAAGGCCATGATAGCAAAACACAAACTCATAATTCCATTTCCACTCTACTGACCAAGATTTGTAAGTGTTCAACACACACACACACACACGCACACACAGACTGTAAATTCTCTCTGGACTGCTTACATTCCATGTTTAATTGGGAGTGCCACTAAAATCAACTTTCAAATAAATGTGTTTAGCATCAAGGTATTAGGCAGACACTTGACAACTAATTTTAAGATACTGTCAAAGTAATATTTCACAAGCACACACTCCAAATTCATTACCTCTTTTTCCTGTAGAACCACGTATAACCACAATAACTAGCTGTAGCCAGTCATCAAATAAACTCTCCCCGGGCAGAGGAGAGGAGAAATCACACACCCCCACTTTGGGATCAAAACTATTTCATTCTGGATATATGGTATATATATATATATATATATATATATATATATATATATATATATATATATATATATTGTAAAGTAGTGCTTGGATGCAAACCCAAGAATTTAATATTCTCATTGAGTTTTGCTCTTGCCCCCCACCTAAAATCCAAGCACAGGAGGAGGAGGAGACTGGAGAGTCCAAAAGTTTGCAAAAAGGAAATGTATTAAATTTTTTAGCAGCTAGTGTGAAACTAGACTTCCTCCTGGTCTGTTTCACTTGAAACTGACCACTAGTACCAACACCAAAAATGTTGGTACTAGGCTACCCTCGCTCTTGTGTTTGCTTGGAGGATTTACAACTAGAGAATCCAAATGAGATTTTAAAAAAACAAACAGGCATATAGGTTCTTCTGTACCAAATTTCTTCCTGACCCCCCCCGACCCCCACCTCCTTCTTTTTTACAAAGACAAACAGCATTGCACACTCATGGAACCCCAACACACGGTACACTTTTGGGGGGGGGGGCAGGGAAGGAAACCCCGACACCACCCTGTCCAAGATACTTACTTTTTGTTTGAGGTATTCCAGTAGATGGGTTCTAGACTCAGTCCTTCTATAAACCAGAGTTCCAGCAAAGAGAACAACAGTCCTGTATAAAATCCAACCCAGGAGATTCCCAGAGCCATAACTGCAGGAGAGAAACAACTCCTTTTTAAAAATAAAAAATAAAAAAGGGGTGAGCACCAACTCTCCTACAGTCTCTCTCTCTCTCTCTCTCTCTTTCTCTCTCCTTCCCTTCTTCTTTCTCTTTGTTTTCCTTCTTTGACAATCACACACTCAAATTCCAAGAGGCAGTTAAGTAAAATGCTCCTTCGGAAACCAGGGGAAAATGGAGAAGCACGCACAATACAGATTTGAAAGAATATATCTCATTCCTTTGGTCAGTAAAGTTTTATAAATCCTCAGCTTTGCAGAAGCTTTCCCGCGGATCCGGAAAGTTTGAAGCTCTTACAGAGATCCAGAGAAGAAGATGGAGACAATCTTGGAAGAAAGAACTGCATCTTCTTTTTTTGTTTTGTTTTGCTTTTGGGGGGGGGGGTTAAAAACGGGGAGAAAAAAACACCAAAGAAAATACAGGCACGCCTGGGAGAAATTGCATTCACTTAGCCCCCTGGATGTGTAGGTCCCTCTGTTCTGAGATCCTTAGGGGGTGCTGAAGGGAGGTGGGGGAAAGTGTGTAAGACAGAAGAAAGGGGGGCAGAGGGAGAATTCATTTGCAACCACTAAACCCCCCCTCTCCTCCCCCCCTTTTTAATTCCTCCTCTCGGTCCGATTTGGGGTTTTGGTTCCCTCCCCCCTTGTAAAAGCTGAGCAATGAATAACTCCAGCGATGAAGCCGAAATAATGAGAATAAGGAGTGGGGAGATTTTTTTCCCTTTTTTTTTTTAGGAGACAGAGAGAGAGAGAAAAAGGGAGGAGAAAAGAATTGGTGAATGTGAAATACTGGAATGAAGAGACACTCAAAACGCATTCAGGGAGCTGGAGTCAGGAGATGAAAGAAGATACGGACTCTGGATTGAAGCCTCCTGCATATTTGAAAAACACACACACACAACTCCAGTGAAAAAGGAATAAAAGAGAGAGAGAAAGAGGAAAAGACTGGAGAGAGAAAGAAAGATGTCAACTGCATGCCAGTAGCTTCGCTTGCAGAAAAAGAGATATTTTCCAGTTTCGACTCCCTTAACCACCTCTCTGTTGAGAATGCGAAGAACAAAACAAAACCAAAAAGGGGGGGGGCAGAATTTGGTTGTTTGCTTTGCTGCTTTAAAAAAAAAATATGAAAAGGGGAAATTGAAAATAATAATAATGTTGAGCTGTTTTTCCTGCTCTTTCTCCCCCAGGTGAATGCAATGGAGGTAGATTAATGGAGAGGCTGGGTTTTTTTTTAATGGAGTCAGCATAATTATATATAGAAGGAACTGTTGGGTGATGAGGCGAAGAGGAAGAAAAAGAAAATGTATACAAGGGTTGGAAAGCTGGGGCAGGGATGTGCTTTGGTGGAGAAGGGCCTATGGCAGCCTTCCTCAACCTGGGGCGCTCCAGATGTGTTGGACTGCACCTCCCAGAATGCCCCAGCCAGCTGGCTGGGGCATTCTAGGAGTTGTAGTCCAACACATCTGGAGCGCCCCAGGTTGAGGAAGGCTGGCCTATGGGAAGGTGGCCGGATTGGGGCATGGTGAAAAGGGCAACTCAGCTGTTTAATAGAGATCTGATCTATCATGGGCCCAATCCAGCAGGAAATTGTCCTGCGTAGGTTATTATTATTATTATTATTATTATTATTATTTATTTATTTATTTATTTATATAGCACCATCGTTGAAATTGTTAGGAGCTGCGCTGGAGGGCTGTCTTGCTCCCAAGCATCCATCCCCCCCGCCCCGGAAAGGATCCTATTTGAGAACTAAAATTTGGGAGGGTTAAAGGATTTGGAGGTTTTGGTTTCCTGGGACCTTGAAGTGTCAGAGAAGGGTGTGCGGCTAAAGGCCCAACCCAATGCACGTTTAGACAGAAAAAAAGTCCTGTAACTCCCAGGAGTTACAGGACTTTTTTTCTGTCTAGGCATACATTGGGTTGGGCCCCGAAATGTTGCTTTATTTTGCTTGGCAAATCTCCCAAGAAGCCGAAATCCCACAGAGATTCCTTTCCCCATCTCTGCACCGCCGTGCCAAGAAGAATCCACACCTGTTGAGTGGCTGCCTATACGGTGGCTGCTAACATCACAAGACCCCTGCGAGACGTCGGATCCAGACCTGGGGTGGTTCCAAAATTAGGGCTCCTAGCAGTACCAATTAGACGGCGTTACGCAGCTATTCCGTCTTTTTCTGCAGTAAGAAAATAAAAACACAGAGGCAGTGGTAAAAATATATAGGAGGATCCGGAGTGGAGGGCATCACCATCTGGATGCCCTGTGAAATGCCATGATCAAGGCAAGGGAAGGCACAACAAGAAAACCTCTTCTGGAAATAACCCTGCTCACGCTTAGAGGAGGCCTATTGAAATCAATGAGGCTTAAGTTACTAAAGACTAACCTAAATACCACTGATTTCAGTGGGTCTACTTGAAGTATGAATGCAACCCATTCCTTATTTCAAGAGCGTTATTGTAGACATGGCAGCTTGTATACTAAAATGGCTATAGATTATTCATAAATTAATAGATCAAGAAGAAAGAGAGATACAGGAGAGAGAGAAAATATTTTGGTAGCACTGATGCAAGTTGGTAGAGACAAATGCTAACCTTTGAGATTCACAGAACTCTTTGCCAGATGAAGCCACCCATAAAAGCTAGGATCAACTGAAGGCATGTTATTTACTGCCTGAGGTGAAGCAGTCAATGGCACCCCACACCAAAGTCAAACTTTATAGTTTCCAAGGCTGGCCAAGTTATTTTGGCAGAAAAATCCCAAAAGTGCCGCTTCCTGTGAACAAAACAACTCAAAACCAATAAATTAAGTAGCTAACCATGTGCTCCCTTTCCGTGACTCTGAAATCAGCTGCACAGAGGTGACCACCTCAGTCTGTCTAACAGTAGGGCTGGCCCGGTCAAAAAAAAATACATATCCTTTTACACCAATCAATCTCGGTAAAATAAAAGGAGAATTATGCATGGTTTGGAGTTCCATTGGGAAGACATACAGACTTATGAGTTTAAGGGTGCAATCCTATGCGTGTTTAGCCAGGAAAAAAAGTCTTACAACTCTCAGTATTCCTCAGCCAGCCAGGCTGGGAATTTTAGGACTATTTTTCCTGGCTAAACACGCATAGGATTGCGTCCTAAATGAGATACGTTGTCTTAGCGACAAGCACCAAATAATGTGCTCTCTTGTCTCACATGGAAGGTAAAATTCCAAAATTCTCCCCAGAATGAATCAACTGGTACACACACACACACATCAAGGCCTGATGTTTTAATTTTGAGCAAAGGCATAGCTTTGAAATGCAATTTTGATGTAAGTCCCAGACCAAGAAAATAATTAAAAAGGTCACAATGCCTTTGAGCATCAGAGCTTCTCCGTTCTAGAGCGAAAAACCACAGCTTCCTCACCCCAATACTTAATAAGAAAGGGGGAACCTATCTTTCATATCACGGGGTGGGTGGGTGTGACTTGTGACAAACCTTTCGTTTCTGGAATCTAAGCACTGCAAATCTGCAGAAACACCATTTTAATCTGTAATAGTGCTTGGTTTGCATATCTAACGAATATCAAGCACGCTGCTTTGCTTCCTCATAGCGTGCAAGAATTAATCAGTGGAACGTCGTGCCATTGGATGCTACAAATGCCATTGATACTAGAAGGAAATGAAATGAAATATCAACCACCAGCTTTGAAACTAGATTGTAACTTAATGGATACGGCTTCATTTTCAGAATCTTTTTACAGTGTGGATATTCTGTTTCGTTTTCAGGAAACTGGGTAAGAAAGAAGAAAATGTTTAAGAATTTACAGGGGAAACAAAACACAATTCCAAAAATAGGGATAATCTCTGTTTTCCATTTAAATATATATATCAAAAAGTTCCTAGTCCTCATTGAGAAAGCATGTGAGCAAATCCTGCTAAAAGACTTGCACCCCTATTATTTTAAAGTGGTAGCACCATCGGAGCAAGGGAGAGATGACATCCTGTCATTTGAAATCCCACAGCCACACTAGTATTAGGCCGTAGCTGGACCTAAGGTTTATCCCAGGATTGTCCTGGGGTCAAACCTGTTCATCTAAGTGCCACACAGGGCATCCAGCGCTCAGGCAGGGGCGAACCCGGGATGATCCTGGGATAAACCTTAGGTCTAGCTACGGCCCTAGTCTCTTACACTAGCACTGAAGACTGAAGGGTAACTAAGGGTGCAATCCTAAGCATGTTTAGACACACACAAAAATCCCTGCCCGCATCCTAAAGTCCTTCTGCTGATTGAGGAGTGAGGGGCATCCCCAGTGCAGAAAACCAGTCTGTTAGAAACAGGGATCAAGCAGAGCTATTAAACATTTTATAGGTGTTTTTTCAGTTTAAAATATTTTGTTATAACTCTTGTAACGATTTTATTCGACTTTACCCTGGTAAGAGAGGTGTTCATGTCATTATAATCTATCTGCTTATTTCCGTATATATTAAATGTCCTGGTTTTTTTATTTTGTTTTCAATGGTGCCAGCCTCTGACTTTATAAGCATTACCCTTTGGAGGTGCGTAAGCATTTATAAATATTCAAGTCCCACCCCCACAGGTTTACATCATTTCCTCTTGGCTGTAACTACTCACCTGTATCAGTATAAAAGCAGTTTGAGCCCTGTACAGAAATCAGACAATAATAATAATAATTAATAATAATAATAATAATAATAATAATAATTTATTTATTTATTACCCGCCTCTCCCTCTGGATTGAGGCAGGGAACAACATTTGTGCAAGAATGTGTACGCCTTGCACTTACTAATGACTGATGACAATTCTGCACCCCGTGTTGCAACCTGCATGAATTATGCAAACTAAGCTGATCTACATCTGTGTGCTCATTTTGCAATATTTACTTTGTTTCTGATGGATTGTGCAGGTGGGAGAGACGTACACAAGCCATAGTAGTACTGAACCTGCCAGAAATCCTACTCAAGACAATTTAGCCTTGCAGTTCTCAAATTTTCTTTTTTTAGGGTCACCCTATGGAAAGGAGGACAGGGCTCCTGCATCTTTAACAGTTGTAGAGAAAAGGGAATTTCAGCAGGTGTCCTTTGTAGGCATGCAGCACCTGGTGAAATCCCCTCTTCATCACAACAGTTCAAGCTGCAGGAGCTATACTAGAGAGGCCAGATACAAAAGAGGACAGGGCTCCTGCAGTTTTCACTGTTGTGATGAAGAGGGGATTTCACCAGGTGCTGCGTCCATACAAAGGACACCTGCTGAAATTCTGTTTTCTATGCAACTGTTAAAGATACAGGAGCCCTGTCTTCCTTCCCATATGGTCACCCTAAATTTTGCAGATCACTTGAAAATTGCTAGAAGTCTCAACTAACCACTTAGAACTCAGTCCTATGCATGTTTAGATAGAAAAAAGCCCTACAGTTGTAGGACCATTTTTCTGTCTAAACATGCATAGGATTGCACTCTTAATCATGGGTGTTTTCTTTGTTTGTTCTATAAATCAAAGCACAACTGATAGCTTAATACCC
Organism: Elgaria multicarinata webbii; assembly: GCF_023053635.1. Classification (NCBI taxonomy): domain Eukaryota; kingdom Metazoa; phylum Chordata; class Lepidosauria; order Squamata; family Anguidae; genus Elgaria; species Elgaria multicarinata. The sequence continues at coordinate 45,680,144 of NC_086181.1, forward strand.
ATAGTCTTGCCTTTGTAATCCAATTGTCATGCTCATTTTTGTGTGGGCAACGTTATGTGAAATCCACCTCCATTGTCAGAAAAATATATATCAAATGCAGGGCTCAGTACCCTGCACTGTCCTGTGACTTTTCCACGGACCACTTGAAAGGTGCCAGCAGATCAGCAGCGGACCTCAGTGAGAGCCTCTGCCTTAGCTTAACTGGTGAGGCTGCAGCAGAAAGGGCTCACACACTTTCTACTCTGTCATTACAGCCATGAGGACTAGTAGCCTATTTGAAGATTCAGAGGGTGTTGAATCTTGCAAGTATCTGCTCAAGGACAAACTGCAGAGGAGTTAGGTCACTGAGTTCTGGGGAGCCTAGAATTTCTTAGAAACGTATGATTTCTCAATTAAAAACTTGGTAATAGGACAATCTCCCCCCGCCCCAAAAGAGCTTACTCCGAATACCAGTTTATCTCTGCTGCGGCAGGAGAGTGCTTGTTCTAGGAGGCATTCTCAGTTCATGGGTGACAGTGGCCTCGTTCAGAAGACACCTTAAATAGGGTGACCCTATGAAAAGGAGGACAGGGCTCCTGTATCTTTAACAGTTGCGTAGAAAAGGGAATTTCAGCAGGTGTCATTTGTATATATGGAGAACCTGGTGAAATTCCCTGTTCATCACAACAGTTAAAGCTGCAGGAGCTACACTAGAGTGGCCAGATTTAAAAGAGGGCAGGGCACCTGCAGCTTTAACTGTTGTGATGAAGAAGAAATTTCCCCAGGTTCCCCATATATACAAATGACACCTGCTGAAATTTCCTTTTCAATACAACTGTTAAAGATACAGAAGCCCGGTCCTCTTTTTCATATGGTCACCCTACCTTAAACCATGGCTTTAACGACGGTGGTTAAGCCAGAAAGCTGGGCTGTGTTCAGAAGACGCCTTAAACCATGGCTTTAACCGTGGTGAATAAAGCAAAAAGCCTCATTCACCGTGGTTAAAGCCGTGGTTTAAGGTGTCTTCTGAATGGAGCCACTGAAACCCCAACAAGTGGGAAGTGAAGGTTAAAATTTTGAAAAAATAATACTGCACTACTAGATTATTGTGATGACACACGGTCCAGCAGTCAATATGACTGCTGCCCATAGAATAAGTAGATTTATTTATTTATTTAAAACATTTGTATGCCGCCCTATATCATTTAGATCTCAGGGCGGCGTACAGATAAAAGGACACAGTATATATAAATAAATAATAATAATAATAATAGTATAAAACCATAAATATGCACAGCTAAAAACAAATTAAACCATGAACCAAGTTAAAACAATATATAATTTAAAAATAATTAAAACAGTTTAAACAGTGTGCCATCCTAGTGAATTTAACCATTAAAGGCTTTGTTAAAAAGCCATGTTTTTACTTGGTGTCAAAATGCATTGTCCTTCTAGCTTTCTCTCTCCACTCTGCCCCCACCCCCCACCCCCCGGGCCAAGAACATGCTATCTTTGGGTATATCCATTTTCACAGTTTTGTTTTAGTCAAGTTTCTGGATCTCATGACTTTGGACAGACTGGAACACTTCAAGGAAGAGAAAGGGAGTGGGGGGGGGAATGCAGTTTAAAACAGTAATCTGTCCCAAGTTCTTGGAACAGGGTGGGATCAAAGGCTAAAATAAAGAGCATTCTTTTTTAAAGTTTCTCTCTGTAATTATCTGAAGGAAATTTGGCAGCTGTTCAGGTTTATGGTGTGTGGAAACTACTGGTGGGGATTTTAGACGGGGCTGCGAAATGCAAGAGTTCTGTAGATGTTTATTAGTCTGGGGAGGAAGAAATAGAGCCCCTCCCCTCAAAACACACACACACACAAACAGGTCTCTAATGCCTGGGAGAAATGAAGGTGAAGCAGGTTCAAGAGGCAAAAGGGCTCCATCTAGAGGCGAAGAGTGGAAAAGACCCCAAAGGTAGCAGAAACAAAGATACAGGAATTAAAGAATATATAAAATTAAACAAAACCAGAAGGGGAGCCCAGCCCCAGGATCTCGTTTCTGATCAGAGAGCTCAGAACTGTCAGGGATGCTTTAGGGTGGATTCCTGCATTGAGCAGGGAGTTGGACTTCATGGCCTTATAGGCCCCTTCCAACTCTACGATTCTAAGTGTGACAAACGACAGAAGATTCCAGCTATGTGCCCCCACCCCAGTAATTGCAGCAACCCCCCCCTCCAAAAACAAAACCCACAACAACACACCTTTAGGATTGAGGACAATGCTTTGTCTGAGCAAAGAAAAGGGCTGGTCCTATGTATTTGAAGTCGTTTATATGTTACACAAATTACACATATACCGCCCTTCATAAAGATTTATCCCGGTTAAAACAAGACGGTTTCAAGCCCAGCACCTCGCTTGTTAGAAAATCAAGATATTGTGATGGCCAGGACATTGTAAGCCACGAAACGTTAATTTTTCAGGCGGCAAGGGAGCAGGACGTGCAGCATTCTAGCAGCAAGTTGGGGTTTGGAGTCTCCAAAATTTAACAGGGGCAGGAGCTTTCAGGCCAGAGCGCTGGGTTCTCTAAAGGACATGCCAAGAAGGAAGAAGAAACATATATAATTTTAAACGCTGGCTTAATCAGGGTCTGTATTTGCGCTGAGGCTCAGCCTCCAGAACATGTGAATAAAATGGAAGTGCCTCTGACCATATGCAGAGGGTACTTGCTTCCTCATGGAAGCACCCCACACAGCTAGACGTATAGGGTAGAATTCCTTGAGAAGCTTTCCAAATGGTAGGCCTGAAATCTATCCCTGCTGTTGCTAGAAATAAAAACCCAACTCTCGTTTCAAGCCAGCTCTAACCATTGGACACCACTTCCCTTGACGCAAACCTCAGCTTCCCAGCCTCTCTGCCAGGAGCCTGAGAGATTAGCATCCTCCTTTACCTGAGTTCACCTTAGGAAGTCTGGCTATTTGGATGCAAATTGCCAATGAATATGCCCAGAGACTGGGCTGCAAGAGCTCCCAGCGGGCCCAGAACAGCAGGGTAAAACATGCTGCCCCCACTGAGACAGACAATTCCCCCCCCCCACATTCCCTCTTGCTTTGGGCCAAAGCAGATGCTGAGCAGGGGAGCAAGATAGGCATGTGGGGGAGAGGAGGGTGGGTGGAATAATGTTTAATGCATTTCTCCTTCTGCTGAGCAGGATTGAGGAAGGACAGAAGCCGGGCACTTAGAATGAGGTGGGCTGAGACGCCCACCCCAAAGAAAATCACAGTCTGGGGGAGCATCATTTAGAATCCCCCCCCCTTCAAAGGTCAACCCCTCGAGATGCTCGCAGTTTAAATTTCGTAGCGATGTTTTCCAACCGCTCAAAGGACTCTTTGTTGAAATCTTTGCAACAGCCCAGTAAGGTAGCCAGCGAAAGAAATTGGCTACAGGGAGGTGTTCACACACACGCCATCTAGGTCTCTATTCTCTCGCTTTCCTTGTTCTCACAAGCAACTTGAATCATTCATCCAGTTGATTTATATCCCAGGCTGTTCTAGATATACAAATGTTTTGCATTTTTTGAATATATATATATATATATGCAAAACATACATAGGCTGTGTTCAGAAGACACCTTAAACCAGCCTTCCTCAACCTGGGGCGCTCCAGATGTGTTGGACTGCATATCCCAGAATGCCCCAGCCAGCTGGCTGGGGCATTCTGGGATATGCAGTCCAACACATCTGGAGCGCCCCAGGTTGAGGAAGGCTGGTTTAAACCATGGCTTTAACCACAGTGAATAAAGCAATAAGCCTTATTCACTGTGGTTAAAGCCATGGTTTAAGGTGTCTTCTGAACAGGGCCACTGGTTGGTTTCATTTGCATAAATGTAGTTCCCGCAGGCACTGAAGCCCCACCCTACAAAACACTGGAAGCAACTGCTTAATGCTGGTTTGACTTCTGAGAAGTCACAGTTCCCCATACATTTTCAAGTTTATCTTTGCAGTCTTAGGGACTAGAAACTTGGTCAAGGGGAAAAGGAGGAAAAACACATCTGGAAAGATGCTGAACCGTGTCTCTATGCCATGTTTCATAGAATCATAGAATCATAGAATAGCAGAGTTGGAATGGGGCCTACAAGGCCATCGAGTACAACCCCCTGCTCAGTGCAGGAATCCACCCTAAAGCATCCCTGACAGAGGGTTGTCCAGCTGCCTCTTGAAGGCCTCTAGGGTGGGAGAGCCCACAACCTCCCTAAGTAACTAATTCCATTGTCGTACTGCTCTAACAGTCAGGAAGTTTTTCCTGATGTCCAGCCGGAATCTGGCTTCCTTTAACTTGAGCCCGTTATTCCATGTCCTGCACTCTGGGAGGATCGAGAAGAGATCCTGGCCCTCCTCTGTGTGACAACCTTTCAAGTATTTGAAGAGTGCTATCATGTCTCCCCTCAATCTTTTCCTCTCCAGGCTAAACATGCCCAGTTTCATGTACAGGTGGAATACAAATGATCTGATTTAACGTTCTCCCAATACAAAAGGGGGCTGAACAAGTTAAGCAGTTGTGTAGAGTTTTTGTATTTTTTTAAAAAAACAAAAATAACATTCCAGTGGAAAATCAAGACTATATATTTTATTAAGACCAATTGGTATTTTTGTTTGTTTGCTTTGTTTTTAAACTATGATGGTCCAAGCTTTCAAATTATACACAGTTCCCCCCCCCCCTCTGGCTGGATATTCAAGAAAACAAAACATGTTTACTCTAAGATACAAAATACTTTCGGCGCTAAGCCAGGTTTCCCTACATCTTTTTTGGGGTAGGGGAGAATTCCAGCAAGCAGAAAGAGTCCTGTTTCATAAGCACAGTATGGTCTTGCGCTCACCAAGTGGGTAAATCTGTTCCTCTACCACTTCCAAATACATGCTGGGGCTTACATGGTAGGATGCTTCTCTTGACACCCCCCCGCCCAAAAAACCCTCCTTACACATAGAAATATAGCATCTCAGGAAGTAGGCTAAACTGGAACCTTTATGCAAGATTTCTTATTGCAGGGAATTTGTTTTATATGAAGGAGAATTTAGCGATGTGAAGCCCAGGCCTGCAGCCTGAAGCAGTGCAGCTCAGACGCCGGATCGCTACTCCAGTGAAGAACGACCTTTGTAAATACATCCTACACCCCATCATTGCAAGGACTAGCAAAAAACAACAACACCTCTCTGTTACATGCAGAAACGCTTAGAGTAGACCCATTGAAATAAGTTAATTTCAGTCACATTGATTTCAATGGGTCTACTCTAAGCATGGCGAAGTCTGAATCCAACCCTTTCCATCCACTATGAGAGAGAGAGAGAAAGAGAGAGAGAGAGAATATATATATTCCTCCCATGCTTACTAATGAGGTTTCAGATTTGGTAGCAGAAGAAGGGGACCCTGCTGGGATAGCCAAGCAACAATCAAAATAAAAGATTGGCAGCCGCTGTGCCCAAAAAACAGTGCGCCAGTCCTGAGCACCTAATGATGCATAAGCACAAAACAGAACAACTGGAGGGAGAGGAGGAAAAGAAAGACCGCCTCAGCCACCACAGCTCGGGGGCAGGCAGCTCTTGCTCTGCAGGCAGAAGATTGCAGGCTCAGCTCATGGCAGCCTCTCCAGCTATAAAGGGCCAGGTAGAAGATGTTGGGGGGAAATCTCTCTTTGTCCAAGACCCTGGAGAGCAAGTATCAGTCAGAATAGCCCAGCTTTCCCAACCTGGCACCCTCTGGATGTGTTGGACTACAACTCCCATCATGGCCAAGCTGAATATGAGCAACAGTGCGATATGGCTGCAAGAAAGGCAAATGCTATTTTGGGCTGCATTAATAGAAGTATAGCTTCCAGATTGTGTGAGGTCCTGGTTCCTCTCTATTTGGATTCCTGCATTGAGCAGGGGGTTGGACTCGATGGCCTTGTAGGCCCCTTCCAACTCTGCTATTCTATGATTCTATTTGGCCCTGGTTAGGCCTCATCTAGAGTGTTGCGTCCAGTTCTGGGCTCCACAATTCAAGGACACAGAGAAGCTGGAGTGTGTTCAGAGGAGGGCAACCAGGATGATCAGGGGTCTGGAAACAAAGCCCTATGAAGAGAGACTGAAAGAACTGGGCCTGTTTAGCCTGGAGAAGAGAAGATGGAGGGGAGACATGAGAGCACTCTTCAAATACTTAAAAGGTTGTCACACAGAGGAGGGCCAGGATCTCTTCTCGATCCTCCCAGAGTGCAGGACACGGAATAATGGACTCAAGTTACAAGAAGCCAGATTCCAGCTGGACAACAGGAAAAACTTCCTGACTGTTAGAGCAGTGCGACAATGGAATCAGTTACCAAGGGAGGTTGTGGGCTCTCCCACACTGGAGGCCTTCAAGAGGCAGCTGGACAACCATCTGTCAGGGATGCTTTAGGGTGGATTCCTGCATTGAGCAGGGGGTTGGACTTGATGGCCTTATAGGCCCCTTCCAACTCTACTATTCTATGGTGAAGGCTAGAAAACAGGGCTGGCCCAAAACATTTTTCTACCTGAAGCAAAGGACAGAGTGTCCCCCTGCCCCTAGAATTCCATGTACACAGTTTATATTTCATGCCCTACTTTAAAGTTTTAATTTTTGTGAACTGTCCAGAGAGCTTCAGCTATTGGATGGTATAGAAGGGAAATAAAACGTACATAATACATAACCTGGCCAGCCTGGCAGCTGAATCTTACTTCAATGCTGGCTTCCTCTACTACCCCTGAGTGTAAAACAGTATAAAACCATGATATAAAATACAATACAAAAAGCACAACCAGGATAAAATCAGCAGCAGGGCAGAAATACAAATTCAAAATCCAAATTTGAAACAGGCAAGTTAAAATTAAATCCCAACACCTTGCTGCCACTCCCCGCCCCACAAGATTTGCCGCCTGAGGCTGCCGCATCACTCTACCTAATGGTAGGGCCGGGCCCTGCTAGAATAAACAATACAACTAGTTTTGGTGAGCAGCTAGCTTGGCTGGGTACAAGGCAATGTCCTATAGGAAGGGTGGAGTGGTCTGGAAGGTCACCACGGAAGCTTGTTGGTTCCAAATCTGTGACTCCTTGGAGAAAAGTCAGAAAAGCCCCAGGACCTCTCTAGCTGGCTTTCAATAAGTGTGTGCAGTGTGTGCAGTAACATTGCCAATTAGAGGCACAACTCTCCGAAAATAGTGTATCTCACACCGCAACTTCTCAATTCTTGCGGTCGGCCCCCGATACAAGACGCTTTCCATCCCTACGACGGCTATCGCAGGCTAGAATTTTCCCACTTCACTCATGAGCATCAACAGCAAAGCAGCGAGGTTTCTCCTCTATCTCCTTTGAATGTCTGAAAGCATGTTAGTAGAAGGATAACTGTCAGGGAAAGAAATTGCAATCTCAAGAGGCGGAAGAAGTCTTTGTAGGTTTCGGTGAACCCTAACACATGACGATATTCGGCTCCCGTCTCACCTCTGTCTGAAAATCTCCATAGGAAGTAGATATACGACCACCTTCATAAGCCAGGGCACATACACACACACACACTCAATTTACTCTGGTTTAACCCCATCCACAGTAATTATCCCCCTCTGGATCCATACATGCAGCCAATAATCACATGGTCTGGAAACCGAATTCCACCCATAGAAGGGCTGCACTGGACAAGTTATGGGAAACGCACCCCACACTCGAGCTCTCTCACAATGGCACATCACAAAAGTTCATCAGATCTGCACTCGGTCACTGCATCACTCTGATGAGGAACAACGCCAGACGTTTAAGCAAAGAGCGACCCAGCAGATAAAACCGTGCCAGCGCTTCTGGACCCCGCAAGTCAGCCCAGTCTTCCTCAATCTGGGCAGGAGCTACACTACTGCTCTGTAACGGTTTATAATGGTTCTGACAACTGTTTGGGCCCAGGACACACTCCCTATACAGTTTTCGAAGTGTTAGGTCCTGTTTGGTGTAAGTCTGGCCCAGGTGGCCTCTGGTTGTGTTGGATGACGATTCCCATCAGGGTGATGGGTGTTGTGGTCCAATACTGCTGGAGGGCACGAGGTTGGGGAAGGCTGCCCGTGTCCTTCCGTCATGTGCGCGCACGTGCGCACACACGCACTTGCTCACAGCGCATAGACACGAGGCCCTGGAGCTGAGAAGGCCCTGCTGGGCAGTGAGGAAAGTGTGATATTGCAAAGGGTGGAGGAACATGCTGAGGCAGGGCCAGCAGCCGTGGGGAAGAGGGGGGCAGAGTGAGGATGCACAGGAGAGCCCTCTTGCAGACGGGAGGCTGCCTGCCACAGGCATTTCCCCCATGGTTGGGCTTAGGTTTTGGAGGCCTCTTGGCCCAGACCCCTTCAACAACCCTTAATGTGCCTACCTTTGCATCAGTATTGTCACCAGCTCCTCCGCCTCCTTGGATTGCCAGTTAGTGACCGAGCCACGACCAAGGTGATGTTAGTGTCCTATCAAGCCCTGAACAACTTGGGACCAGGAAACCTAGCAGAGCGTCTTTCCTTATGCATATCCAGGCAGCCTTTAAGATCTGCAGAGGTGGCCTTGCTGGTCATTCCGAAATGAAGGGAATGTCGTCGTGAAATACCTGGACGCCGGGACCTTCTCGGTAGCTGCCCCCATCACCTGGAAAACCCTCCCTCATGTAGTCTGGGAGGCAGAAAACGTGACGTCCTTTAAACGCCTTCTAAAACAGGCACGTCTCCATCCAGGCTTTCCCCGGGCTGTAAATAAACTCACCATGCCGCTCAGTTTGCTGCTCCTTCGAGTTCTTTTCACCAAAGTTGTTTTAACGTTGTGTTTTTAATATTGTATTTTAATATTGTGAACTATTAATATACAATACTACACTCAGCAGTGTATAAAGGCCACAAATAAATAAATTATGGCCACCCCTTGCTTGCTTGACAGGCGGAGGGCCAGGGAGCGAGTAGGCCGTGTCGTCTACTCCTGCTTTGCATCACCTGTGTTGTCTGGGCTGGAGCAAGAGGCAGGTGAACAAGCAGGTTGCAAAGGGGAAGAGACAGCAACAGTTCCAGGGGGCTCTTGTTAGTTTGCCCCTGCTGGGGTGTGGACCCTCAAGAAGTGCCCATTCATGCCTATCCTGGACGCCGGCCCTGTTTGAGTTCCCCCACACTAGCGGAATTTATTTAAGAACATCAGACGAGCCCTGCTGGATCAGACAGAGGGTCCATCTTGTCCAGCACTCTGTTCACACAGTGGCCAGGCAGCCGTCGGCCGGGGACCAACTAAGCAGGACCACAGTGCAACAGCACCCTCCCACCCATGTTCCCCAGCAACTGGTGCACACAGACTTACTGCCTCGAATACTGGAGGGAGCACATCGCCATGACCAGTAGCCATTGATGCAGACAAGCTGGAGGGGATTGAAAGGAGGGCAACGAGGAGGATCAGGATCTGGGAAACAAAGCCCTATGAGGAGAGACTGAAAGAACTGGGCAGGTTTAGCCTGGAGAAGAGAAGGCTGAGGGGAGACAGGATAGCACTCTTCAAGGACTTGAAAGGTTGTCATGCAGAGGAGGGCCAGGATCTCTTCTCCATCATCCCAGAGTGCAGGATGTGGAATAAGGGGCTCAAGTGACAGGAAGCCAGATTTTGGCTGGACACCAGGAAAAACTTCCTGACTGTTAGAGCAGTACGACAATGGAAACCATGACCTAGGGAGGTTGTGGGCTCTCCCACATTGGAGGCCTTCAAGAGGCAGCTGGACAACCATCTGTCAGGGATGCTTTAAGGTGGATTCCTGCACTGATCAGGGGGTTGGACTTGATGGTCTTAGAGGCCCCTTCCAACTTTACTATTCTATGACTCTACTATTCTCCAGCAGAATTTATCCACCCCCTTTTAAAGCCGTCTAAACTGGTGGCCATCACATCTTGTAGTTTTGAACTCTGGGCTTCCTTTGATCTGCCCTGAATCTCCCACATGAAGTGACCCCCATTGGGTTCTAGTATTATGGGAGAGGGAGAAAAATGTCTCCCTGTCTTAGTTGGTGTCTGGGTTCTTCTCCTCACACCTGTTCTTTTGCCCCATATAGGAAGCAAAGCCGCCTCTCCCAATGTAGGGCAACACAAGTGAAAAAGGAAGGTGAACTGTTGAGAGAGGACCAGACAGAGCGTGTTCCCATATCAAGGACACGCAAGGATTTATTTAAGCACCAACATAATGTCCTTTTTAAGCACGTTAAGGACACGCTCTGAAGGATGTTGGGTTGGGTGGTCCTTTTTTCTTAGCATAAGCGACCTCACAGAGTTAGGAGGGTTAAAAAGGGGAATTGGGGTGTGAACCCCGTGCAATTTGGAAATTGGGGTGGGGGGGGAAGAGATAAAAATATAAATAATATTGTTTCTGAAACTGTAGGTTGCGGGCTTCACGTCTTCCTGGAATCCCTATTCAGCTAAAGCCTAAAGTAAAGAAAGAGTGGTTAATTAGTCCAGAAATGTACTCCATACATGCTCAGAGGCACTTTTGAGTCAGACGAAGCTCTGAATGAAGGCCTGACTCTCACGCCAAAGCAACAGGCATCACTTGGATGCAACTAAGACAAGGAGTGGTTAATTAGTCCAAAAATGTACTCCATACATGCTCAGAGGCACTTTGACTCAGAGGCACTTTTGAGTCAGACGAAGCCCTGAATGAAGGCCTGACTCTCACGCCAAAGCAACAGGCATCACTTGGACGCAACTAAGACGCCTTCCCCATGCGTTGGACTGCAACTCCCATGAGCCATACCAGCTGGGGATGATGGGAGTTGCAGTCCAACACATCCGGAGAGCATCAGGTTGGGGCGAGCGGCAGTAAGGCCTGACCACACCGCTGTAGCTAGGCCAGACAGAGGCGGGGGTTCTAATCCGCATTTATATTTAACTGTTTTATTACGGACATGGTTCCGGGCTTTGTGGGCAGGCCGGACGAGGCATTGATCACGCTCCGGCACGCACAAGAGGAAATATTCCTCTCTACACAGGCAAGCCACGCACTCGCTCACCAGGGCCCGTTCAGTTTACATGGTTGCCAGGCAACAGTCTCTCCGTGCAAAAATTCACTTTGGGGCCATTAACAGTAACTATTTATACCACAATGGAGTGGTGTGTGTGTGTGTGTGTGTGTGTGTGCACGCACGCGCAGGGCCAGTAGGATAGAGGAGGAGCGCGAGACCAGAACCTGCTCTCCCGAAAACCTTTTACCAGAAGGCCCTTGCACTCAACTTACGTGCAGGTTAGGGCAGAATCCGTGAACGCAGGGCATTTTTACAAGCAGACTAAAAATAAAAGAAGGATCTCACACCATCAAGATGAGCGTGTGCTGCTCTGACCAGCACCTCCGTCTTTGCAGAGCGAATATTCAGCTCTTGAGTGGCAAAAATAACTGGAGGGGCCAATAATGCATTTCAAGTTGAGCGCAACCACTCACATGGAATACAAGATGCGCATGAAGCATGACATGTGAGCAGCTAAATTATATTATTATTATTATTTATTTATTTATTTATTTATTTATTTGTATCCCGCCTTTTGCCCAATGCTGGGCCTCAAGGCGGCCTTACAAAGTTTAAAACATACATTGTGGGGTGGGGGGAACAAAACCATAAACGTTTAAAATACACAACAAAATTATAAGACATTAACATAGATGGAGGCCCAGATTATTCTCCAAAGGCCTGCTTGAACAAACAAGTTTTAGCCTGCTTCCGAAAGCCCATCAAGGAGGGAGCCAGTCTAGCTTCCCTGGGAAGAGAGTTTCAAAGCTGGAGCAGCCACCGAGAAGGCCCTCTCCCATGTTCCCACCAAGCGCGCCTGTGAAGATGGCGGGACTGAAAGAAGGGCTTCTCCAGAAGATCTCATAGCGCAGGCAGGCTCATAGGGGAGAATACGGTCTTTCAAATAACCTGGACCTGAGCCATATAGGGCTTTATAGGTCATAACCAGCACTTTGAATTGTGCCTGGAAACAGACTGGAAGCCAGAGGAGCATTTTTAACAGGGGAGTTGTTCTCTGCTCCCTGTAATCAGCCCTGGTCAACAATCTGGCTGCAGCTCTTTGAACCAGCTGGAGTTTCTGAACACTCTTCAAAGGCAGCCCCACGAGGAGTGCATTACAGTAATCCAATCGGGATGTAATTAAGGCATGTGCCACCATGGTCAGGTCGGACATCTCTAGGAACGGGCGCAGCTGGCGCACTAGCTTGAACAGTGCAAATGCACTCCTGGCCACCGCCGAAACCTGGGCATCCAGGCTCAGGGCTGAATCCAGAAGTACACCCAAGCTGCGGACCTGTGTCTTCAGGGGGAGCGTAACCCCATCCAGCACAAGCTGTATCCATATTCCCTGATCTGCCTTTCGCCTGACCAGGAGCACCTCTGTCTTGTCTGGATTAAGCTTCAATTTGTTCGCCCTCATCCAGTCCATTACTGCCAACAGTTTAGCACAGAAACCGCTTCCTTGGAACTGGGTGGAAAGGAGTAGTAGAGTTGGGTGTCATCAGCGTACTGGTGGCACCGCACCCCACAACTCCGGATAACCTCTCCCAACGGTTTCATGTATATGTTAAATAGCATGGGGGACAAAACAGAATCCTGAGGGACTCCACAGGCCCTCAAGGAGTCGAACAGGAGTCCCAGCACCACCTTCTGGGTCCATCCATCCAGGAAGGAATGGAGCCACTGTAAAACAGTGCCTCCAAGACCCATCCCAACAAGGCGGCCCAGAAGGACACCATGGTCGATGGTATCGAACGCCGCTGAAAGATCCAGCAGAACCAGCCAACAGACACCGTCCCCCGGTCCAGTTCCCGGCGAAGATCATCCACCAAGGCGACCAAAGCTGTTTCCGTCCCATAACCAGGCCTGAAGCCAGATTGAAATGGATCAAGATAATCCAAAAGGATTGCCTGGCCCCCCTTGAACCTGCCCACCTATTAACACAAATCCCCTGAGCGCCGACCCCAGGTCCTCCCACTGCTGGTGGTCACAAGAAGAAAGGATCGTTGCTTTGGTGACGCCGCAGCTGTTTTTGGATGCTCCTGGCTGTATTTTAGGCCCCTGATTTCACTTGTCCAACCGTTAAACACTGGATAGATTTATGCTGCTATTTGAGGCTTTTTGTGGTCTCACTCGACTATCTTTCTGGCTCTGACGGCCTTAAATATTTTTATTTGGTTGTTCTAACTGCTGTGCGCCAGGTTGACACCTTTTGGAAAAGGACAAATCAAAACATAAACTGTAAGTTTTAGCTTCCAGGGAAGGCCCCCAAATCAGTCTGAAAACTGGACGCCTGCAGCGTCAGAACTGGATCGTGGCCATTTCCACGTGCACCAGGATCGTGCGCCAGGGGTCAAAAGGGGCTGTTCAGCATCACTTACAGAAATGTCCCGGAGTTGGAAGGACCTCAAAATATCACATCCAAATCCTTGCCAAAAGCGCAGCGACAGAGAGGAGCCCGCACCATTAACAAGCACAAAACAGGAGACCGTTACACTGATAGTGTGAATATAGACCTGTACAACCGGATAACTGAATTAGCTAAACATCTAATTCTTTACTGTCACAACACTTATAGTATATGTATGACCGTAAATTGTTATAGAATTTTTTATACATGAAAAAGGTGTATTCTCCCAGCATTTTAACAGCCTATAAATAAATTTTAACTCGGTGTTTTAAATTTGTAATTTTGCATTGCTGCTGTTTTTATCTGGTTGAGCTTTTACATTGTATTTTATATTATGGTTTTATACTGTTGTTTTATACTTTGAATGGTTTTAATATTTGTGAACTGCCCAGAGAGCTCCGGCTATTAGGCTGTATAGAAATATCAAAGGTACTTATTTACTATGAATATAATGCACAGATGATATATAATTGTCAAGCAACATGTTTGCAGTAAAAAAAAAAAACCTGCACAAAGTGAGACATATTCTTGTAAAGCACATATTTGCTGTTATAAAAACACCATAGGGAGTGGAACAACTATTCCGGATTGTATTCTACTAGGAGGAGTATTGTATTGGCTACTAGGAGGAGGGCTTTCTCCGCTGTGGCACCCCAGTTGTGGAACGAGCTCCCCAGAGAGGTCCGCCTGGCGCCTACACTGTACTCCTTTCGTCGCCAACTTAAGACCTTTTTATTCTCTCAGTATTTTAACACTTAATTTTAACTTAAATTTAAATTGTACTGTTCTAACTCTGTATTTTAATCTTATATCAATTTTTGCTGCGTGGTTTTATCCTGGTTGTGCTTTTTATACTGTATTTTGTATTTGTGTTTTTAATCTGTTGGTTGTTTTATTATGGTTTTAATTTTTGTGAACCGCCCAGAGAGCTTCAGCTATGGGGCGGTGTAAAAATGTAATAAAATAAATAAATAAATAAATATTCACGTTTCATTGCTTCATCAGTCACTCTGTAACAGGAAAGTTTAGTTTGTGTACGGTGCTTCAAATCTTACTCGCTTCCTCTCTCTGAGCGTTGCAGATACGGCTACAAACACAAAGGTGATCCGTTAGGGATGCTTTAGGGTGGATTCCTGCATTGAGCAGGGGGTTGGACTCCATGGCCTTGTAGGCCCCTTCCGACTCTGCTATTCTATGATTCTAAGATTCTAAGCAAGGGGAACCCCGGGAGAGGCGGAGCGAGCGAAGTAGGGCTGTTGAGCAGGCAGGGACGAACGAACCATCTCCGTAAAAGGTCCGTAGGGTTGCCTTATCTGCCAATAAAGCAAAGTTGGAAGCTGGAAGGGAAACTGAGAAAAAGCATCGCCATCATCATCATCATCATCACTGTAAATATAAGCTGTTTCCGTTTCTGAGGTGTAAGAAGAGCCTCCTGGAGACCGGAGGCCTATCTATTCCAACGTCCTGTTTTCGACCATGGCCAACCAGATACCTTGGGGAAGCCAACAAAGAGGCCATTTGCAAATAGAAAGGGGGAGAGCGCAGGCAGGAGACCACCACCCCATCCATCACAGGGAACCCAGGGATCCTGGAATATCCTTCCCCTTCTGTGCCAACCCATTTGGTCCCCTCTTTGAGCCATTCTAAAGGACTAAGGAGTTCAGTTTATTACACAAATCCCTTCTCTCTCTCTCTCTCTCTCTCTCTCAAACACACATACACACACACACGTAATCCACTAAATCAGCCTCCCCCAACCTGGCACTCTCCAGATGTCTTGGACTACAAATTCCATAACCCCCAGACAGAATGCTGGGAGTTGTAGTCCAACACATCTGGAGGGCATCAGGGTGGCTATTCAACGGTCGTTCAGGGAGATGCAAAGAGACTTCGATTCTGAGTGCAGACAAACTAACCCTGTTTGGTACGAGCAGTTGAGTCAGCTTATTCCATGGTTTCCCGAACGTCCTAGCATTTGTTCACCCTTTAAAAATTCCCCTGAATATCTTCCCCCAACCCCCGCGCAAGACTTCTGGGGTTATCCCACACATGCAGAATTTCTTCCTTCTGTGCCCCAACCCCTTTTGTGACGACAGCAGACAAATTGGCTGAACTAACTCCCCAGAGAGAGCGGACAGGGTAAGGAGGCGGCATTCCCACCACAGCACCCAAGGGTGGAACTCAAGATTTACAAGCAGGGAAGGCATGTATGGGGAGAGCCTGCCCTCTTGTGGCGCTACGTAAGCCCTTTCCGTAATGGGGTCAGGGAAAAACAGAAAACACACAGAACAATTCAGAGTGCTAAGACTTTGCTCCCTTCCTCTAATCCAGATTCGCAAATTTAAAACACGGGCAGCTCTGAACTTCATCAGCACATCCCTGGTGTGAACCCCCGTTCAGTTTCTGCTTCAGTTTCCTCAATCATTCTCAGGACCTCTAGTGTGGCTCTCCCACCCTAGAGGCCTTCAAGAGGCAGCTGGACAGCCACCTGTCAGGGCTGCTTTAGGGTGGGTTCCTGCATTGAGCAGGGGGTTGGACTCAATGGCCTTGCAGGCCCCTTCCAACTCTGCTATTCTATGATTCTGTAAAGCAAGCAAAGATCAGCAGTATCCAATTCCCCAACCCCTCTGCCTGACAAAGTCTTGTGTAACTTGAAAACCTGCAATTAAAAGACCACTATTTCAAGTTCTTTGCATTTCTCATTCCGCGGGATCCATTTTAAATACAGTGTTTTACAGCCAATGTTTGTATAAAACAAGGCTGTTTACCCTAAAAAAAATGTTAAATACGCCCTGTAGGATGGGTAAGTAAAAGTCTTCAAATGTTTCTTAAAATGTACGTGATATATTTTCCAGTGCCCCCTTAGAAAGAAGTTCTTAGAAAAACACCACTGTAACGTAATAATCTTTTATTAAACATCTAGTACAAGATGAGTGAATGTATTTTTTTTAAAGTCTAGAAATAGATACTGAAGATGAAGGTTCAGAAATTCCACGGCAGAAGCCTTTGCCTTCCCTCAGGCCAGCCAGCACCACAGCCCACCTGCCAGGCAGGTGAGTAGAAAAATAAAAATAAACTATTTACATCGCAGAGAAGAGAAAGCATTTTTTTTAAAAAACCCTGAAAGAACCAATGGTCTTCACTTAGTTCAAGAAAAGGACACACACGCACAGTTCCAGGACACAATATTCAGATCAACACCCCACATACACACAATTTGCTTCTACTTTTTTTTCCAGCCAGGGCGTGTAATACCTGGCTGTCAAGCTAGTAGCCAAGGACTAGGAAATTTGGGGTACAAAGCTCCATCGTTCCTGGACAAACAAGAAGCAGCAAGGAGTACCAGCCATGTTTCAGTTGTAGCTTCGCACAAATGCACACCCTCTCTTTGGTACGATCTTCCCACGAACACACAAGTGGACATACACACACACACACACACACACACACACACACACACACACACACACGCCTGGCACCATTGACACAGGCAAAGGCCTGGAACATGCCGGAATACCAGCATATCTCACAGGCACCTCAACACACACTCCATGGCAGTGTAAGCACAGCCCCCTGGTCAGCGGCTTTTGGCATCACGGCCCAGGCAGGGGGCCCAGGCAGTGTTCGTCCTCACGGCTCCGTTGAGGGAGGTGGCAGGTCACGAAACCGTCTTGGGCAGCTCCGCTCCAGCAGCCACGGAGCACCACCACAGCTGCAGGGAGTTGTCGCCCCGGGCCTGACGGCGACTGGACGGGACGTCCCCTTCCGCCTCCTCATCCCCGCTGTCCCACAGGTCTGGAAATTTGCGCTGGCCGGAGGCGCTGGCCAGCAAGGGTAAGCTGGGGTGGAGGCTGAGCAAAGGGGTCAGAAGGTCAGGACAGAAAAATGGGTGGGCTTACCCACCAACTCCCAAACCCA
This sequence comes from Elgaria multicarinata webbii, assembly GCF_023053635.1. Taxonomy (NCBI): domain Eukaryota; kingdom Metazoa; phylum Chordata; class Lepidosauria; order Squamata; family Anguidae; genus Elgaria; species Elgaria multicarinata. The sequence continues at coordinate 45,697,469 of NC_086181.1, forward strand.
GGCCCCCCAATGGGCAGCCAACCGAGCAACACCACCCCTGCTTCAGCGGCTGTGGGCAGGGGCAGATCTCCTGCACAACAACAGGGCAGGGCAGCTAAGAGGCACCCTCAGGCCCTGGGAGCAGCAGGCCGGCTGGCCGGCTACACAAGTCGGGGCCTCCCGCTGCAGATGTGCAGGACAGTGGTCTGGCACAATCCACAATTCGAGCTGTGTGCTGGTCTCCAGTCCCACTTATGTGTTGGACTACACTTCCCAGAATCCCCCAGCCAATATGGAGATTCTGGGAATTGTAGCCCAACGCATCTGGAGGACAACTTCTTGACTATGTGCCTTTTCGCAGACTTCAGGACTGTCTGTTACCAGTGTGTGTCTACACAACAGCTCCGACTTCCTTCCCGTAACAATCCATAGCCTGCAAGCCTCAAGGTTACACTCCCTCCGCAGGGTTCTAGACCGCGGCGCCAATCTCAGAATATCCACCACACACACACACACACGAGTACCTGATCCCATTGACACAGTCCTGCAGGGCCTGGAACTGCAAGATGGGCTGCAGGACAGGGCAGGGGTCACTGCTGGGAGGCTGGGTGGTGTCCCAGACGGTGACGAGCCCCTCCGTGTTTCCGCTCAGCAAATAATTCCCACTCCTGCGGAAGGAAACACGAGACATCAAGCTGCACGGGGCGGCAAAGTGGGCACAGGCCTCCGAGGCCCCCAGAGACCCGCCGCCTGTCCCAAACTGTCTCCCCCCGCATCAGACTTTGCAGGCCAAGTTCAAAGCACAAGGCACTTCCGAAAAGGGACCTTCCCTAAAGAGATGGGCCCTCCTTTCCCACAGAGATTGCCCAAAGCCTTGCTGAGATCGTTGCCTCTGGGCTGCCTTCTCACGGGCAGGACGAAAGCTTTTGCATTAAAAAAAAAAGTTAAGAAAAGTCATGATGGATCAGACCAACGGCCTTTCTCTCTAGTCCAGCATTCCAGGATGACCAGGGGTCTGGAAACAAAGCCCTATGAAGAGAGACTGAAAGAACTGGGCATGTTTAGCCTGGAGAAGAGAAGATTGAGGGGAGACATGAGAGCACTCTTCAAATACTGAAAAGGTTGTCACACAGAGGAGGGCCAGGATCTCTTCTCGATCCTCCCAGAGTGCAGGACACGGAATCAAGGGCTCAAGTTAAAGGAAGCCAGATTCCGGCTGGACATCAGGAAAAACTTCCTGACTGTTAGAGCAGTACGACAATGGAATCAGTTGCCTGGTGAGGTTGTGGGCTCTCCCACACTAGAGTCCTTCAAGAGGCAGCTGGACAACCATCTGTCAGGGATGCTTTAGGGTGGATTCCTGCCTTGAGCAGGGGGTTGGACTCGATGGCCTTGTAGGCCCCTTCCAACTCTGCTATTCTATGATTCTGTGACATAACATGACAGTCAATGGGTGCTAGTCATTGTAGCTTTATACTGCTTCCAATATTGGTTTGACAGTTGCTGGGGTACACGTCATAAGAACATCGGAAGAGCCCTGATGCTGGATCAGACCGAGGGTCCATCTGGTCCAGCACTCTGTTCACGCAGTGGCCACGCAGCTGTCCTCCAGCAACTGGGGATAGGAGCCATTATCCTCCATAAATTTGCACAGTGCGTCTTTAAGGACACCTACAGTGCTGGCCATCACTACATTTTGTGGTCGCAAATTCCAGAGTTTCACTCTGCATCACGTGAAGAAGTCGTTCCTTTGATCCGTCCGGAATCTCCCACCCATCAGCTTCATGGCATGACCTCGATGGGTTCTAGGGAACCCAGAAGCTCAAATCCGACCCCTCTTCGACACCAACCTCCCCCTGGGCACATTTTGTAAGGAGCATCAAGGAAAATATATCCCAGCGCTGGGCTTGGGCCGGAAGGACCGACGAGCACTCACGGATCCAAGTCGAAATAGAGTCTTTGGTTGGTGGCAACTGTCCGGCACATGGAGAAGAGCACATCACCCGGCTGTCGAAGGTCCCAGCAGAGGATCTCCGTGTCCTGGGAGGAGAAGGGCCGTCACAGCTGGTTGCCCCGGACCTAAAGGAGATGGCGGCCCTGGACTCCCGTTCCTAGCCTGCCTCAGTGAAAGAAGCCCGGCATCCGTGCTTGTCGGGTTGAGCCGGAAGCGGAGGCAAGGCTGGGGCCTGATCCACACCCACCCACCCCACGCTGTGTTGGCTAAGTGCCGGCCAGCCCATTAGACCCTTCTCCGCTCCTCCTAGCTCTCGGTCCCCCTTCCAAAGAGACGGACTTACCTTGCGGCCGCCGGTGAAGAGGCGAAAGCCGTCCGGGGAGAACAGGGCATGGGTGACACCCCCATGGTGCCCGTGCAGCAAGGCCAGGAGGTCGCCCTCGGCCCGGGAGTAGAGGCCCACCGTCTTGGAGTAGGAAGTGCAGGCGTAGAGCGGCTGCACGGGGCTGAAGGCAATGCAGGAAATGATGCCGCTCTGCCCTTGCTTCTTCACTGGGAGACGGGAGGAGAGAGCTGGGATTAGCACCCACGGCATTCCCCCATGAGATCCACTGTGTCAAGACGCATGGCCTGTTCCGCCGCCCCAGGGTGGGCGGCTGTTTGGAACGCTGCACGAACGGAACGCTGGACCAGAAAGGCCTTTGGTTCGGCCTGGCTCGTATGCTTTACTGTTACGAATGACCTTCCCGAAAAGGCATAGCAATAAACACCCCTTTAAGCTTTCCCAAAGCAATGCAAGGTCTTGAAGACCACCTTCTCCCATCCGAGCCTGCCTGGTTCTTAAGACCTTCTGGAGAGGCCTCTCTTTTGAGACTGCTGACCTCAAAGGCACGTTTGGGGGTGACCAAGAGAGGGCCTTCTTGGTGGCTGGTCCTGGGCTGGGGAACTCTGTACAAGGGAGGCTAGATGTTCTTATGTGCTCCCACTCTGCTGTCCTTCTGCCAGAAGCAGGCACAGTCCGCTTTATTTAAGGAGGCCGTTAATCTGTAACTGTTGGGTTGCGTGCTCTTATATACATACATACATACATACATACATGAACATCAGAAGAGCCCTGATGCTGGATCACACTGTGGGTCCATCTAGTCCAGCACTCTGTTCTCACAGTGGCCAACCAGCTGTCGACCAGGGACTAACAAAGCAGGACATGGTGCAACAGCACCCTCCCACCCATGTTCCCCGGCAACTGGTGCACACAGGCTTACTGCCTCGAATACTGGAGATAGCACACAACCATCAGAGCTAGTAGCCATTGAGAGCCTTTGCCTCCAGGAATTTATCCAACCTCTTTTAAAGCCATCCAAATTGGTGGCCATCACCACATCTTGTGGTAGCGAGTTCCTGGAGTTCATAGAATCATAGAGTTGGAAGGGGCCTATAAGGCCATCCAGTCCAACCCCCTGCTCATTGCAGGAATCCACCTTAAAGCATCCCTGACAGGCAGCTGTCCAGGTGCCTCTTGAAGGCTTCCAGTGTGGGAAAACCCACAAGCCTCCTACGTCATGGGATCCATTGTCCTACTGCTTCAACAGTCAGGAAGTTTTTCCTGATGTACAGCCAGTTGGCAAAGTAGCCATCAGGACTAGTAGCCTTTGATAGTCCAATCTGTCCTGAATTTCCCATCACTTGTTTCAGGGCTGAGAGTGAGAAAAACTCCGATGTGCGTAATATAACTTAACAATGACCTGTAATTGGTAAGTTTTTATGGCGCTTTAACGTATTGTTTTATGGTTTTAATTCATTTTATTTGTTCTGAAATCTGCCTCGGGTGTCGTTTTTAGGTAGAAAGAGGGGCACAAATAAAATTAATAATAACGGCAAACAGTGTGTGTTTTTGTGTTGTTGTTTTTAATGACAAAATTGGCTTTTAGTTGCACCATCTGCTGCTGCTTTCTGCCTTACTGATTTTTATGACACGGTGTGAGATTGCTCAATGGTTGGTAATCTATTCTGAACGTTTGGAGAGGAAAGTGTTTTAAGTTAAAAAGAAATAGTTGACTCCACTTTGGTTTTCTGGAATATTTGTAGACAAAAAATAAGGGACCTGGAAGCCACTGCAAATATGCCTGCCATTTATGTTAAAGCAAGAGATGACGGTATGGCAAGGATCTATCACTTCAGGCCTCAGGATGGATCGGAGCATCTGAGATCCCCCAGAAGACCACGCCTAGGGTGACCACATGCTAGGGTGATCATATGAAAAGGAGGACAGGGCTCCTGTATCTTTAACAGTTGTATAGACAAGGGAATTTCAGCAGGTGACATTTGTATATATGGAGGGCCAGGATCTCTTCTCGATCCTCCCAGAGTGCAGGACACGGAATAACGGGCTCAAGTTAAAGGAAGCCAGATTCCAGCTGGACATCAGGAAAAACTTCCTGACTGTTAGAGCAGTACAGCAATGTAATCAGTGACCTAGGGAGGTTGTGGGCTCTCCCACACGAGAGGCCTTCAAGAGGCAGCTGGACAGCCATCTGTCAGGGATGCTTTAGGGTGGATTCCTGCACTACGCAGGGGCTTGAACTCGATGGCCTTGTAGGCCCCTTCCAACTCTGCTATTCTATGATTCTATGGAGAACCTGGTGAAATTTCCTCTTCATCACAACAGTGAAAGGTGCAGGAGCTATACTAGAGTGACCAGTTTTAAAAGAGGGCAGGGCACCTGCAGCTTTAACTATTGTGACACAGGAAATTTCACCAGGTTCTTCATATGTACAAATGATACCTGCTGAAATTCCCTTGTCTATACAACTGTTAAAGGTACAGGAGCCCTGTCCTCCTTTCCATAGGGTTACCCTACTTTAGCCCCACCCCCTTTTCCCCAACCCCCAAATCACTAGATGGTTCCCAAGCTTTTGTGCAGTTTTCTCCCCTCCTGCTTCTAAACGGTTAGTGACAGGCAGTAAAGAACTATAAGCTAAAATAGGCTGACAATTGTTACCCAGAAGACCTTTTCTTCTGCCGCTCCCAGGCTGTGGAATGGCCTGCCGGAGGAGATTCATCACCTTAACTCTCTCTCCGAGTTTAAGACATGTATAGTCTCTTCCAGCAGGCCTAACCAGACGAATTTTAAAACCAAGAATCTTGATTGTTATTTTGATATTATATTGGTTTTACATGCTCTTTTAATTAATTTTATGTATCTGATTTATACTGTATTGTACTAACGTTGTTCCCCGCCTCGAATCCAAAGGGAGAGGCGAGTCAGAAATAAATATATTATGATATTGTATTGGTTTTATATGCTCTTTTAATTAATTGTGTGCATTTGATTTATACTGTATTGTTGTACTAATGTTGTTCCCTGCCTTGATCCAAAGGGAGAGACAGGTAATAAATAAATTTAATAATAATAATAATAATAATAATAATAATAATAATGATAATACCGTATTTCTTTGATTCTAAGACATACTTTTCCCCCCATATAAACATCTCAAAAAATGGGGTGCGTCTTAGAATCGCGGATGTGTCTTAGGTTTTTTTTTTCCTGTTGGTGGTACTGAAATTAGCGTGCGTCTTACAATCGATGGCGTCTTACAATCGAAGAAATACGGTAATAATAATAAGAAGAAGCTGGTATTTTGGCCACGCCCCTTTGCTTTTGGCCACGCCCACTATGAGAATGCGGCCCCCAAAAGCTACTCTGAAATGCAATTTGGCCCACGGGCAGGAAGAGGTTATGCGCCCCTGCTATACAGAGAGCTAACACAACATTCATGTTAAAATATTCTAATCAGCATCATCGTTTGCATGCTATTGATCCCACTGAGGCCTACAGAAGGAGGAGGGGTGTTGCTACAGAGTGGGGCTGAAGAGGCCCCTCCTTCAAAGGATTTTTGCTCCCCCACACACACAATCAAGCCGCCCCAAAAGAAACGTCATCTGCAAAGGGAAACAGAGGTGGGAGCGTTCACTCACCCACAAACTCTGAAACTCAACCAAGGCTTACCAAAGGTGGGCCTATTTTCACACATCCGGCCGGGGCGCGACGTCTCGAACACTCTCACGGTCTTGTCAAAGCCACAGAAAAGCTGGGAGCCGTCTGGAGTGAAGCACAGCGAATGAGCGGCGGTCAGCTCATCCTGCAGCAAGAGAGCAGAGTCAGCGGGGAAACAGCTCCAGGAGGAATTGGCTCGGAATGGAGGAAAACACAGCTAACAGCCGGGCTTTGATCCCAGGAGGAGAACGGCCACCTACCCGACGAAGCCGGTTCTCCCCACTCCACGTGCACTCACCAGGTGATTGTAGGGGCGAAAGGTGGCCCGCAGGTCTCCACAGAAAGCATCCCATATGTGGATGGGGTTGTCGCGGCTGCTGCTGGCAATGCTGCAAGGGGAGAGAGCCGGAGGGAAGGAGCCATCAGGGACGGCAGGGGCTTGGACGAGTCCAGGAAGAAGAGCACTAAAAGGAGCAGGTGGACATGAAAGGGCTAGCAGCCCCCCCCTCTCCCTCTCCACACCTAAGCCAGGACGCTGCAGCTTCCACGGACTGCGCTGCCCTGAACATGTTACCCAGCCCAAAATCCAGTAGCCTGAAAGCTCATATATTTTAGCAAAAGCAAACTTCTCTCTCTCTCTCTCTCAAGGCTGAGAGGACAGCCTTGAAGGCACGCAGTCAACGCGCCTTCAACGTAGAAGCAGGGCCCGAGTGGGCATTTCCAGCCGTCAAGGTATGGGCACCCTGTACAGCACCGAGAAAAATCTCCCTCAGCAGCAGACCAGGGGCTGGTCTACGCCAAGCAGGATATTCCACTATGAAAGTGGCATGAAAGCCGTATATAAAAGGCAGGAGCCACACGACAAAGCCCTATGAAGAGAGACTGAAAGAACTGGGCATGTTTAGCCTGGAGAAGAGAAGATGGAGGGAAGCATGAGAGCACTCTTCAAATACTTAAAAGGTTGTCACACAGAGGAGGGCCAGGATCTCTTCTCGATCCTCCCAGAGTGCAGGACACGGAATAACGGGCTCAAGTTAAAGGAAGCCAGATTCCGGCTGGACATCAGGAAAAACTTCCTGACTGTTAGAGCAGTACGACAATGGAATCAGCGACCTAGGGAGGTTGTGGGCTCTCCCACACTAGAGGCCTTCAAGAGGCAGCTGGACAGCCATCTGCCAGGGATGCTTTAGGGTGGATTCCTGCATTGAGCAGGGGGTTGGACTCGATGGCCTTGTAGGCCCCTTCCAACTTTGCTGTTCTATGATTCTATGACTGCTTTATAGCAGTATTGAAGTGCACTGCAAGATCTACGCTATTGCTTTGTAGCAGTATTGAAGTGCACTGACAACTGTTGGGGCCCATAAGACGCATTCCATATACAGCTTTCATACCCCTTTCATAGTGTTATATGTACTAACATTCAAAGCCCTAAACGGTTTGGGGCCAGGTTATTTGAAGGAACGCCTCCTCCCATATGTACCTGCCCGGACCTTAAGATCATCCACAGGGGTCCTTCTCCGTGAGCCCCTGCCGAAGGAAGTGAGGCAGGTGGCTACTAGTGCAAAAGCACGTAGGGGAGTAAAAAATAGCCAAAGGCAAGGGTGGAACCAAGTAATCTTGTACAATAATATTATTAGTAAAAGTTTTATTGAAGTGCCAGGTGCCTACGCATTTCGAACGCGGTTGCGTTCTTCCTCAGGGCTTTATAACATTCGTGCTAGCAGCTTCTACAGACAACTTCACGAATGTTATAAAGCCCTGAGGAAGAATGCAACCGCGTTCGAAACGCGCAGGCACCTGGCACTTCAATAAAACTTTTACTAATAATATTACTGTACAAGATTACTTGGTTCCACCCTTACCTTTGGCTATTTTTTACTCCCTAGGTGGCTACTAGAAGCAGGGCTTTCTCTGCTGTGGCACCCCGTCTGTGGAATGAGCCCCCCGGAGAGGTCCGCCTGGCGCCTACACTGTACTCCTTTTGTCGCCAGCTGAAGACCTTTTTATTCTCTCAGTATTTTAACACTTAATTTTAACTTACACTTAAATTTTACTGTTTTAATCCTGTATTCTAACCTTATATCAATTTCTGCTGCGTGGTTTTATCCTGGTTGTGCTTTTCATACTGTATTTTGCATTTGTGTTTTTAGATCGTTGGTTGTTTTATTATGTTCTTCATGGTTTTAATTTCTGTGAACCGCCCAGAGAGCTTCGGCTACTGGGCGGTATAAAAATGTAATAAATAAATAAATAAATAGATAGATAGATAGATAGATATCCTGCTTGGTGTAAATGTGCCAATGGGCCCCAACGGTTGTTGGTGCACTTCAGTACCGCCATAAAGCAGTTGTGTGGCTCCTGCCTTTTATATATCGCTTTCATCGTCACTGCTTGGTGTAGGTGAGCCCCAAGAATGATGCAGAACAAATATGTAGATTTCCTCAATTGCACCATTTTTACAGGCTGTAAAATTTAACTTCCTTAGCACAGGATTTTTCCTTTTTAATGCACGGTGAACAAAACGCAACACACCCACACCCAAACCCCTATCAGTTAGCGATATTCGGTCCACCCTCAATTTAGGGTCCTGGATTACGTGACAAATTCCATGACCTGGAGCCAGCTGGGTCTAGAAGCTCATTTCTTACAGCCAGCTGCCCAACTTTCAGCTACTGACTTCTCTCAAAGGCTATTCAAAGCCGGAACCTGCTACGGTTTAGCTTTCTTTCTTAATCCCATTCGGCTGGGGGAAAGAGAGAGGCAGGAAAAGGTTGGGACCGGGGGAGGGAGGGGAGATGGATTTACAAACAAGTCTGCGGGTCGGAAGAATTCATCAACGGGAACCAGCAGTAGTCGTAGACGGTGTCTCCTTCCGCCATGCGCAGCACGGGGCTCTGTGCAGGAGGAGAGAACAGAGTGACATGCCTGGCGTGGAGGTCGCTTCTGGGGTTGTCTTCAGAAGAAGAGGACTCCGACACAGGTCATTTTGGAGAGCCAGCCTGGATTCTTCTCTGCTCACAGGCCCTTGCCGTACAGGAGTACGTTCCTTACCAAGGAGGACTTGTATTTGGTGAAGTCATGCAAGTCCCTTAGCTCTAACAAATTTCCTTACTGTTAGAGCAGTACGACAATGGAACCAGTGACCTAGGAAGGTGGTGGGCTCTCCCACGCGAGAGGCCTTCAAGAGGCAGCTGGACAACCATCTGTCAGGGATGCTTTAGTGAGGATTCTAAAGCAGGGGGTTGGACTCGATGGCCTTGTAGGCCCCTTCCAACTCTGCTATTCTATGATTCTATGAACCTGCCCGGTCACTGAGGTCATCCGAGGGCCTGCTCCTGGTGGTTCCACCTAGATCCATCCTCCGATTGGAATCCACCAGGGGAAGAGCCTTCAGCGTGGTGGCCCCCCTCCTGTGGAATTCCCTGCCTCTGGAGGTCAGGCAGGCGCCAACCTTGTACTCCTTTCGGCCAAGAAGCCTTTCCTTAATACGCAGCTTTGAATCTCTGTTTTGGCTTCTTTTAAATTTTGTTTTCACTGTTTTATTCTGTTTTTATTTTTCATTTTATCTTGTACACCGCTCCGAAATTTTTCAATGGGGAGCGGTATATAAATATTCTAAATAATAAATAAATAAGTCCGTCCCAGAATCCTTCTCTGCTCTGCAGTAAAGACAGGAAGCAGCCCGTCTCCCCATGGTTGACACGAGCACATTGCAGAAGGGGCTTCTTTGGCAACATACAAACAGATCAGGAGTTGGGATATGGACTCCTCTTTAAATGACAGCCCGTGCGGCTGGATCGGTTCACATGCTGCCGTCCTTAATAACCCAAAATGGGGTCCGATCCAGCATGGCACTTATGTTCTTAACCAGGCCTCCTCCTCCTCCTCCAAGTACTGGAAGCATTCTCCAACTGCCACCAAACCCGTGCCAACCACCTCCTTGCAGACTTGATACAGGCAGTGCAGAGATAGAAATATTAGAAACATTTCTGTATCTGAGGTTACGCAATAGCAAAGGTCTTAATACATTCTATACAATTTCTATTTATTGTCCCTGCAGTGGTGGCAGCAGCAGCAAAGGAAGCTTTATCCCTTGCTCCTCCACATTAAGTGAGCAACATGTGTTTCAGCCCTCAGCACAGGGGTTAAAGTGCACTGAGGATTTGTAAAACGGACGTTCACTGTTTGCATCAGGGTGACTTCAGCCTGAAGCGGCAGGGAGACATCCGTCTCTTTCTTTCTCCCTCCCACCCCGCACACAGCCTGCACTTCGTACCATTTCAGCCACAGCGCCCCATTCCTCGGCGTACAGCTCCGCAGGAAGGTTGTAAATTCGCAGGGTGTTGTCAGCGCTATTGGTGACCAGGCAGGTCCCGTCGGGAGCCCTGGAACGAGAGAGAGAGGGGAGGGGGCGTGGCGTAAACACTCCGAATGCCCACCTGCTGTGGGGGGAGGGACCACCTCCTTAAGCAACCCATGCCCCCCTCCCATGGCAGGGGACAAGCAAACGAGGTGCCTGGGCCATCATTTCACCAATCGGGCAAGCCAAGTCCTGTTGCAACAGGGAAAGGAAGCACAAGGCATAAGATTGTTACACAACCCCGCTCCAGTCCTGCTCTTCCCCCTCCAGACCAACCCCTTGCCCCTGTGAATTCTCTCATTCTATTTTTGAGGACTGTCTCTTCCTTTTCAGCCTTTCCACCTCTCTTTCTGCATTCCCCTGCCTCCCACACTTGTCTCTGGGCCTGGCATAGCCTCCCTAGCCATCCAGTCTCTGCTTTGGAGCCTCTCCTCAAGACCGAATGCCTTTGCAGAGTCCTTCCTGAGCCTCCCCTGGCCATCACCTTCCCGGTTTCCCACCTCACGCCTCCCTCTCCCCACCATCTGTCTCTGGCTGCCACAGGATGTGCACTGCGGCTAACGCCAATCTGCAAACCCCTCAGGCAGCGGCGGGGCCTCTTCTGCACAGTCCTGCACAACGCCTAGCCCAGTAACGTCCGGGAGGGACAGGAGCTTCGTCAATGCAGATAGCAGGCTTCTCCAGCATCTCCCGCTCTGAGATCCAAGGTAGGCGTCCTGCCTCTCAAACGCCATCCTTATCATTGCCACCCTTGCTGCAAACAATGCTAGGTCCAGGAGCTGCACATTGACTTAGAATCATAGAATAGTAGAGTTGGAAGGGGCCTATAAGTCCATCGAGTCCAACCCCCCACTCCATGCAGGAATCCACCCTAAAGCATCCCTGACAGGTGGCTGTCCAGCTGCCTCTAGTGTAGGAGAACATACGACTTCCCTGAGTAATTGGTTGTTGTCATACTGCTCTAACAGTCAGGAAGTTTTTCCTGATGTCCAGGAAACAAGGTTGTAAACAAGATTCATAGCGACGGGGAATGTTTTTTCTCCCCCAGACAAAGGTGAGGCAATCAGACGAAGCCAACGAGGTGGCTTTCCGGCCACTCACCATTTGCAGCCCTTCAGGAAGTTCTCCGGAACGTGACTGTACTCTGCCCAAGAGCCCGTCAAAAGCTTGGGAGGCTGCAAGAAGTCATACGTAGGGAAGCTAGGAGAGAAGGGAAAAGGCAAGTCATTCGTAGAGTGAACCGTCACTCACCTCCCAACCTAAACTTGGGACACCCCCTACCCCCTTCCAGGCTGCAGCCCAAATGCCACGACCAACGCTGCACCAGAAATGCGGCCTCCCTGCCCTCTCCCACACCAGGAAGAGAATCTGAGGCCTTGGCTCCCAGTTCTTCCCTCTGCCAGAATGGCGCAAATGACCCAGGTCTTCTGACCAAGCTGGTGTGGAGTTCCATCCAGCGGAGTGCAACACAACAACGTCCACACTCACTAATATTCTCCTCCTTCTGTTGACATTTCCCCTCCGCCATCTGCTTCCTTCTTCTTTCCTTCTTCCGGCTCTTCCTCGAAAAGCTGCGTGGCCTCCCCTAACCTCAGCTCTTCTCCTGAAACTTCCGGTCCAGGAACTGTCTCCCCAGCAGCCTCTTCCTCTTCTTGACCCCCATTTAGCCTCGGCACCTTCGCAGCAAGTCCAGAAACTCCTCCGGTTTCCACGTCACTCTCGGCTGGTTGTCCCAGTTTCAGCACAACCTGAGCATCAAGGTGAGGCTCAGCCTCCATCAGACACGCCTCAAAGAGTCCCCTGGAGCCCAGTTTCTAAGAGGCACTACTAGGGAAGTGTTTATGCAAGCTTTTGTCCTGCTTCCAGCCAGACCTCCGAGTACAGCTTGAGTGGGCCTCAGGTGCTTTATTCATCCCAGCATAAGAATGGGGGGAGTCAAAGGGGAGCGAAGTTTCTGCAGGTAAAGGACATGTTCAGAGGAAGGCAACCAGGATGATCAGGGGTCTGGAAACAAAGCCCTATGAGGAGAGACTGAAAGAACTGGGCATGTTTAGCCTGGAGAAGAGGAGATTGAGGGGAGACATGAGAGCACTCTTCAGATACTTAAAAGATTGTCCCACAGAGGAGGGCCAGGATCTCTTCTCGATCCTCCCAGAGTGCAGGACACGGAATAACGGGCTCAAGTTAAAGGAAGCCAGATTCCAGCTGGACATCAGGAAAAACTTCCTGACTGTTAGAGCAGTACGACAAGCCTGTGGGCAGGGACTGTCAAGAAATACTTTTGTAAGCCGCCGTGAGAGCCTTTTTTGGCTGAATGGCGGCATAAAAATCCTTAAATAAATAAATAAATAAATAAATGGAACCAGTTACCTAGGGAGGTTGTGGGCTCTCCCACACTAGAGGCCTTCAAGAGGCAGCTGGACAACCATCTGTCAGGGATGCTTTAGGGTGGATTCCTGCATTGAGCAGGGGGTTGGACTCGATGGCCTTGTAGGCCCCTTCCAACTCTGCTATTCTATGATTCTATGAAATCCCCTTTTCTATGCAACTGTTAAAGATACAGGAGCCCTGTCCTCCTTTTCATAGGGTCACCCTAAAACTTTACGAATTTATTTATTTCATATTTATACTGCCCAACAGCCAAGGCTCTCTGGACAGTTCATAATTCATACAGTTCATAATTCATACAGCCCAACGCCCTAGATCTTCCCATGCTCTACTGTAGCTCAGTCTTAAATACATGGAAATGAAACCACTGCATGTGACTTCCCTGTTTATCCCGGCCACCACTGCTACCCACCCCATACCACTATTTCTCCTGTATTGTAAGCTCTTTGGGGCAGAGACCTGTCTTCTTATACTCTCTTAATGCCCCCTTCCCCAACCAAGCGCCCTCCAGACACGTTGGACTACATCTCCCAGAATCCTCCAGCCAGGGAATTATGGGAATTGTAGTCCAACACATGTGGAAGGCACCAGGCTAGGGAAAGTTGCTCTAACGCACCAAGCCCAATAATAATAATAATAATAATAATAATAATAATAATAATAATAATAATAATAACAATAATAATTAATAATAATAATAATTTTGTTGTTAAATAAACACCTATTTGCACGCAGGGTTGTGCTTTGCGAGTGCAGGAGAAATCCCATAAGCTCCCCTTATTTCCTCCATGGTGCAAAGAGAAAGGGACGCCCATTACCTTCCGGGATCGGGGCCTGCAGCTGCCTTGCCAGTATTTCCCCAGCAGCAGCTCATGGGCAGCAGCTGGGGGCAGCCATGACACCTCAGGCTCCGCCCCTTTCTCCCCCAGTTCCATCTCGCGAGATTTGGAGCGGGAGGCGCGGCAATTCTCGCCCGCTTCCCTGGGTCCCACCCACAGAGATAAGAAAATTGTAGAATAGGCCGCTTTGCTGTTTGAGCAGGGAACTTCCGGGTCGCTGACTTTAAACGCATCCGGGCACCCCATTTCCACATCGAAGTGAGAGCAATTGCCCAAAGCAAGCAAAGGAGAAACCCAGGATTTTAGCTGAGCTGTGAGGGGGCAGCAGCCAGTAGGGTGACCATGTGGAAACGAGGACAGGGCTCCTGTATCTTTAACAGTTGCATAGAAAAGGGAATTTCAAGAGGTGTCATTTGTATATATGGAGAACCTGGTGGAATTCCCTCTTCGTCACACCAGTTAAAGCTGCAGGAGCTATACTAGAGTGGCCAGATTTAAAAGAGGGCAGGGCACCTGCAGCTTTAACTGTTGTGATGGAGAGGAAATTTCACCAGGTTCCCCATATATACAAAGGACACCTGCTGAAATTCCCTTTTCAATACAACTGTTAAAAATACAGGAGCCCTGTCCTCCTTTTCAAATGGTCATCCTATTTAACAGTTGTATTGAAAAAGGAATTTCAGCAGTTGTCATTTGCATGCATCCAGCACCTGGTGAAATTCCCTCTTCATCACAACATTTAATGCTGCAGGAGCCCTGCCCTCTGTTGTATCTGGTCACTCTAGTATAGCTCCTGCAGCTTTAACTGTGGTGATGAAGAGGGAATTTCACCAGGTTCCCCATATATACAAATGACACCTGTTGAAATTCCCGTTTCAATACAACTGTTAAAGATACAGGAGCCCGGTCCTCCTTTTCATACGGTCACCCTAGCAACCAGTAGCATGCCTCCCTCCCCCGCTGCCTGCAATACCCCCAAATATATTATTATTATTATTATTATTATTATTATTATTATTATTATTATTATTATATTATGTATTACATTTATATACCGCCCCATAGCCGAAGCTCTCTGCGTGGTTTACAAAAGTTAAAAACAGTGAACATTATAAACAAATATACAAAATTTAAAAGCATAAAAAGCATAAAATACAAACAAAAACAGACACTATTCTGTTCTGGGGTCAGTTAAAAAACCCAGCATATGCTGTTAAATGCCTGGGAGAAGAGAAAAGTCTTGACCTGGCACTGAAAAGATAACAATGTTGGTGCCAGGCGAGCCTCGTCGGGGAGATTATTCCATAATTGAGGGGCCACCACTGAAAAGGCCCTCTCCCTTGTTGCCATCCTCGGAAATAATAATAATAATAATAATAATAATAATAATAATAATAATAATTGTTTCTTACCCACCTCTCCCTTTGGATCGAGGCAGGTAACAACTTTAGTACAATACAGTATAAATCAGACATATAAAATTAATTAAAAGAGGATATAAAATCATTACCACTTCCCATGCAGTCCGCCCCGCACACTCAGGTCCTATGGGGTGAACTTACTTCAGTCAGCCAAAACTAGGCTGACATCAGTTTCCCAGAGGACCTTTTCTTCTGTTGCCCCTGGATTGTGGAACGGCCTGCCAGAGGAGATTCGTAAAATTAACTCTCCGTGTGGTTTTAAGGCAGCTTTACAGACTAGCCTTTTCCGGCAGGCCTATCCAGATCAATGTTAAATCAAGAATTTTTTAAGATGTGTTGATTATTGTACTAATGTTGTTCCCCGCCTCGATCCAAAGGGAGAGGCGGGTAGGAAATTATTATTATTATTATTATTATTATTATTATTATTATTATTATTATTATTAAAATAACAATAAACCGATCTTAAACATTCTTGGTTTAACATTCATCTGGGTAGGCCTGCTGGAAGTTCATGCTGTTTCTAGCGTTAGTATTCAATGCCAGTCCTACATAGAGTAGTCCAGTAGTCCCACTGAAATGAATGAGAATTAAGTTAAGTCTCATTCATTACAACGGGTCTCCTCTACATTGGACTAACATTGGATGCTACCTGAGGTCAGCTCTTATTTCATGTGAAGAATCCAATATTTCCCAGTTTTAAAATATATGCTTTTTTAAATGCCTCTGCCAGCTCTGCAAATTCCAGTGCAAATACCAGACATGATCCTCACGGTACTGGGAGGATGTGTCTGGGTGCGAATGGCTTACAACTACCCTGCAATGTAGTCTACTGATCATATTGCAGGTGCGGTGGATCCTAGGACAGGACTTTCAACCAGAAAAGATTCCTCACATTGTAGCAAAGTGCAACCTAGTTCATATTGCAGGTGCGGTGGATCCTAGGACAGGACTTTCAACCAGAAAAGATTCCTCACATTGTAGCAAAGTGCAACCTAGTTCAATTACACCCCCAACTCACCCCCCCCCACACACACACACCTCCCAGGCCAAATCCAGGCCCAAAGCCAGTTTGCGTCATGCTTCCCTGGCTTGCATGCAAATGGCTTGCTCTTTGGGTAAATGTTTAAAAACACATTTTCCACACGAAATAGGATCTGAGAGTTAGAAAGAGCAGGAATACTTCGCATAGGGTGACCATATGGAAAGGAGGACCTTTCCATAGGGTCACCCACAGTTGCCTGCAATTTTTCGACTCTCCTTGGGGGCATGGTGGGGACTGCAATTGATCACAGGTACAAGATCTGAATGTATAACACTGATTCTAGCCCACTTGTACTGGCTGCCTGGTTCTGGATGCGATTCAAAGTGCTGGTTTACGTGGCTTGTGACCACAGATAGGGTGACCATATGAAAAGGAGGACAGGGCCCCTGTATCTTTAACAGTTGTATTGAAAAGGAAATTTCAGCAGGTGTCATTTGTATATATCGGGAATCTGGGGAAATTTTCTCTTCATCACACCAGTTAAAGCTGCAGGTGCCCTGCCCTCTTTTGTATCTAGCTAGTGTAGCTTTAACTGTTGTGATGAAGAGGGAAGTTCACCTACTTCAATTGACACCTGCTGCAATTCCCTTTTCTACAGTACTATTAAATAGGCTGACCATATTTTGGAAACCAAAAAGGAGGACGATACGGCTGCTCTCAAGGAGACATGCCCACCCCAACATCATGCCTGCCCCCCAAACGGGTGGCCCCATCTGCCCCCCAAGGGGGCGTGGCCTTGGCCACATGTCTGGTTCTATTATTATTATTATTATTATTATTATTATTATTATTATTATTATTTTATATAGCACCATCAATGTACATGGTGCTGTACAGAGTAAGACAATAAATAGCAAGACCCTGCCGCATAGGCTTACATTCTAATAAAATCATAATAAAACAATAAGTAGGGGAAGAGAATGCACCAAACAGGCACAGGGGAGAGTAAAACTAACAGTATAAAAGTCAGATCAAAATCAAGTTTTAAAAGCTCTACAGCTCACAAGTAACACCAACCTGTCCTACAAAATACATTAATGTTAAAATCGCTGAAATAAAGAACAAGTGAGACATTCAATGTATCTGAAATCAACATGTATTTTTAGTTGCTGTACAAATTTCTTTATGGTAGTTCTTTTTGCTGTCCTCATTCAAGACCAGTAGAAAAGACAATTATTATTTTCCATTGTTTTAAAAGGAAAAGGTCCTGGATTAGAAAAAGAAATATTTTATTATTTATTTAGTTATTTAAAATATTTACATCCCGCTCTATATCACTAAGATGTCAGGGCGGCATACAGATAAAAACATACAGTATAAAACAATAAATATACACAGTTAAAAACAAATGGCTAAAGAACACTGTAGATAGGAGGGGAAATGCTCCTATCCAAATGTTTTAGTGCTAGACTAAACAGAAAATGGGAAATATGCAGTAAAGAAAGATTAAACAGGGAGGCAAAAGGTGCAATTCTCTAGCCAGAAAAAAGTCCTACAACTGCCAGAATAGGATCGTGCCCTAACCAGAAGCAAGCCTCACTGAGATTATTATTATTTACCCGCCTCTCCTTCTGGATCGAGGCGGGGCACCACACAAATAAAAACACCATTAAAATACATACAACTAATTCAAACATTTAAAACTAGTACATCATTAAAAGCAGCACACCATTATTTATTTATTTAAGCATTTTAATGCTGCCATTCAGCCAATAAAGGCTCTCATGGCGGCTTACAGAAGTATTTCTTGACAGTCCCTGCCCACAGGCTTACAATCTAAAAGGCACGACACAAAAGGAAAGGGGATTGGGAGGGAGGAGGAGGGACCATTAAAAAAGGCATCTTTCAATAACAGGAGTTACGCCCAGGTAAGAGTGAAGAAAGAAGAGAGGAATGATTGGGTTACTGAAGCAATCTTTTCTCAGGCCTATTCAGTGTGATTTAATATTAAGAAAGAAAATGCAGCTCTCTTTAAAACATTGTAACACTTGAGATGTAATATAAGGTGGCTACCAGGAGCAGGGCCTTCTCTGGTGTGGCACCCCGGCTGTGGAATGAGCTTCCTAAGGAGGTTCGCTTGGCACCTACATTATATTCTTTTAGGTGCCAGGTGAAGACCTCTTTATTCTACCGGTATTTTAACAGTCTATAAATTAATTTTAACTTTGCTCTTTTAAATTTGTATTTTTGCATTGCTGCTGTTTTTATCTTGGTTGTGCTTTTATATTGTATTTTATATTATGGTTTTATACTATTGTTTTGTTTTGAATTGCCTTAAATTTGTAAACCGCCCAGAGAGCTTTGGCTATTGGGCAGTATAGAAATGCAATAAATAAATAAATAAAACTAGATTTTCACAAGTCAATTTCTATTGAAGGTCTTACTCCGGGCATAGCCGTTTGCAGATTTTTATGTGTACACTATTTGGAGAGCATCCACAATATGGCCTTAGTGGTGAGATTAGAACAGTTTTCACTGGGGCTTGGTCACATTATTTGAATAGAATACATCTTGATATCTCAATAAATAAAAACACTGTAAATGTAACAATAAAGGTAAACTAATAATTACAATAATGTAAAAATATAAGTTATCAACCAGCAGTATAACCCTACAACCAACTAACTCAACCATTGCTGTTGCATTCAAAGTGAACCCGATTTTTTCCATTGTTCTGTTGTCCATAATAATGTAAAAGGTTTTCTCTTAATAATGCCTTGTTTAGGATTCCTAAAGTGACCCATTTCATGGTTTAACCCAGGGATATGGGGGTAATATCATTTAGCACTGCCAAACCTCGTAGCATATGGTCACTCTAAAATGACCAGCTGGACAACCATCTGTCAGGGATGCTTTAGGGTGGATTCCTGCATTGAGCAGGGGGGGTTGGACTCGATGGCCTTGTAGGCCCCTTCCAACTCTGCTATTCTATGATTCTATGATTATGTACTATTTTAGGGTGACCATATGAAAAGGAGGACCTGGTGAGATTCCCTCTTCATCACCACAGTTAAAGGTGCAGGAGCTATACTAGATTTAAAAGCAGGCAGGGCACCTGCAGCTTTAACTGTTGTGATGAAGAGGGAATTTCTCCAGGTTCCCCATACATACAAATGACACCTGCTGAAAGTTCCTTTTCAATACAGCTGTTAAAGCTACAGGAGCCCTGTCCTCCTTTTCAGATGGTCACCCTAAATAAATGAACATGCAGGCATATGAAACCGCCTTTTTAGTCCATCCACTTTAGCACAGTGCCATCTGTTTTGACTGGCAAGTTCTCATCTTTCCTCTGGCTTGCTACCAGACCCTTTGAATTGGACCGGACAGGAATCGAACTTGGGATCTTGTGCGGACAAAGGTTATGCTCTGCAGCTGAGCTAAGGCTGCCTATAGTTGAGGAAGGGAGCCGCTCAGTCCCCTGCAAAGGCACTGAGAAGTGAAGTCCGCCGAAGAATGCCGCTTCCCAAGCGTATACAGGGTGGGTGTTGAAAGCACTCTGCAGATGCTCAGAGGCACTCTCATCATTACTTCTACACCACACGTTTGCTGGGGTTGAAAACAGGTTCTGGGGCCGGAATGGGTGTGTGTTAGGGTTGCAGAGGTGTAACGGGGGTGCAAGGGGTGAGTTCTGGGGGTGCAGCATAAAAACAGCTAATGTTTAAAACAATTAAAGCACATATCTAACAGTTTGGTAAGTTTATCTATTTCTGCTACAGTACAACTGCTACTTAGTTGTACTATACCCTCCTTTATTTCCCATAAAGCACAGTTCAAAAAGAACAAGACCACCGTACTGGAACAGGGCGGCCATCTCAGTCATCATTGGCTGCCTGGCTAAGTCTGTCTTCGTGCAGCTGGCATTTGGCTCTTGCTGGACTTTTGCCAACTCTACCAGTAGGATGAAACCGTTTTGGTTTCTGGCGAGTGGCTGGGCATTATTATGGCCCTTAAACATTTGTAGAGGGGCATGATCCGCTGGGTCTTGGGAGAAGCAGTCAACACCTGCTGTTGGCGGCTTCGGGGAGAAATCGCCTGCGTTGTCCTTGAGAGCGCCGCCTCGGTTGCTGTCTGCACTTGACCGGCGAAGTCTGGGTCAACGGCCCTCTTGCAGCATGATGTGTGGATCCGGGAAGATCTGGAAGGGACCTTTCCACCTGGGCGCCAGGGTCCTCTTGTCCACTGAAGAACCTTGATGCAGATGCAGACTTTGGCCGGTGGTCGTGGCAGGGCTCGTCTGGGTGTCTTTAATCTGTGAATGAGAACCTTAAACTGAAGAAACATCATGGCCTGCTCCTTTTGGACTCTTCCCCCACCCCCACAGGGCAAACTGTCATCTTGGCCCTGTGGGGAAGAAGAAAGAGCAAGGGGACAGGAGCAGGCAGAAGAAACATCATGGCCTGCTCCTGTTGGACTCTCTCTCTCTCTCTCCTCCCTCCTGAACTCCTGTTCCTTATGTGTCATGTTTTTATTAGACTGTAAGCCTGCGGGCAGGGACTGTCTTTTTTGCTAAGTGTAAGCCGCTCAGAGAGCCTTTTTTGGCTGAGGAGCGGGGTATAAATATGATAAATAAGTAAATAATAATAAACTACCGCATTAATGCACGACCATAGTCTTAACACTTGATCATCTGTTAGTTGGAGTTTGGTGGCCTGAATTTTATTAAGGGGAGAGTCACTGGTTTACCCGTGAGGGTTCCATAAGGACTAAAATCTTGTTCATAAGTGCCAGAGGCTGGCCACACATCATAAAGTTTGCCAACTAGAGTAATTATGCATTATCAACTGCATATAGCTCAGACCATACACAAGGTATGAGCTTGCCCTTCCTTGGAAACATGGTGTGCCCTGATATCCTTGATACTCCCTTTTCTTAATTGCAAAAAAGGGATTTCATCAAATTCCAAGACCCCCAGGTGATCAGGCTGGAAGTTTGGATTTCATGAAGAGGAATCAGGAGATCACACACACCATGCTTTGCAGCAAGGTCACAACGTAGTTAGGGCATCAAGAAATGCTTCATGTGGTGAGTAAATCTTTATTACAAATAGCTTTCTGCTTAAAGAGGAAAGACTTAACCAAAGCATGTTGGTCTGGATAGTGAGGCAGTTAGTTAAGAAACATGGCTACAACAGTTGTAATTTTTTTAGCAGACATTGTAGCTGTAAGAAAATCTTGAAACTTTAGTCTAGATCAGCTAGCTTTATGAGGTGTCTGCATAAGCTGGCCAGGCTTATTAGGACACTCATTTTCTAGTGACCAATTTGACCACAATAGTGGCATATTCTAGGGTGATTTTGCTTTTTGCTCACACCATGTTCTCATCCATTGCCTCTGCCCTTGAATCTACCATGGATTCTGCATTGTTATTGCTTTGTGGGCTTTTTAAAAAATGAGATTCTTTCTTAATTGCTTGAACTCTAAATGCAATTTAACTCTTCAGAGACGGACATTTCTGCTCCTTCTACAATTCAATACTAGTGATGCATTAAAAATAATCATGTTGGAAGCTTAAATATACAACAGCCTAAAATTTCTTTCTTTCTTTCTTTGGCAGGAGAAAACTCCCTCCCCTTTCTTTCGCAGGTCTTGTCTCTAGGCTCCACAGCACCTTTTGCTATGTGCCATATTTAAACTCTTCTTCTACCTGTCTCTAAGCCACAAATCATTCAACTTCTTCCTAGTTATCTTAAACAGAATCTGAACATTTTAAACATTCTGGAATTTGCAGGTCCTGGCCCATAAGTTTTGTACATATACACTATGGGTGTCAGCAACAGCTCTGCTCACTTGCTTCCTCAGGCACCTGTTTTACTGACCTGTCTTTTGCGCTGGGCCCAGCCATGTCAAACCTCATCTGCCCCTCCAATGGACCAGGCCCACTTTTCTAAGTCTGTTTTGCTGGGTCTCACAGAAGTCTTGGGCTGGGAGTCCAGTGGGATCCAGACCCACGCTGTCACCTGAAACAGGAGGCTAAGCCAATAGGGATTTCAAAAGGTTTCTTACCTTGGGTGCGTGCTGGAATGGTGGTCCCCAGAGAGCTTCTGCCGGTGTGGTTCTGACAAGCGCTGTCAAATCCCAGACAAGGCTCCCCCAGGTATTGTGGATTTGAAAGACATGGACAAAGAGACCAGTGAGACACTAGCAACAGAATTATTTCCCACAGCAAAAGAGAGTTAGCACAGCAGTGGGCTGGACCCCAACAAGAGAGGGAACGCCCAGAGAACAGTTACTGCAGCCTTTTTATACCGCCAAGTAAACAATCTCAGTGCAAATGTCTCTTTTCTGTGAGAACTATTTAAATACATTCTGAACTCAGCCTTCCATATTAGAAGCCTGTGTCCTGTTAATTCCAAATAACATGTTCGTGAACGTGCCTGTCAGTTAAGTCAGCCATCCCCATGAAGAGGTAGGCCAGACAGCTAAATCCCTGAACTTCAAGTGTAGCATTCTCCATGAAGGCGGAGCTGCCATGCTTCCTAGGGCATCTTCACTAACCTGAGACATTCCCATGAAGGGAACGCTGCCTGTGTGTAACACAGGCCCAAGTCAGCGGTCCTTGTGAAGAGGAGGCAAAGAAGTCCGCTAAGTTACGGCACTTAGACCATAACGTTCTCCATAAAGGAGGGACCGCCAGTGCTTGGAAGGGCACCATGGCTAACCTGAGGTATCCCATAAAGGGGATGCAGGCTGTGTGTAACACAGTTCTAAGTCCAGGTCTGGCCCAAGGTATTTTGCTGCCTGAAGCAATCCCCAAAATTGTGCCACCTGGCACAACCCAATAAAACATGACTAGGCTATGAAACAATTAGGTCGACCTGAGCCAGGTGAGGGACGTGCAAGCCTGCTTGTGTCCTTTGCCAGGAGAAGGACCTGCAACCCCATGGACTCTCTTGGACCTCTTAGGCTATCCCTCTGGGAAGGCTGCCTTGGGTTGGGATGTGAAGTCGCGTATTGCAACCGTTCCGCTCCGGCCTAGAATGCCCCTTAAAGGTGGTGGCAGGGGATAATGGGTCTGTCCTATGGCAGTCTTGCTACAGGGTGCCTCAGGGCTGTAGTTGACCCCCAAGCTTCTCAACATCTGCATGAAACCACCGAGAGATGTTAACCAGGAGCACGGGCTGAGGCATGTCCCATGGCACCTAGCTCCACCTCTCCTTCTCAGCTAAACAGAGGTGGGGCAGTTGAAGCTCTGAACCAGCGCAGGGGCAGAGGAGTGGGCTGGATGAGGGCCCAATAAACTGAGATTCAATCGAGACAAGACAGAAATACTGTTTGTGGGTGGCTCATCTATCCGGTTAAGTGTCAGTCACCCTGTTCTGGAAGGGGGTTACAGGCTTCCTAAAGGGTGAGGTCTGCAGTTGGGGACGATGACAGATCCGTCATTGTCCGTAGAGACTCAGGCTCCCTCAGGGGCTGAGAGCACCTCCTGTTTAAAGGGATGTTTTTAGTTCTTTTTAGTTATTTTAAATATTATTAGACAGTAATTTTAGTACTTTTCTATCCCGCTGGTTTTCAGTTTAGTATAATTATTTCTATGGTTTGAATCTTGGCTAGTTTTATTCTGTATTAATTTTTTATTATTTTAAATTCTTGAAGAACTTTGGGATTGGGTGCAGTAAAGAAAAAAAAAGAACTAAAGTAAAATAAAACACAACTAAAATACAAATGGAAATTAAAAAAACGGTGACTTCAGTTGTTTTGGACTACAACCCCCATCAGCTCCAGCCAGCGTCGCTGATGGCAGGGGATCATGGAAGTTTTAGGCCAAAACAACTGCAGCTGTTCCTCCCTGGCCTAAGCTGATGGAAAGCTACTCTGAGCCACGGAGGGAGCCTGTGCCTCTACGGGCAACGACGGATCCATGACCATCCCCAAACTACAGACGTCACCGAATGGGAAGTCTGTAACCCCCCGCCAGAACAGGGTGAATGTCACTAAACTGGAAGGATAAACCACCCGCAAACAGTATGTCTGTCTTGGCTGGATTGAATCTCAGTTTATTGGGTCCTCATCCAGTCCATTCTCCTGCCCGCACGCTGGTTCAGAGCTCCAACTGCCCCACCTCTGTTAGCTGAGAAGGGGAGGTGAAGCTGGGTGTCATGGGTGATGCCTCAGCCCGCACCCCTGGTAAACGTCTCCCAGGCAGCTTCTTGTAGATGTTGAGAAGCTTGGGGGTCAACTCAAGCCCTGAGACACTCCATAGTAAGACTGCCGTAGGACAGACCCATCATCCCCGAACACCACCACCTTCAGGATTCTTGGCAGGAGCGGGACCATCGCAATAATGGCTTCACGTCCCAACTCAAGGCAGCCTTCCCAGAAGGGTGGCATGAGAGGTCCAAGGGAGCCCACGGGGTTGCAGGTCCTCTGTCCTCCTCCTGGCACAGGTCGACCCAAGTGTGACCCACCCTTCTCTCAGGCATTTTCAAATGCCTGGACCCAGCCGTACATCCCCTTGTTAGATGTACGCTTCCTCAGGAAATCCAGTCCTTTAAGGGCTTGTGGGACTTCCAATAGGACGCCAGTAGAGTTACACCAAGAATTTAGGAATCGGGCATCCCTGAGCACATCCTCAGTAGAGGAATCAAGAGTGATCAAGACCACAACTGTGCTCACATGTAGTTTTACGCAAGAATACCATTCTTAGTATTCTTCACAGTGAGCCATCATTTAAAACCCTCATAATGCATGAAGGAAGAGCTGGCCATGTTTGCTAGGGCACCTTCACTGACCTGAGGCATTCCCATAAAGGGGACGCTGGCTCTGTGTAATACAGCCCTCTAAGTCAGCCGTCCTCATGAAGAGGGGGCAAAGACGTCCGCTAACTTCCTCCACTTAGAAAGCAATGTTCTCCATAAAGGAGGGGCTGGCTGGGCTTGGAAGGGCACCGGGCTGACCTGTGCCACCCCACACAACCCAATAAAGCATGACTAGATATTGAAACAATTACTAGTAAAGAAGCAAGAGAACTAACCATGTCTTACCTGGTCAGGAGTGATGGGAGTGGGCCTGGTCCTCAAGATCTGCAAGCCAGGAAGCTAGGAAGGAATCTTGTTAAGCAGTGGTTAACCCTATCACTGCCAACCGTTGCTCCTCTAAACCACCCTTCCCCAACCTGGTGCCCTTCCATTTCACCGTTAAACACACTGGGATTTACTTCTAATTAAACACACGTAGGGTTGTGTGATAAACCCTAAAAAAGGGCACAAACCAACTCTTTACAGGAAAGCAC
Organism: Elgaria multicarinata webbii; assembly: GCF_023053635.1. Lineage (NCBI taxonomy): Eukaryota > Metazoa > Chordata > Lepidosauria > Squamata > Anguidae > Elgaria > Elgaria multicarinata. The sequence continues at coordinate 45,722,686 of NC_086181.1, forward strand.
TTTGGGCAATTCTTAACAGTTAAAACCACAAAATGCCTGAAGGCGGAGCTGGCCATACTTTCTAGGGCAACTTCGCTGACCTGAGGCATTCCCATAAAGGGGACGCTGGCTGTGTGAAACACAGCCCTCTAAGTCAGACAACCCCATGAAAGGGAGGCAAACAGTCAGCTAAGTCCTTGCACTTGGAAGGGCGCCATGGCTAACCTCAGACATCCCATGAAGGGAATCCTGGCTGTGTGTAACACAGTTCTAAGTCCAGGTCTGGCCCGAGGTATTTTGCTGCCAGAAGCAATCCCCAAAATTGTGCCACCTGGCACAACCCAATAAAACATGACTAGGCTATGAAACAATTAGGTTGACCTGTGCCAGGTGAGGGATGTGTAAGTCTGCTTGTTGCTTGCATCCTTTGCTGTGAGAAGGACCTGCAACCTCATGGACTCTCTTGGACCTCTTAGGCTATCCTTCTGGGGAGGCTGCCTTGGGTTGGGATGTGAAGTCGCGTATTGCAACCATTCTGCTCCTGCCTAGAATGCTCCTTGGAGAAGGTGGTGGCAGGGGATAATGGGTCTGTCCTATGGCGGTCTTGCTACAGGGTGCCTCAGGGCTGTAGTTGACCCCCATGCTTCTCAACATCTACATGAAACCACCAGGAGACGTTAACCAGGGGTGTGGGCTGAGGCATGACCCATGGCACCTAGCTCCACCTCTCCTTCTCAGCTAAACAGAGGTGGGGCAGTTGAAGCTCTGAACCAGCGCAGGGGCAGAGGAGCGGGCTGGATGAGGGCCCAATAAACTGAGATTCAACCGAGACAAGACAGAAATACTGTTTGTGGGTGGCTCATCTATCCGGTTAAGTGTCAGTCACCCTGTTCTGGAAGGGGGTTACAGACTTCCTAAAGGGTGAGGTCTGCAGTTGGGGATGACGATGGATCCGTCATCGTCCGTAGAGGCGCAGGCTCCCTCGGGCGCTGAGAGTACCTCCTGTTAAGGGGATGTTTTAGTTCTTCTTTTTAGTTATTTTAAATATTAGACACTCAGTGATTTTAGTGATTTTCTATCCTGCTGGTTTTCAGTTTAGTATATTGATTTCTATGGTTTGAATCTTGGCTAGTTTTATTCTGTATTAATTTTTTATTATTTTAAATGCTTAAAGAACTTTGGGATTGGGTGCAGTAAAGAAAAAAAAAGAACTAAAGTAAAATAAAACACAACTAAAATACAAATGGAAATTAAAAAAAGTTGACCTCAGTTTTGGACTACAACCCCCATCAGCTCCAGCCAGCGTCGCTGATGGCAGGGGATCATGGAAGTTTTAGGCCAAAACAACTGCAGCTGTTCCTCCCTGGCCTAAGCTGATGGAAAGCTACTCTGAGCCACGGAGGGAGCCTGTGCCTCTACGGGCAACGACGGATCCATGACCATCCCCAAACTACAGACGTCACCGAATGGGAAGTCTGTAACCCCCCGCCAGAACAGGGTGAATGTCACTAAACTGGAAGGATAAACCACCCGCAAACAGTATGTCTGTCTTGGCTGGATTGAATCTCAGTTTATTGGGTCCTCATCCAGTCCATTCTCCTGCCCGCACGCTGGTTCAGAGCTCCAACTGCCCCACCTCTGTTAGCTGAGAAGGGGAGGTGATGCTGGGTGTCATGGGTGATGCCTCAGCCCGCACCCCTGGTAAACGTCTCCCAGGCAGCTTCTTGTAGATGTTGAGAAGCTTGGGGGTCAACTCAAGCCCTGAGACACTCCATAGTAAGACTGCCGTAGGACAGACCCATCATCCCCGAACACCACCACCTTCAGGATTCTTGGCAGGAGCGGGACCATCGCAATAATGGCTTCACGTCCCAACTCAAGGCAGCCTTCCCAGAAGGGTGGCATGAGAGGTCCAAGGGAGCCCACGGGGTTGCAGGTCCTCTGTCCTCCTCCTGGCACAGGTCGACCCAAGTGTGACCCACCCTTCTCTCAGGCATTTTCAAACGCCTGGACCCAGCCGTACATCCCCTTGTTAGATGTACGCTTCCTGGATAGGGATGTGCGTTATCAGGAAATCCAGTCCTTTAAGGGCTCGTGGGATTTCCAATAGGACGTCAATAGAGTTACACTAAGAATTTAGGAATCGGGCATCCCTGAGCACATCCTCAGTAGAGGAATCAAGAGTGATCAAGACCATAACTGTGCTCACATGTAGTTTTACGCAAGAATACCATTCTTAGTATTCTTCACAGTGAGCCATCATTTAAAACCCTCATAATGCATGAAGGAAGAGCTGGCCATGTTTGCTAGGGCACCTTCACTGACCTGAGGCATTCCCATAAAGGGGACGCTGGCTCTGTGTAATACAGCCCTCTAAGTCAGCCGTCCTCATGAAGAGGGGGCAAAGACGTCCGCTAACTTCCTCCACTTAGAAAGCAACGTTCTCCATAAAGGAGGGGCTGGCCGGGCTTGGAAGGGCACCGGGCTGACCTGTGCCACCCCACACAACCCAATAAAGCATGACTAGATATTGAAACAATTACTAGTAAAGAAGCAAGAGAACTAACCATGTCTTACCTGGTCAGGAGTGATGGGAGTGGGCCTGGTCCTCAAAATCTGCAAGCCAGGAAGCTAGGAAGGAATCTTGTTAAGCAGTGGTTAACCCTATCACTGCCAACCGTTGCTCTTCTAAGCCACCCTTCCCCAACCTGGTGCCCTTCCATTTCACCGTTAAACACACTGGGATTTACTTCTAATTAAACACACGTAGGGTTGTGTGATAAACCCTAAAAAAGGGCACAAACCAACTCTTTACAGGGAAGCACTTTGGGCAATTCTTAACAGTTAAAACCACAAAATGCATGAAGGCGGAGCTGGCCATGCTTTCTAGGGCAAGTTCGATGACCTGAGGCATTCCCATAAAGGGGACGCTGGCTGTGTGAAACACACCCCTCTAAGTCAACCATATTCATGAAAGGGAGGCAAACAGTCAGCTAAGTCCTTGCACTTGGAAGGGCACCACAGACATCCCATGAAGGGAATCCTGGCTGTGTGTAACACAGTTCTAAGTCCAGGTCTGGCCCAAGGTATTTTGCTGCCTGAAGCAATCCCCAAAATTGTGCCACCTGACACAACCCAATAAAACATGACTAGGCTATGAAACAATTAGGTCGACCTGAGCCAGGTGAGGGACGTGCAAGCCCGTGGACTCTCTTGGACCTCTTAGGCTATCCTTCTGGGAAGGCTGCCTTGGGTTGGGATGTGAAGTCGCGTATTGCAACTGTTCCGCTCCGGCCTAGAATGCCCCTTAAAGGTGGTGGCAGGGGATAATGGGTCTGTCCTATGGCAGTCTTGCTACAGGGTGCCTCAGGGCTGTAGTTGACCCCCAAGCTTCTCAACATCTGCATGAAACCGCCGAGAGATGTTAACCAGGAGCACGGGCTGAGGCATGTCCCATGGCACCTAGCTCCACCTCTCCTTCTCAGCTAAACAGAGGTGGGGCAGTTGAAGCTCTGAACCAGCGCAGGGGCAGAGGAGTGGGCTGGATGAGGGCCCAATAAACTGAGATTCAATCGAGACAAGACAGAAATACTGTTTGTGGGTGGCTCATCTATCCGGTTAAGTGTCAGTCACCCTGTTCTGGAAGGGGGTTACAGACTTCCCAAAGGGTGAGGTCTGCAGGTTGGGGACAATGACAGATCCATCATCGTCCGTAGAGGCACAGGCTCCCTCGGGGGCTGAGAGCACCTCCAGTTTAAAGGGATGTTTTTAGTTCTTTTTAGTTATTTTAAATATTATTAGACAGTAATTTTAGTACTTTTCTATCCCGCTGGTTTTAAGTTTAGTATAATTATTTCTATGGTTTGAATCTCGGCTAGTTTTATTCTGTTTTAATTTTTTATTATTTTAAATGCTTGAAGAACTTTGGGATTGGGTGCAATAAAGAAAAAAATGAACTAAAGTAAAATAAAACACAACTAAAATACAAATGGAAATTAAAAAAACGGTGACTTCAGTTGTTTTGGACTACAACCCCCATCAGCTCCAGCCAGCATCGCTGATGGCAGGGGATCATGGAAGTTTTAGGCCAAAACAACTGCAGCTGTTCCTCCCTGGCCTAAGCTGATGGAAAGCTACTCTGAGCCACAGAGGGAGCCTGTGCCTCTACGGGCAACGACGGATCCATGACCATCCCCAAACTACAGACGTCACCGAATGGGAAGTCTGTAACCCCCCGCCAGAACAGGGTGAATGTCACTAAACTGGAATGATGAACCACCCGCAAACAGTATGTCTGTCTTGGCTGGATTGAATCTCAGTTTATTGGCCCTCATCCAGTCCATTCTCCTGCCCGTGCGCTGGTTCAGGGCTCCAACTGCCCCACCTCTGTTAGCTGAGAAGGGGAGGTGAAGCTGGGTGTCATGGGTGATGCCTCAGCCCACACCCCTGGTAAACGTCACCCGGCGGTTTCGTGTAGATGTTGAAAATCTTGGGGGTCAAATAAAGCCCTGAGACACTCTGTAGTAAGACTGCCATAGGACAGATCCACCATCCCCTACCACCACCTTCAAAATTCTTGGCAGGAGCGGGACCATCACAATAATGACTTCACATCCCAACTCAAGACAGCCTCCCCAGAAGGATGGCATGAGAGTTCCAAGGGAGTCCACAGGGTTGCAGGTCCTCTGTCCTTCTCCTGGCACAGGTCAACCCAAGAGTAACCCACCCTTCTCTCAAACAGGAATTTCTGAACACCTGGACCCAGCTGTACATCCTCTCGTTAGAGGTACGCTTCTTGGCTAGGGATGTGCGTTATCATGAAATCCAGTCCTTTAAGGGCTCGTGGGATTTACAATAGGAATCCTGGACATACACTAAGAATTTAGGAATAGGGCATCCCTGAGCACATCCTCAGTACAGGAATCAAGCGTGATCAAGATCACAACTGTGCTCACATGTAGTTTCATGCAATATTACCACTCTTAGTATTCCTCAGTGAGCCATGAAATAAAACGCAATACACAACTAAAACCCTCAAAACACACAAAGGAGGGTCTTGCTCTGCTTCCTAGGGCACCTTCACTGACCTGGGATATCCCCGTGTAGGGGATGCAGGCTGTGTGTAACACAGTTCTAAGTCCAGGTCTGGCCCAAGGTATTTTGCTGCCTGAAGCAACCCAATTAAAGGTGACTAGGCAATATAACTATTATGAGTAAAGAAGCAACAAAACAAAGTTGAGTTTTTGTAATTCTGCTCTCACACATGTACAAATTATACACTTACCTTGACAGAAGTAATGGGATGTGTCATTCCATTGCATACTTAACTTGCAGAAAGCCTGATTGGGAACTAAACACTGTTAGGATTTATCACAAAGTGGGCACAAACTCTTTACAATCAAGCTCTTTGGTCTACTGACAACAATTAAAAGCACAAAACGCATTTTGAAATAAAATGCAGGTAGCCAAATGTTGGAAGGGCGCAAAAGGTTTAAACTAAGGACGACGGTACAAAACAGTATGAGAAATAGCATTTGCCAACTGTTGGAAGGATGCAAAAGGGTTTAAACCTAAGACGACGGTACAATACAGTATGGGAAATAGCACTTAAAGAGAAACATACTCAACATTTTAGACTATTAAGAAAGCAAAAGGAGGAGATGCTTTTGCAACAGAATGCCGGTGTTTTATTACATACACACAAACAAAATAAAAGTACCAACACAGGTTTCAGATGCCTTTATTAGGTTATGGTTTCAATAGTTTCTCAGGAGAGAAAAATAAAAGTACATAATAATAAAAAACAGTCTTTCCTTTCTATTTGATACCTATCCTCCCAGGAATTCATCTTATTTTAAACCTGCCTAATAACTAATGTTAAATTTCTAGTGTGTATTTATAGTGTCGGACTCTTTCTTTTAAATATATATAGCAATTTATTACTTATTCCTTGCTTTTAAGGTTTCTGTATTATGGTGATATTTAAGTTTATAATAAAATAATAAACATGCAATTAGGAAACAAGGAAGTAATCTTGGTAAGGTATATTTAACCCAATCACTGCCAACAGTTCTTCCTCTAAACCACCTTTCCCCAAGCTGGTTTCCCCCCCCTCCCCATTTCACAGTTAAACACATTAAGATTTACTTCTGCTGACTTTGCAAGAAACCCTAAAAAAAATGACAAACTAACTCCTACAACAATGTTCTTTGGGCAATTCACAACAATTAAAACCCTCAAAATACATTGCAAAATAAAATGCAATACACCAGAATTAAACCCACAAAATGTTTTGCAATATAAAATGTAAAAGCGCAGTTAGGAAGCAAGGAAGAAGTCCTGGTAAGGGGTGTGTAACCCTATCACTGACAACCATTCAACCTCTAAACCAACCTTCACCAGTCTGGAGTCCTCGCATTTCACAGTTAAATGCATGGGGATTTACCTCTGAATAAACACAAGTAGGACTTCACGATAAACCCTAAAAAAATGACACAAACCAGCTCTTACAACTAATCTCTTTGGGCAGTACACAACAATTAAAACCACAAAATACTTTGTAAAATAAAATGCAGATAGCCAAATGCACATAAACAAATTTTGGAAGGATGCAAAACATTTCAACATGAGATACATTATAGCATGAGAAATGACATTTTCAGAGAAACTTAATAAACTTTTTAGAGTATTAAGACAACAAAAGAAAAATGACACTTTTGCAACAGAATGCTTTTATTACATACACATAAGCAAAATGAATGCACACAGACAAAATAAATACACCAACTCAGGTTTCAGATGCCTTTATTAGGTTATGGTTACATTAATTTCTCAGGAGAACAAAAATTAAAATTCATAATAAACACATTTCTTTTGATTTAATATCCTCTAATTTAATATATTTTAAATCTGCCTAATGACTAATGTTAAATGTGTACAGTAAATGCAATACACAACAATTAAAACCTCCAAAATCAATGAAGGCCATTGCTAACCTGGGACATCCCCATAAAGGGGACACTACCTGTGTGTAACACAGCACTTAGTCAGCCAACCCATGAAGAGAAGGCAAGCAGTCTGCTAAGTCCCTGCACTTAGCGCATAACGTTCTCCATGGAGGAGGGCCAGACATGCTTGCAAGCGACCATTGCTAACCTGAGACATCTCCATAAAGGGGACACTACCTGTGTGTAACACAGTCCTAAGTCCAGGTCTGGCCCAAGGTATTTTGCTGCCTGAAGCAATCCCAAAAACTGTGCCACCCCACACAACCCAATAAAACATGACTAGATATTTAAGCAATTACTAGTAAAGAAGCAACAGGACTAACAGTGTCTCTGAGAAAAGATGTACATAGGAATAAGCTAAGCTGAGTTTTTATAATTCTGCTCTCACACATGTACAAATCTTGCACTCACCTTGTCAGAAGTCCTCAAAGTCTTCAACTGATGTTAATGATCCTGATGAGATGCATCATTCCTATGCACACTTACCTTGCAGAAAACCTGTGGGCACAAACTCTTACAACCAGGCTCTTTGGGCAATTCACAACTATTAACCCCATGCATAATTATATCAAATACATCGACACCTCTGGCAATTAAGCGAATTAACATCAGCTGTCTGATTGTATCCTGGTGTCAGGGCCATGGTGTTATCATTTACCTTGTTTACTGATCACTGATAAAAATGCAGTTGCAGCTTTTTGCAGTTAATTTTATTTTGACCTCACTGTTTACAATTATACACTATCTGTATTGTTGTATGTTGTTTCCTGCCTCGATCCAGAGGGAGAGGCGGTTAATAAAATTATTATTATTATTATTATTGAATAGAGCCTGTGAACCGCCCAGAGAGCCCCAGCTGTGGGACAGTATAGAAATTTAAGAAATGAAATAAAATACAATAAAATGCAACACACAAAAATTAACCCACCCACCCCAATTTGCATAGTAAAATCAAACACAATACACACCAATTAAACCCCCAAATTGCATAGTAAAATCAAACACAATACACAACAACCCCTCAAATTGCATAGTAAAATCAAACACAGTACACAACAATTTAACCACCAAAATGCATTAAAAAACCGCAATACACAACAATTAAAACCACAAAATGTGTAATAAAATGCGCTTTTACATATTGTATTGCAATTAGGAAGCAAGGAAGGAATCTTGAGTTTACATTTTATATTGCAATTAGGAACCAATCTTGGTAAGCGGTGTCCAGCCCTGTCACTGCCAAGGAAGCCCTTTGAGGAATTCACAACAATCAAAACCACACAACAATTGAACCTCCAAAATGCATGATCAAATAACACGCAATACACAGTTAAAACCACAAAAGCCATAACAAAAAATGCAACAATACAAACCACAAAATGCTTTAAGAAATAAAATGTGCTTTTACATTTTATATTGTAATTAGGAAGTTAGGAAGGAATCTTGGTAAGAGGTGTTTAACCCTATCACCGCCAACCATTGCTCCTCTAAACCACCCTTCCCCAACCTGGTGCCCTCCCGTGTTAAACACATTGGGATTTACTTCCAATTAAACACACGTAGGATTGTGTGATAAATCCTAAAAATGGCACTAACCAGCTCTTACAGTTTAGCTCTGTGGGCAATTCACAACCATTCAAACCACAGAACACATCATCAAATAAAATACAATATAAAATGTGAAAGCACGTTTAGGAAGCCAGGAAGAAATCTTGGTAAGGGGTTGAAGTTTAACCCTATTACTACCAATCAGTCTTCCTCTAAACCACCCTTCCCCAACCTGGTGCCCTTCATTTCACAGACCTTGGCCCTGTTCAGAAGGCTCCTTAAACCACAGTGGTTCAACCTTTTCTGTTAACAAAAAAGCCTGAACCACCGTAGTTTAAGGCGCCTCCTGAACAGGGTCATTGGGGTTTACTTCTGATTAAACACACATAGGATTGTGTGATAAACGCTAAAAAAGTTACACAACCCAACTCTCACAATAATAACCAACCCCAAATGCATCAGAAAAAATAAAATGCAACCCACAACAATGCAAAACACAAGAAACATTATAAAATGAAATCCCAGGCACTTAACTTTCTTTGACGCACGTAGATCAAGCAGACAGACAAGCTGAGAAGAGAAGTGAAAACGTACAATTACACACAAGAACAAATAAAACACTTAAGACTAATACAAACTAAACTTACTAATTGCAATATCCAAAGAGACACCTTTACTTTTCAGATGTCCCTCAAACAGAAGCTGCATTTCAACAGGGCTTGTTGGCTCCTTTGCTGTTCAGTACATCCAGGAGGAGAAGGGAAGCAAAGCCAGTGGCTCAAGTAGCTCTTTGACCACCCCGGCCATAACTGCAGCAGACTAGCCAAGAGAGCAGAACCCTATTTTATTAATTTATTATATATTTATACTACCCAAACCCCAAGGCTCTCTGGGCAGCTCACAATTAAAATCATAATACACAAAAATCAAGAATAACAATTTAAAAATGTCATATAAAACCAAAGTAAGTCATAGTCCAGGGAAAGCTTGTCTAAAACAGGTATGTCTTCAGGAGGCGTTTGAAGGATGTTACATTTTCCACCTCCCAAACAGCACAAGGGAGAGTTTTCCAGAGGGTGGGTGCTGCTACAGAGAAGGCCCCGCCATCAAGGATCTTTGTGACGACAGTTTGTTCATCTTGGAAGGACAAGCAAGGGCCTCCTCTGATGATCGTAAATGTTGCCTGTGTGTTGAGGCTTGCCCCCAAGTAGCAGCTTGCCCCAAGGCAAGGCGAGTTGTTTTTTTTTTGAATGAGCCTCTTCCAGGTGAGGCTCCGGCCCAATCCCCCCACCACACAGTCCCCAGAGGCAAACCCTTACCAGCAAAGCTGCAGATCAGCAGACAGGCCAAGCGAGAAGGCACTCTTGCTAGCAGGTAAAATGCAGCTGAAGAAGAGGGAGTCCCCAACAGCAAACCCTTAGCGGCCAACTGCAGGTTGAAACAGTCCTGGTAAGCAGGCAGGCCAAGCGAGAAGGCGCTATGCCCCCATGTGGTGGCTGTACCCGGCTATGCCCCCTTGTGGTGACTGTGCTCCCTCGTGGTGGCTGTGCCCCCTCGTTGCAGCTGTGCCCGGCTGTGCCCAGCTATGCCCCCCACAAGGCGGCTATGCCCCCCCCACAAGGCGGCTATGCCCCCCCCCACAAGGCGGCTATGCCCGGCTATGCCTCCTCACAAGGCGGCTATGCCCCCCCCACAAGGCGGCTATGCCCCCCCCACACAAGGCGGCTATGCCCAGCTGTGCCCCACGAGGCAGCTCTGCTCACAACACAGGGATAGGTTTTGGTTTTTTTAAAAAATGTGCCACTTCCAGGTGAGGCTCTGGCCCAATCCAGCCACCACACAGTCCCTAACAGAAAACCTTTACCTGCAAAGTTGCAGATTGAAACAGTCCAGGTCAGCAGGCAGGCTGAGCGAGAAGGCAGGTAAAATGCAGGTGAGGCCCAGGGCTGGGTGTTTCCTGTGGCCCAGTCAGCCCCACAGGGCCAGCTGGGCCTTTGCGCTGCTCCTGGGAAGGCAGGCCACGGCAGGGCTGGTTCTTCATCTGAGTCTCTCCCTTGCACAAACCCTCCACCTAACTGAGATCCTGGGGAAGACGGAGAGATTATGCGCGCTCTGGCTCTATTGCTGCAGCTGAACGGAGCCTGGCTCGTTCGCATTCACAGCTGGTCCTTCCTTCTCTTGAGTAGACCCCTCCAGTCTCCTCCCGTTCGATGCTTTGCAGCACTGAAAGCAGCTATTAAAAAAAGAAGGGGAAAAGAAACTTTAAAAGGATTGGTTCTTTCTCCTCATGAGCAGGCGTTTGCTCCTGAGTAGAAATGTTCAGCCTTGAGTCTTTGTGTGGTCTGTAATGCTACAAAGTGGCATATATATATATATATATTTGGAACTGGTTTTTCCAAAGCTGATTTTCTCACACAAACTAGGTGCTTTTACTACTGAAGCGATGCCCCTGGTCCTCAAACCCCTTTACTTCTGTGTTTGGGAAGGGGGGGGGGAATTGGGCCCCTTCTGTAGCTGAAGGCTTTAGACTGAGGGAACCCAGGACTTGTGCTTCTTTTCTGTTAACTTTATTATTTCATTTCATTTCTATACTGCCCCATAGCCAAAGCTCTCTGGGTGGCTTACAAAAGTTAAGCACAATGAACATTAAAAACAGAGATACAAAATTTAAAACCACCAAAAGTTTAAGAACAACAACAACAACACCTTTACTCTGGAGTGTGTGATTTTGAATGGGTGATTTGTCTTAAAAGGGGACATGGAAGTTTTGGGGGTCCCTGAGCGAGATTAAGGACTGAAGAGTGGAGTGGGAGGGAGACAGCAAGGCCTCCAGACCTGAGGGGACCCTAACATTTACTTTGGGGTTTTCAAACAGGGTGGATAAAAATCAATGATTTTTTTTTTTTAAAAAAATTTAAATTGGATTTTTTTGGGACAAAATGCTTTTTGAGGAAAAATCTTTCTAAAGATAGTTTTCTATTTAAGATACATTAAAGCCCAAAGGTTATTCCCAAAAGTTATTCATCATGAAATAAGGATTAGTTTTTAACTATGTAGCCTGAGGCTGTTTAATTTTTTTGGGTAAATAAATTCCATTAATCCATTCACAATGTCATGCTCCTCCAGTGGTTTCTGTAAGATTATTTTTCTCCGTCCAATAAAGTACACCACTGTCCAAATATGAATGATTAACTTATTAAACTGGAGATAGTTCACCTCACAATAATTTCATAATTATCTATGATGTGTTTCTAATAGTATAACCAAATCAGTATTATTATTATTTTTTATAGAACTAAAACTAATCTGAAAAGTTGCTATTCTAAAACTGAAACCTTCATCTGGTTGCAAATATTAAGCTTATACCAGCAAGAATGAGTCTTTGGTAACGCTGAGTTGTGTAAAATTTAGCAAGGAAGAGTGCACTTTTTTGGGGGGTCACCTCAAAGTCTTTCTGAGTAGTGATTTAAATCATAATTTAAATCAAATCCACCCTACAAGCCTCTTAATAAATGCTTCCTTCTTTCTTTCTTTCTGTTTTTACCTCACGCCATATTCCCTCAACCTTCACCCTCCCGCAGGTCCACCTCGTCTCCCTCTGGCTCCCAGCATTTGTGAGACTGCAGCCAGCTGTTCTTAATTGCATTCTGCGCTATTTACAAACTGCCCTGCTGGGAGTTGCTCCTTCTGAGGGGATTTTTTCTCTCCTCAGCGCTGGGGTTTCTTATCCGTGGCAAATGCCTCTTATTTAGGGTGACCATAGGAAAAGGAGGACAGGGCGCCTGCATCTTTAACAGTTGCATAGAAAAGGGAATTTCAGCAGGGGTCAGTTGTATATATGGAGAACCTGGTGAAATTCCCTCTTCATCACCACAGTGAAAGCTGCAGGAGCTATACTAGAGTGACCAGATTTAAAAGAGGGCCGGGCTCCTGCAGCTTTCACTGTGGTGATGAAGAGGGGAATTTCACCAGGTTCTCCATATATACAAATGACACATGCTGAAATTCCCTTTTCAATACAACTGCTAAAGCTACAGGAGCCCTGTCCTCCTTTTCCTATGGTCACCCTACTCTTATTTCAGGGCTTAAGGAGCTCTCTTGTTCCAAAGCAGCTCTTTTGCGAGTGAGAAGTAGCGGCTCCATTTTGAGGCAGCCCAAAAGCCAAGGCCTCGCCATCCCCCCTTGGGAGAAAAGGCCAGGGAACAGGGCTGAGAGGAATCAGCAAAGGCTGGACCAAGCAATTCAGTCCCTAACAGACCTCTTAAAAATGTATTCTCCAAAGGCAAAAGGGTGTTGTTTTATTTTAAACCTGAGCAGAATGTGAAATTCTGGATAGCCAGAGTGATCGTTAGTGACACACCTGGTCAGTCTGCACACCTGTCTTTTAAGGCAGCCATTAGCACGTAAAGCCATCTTTTTGGGATGGAAAGGCAGCCCAGTCTTTCTCCCATATCAAGTAGCATCTTTTCCAGGGCTTAGGACCCATGGCACTGCACTTCTCTGAACTATGAAAGTACCCTCGCATTTGGGAGAGTCCAGACTCCCCTTCTTCCCAGAGGCATTTTATTTATTTATTCAAACATTTACATCCCACCCTATACCACAAGGATCTCAGGGTGGCGTACAAATAAAACCATACATATAAAATAGAATAAATATACAATCCTAAAACAAATTAAAACATTGACATGTTAAAACCAATATGAAATTTTAAAACAGTAAAATCAAATGAAAACAAGACAGCGTGCCTTACCCCCCCCCCCACTCCCCAGGGCAAGGTGCAACACCGCTGCTGAAGTCACTGAGACTCTCTTCCCAGAGGAAAGGCTCCTGCTGAAAGCACCAGGCTTCTTGCTTGCCAAAGCAAAATGCCATTAGTGGGTATCTTGCCTCTTCTAGTCAGGCCACACACACAGAGAGACACGTTTTCCTTCCCCTTCACTGGCCTGGCTCAGACCACATGCTAAACCATGCTGCTTGACCACAAAATGAATGCATTCCCTTAACCGTTTTGTGGTTAAGCAGCATGGTTTAGCGTGTTGTCTGAACCAGGCAAGAAACACACAGTATCTCACACTTTAACATTTGATTTTAGCAGTCCTGTGTTGGTAGCAGTCTTAGTTATAGGGCTGACGGAAGGGACAAGTTATAAAAATGTAAGAAAGAAAGAAAGAAAGAAAGAAAGAAAGAAAGAAAGAAAGAAAATAAATAACCCAGGCCAATGTCCCAGAAGACAAGTTTCAGAAGCTCTGGCAAATGCAGGAGGGATCCAGATAACAGGCCCAGGGTCAAGACACAGGCAAGAAAGCCAAGATAATGGCCTTGTTCAGAAGACACGTTAAACCATGGCTTTAACCACGGTGCTTAAGCCTGTGATTTAAGGTATCTTCTGCACAGGGCCGTAAGAGTCAGGCAAAGCAGAAGTGGTCAAACAGAGTTAGGCAGCCCAATACATACACAATCCTGTAGCAGGGTCAAGCCGTAGTCCAAGTTCATAGCACATGGGTTCAAGATGGGCAAAGAAACCAGGAGAAGTTGGGGAGAGATGGTTTCCAGCAGCCAGCAAAGGCTGACTGCTGGGCTTTTCCTAATAAAGGTTGCTGAGCCACACCCAGACTCAGCTGCTGCCTATTAGAGCTGTTAGCTAGGTTGACCCATATGAAAAGGAGGCCAGGGCTCCTGTACCTTTAACAGTTGCACTGAAAAGTAGGTGTCCTTTGTATATATGGAGCAACTGGTGAAATTTCCTCTTCATCACAACAGTTAAAGCTGCAGGTGCCCTGCCCTCTTTTAAATCTGGTCACTCTAGCATAGCTCCTGCAGCTTTAACTGTTGTGATGAAGAGGGAATTTCCCCAGGTTCTCCATATATACAAAGGACTCCTGCTGAAATTCCCTTTTCAATGCAACTCTTAAAGATACAGGAGCCCCATTCTCCTTTTCATATGGTCACCCTATGTTAAGATGGGCCAAAAGACCCCCACCAAAGACCCCCTTTCTGGGGAAAAGTGTACACCAAGCACTCCATGCCCAACCCTCCCTCTTCCCCTTTCCAAGAGTCATCAGAAAGGCAGCCAGCAAGTCGCCCGAGGTTGCCCTGTACTTCTCAAGAACACAAGCAAAGGCCTAATCTGCCTGGACAAATGTGGCAACTTACGACACCCCAGCTTCTGAGGCTTGGACCCTGGACCCAAGTTGTCTTTTACTCAGACACCCGGGTGCACTTGTGCTTGTTAGCTTTGCCTGCCCTTGCATGGGGGTCATATGGACACCCTATATTAAAGATACAGGAGTGCTGTCCTCCTTTTCATATGGTCACCCTAATCAACACTGTTATCTTTTGGTCACCTGTTTACATGTATGTCCTTCCTCTACTCCCAGGCACTACTGCCTGCACTTCCGCACCGTCCGCTACACAACGGGGCGGGCACCCATCCCAAGCCCAGGGTGGAGGTCACCACCTAGGTCTCCTGCCCCTAAATATGGCCGTGCTCATTAGGCCGTTTGAAGATGGGGGAGAGATTGTGTCGAAGGTGGAGACGGAAGAAAAGCATCGTGCCAAAAGAGGTTAATATGCACCAGCGGTCAACGCCGTAACCTTCATGCTGACAAAACGTCCTCATGGAATCCCACTGTCGAAGCGTTCCAGGAATGCCCTGCGTGGCGATACGGGTGGGTGGGGGGTGAATAAGAGGGTGAGTTGCTATGGCACCCTCTGATCCCTGTTTCTGGGTCATCTCCCATGCAGTCCCAGAAACCTCCCCGAGAGAACAGCTGACCATCAGCAACCAAGGTGGGTGGGGAAGAGAGCCGTCTTTAAATGGGTCGGAGTCCAGATCAGGAGGACAGTGAGAAAAGATCTGAGCCACCATGAGCTACATCATCCGCCCCTGGGCCGTAAGAGACCTCAAGCAGGTCATGCAGCTTATTAAGGTGAGAATCCGTGGGTGTGTGGGGAATATCCCAGAATACCGAGGGGAAAGGCGTCTCAAGGAACACCAAATGTTAGAACCTGGGGCTGAATTTCGGCTTGCCCCTTTTGTACGGGGAGCGGCTACTCCTCAGGGCCTTCCACCGATGCCCCATGGGGAAACATTCCCCCAAGACCAGCCTTTCCCAACCCGGCACCCACTAGATGCGTTGGACTACAAAGCCCATAATCTCCAAGCCAGATAATCGTATGTGATGGTTTCGCACACGTATATTTTTTCCCTTGTGCAGATGTGTTGGACTACAACACCCATAATCCCCAGCTATGGGAGTTGTAGTCCAACACATCTACACGGCCCCAGGTTGGGGAAGGCTCCCCAGGACCTCAAAGATGACAATTTTCTGCCAGTGTCCTTTTGACTATTTCCGCCTTCACACCTGCTTGTTCTAAGAGTCCCGTCTTGACTTGGCGGCTTTTAGGGGTGCTCAGATAAGAGTCCAACTCACCCCAAATTTCTTTATGAGGAAAGGCGGCTCCCACACTTTGGGGAACTCCCAGCTTGGTATCTCACACCCCGAGAACCCAGGTGTCCTTGACTCGAGGGTGCGGCGTGACTGTGTATACCAACAAGCGCTGAATCTCTTTCAGGAATCTGCGGCATTCCACAAAGCTTTGGACCAAGTGAGAATCACCCCAGAAAGTAAGGAATGTGCCGTTTTGTAATCAAATAAGTTGCTCTTGAATCAATTCCTCCTGTGAGGAATGATGGTCCAAGCCCAAAGCCTTGGTACACCGTTTTTTGTCCTTGTGAGGTCTGCCATCTTTCCCCGTTTGACAGAAGCTCGATGCTTTGGGCAGCTTTGAGACAGGCAGAAAGTCAATAGGTAAAGCTTTGACAGCGAGGTGCAGTAACAGGAAAATTTCGCCCTGGGGTCTCCAACCTGTCCACGGACACTTCTCCTGGCATCTTCCAGGTTCCCTGATACACCAGATTTTTTTATTTTAATTCTTAATACTTAAAAAAAAAATTAAAACTGGGACACTAAGCGAAGGGCTGCTGTCTGCCGCCATTTTTATTTGGGTTCAAAAGAGTGATTTGAAGCTCAGTCCCCCCCCCCCACTCTGGCTTGTATTTGGGTTCTTGGGCAAGGGACTTGTCTTTTTGCCTCACTAAAAGGGACATGAGTTTTCTGTGCTCAGCTGAGCCCATCGTGGCAGCCATTTTATGAATGAGCCAGCTGCCCCTGTGGCAGCCATTTTGTGAGGGTGCCCACAACACCCCCAAAATTTCGAATGTGCCCACTGATCCAAGAAGCTGGCCTTCCTTTCTCTTCCTGCCTGAAGTGTAGCTGATCAGTAGCAAGTTCAAGAACAGGAAGATTAAAAACTGGCACTCTAATCGTTTGCATTTTTTATTATTAAGAAATTGTTTGTGGGGAGGGCATGGAGGGAAGAGCTGCGTGGGCACCAAGTAGTCCCGGTTGGATCTGGGCCAGCAAACACATTTCTCTATGTCCTTTTGGAAGAGTGCAGACTCTGGATCAATGATCAGTGAACTCAGATTAGCTATGCCTTAAGTGCTGAGAGAGCCCAGGTCTTGCTTTGTAAATATTAAAACTTATTAATGGACCACAAGGAGGACACAGAGGAGAGCCAGGATCTCTTCTCGATCATCCAGAGTGCAGGACACGGAATAATGGGCTGAAGTTAAAGGAAGCCAGGTTCCAGCTGGACATCAGGAAAAACTTCCTGACTCTTAGAGCAGTACGACAATGGAACCAGTTACCTAGGGAGGTTGTGGGCTCTCCCACACTAGAGGCCTTCAAGAGGCAGTTGGAAAACCATCTGTCAGGGATGCTTTAGGGTGGATTCCTGCATTGAACAGGGGGTTGGACTCGATGGCCTTATGGGTCCCTTCCAACTCTGCTATTCTATGATTCTAGTTTAAAAGAGACACAGAAAGAGAGAGACTCACAAGATTGATCCCTGCTTTAAAGAGACATCCCTAAAACCACAGAGAATGTAGCCTTTTCCAACCTGGTATCCTCCAGATGTATTGGGTTACAACCCCATCATCCACCGACCATGCTGATGGGGGTGATGGATCTTGTGGTCCAACACATCTGGAGGGCGCCTGAGTGTGGAAGGCTGGATGTCCCTGGTCTACAAAG
Source organism: Elgaria multicarinata webbii (assembly GCF_023053635.1). NCBI lineage: Eukaryota > Metazoa > Chordata > Lepidosauria > Squamata > Anguidae > Elgaria > Elgaria multicarinata. The sequence continues at coordinate 45,740,321 of NC_086181.1, forward strand.
AATCTGTGGAGGAGTCCATTGTTCATTCAGAGTTTTGATCTCAAGAGTCAACTTGACGAGAAATTGCCCCCGGGTCCTTTTCATTTTTGAAAATCTATTATTTCATATGTCATGTATTTCTCTCTCTCTCTCTCTCTCTCTCTCTCTCTCTCTCTCATAATGATTTATTTGTAGTGCTCAGAGAAGATGCGTTTGGAAAAGAGGCGACCTTTGGATGCTTGATAGCTGAGGTGCCCCCTGAGCAAAAGAGCAAAGAGGGTAAGAGCACCCCAAAATGTTTGCAGCATTAATGGAGGGGAGAGTTAGGCAAATGACCGAAACTTAAGTATTGCAGTAGCTAGGGACAGGGCTACAAATTGGATTAAGGGCTCAATCCTGCACATGTCTAGACAGAAAAAAGTCTTACAATTTCCAGCATGCCCCAGTCAGCCATACTGGGAGTAGTAAGATTTTTTTCTCCATCTAAACATGCATAGGGTTGCGCCCTAAATCTCATAGTTGTTCATTATTAAAGTTATTTTAATTTATGAAGTCATATGTTGGGGGGGGGGGAAATGAAAACATCCCTCGAAGTCACTGGCCAATTGGACCAGAGGGAAGTTCCTTCCTGTGTCCCATTTTATCCTCACAACAATCCTGTGAGGTAGGTTTAGCCGAGTATCAGTGCCTGCCCAAAATCACCCAGTGAGCTTCATGGCCAAATGGGGACGAAAACCCTGAACTCCCCAATCCCAGTCCAACACTCTCACTAGTTTACCACTCTGTCTCTCTGATTTGGCCATCAGACCCTGAATTTCCAGTCAAGCCTTCTGAAGGAAGTGTTCCTGGGTGCAACAGCTCCACGCTACCCAGATACCTGCCTGTAGCTCTGCAACTCGGGGTTTGGGGGGTAGTGGGAAAGTTCTGGAAAGTGTTTTCCTGCTGTCCAGCCCGCTTTCTGTTTCCCCCAGTCATTGCTCAATTATTGGAAACTCCTTAAAAAGCCTGAATCTTGCTTTTAAAAGAAATTAAGCGCTGGAAGCAAATGCATGCCTATTTCTTTAACGCGCATGGTGTACACTGCTCTATATTAATTAAAGCAAACATCTTAATCACAAAACTGGACTTACGCCAGTGCCAAATTTGGACCTAGAGAGTGGGATTCATATGATGTCTTAATCCGATGGTGCCTTTGGCCTTAGTCATGCTCCCTCTTTCTCTCCAGGTCACACCATTGTTGGGTATCAGTTCCATTATTTGTCCTACTGCACATGGGACGGCCCTGTTCTCTTCGGCGAAGATCTCTATGTGGTGCCAGAGTTCAGAGGTCAGTACTGAGTGCAAAGTGCGATTCTCTCCCCACTGAGCTCCCAGAGAATCGCAGAGATCAGTAGATAATCATAAACTAAGGTTCATGGCATCACGTGCCGGTCAACTGACAAATACGGTCATCTATTGTTAACTAGGACCTGACTTTGCCCGGGTTGGATTAGCCCTTGGTTCGATACCACGAAGGCGCCATTATTTATTTATTTATTTATTTAAAATATTTATATCCCGCCCTATACCACTAAGATCTCAGGGCGGCATACAGATAAAAACATACAGTAAAAAACAAATATTCACAGTTAAAAACAAATTAAACCATGATCCAAGTTAAAACAATATATAATTTATTTATTTATTTATTTATTTATTACATTTCTATACCGCCCAATAGCCGGAGCTCTCTGGGCGGTTCACAAAAATTAAAAACATTCAAAGTATAAAACAACAGTATAAAACCATACTATAAAATACAGTATAAAAGCTCAACTAGATAAAAACAGCAGCAATGCAAAATTACAAATTTAAAACACCAAGTTAAAATTTATTTATAGACTGTTAAAATGCTGGGAGAATAAAAAGGTCTTCACCTGGCGTCTAAAAGCATATAATGTAGGTGCCAAGCGAACCTCCTTAGGGAGCTCATGCCACAGCCGGGGTGCCACAGCGGAGAAGGCCCTCCTCCTGGTAGCCACCTGCCTCACTTCCTTTGGCAGGGGCTCACAGAGAAGGACCCCTGAGGATGACCTTAGGGTCTGGGCAGGTACATATGGGAGGAGGATTTAAAAGCAATAGATGCAGTTAAAACAGTTAAAACTATGTGCCAGTGAATCTAACCATCAAAGGCTTTGTTTAAAAGCCTTGTCATGCAAAGCTATGCAGCTCTTAAGAGTTAGATTCATTGTGGCTGCCCCTTCTGAGTGACTCAGCGGCCTCTGGTACTCTTAGTCACAGCCCCTGCCATGGTGCACCGCTACAGAACCCCGAGGGAGGGGTCCGTCCACTCCGTTCCCCTAAGGGGGGTGGGCTGATCCACAATATGTGGGCAAAGGGCAGCCATATATCTGTGTTCCTCGACCTGCGCTTCTCCCCTGGTGCAGAGACTCGATTTTGCTGCAGTTTTGCCGCTGTTACTTTCTTTCTGTTTGAATTTAAAGTGTAACTGGGATTCCAGGATTAAAGTCACATTGATAGAAACCTTCCCTAACCTTGTTAACAATTAGAGGGTTTTTAATTTATTTATTTATTTATTTATTTATTTATTACATTTTTATACCGCCCAATAGCCGAAGCTCTCTGGGCGGTTCACAAAAATTAAAACCACAATAAAACAACCAACAGGTTAAAAGCACACAGCAAAATTGATATAAGAGTAAAATACAGAGTTAAAACAGTAAGATTTAAATTTAAGTTAAAATTAAGTGTTAAAATATTGAGAGAATAAAGTCTTCAGCTGGCGACGAAAGGAGTACCGTGTAGGCGCCAGGCGGACCTCTCTGGGGAGCTCATTCCACAACCGGGGCGCCACAGCATTTAAAAAAGGGTAAATTCCATTTTTTCACAACAACAACAACAACAACAACAGCAATAATAATAATAATAATAATAATAATAATAATAATAATAATAATAATAATTTTATTTCTTACCCACCTCTACCTCTGGGTTGAGGCAGGGTACAACACAAATACAAAACACCATAAAATACATATAATTGATTAAAAACATATAAAACTAATACATTATTAAAAGGCATCTTAACATTCGACTGGGTAGGCCTGCCGGAAGAGATCCGTCTTTATGGCTTTCTTAAATTCTGGAAGACTGTTAAGTTGACGAATCTCTCCCGGCAGGCCATTCCAGAGCATGGGAGTAGCAGAAGAAAAGGTCCTCTGGGTAATAGTTGTCAGCCTAGTTTTTGCTGACTGGAGTAAATTCTTCCCAGAGGACCTGAGTGTGTGGGGCGGATTGTATGGGAGAAGGCGATCCCGCAGGGAGCCTGGACCCAAACCATGTAGGGCTTTAAAGGTGATAACCAACACTTTATACTTCGCCCGGAAACTAATTGGCAGCTAGTGAAGAGCTTTTAAAGCTGGGCGATTAATTTGTTTCTGTAATTAGCATAAATATCAAACCTGCTGATGATCAAAGTATTATTTGTTGATCTACTAAAGTTCATGACTGAGATGTATATTTGACCATTCTTCGATAATATGTAATTTGACCAGTCAATTGCAAATCTATTTTGACTGGACCCTTCTCCAAACCAAATATTGACAGCTAAAGCTGATTTGTGACAAAGGTGTCCTTTTCTCTCTCTTTCTCATTTTCCTGCACAGGCAAAGGTATTGGGACGAGTTTACTGAATAAAGTGGCAAAGGTGAGACTTGGAACGGCAGGGCCCCACAACTGAATCAGACCTGGGAGGAGTTAAGACATTAATCCAGCCTTCCCCAAACGGGGGCGCCCTACAGATGTGTTAGACTACAACTCCCAGAATCCTCCAGCTAGCAGAGCTGGTTTGGGGGATCCTGGGAGTTGTAGTCCAACACATCTGGAGACCCCCCTCTTAGGGACAGAGATAAAAATACACTAATCAATCTCTTCCCCCCCACAGATTGCACTGGAGAAAAACTGTGTCCAGTTCCGCTTCATCTCAGCTTCATGGAACAAGACAGCGATGGATTTTTACACCAAGCTGGGAGCCATAAATGTCACATCTCAGAACAACTGGAACCTTTGCCATATCGATGGCGAACATGTTCGGAAACTGGCGGAGCAAGCCAGCCGCTAGCAGCCGATAAAGTGGGCCGTTGTGCCTTTTCCTTTTGAATTCAGAGGGTCCAGGAATCCTGCCTCTTTGTACCCCCTGGCTCCAATCTGTAGCCTCCAAGTTTCTCCCTGCTGGGCCCCATCTCAGGAGCCCTGGAATCCTGATTCTTTACTATCCCCCAAATTGGGTGACCCTACGGAAAGGAGGACAGGGCTCCTATATCTTTAACAGTTGTATAGAAAAAGGGAATTTCAGCAGGTGTCATTAGTATGCATGCAGCACCTGGTGAAATTTGCTCTCCAACAGTTAAAGCTTCAGGAGCCCTGCCTAGTGTGACCAGATACAAAAGAGGGCAGAGCTCCTGCAACCTTAACTGTTGCGATGAAGAAGGAATTCCACCAGGTGCTGCAGGCAAACAAATGACACCTGCTGAAATTCTGTTTTCAATACAACTGTTAAAGATACAGGCGCCCTGTCCTCCTTGCTATAGTGTAGGGGTTATTGTTGTTCCTCTCTGGCACACATTCAGTATTGGCAGACCATACTGAGATGTGCTGAGGACAATTATAAGATAGGTCTTGCTAAGGAACATCTTGGCACTGGCTAACCATGCCAAGAATGTGCTGACGCAAGACCCACAGAGTATACAATACAGTACTGAAGGCACCATGATCACGCGTTTCCTTAACCCTTATATGGTATATTCATGCTGAACACTAACAGCACCTTCTGTGCACGAGGTAATCATGCATTAACATGCTGTACTTAACAACCAATCATAGCTTGTAAACAAGAAATGTAACCACTTAGTTCTTAATAAAAACCAGGACGGGGCCGCCTGTTTGGGATGCCTCATCTTCATGCAGTTGGACTCCTTGCCAGTTATTTACCACATCTGGTGACCCCGACGTGATCGGATCCAGGAAGCCCCCTGCTCATCGGCTGGAATAGCCTTGGTGCACCTCAGCGTTACAACGCTCCCTTATCATGAGTATGGGGGGGGGGGGATTGTCAGCTCCGCAGAAGCTTCATGCACAAGAGCTACATAAAATTTTAAAAGAGCAAACTTGTACAACTGTATCCCTCAGTCATGTAAGTGACCTAGTAAATGAAATAGGGTTGCAATGCCCTTGGTATCCCGAGGCAGGGACACTTCAGCTCACAGATTGGGTAAAAATAGGTACACACCTATATACCGAACCACGAGCTCCCCTACAGCACTTGTTGCTGTGGCAGCGATGCAAAGATGCGCTAGAGAAGGTAGGAACCGAGGCATCCTCCAGCTCATTATCTTTTATCACTTCCATTTCTCAAACATCACTCCCGTATCCCCAGTTATTGCCTCCTGCATCAGCTTCACAGCTGAGAGGAGAAGAAGCAAATAGTGAAGTGTTGCCAAAACTTAGTAAAGTCCGTGAGGCTTTTGAAGAGGAAAAGAGGAAAGGAACATTAACCTCGGATGAGCTGTTTGAAGGTCTTAATAACTTTCCTTCAGCTTATCCTATAACCTCACATCAAAATGACCAAGGACAGGTAGTTGTCAATTGGACATCATTGCCTTATTCAGTACTTAGAGAATTGAATAAAGCTATTCAAGAGACAGGCATACGCTCTACTTATGCCCAAGGCATGGTGGAGAGTATTGGCAATGGATACACTATGCTTCCTCAAGATTGGAAAGATTTATTTCGCATGATCCTAAGTCCAGCCCAATATGTAGTTTGGGACAGTGAATATCGAAAGGAGTCGCTCCATATAGCCCTTAGCTCTAATGGAGTGATAACAGCAGAGCAGTTGTATGGCAGTGGACAGTTTGCAGGGATAGAGGCTCAGGCGCAACTACCTATGCCTACCTTTCAGGCCATTAACCGCTGCATCATAAAAGCATTTCAAAGGGTGCCAGTGTCTGGAAAACCCTCAAAATCCTTTACTATCACACGCCAAGGACCTAGTGAGCCTTACCATCAATTTATAGACAGGTTAAAGGAAGCCTTGCAGAGACAAATTGACAATGAAGAGCTATTAATTGGCTCAGACCTTACTGCAAGCTCACAACTGATGAACTTTCACCTTTGTTTGCCACCCTAAAACAAGGCAAACACCCAGCTGATAAAATTTCTTTAACCACTAATCAACTGCACGTTTTGTCCTTAGTAAATGAACGTTTAAAAGAAATTTGAGTAGATCGCCAAGTGTTAGATCAACCTTGTCAAGTTCTTATACTTACAGGGTTAAGTCAACCATATGCAGTTATTACACAGACACAAATTGAAACCTGTGACACTCAGTTCAGGAGTAGACCTTGCAACACTAAGACCTGCAATCGTCACACACACATACTTGAATGGCTGTATCTCAGTCATAGCCCTAGCTGTACAATCTCTACAAAACCAGTTATGTATGCCAATCTGATTATTAAAGCTCGAGAGCGTACAAGAGCACTTTTAGCCCAAGATCCAGAAACTCTGATAGTTCCCATGCCTCTTCAGATGTGGGTACGATCAGTGTCATTTTCTGAAGAATTGCAAGCTGCCTTAGCAGGCTTTGTAGGACAAGTTACATATCATATTCCTTCTGATCCTCGACTGCAATGTTTAAGTCAATTGTCTGTTAAAATCAGGCCTTTACAAAATGACTTCCCTATTAAAGAAGCCCTTACTATTTACACTGATGGAAGCCCAAAGAGAGGAGTAGTGGCCTAGAAACAGGAAGATCAGTGGAAAACCATGTTCACACTGCCCCAAAAATCACCTCAAAGAGCTGAACTAGCTGCAGTTATTTTGGCCTTCCGCACATTTCCTCAAGCACTAAACCTAATAACAGACAGTTTATATGTTAACAATGTAGTACGTGGACTTCCAGGAAGTTATGTAACCCCAGTCATAGATAAGAACCTTTTAGGTCTCTTTCTAACCTTGCAGACTCTGTTGGCTCATCGCACCAATGAATATTTTATTGCTCACATCCGTAGTCATCAACCCTTCCCCGGGGAGATCTCCACTGGTAATCAAGTGGCTGATCAATCCCTTCAGGCTCTAGCTGTGCAAAAACTAACTCCATAGGAAAGTCATGCGTTTCATCATCAAAATGCTAAAGCCTTAGCAAAAAATTTCAATTGCCATTAAATCTAGGGTGACCATATTTGGGAAACCAAAAAAGAGGACACCTAGTGTGTGTCCTGCAGAAAGTACGTTATTCCCCCGCCACCTTAAAGAACTCGATTGGAGTGGAGGAGGGGAAAGGATTTCATTCTGCACCACCACCATCCACTCCAGTTGGTGCCTTTTCTATAATGTCCACGAATGACCCACTTTCCCCTTTAAGACCTCAATTGGAGCTCGGGGTGGGGGAATGATGTGCCTCAAGAAAGCATGTCATTCCCTCCTGCCATGCTAATAGCAGCCTTAAAGGGGAAGGTGTGTCATTCCAGGACATTATTGAAAATTATAGAAAATCCCCCGACACCATGGAAAGAACAAAAACCAGGACAAATCCAGGGAAATCCTGACAGTTGGTCACCCTAATTAAATCAGGCTCGTGCCATTATCCAATCATGCCCACAGTGCACAAAAGTACATTCAGCCCCTGATATAGGTGTCAATCCTCGTGGCACAGTAGCCAATGAGCTATGGCAAATAGATGTTACTCATTTTAGTCCTTTCACTCCATGGAAATACCTTCATGTGTCAGTTGACACTTACTCAGGATATATTTGGGTCACATGTCAAAAAGGAGAAAAAACAAAACATGTAATTAATCATTGCATTAGAAGTTTCTCAGTAATGAGAATTCCTTCTGCCTTAAAAACAGATAATGGACCTCCTTATTGCAGTACTTCTTTTGCACAGTTTTGTGAAACCTGGCAGGTTACACATACTTTTGGCATTCCATATAATTCTACTGGTCAAGCTATTGTTGAACGCACCAACCGTACCTTGAAAGAGCATTTATACAAACAAAAACAAAAAGCAGGGATCCCCATTGGTTTGGGCTCCCGCCAGGAATGGCTGGCGAAAGTGTTGTTCACTATTAACCATTTGAATGTTCTCCTACCAACTAATACTACCCGATTACAACATTTCCAAATGCATACCCCTTTGCCGCAGCCGCTGGTCACGTACCGGCAGCTACCTAATCCTGTCTGGCACGGCCCTGTCCCCTTGATCACTTGGGGTCGGGGTTATGCTGCTGTACTTACTCCAACAGGACCAGTGTGGGGTCCAGCACGGTGTGTGAAGCCCTGGAAAGAGCATGTCGTGGCATCAAGGATTGACCAACCCGATTCCAGAATTCTCCCTACAACTCCAGGAGGACCCCCTGAAAGCACGTGGCAGGGCGCACGTCCAAAAACATAAACCAACATGGGGAGAGATAAAGGCGTTATCTCTCCAAGCTCAAAAATTATTGGAGCAACAGCATGTTGATCCAACTCCAGAGAATTTTCTAGTTGCTGCTTTTGCTTGCTTAAATGCTAATTCTTTGCTGACAATAATTCTGTTATTTAGCTGTATAACTTGTCCAGTTATAAGCACTCCACTACATGATAGAATGCAGTACAATGTATGGATAAAGTTAGCAAAAATAGTAAACACCACTGATTTCTGTCTTACTGATACTCCAGATATGCATGGATTACTTAGTACATGTCTCATTCCCATATGCAAAGCTCCTGGTTCTCTTGGTAATGTTACTGGGTTGAGTAAATTTCTGAACTTTAGTGAGATTCATTATCATACCATGGCCCAATGAAGAATTGCTACATACCAGTTGCCCCAAGATGCTATATAGTTATACACCCCATATGTTGTAAACCACAAGAATAACACATGTGCTAGAATGGTAAATTGCTCTATTCACCGTCCACTAAAAAGTTGTTTGTCCCCAGGGCCTTCTTTATAGAATTGTTCAAAGATAGAAAATGTAACAAGTAACTATGGACACATTATATTGCCAATTAGATGGTTTTTCACATGTAGGTCTCGTAATTATGTACCAGCTAATATAACCTTAACACAATGTTGTCTTAGTCGCTTGACAGTGATTCTACCACCCCAGCCTACTAAAAGCACTCGACAGAAAAGAGAGACTGAGACTATGAGTGCAGTTTGTGATGGAAATATTACTGTTATGAGTCCAGCAGAGTATATCTCCCTGGCTATGAGCCTTGTCAGGGTTCCTGGATTGGCTGTGAGAAATGCCAAACAACTTGGGCATCTGGCATGTTTACTAGCAAAGACAATTAACAGTACTTCCATTGCTATTGGACTTTTGATTCAAGAACAACAGGATTTAAGACATGCTATACTGGACAATCGAGCTGCAATTGACTTTTTGTTGTTACAAAGACATCTTGGCTGCGAAGCTGTAGAAAATATGTGCTGTTTCAATCTCACAGACAATAGTAACCAAATTCAACACCAACTGGACTTACTTAAAACATATGCACATGCAGTTAAACAAGATATTGCACCTGAGTGGTGGAAGTTTTTATGGTCCTGGTTTCCAACAGGATGGTTCAAAACTATATTTCAATATGCTGTATTGATTGTATTTTTATTAATCACCTTCTGCTGTTTCATACAATGTATCCCAGGATTACTGTCATAGTGTGTTCCCTCTTGCCGTCCCAGAGCTTCAAAACCAAGCAAACGTCAAATTTATTATGCTTACAAGGCTTTACAATTGAAAGAATAAAAAAAGGGGAGATGTAGGGGTTATTGTTGTTCCTCTCTGGCACACATTCAGTATTGGCAGACCATACTGAGATGTGCTGAGGACAATGATAAGATAGGTCTTGCTAAGGAACATCTTGGCACTGGCTAACCATGCCAAGAATGTGCTGACACAAGACCCACAGAGAATACAATACAGTACTGAAGGCACCATGATCACGCGTTTCCTTAACCCTTATATGGTATATTCATGCTGAACACTAACAGCACCTTCTGTGCACGAGGTAATCATGCATTAACATGCTGTACTTAACAACCAATCATAGCTTGTAAACAAGAAATGTAACCACTTAGTTCTTAATAAAAACCAGGACGGGGCCGCCTGTTTGGGATGCCTCATCTTCATGCAGTTGGACTCCTTGCCAGTTATTTACCACATCTGGTGACCCCGACGTGATCGGATCCAGGAAGCCCCCTGCTCATCGGCTGGAATAGCCTTGGTGCACCTCAGCGTTACAACGCTTCCTTATCGTGAGTATGGGGGGGGGGGGAATTGTCAGCTCCGCAGAAGCTTCATGCACAAGAGCTACATAAAATTTTAAAAGATTTGGGATGCCTCATCTTCATGCAGTTGGACTTCTTGCCAGTTATTTACCACACTATAGGGTCACCCTACATGACCTTGTTCCTAATTTACCCACCCCACCCCCGTCTGAGAAATTTAAAGGTCCTGGCTGTTTGATTCTGGCCCCCTCCCATTTTCCTTTCTGGAAAAACTTTATAAAGTATTGATTATTATTATTTTAGGTGCCTGCCCCAACGCCCCATGGAAATGAAGTTCAATTCTGGAAATAAATGCCATCTGATTACTATTTTCCAAGCCTTCCTTTTTAAAATATAGATATATATAAATTTTGTCTTTTCCCCAGCTTTCCATTCTAAAATGGTGGGGTCGTTCTCACATCTTTTTCTCAGACTCTAATACCTTTTTATGAAGACCTTTTTATTCACTCAGTATTTTAACACTTAATTTTAACTTAAATTTAAATTTTACTGTTTTAACTCTGTATTTTAATCTTATATCAACTTTGCTGTATGGTTTTATCCTGGTTGCGCTTTTTATACTGTATTTCGTAATTGTGTTTTAACCTGTTGGGTGTTTTACTGTGGTTTTAATTTTTGTGAACCGCCCAGAGAGCTTCGGCTATTGGGCAGTATAAAAATGTAATAAATAAATAAATAAATATTAGAACTAGGACTTTCTTGGCTCTATACTTTCCTATCTCTATGTTAGTGCCACACAATTTGCATTTTCTTCGCCTCTGATTTCTGCTTGAATCTTACGAGAGTACGACATCCAAACCCAGCAAATCACGCTGGATTGCACAGTATAGAATCATAGAATAGCAGAGTTGGAAGGGGCCTACAAGGCCATCGAGTCCAACCCCCTGCTCAATGCAGGAATCCACCCTAAAGCATCCCTGACAGAGGGTTGTCCAGCTGCCTCTTGAATGCCTCTAGTGTGGGAGAGCCCACAACCTCCCTAGGTAGCTGATTCCACCGTCGCACTGCTCTAACAGTCAGGAAATTTTTCCTGATGTCCAGCTGGAATCTGGCTTCCTTTAACTTGAGCCCGTTATTCCGTGTCCTGCACTCTGGGAGGATCGAGAAGAGATCCTGGCCCTCCTCTGTGTGACAACCTTTTAAGTATTATAGCATCACATCACGAGAGATCTCATTTCAGGTGGCTCAAATTAATGACCCGTGCAGCCTAGCATTGTGTTTCCAACAGTGGTCAGCCTTTCTCCCCACCCTTGCTAAAAATGGAAGCTCATTAATATTGTTGTTGTTATCATCATCATCTATTTCTTCTTCTTCTCTCTCTTTTTTTTTTTTTTTTTGCATTCTTATTTAAATTTGTTTGTCCTACTGTCTTCCCCAACCTGGCACCCTCTGCATGTGTTGGATTACAATCCCATAATCACCAGCCTGCACCCAACTACAAGGGTGAAGTTTTAAGGCAGCTTCTGTTTTCTGCTGTTTGTTCTGACGGACCAATCTTGTGGGTCTCAGGCTGTGATCCTTAACACACTGACACGAGAGTCAGCCCCTCTGAACACGGCAGGGTGTACTTTTGAGCAAGCATTATTTATTTATTTTATTTTATTTATTACATTTTTATACCGCCCAATAGCCGAAGCTTTCTGGGCGGTTCACAAAAATTAAAACCACAATAAAACAACCAGACAGGTTAAAAGCACAATTACAAAATACAGTACAAAAAGCACAACCAGGTTTGTAGTATTAACTGGAATACACGTCATTTTTGGGGTCAACTGGAACTCTGTGCAGGAGTGCAGGCTTTACTGTCACAGTGAATAACCGTCCATGTATCTGACGTTGGTTGAAGCAATCTGTACTAATAGGCACTGCTGCATTTTAGGATAATCATAGAATCATAGAATAGCAGAGTTGGAAGGGGCTTACAAGGCCATCGAGTCCAACCCCCTGCTCAATGCAGGAATCCACCCTAAAGCATCCCTGACAGAGGGTTGTCCAGCTGCCTCTTGAAGGCCTCTAGGGTGGGAGAGCCCACAACCTCCCTAGGTCACTGCTTCCATTGTCGTACTGCTCTAACAGTCAGGAAGTTTTTCCTGATGTCCAGCTGGAATCTGGCTTCCTTTAACTTGAGCCCGTTATTCCGTGTCCTGCACTCTGGGAGGATCGAGAAGAGATCCTGGCCCTCCTCTGCGTGACAACCTTTTAAGTATTTGAAGAGTGCTGTCATGTCTCCCCTCCATCTTCTCTTCGCCAGGCTAAACATGCCCAGTTCTTTCAGTCTCTCTTCATAGAGCTTTGTTTCCAGACCCCTGATCATCCTGGTTGCCCTCCTCTGAACACGCTCCAGCTTGTCTGCGTCCTTCTTGAATTGTGGAGCCCAGAACTGGACGCAATTCTCTAGATGAGGCCTAACCAGGGCCGAATAGAGAGGAACCAGTACCTCACGTGACTTGGAAGCTATACTTCTATTAATGCAGCCCAAAAGAGCATTTGCCTTTCTTGCAGCCGTATCGCACTGTTGGCTCATATTCAGCTTGCAATCTACAACAATTCCAAGATCCTTCTCGTTTGTAGTATTAATGAATTTAATGAGTTAATGATTTTTTGCGTTGCCTGAAGAATGTTTCCTTCGTTGCTCTAAGAGTTCCATCAGACAAGCGTTTTATTGCACGCTCGTTACTGGGCGCTCACAGATTTTCGCCGATCCTTCTCACGAGGTCGTGACGACAAAAAAACACCCCAGTAAGTCCGACTTATTTTTAAAGACAGAAGTTTCCGCTCTCTCCTGCTGCGTGCAGGAGAAGCAGCGGGATCAAGATGCCCACTGAATGGGCCACGTGCATGTTGTTTACTTAGGGTGACCACATGGAAACGAGGACAGGGCTCCTGTATCTTTAACAGTTGTATTTAAAAGGCAATTTCTGCAGGTGTCATTTGTATATATGAAGAACCTGGTGAAATTCCCTCTTCATCACAACAGTTAAAGCTGCAGGTGCCCTGCCCTCTTTTAGATCTGGTCACTCTAGTATAGCTCCTGCACCTTTAACTGTTGTGATGAAGAGGGAATTTCACCAGGTGCTGCGTGCATACGAATGACACCTGCTGAAATTTCCTGTTCAATACAACTGTTAAAGATACAGGAGCCCTGTCCTCCTTTTCATATGGTCACCCTAGTTTACTTCCTCTTTTGAAAGAGGAAGTAATGAGGGACACACGTGCGGGCAGAGAAGCGACGGTAAGGAAACGCGATTCCCTCCCGTGTGATGACGCTCTAAGCCTGTACAAGCCATGAATTTCTTGGCTTCTCTTGTCATGAGAATAAGAGGATTCAGTCTTTCGACAGAGCTTGGCTTGGTTTGCCAGGCCCTGCCCTAGAAGGGATTAACAAAGAAGCGAAAGTATCTCTAAGCCTGCACTGAATGTTTCCCCCTAACAATGGAACAAACTATTTTCCCCAGCTAGTACAGCTTCCTCCTTATTGATTTCAATGGATCTACAAAAAGGGCCTGTTCAGATGACATGCTAAGCTATGGTTTGGCTTCTCACCCTTTTGTAGCAAATGTAGGGTGACCATATGAAAAGGAGGACAGGGCTCCTGTATCTTTAACAGTTGCATAGAAAAGGGAATTTCAGGAGCTGTCATTTGTATATATAGAGACCCTGGTGAAATTTCCTCTTAATCACACCAGTTAAAACTGCAGGTGCCCTGCCCTCTTTTAAATAAGGTCACTCTAGTATAGCTCCTGCACTTTAACTGTTGTGATGAAGAGGGAATTTCAGCAGGTTCTCCATATATACAAATGACACCTGCTGAAATTCCCTTTTCTATGCAACTGTTAAAGATACAGGAGCCCTGTCCTCCTTTTCATAGGGTCACCCTAAGCAAATGGTTAGAGCCTGTTGAAACCGTGGTTATGTAGCCACCATGGTTAGGAATGGTTCATGTGACACACTAAGCCATGACGATTAGCTCAAAATGCTTAACCACTGTGGGGATTACTGTGTTGTCTGAACAGAGTCTACGTAGATTCTGCATCCAACCCATAGAGTCCAGACTTAACACAGGTTTTGGTTTATTTTAAAAAGAGACCACCCTGCTCATAAACCTTTGACTACAAGAAAGTCTACAATGAAACATTTAATAAAAATAATATTAACACAATTTAAACCATAAACTTGAAAAAAGATATTCACTTCAAAGTTGGGGCTTTTTGTGAGACTCGGCATCATAAAGCATTAGTCACACCAGGTGTAGGAAACACAGAGAGCGTGCATTTTACCAAGATTGAGATTGCCTGTGGAAGGATGTTTCGAACTGGAAGGGGACGCAATGATTCCACCACTTTCGTTATAGGACAGTGTGAATCCTTGAGCACTGCTTCCGAAGATAGAGGCATTTAGCGCGTACAGGGGTACCATATTTATTCCCCACAGAACACTGGCGGTCTGTGGCTCCAATGCCCGTGGGTCGTTGAATCCGCTCCAGGTTTCAGTCGGAACTCTGACTGAAACCCGGGGCAGATTCAATGCCCCATGAACATGATCTGTGCCTTGAGCATGGGGGTTGGACTAAATGGCCTTATAGGCCCCTTCCAACTCTACTATTCTATGGTTCTAGTGCGCGGCAGGTAAAATTCAACTGATATAGCTGTCTCAATCTCTTCATCTCTGGGCTAGGATAAGTGTGCACCTTTAGATTTCCAGCTGTTCATGGCACAGGAACCACTGGTGGGGAGAAAGAGCAAACTTAATTATTATAGTAAATAAAACAATAAAATATTAGTCGCGTCTTAGTTCTCGCTGGGTTCAAAAGCAGGCGTCTCACTACACACGAGGAATGAATCTGGGATTTTGAAAAAGGATCCGAAATTCCTTTGGAGTCCAGCTTGGCCGAAGCTCTTTACCTCGCTTTCCACTGCAAATGGCTAGGGAATGAAGGAATCTGGGCTCTGTGGGCAATGCCACTACACGACAAAACGCTGGTCCACAAGAGCACGAGGTCTGTCTTTCGCCCGCGTTCTGCCAGCGGCCAGAGCTGTTCCGTCCCACCAGAAGCCACACCTGTGCTCTGGCACTCCTGACCCCGTGTGTCCTTCGTAGTGGGTGTCGAGGGTACTTAGCGGGTCGCCCCTATAGACGGAGCAGTCCCAGGAAGGTCCCGTCAGCACTGACATCGAGCGAAGCGTTGAAGCGCGGGATTCGCAGGTTCAAGTGGTCCCCGTGCTGCAGGTGGAAGACCCCTAGGAGGAGGCAGGAGAGGGTCAGGCGGGGAGAAAGAAAAATCCCCGCAGCCTTCCACAAGGGCGCCTGGTTCTAAACTCTCCCTGACCCGCCGGATCCTTATTTTGCCAGGAACCTAATTTCTAGGACCAAACTAAAATAAGTCCTTTGCGCAAGGAGTCCCCATCGGCTTCTCAGATGCCTCTGCATTTTGATGGCCCCCTTTCCAAAGCATTTCTCTGCAGGCTTATGGGCTAGGAAGAAGCTTTCCCACCAGTGAAGGATGGTGGCTCTGAAGTCAGTGGGGCAGGGAATCCTCTCCGGGTTTCAGCCAGAACCAGCCAGGACTCTGGATAGCTCCTTTAGAGTTCTGGCTGGTTCTAGCTGAAACCTGGAGTGGATTCACTGACCCTTGGATAGCTCGTTTAGAGTTCTGACTGAAATCCGGAGCGGATTTACCACCCCACTGACACGGAAGTCATCAGCCCCTGCTGGTTTTAAATACAACTGAGAACCTGACAGTGCTGAATTCATAGAATCATAGAGTAGTAGAGTTGGAAGGGGCCTATAAGTCCATTGAGTCCAACCCCCTGCTCAATGCAGGAATCCACCCTAAAGCATACCTGGCAGATGGTTGGTTGTCCAGCTGCCCTTGCACAATGTGTGTAATGGGTGCTTAAGGAGATTACAATGTCCCACCCCCACCCCTCCCAATAAATGCCATCCAGACTCATGTCCTTTGAACTGTTCTACATGAGGTTAATAGTCTGTTACTCCACTGAATCTACTTTTAGTTTCTTTGCAGAATTGATATCCCAGCACCATATGGAGAGTGCTTTTCTGCTACATAACCCCTAGGTGTCACTGTGGTATAGTGCAATAGTGCAAATACATAAGTGAAAAAGCGGCTTCTTTCACTTTTAGAATTATATACTGCATTTTCCCCTGCTCTAAAAAAAAAAAAAAAACACCTTGCACGAGTGCTCTTTAGACACAGAAGCAAAACTGGAGGGTCACAATGTTGTGTAAAGAACCCGTAAACAACTGTGAGAAGGGAATGAGGAACTCATGATAAATAGCCTCCTGTAGAAAAGCCCGTTCTACAATGCAGGACTAATAGGAAAGGTCCTTTACTTCAGAATATTCTAATTCCATAGGGGCAGGCCTCCTTATGGGACTGCAACTCCCATCATCCCTCACTATTGGTTATGCCAGTTAGGGCGGGCAGGAATTGCAGCCAACAACATCTAGAACAGCCTTCCTCAACCTGGGGCGCTCCAGATGTGTTGGACTGCATCTCCCAGAATGCCCCAGCCAGCTGGGTGGGGCATTCTGGGAGTTGCAGTCCAACACATCTGGAGCGCCCCAGGTTGAGGCAGGCTGATCTAGAAGGTCACCTGTTGCCCAACATGTGGATAAGATGTTTGTAGGCACCAGAAAGCCCCGGGGAATTGATCAGGGTTGCCAGCGCTTTTTTAATGCGCAAGGCCTCACTGAAGTTCAACAGGTGAAGCCCCGTCCCAGCATGGCGATGCAGGGGTGGAATTTCTGCCTGTCTTTCCCCCTGAAAGGTAACAGAGAAAGAAAAGGGGTGACCCAGAAGTATTCGGCGCCGACACCCCTTCGAACGCCCTAAGCTACACGATCGCATTCCTCTGCCAAAGGGACCCAGGAGTCCTGGCTATCAATGGACCTGCCTCCCCGCCCCCCGCTGCCCCCCAAACCAGGCCTGCACAAACAAGGGCTCCTCTCACCTCCGCTGTAGCAGCTGTTGTAGGCTTTCTTTGGGTCTGGGGGCATGCTCTGGATGCAGCGGAACAGGATTTGATCCGTCCGCCCCGGTGCCGTCCGCTGCAGCATCTGCCCCATGGTAAAAGTGGGGTCATTGAACAGCACCTGGGAAAGGGGAAAAGGTGAGTAGGTGGGATCTTCTGGTCCTGGGTGGCTGGACGGGTGGAGAAGGGGAGGCCGAGGGGACGTTACACGTCCCTTCCCACGTCAAGAGGAATCGAGGAAATGGCCTCAAGCCAAGGACAGCCTTTCACTGCTCCTCCTCCTCCTCCTCCAGATGTCTTCGACGATGTCCAGGTGTGTCAGATGATGATCCATCATCCCCAGCCAGTATGGCGCTGTGTTGGGGAAGGCTGTTCTGCACTAACAGGTGTGTATGGGGGTGCCATTCAAGGTTCCAGGCAGGTCTTTTCCCCAGCCCTACCTGGAGATGCTGGGGCTGAGCCTGGGAGCATTTCTTCAGCCACTGCCCCCCCCCCCGGAAAACAGCCCCCCTCCCTGCAAGAAGGAACGCGTGGGCCCAATGGATCACCATGAAGCATGCTCCGCCCCTGCCTAAACACTATTCCTAAGCACATAAGCCCTAAAGCTGCATCAGGCTAAATGTCCATCTAGCCCAGCCTTCCTCAACCAGGGGCGCTCCAGATGTGTTGGACTGCATCTCTGCAGGCTGGGGCATTCTGGGAGATGCAGTCCGACACATCTGGAGCACCCCAGGTTGAGGAAGGCTGGTTCTAGCCCAACGCTCTTTCCACAAAGTATTTTTATTTTTATTTTATTTATTACATTTTTATACCGCCCAATAGCCGAAGCTCTCTGGGCGGTTCACAAGTAGCCAACCAGCTGCCCACGGGAAGCCCAGAAGCAGGACAGCACCCACCCGCCCATGTTCCCCAGCAACTGCTGTACATCGGCTTACGGCCTCTGATACTGGAGGGAGCCCAGAGCCATCAGGGCTAGTGGCCGGGAATTCAGGGTGAGACCCACTGACAGAGCGCTCTCCATGGCCAGGGCCCGCTCCGCTCCGCCCTCCCCTCTTACCTGGCTGTACACGAAGTAGAGGCCCGTGTGCTTCACCACCACGTCCCGGCCGCTTGGCTCCAGGGCCCGGCCTTGCTGGAGAAAGGGCTTCCACCAGATTTCCGTAGCGTCTCCCTCGTCTACGGAAGGCAGGGAAACAGTGGTCATGTCGCAGGCCCACCCGAGACCCACACCCGGTTGAGCTGCCATTTCCCTTTGCCTCTTCCAGGCCTGACGCCTGAGATGAAGGTCGTCCATCACAACAGGAAGGCCGAAGGCTGAGAAGGCTGCCCTGGGCCACGTTAAGTTGACGTTCCCCGGGAGCAAAAGGGACCTTGAATTCAGCGGGGTGGGGGCAGCAGCAAGTGAAGGCCTCGTCAGAAGATAGGGACGACTTTTAAGCAGTGCCGGGTCCCAGTTTTGTAGGGGGCCCTGGGCAAGACGCCTTGAGTGGGTCCCCGCCTTCAGTAAGGGAGCATCCCTGTGCATGTGAGACGGAAATAGGTCCTAGCAACTCCCGGCGTTTCCCCCAGAACACATTTTGCACATCAAACGTTAGCTTGTAGCATCTATAGAATTATGATGAATATCCTGTGAAATATAAGGAACTCTTATGGACGATGCATGTTGCATGCATACTCTGTGACAAAATGTTAATGGGTAAGAACAGCATAACTGAAGGCACAACCCTATGAATGTTTAGATGGAAAAAAAAGTCTTACAATACTCAGCACTGACCAGTGAGGGAATGTTGGCAGTAGTAAGATTTTTTTCTGCTTAGAAATGCGTAGGAATGTAGGGTTCTTTTTCTGCCTACACATGTATAGGATTGTAGGACTTTTTCTGCCTACACATGCATAGGATTGTAGGACTCTTCTGACTAAACATGCATAGGATTGTAGGACTTTTTCTGCCTAAACATGCATAGGATCGTAGGACTTTTTCTGTCTAAACATGTATAGGATTGTAAGACTTTTTCTGTCTAAACATGTATAGGATTGTAAGACTTTTTCCTGTCTAAACATGCATAGGATCGTAGGACTTTTTCTGTCTAAACATGCATAGGATTATAGGACTTTTTCTGTCTAAACATGTATAGGATTGTAAGACTTTCCTGTCTAAACATGCATAGGATTGTAGGACTTTTTCTGTCTAAACATGCATAGGATCGTAGGACTTTTTCTGTCTAAACATGCATAGGATTGTAGGACTTTTTCTGTCTAAACATGTATAGGATTGTAAGACTTTTTCCTGTCTAAACATGCATAGGATCGTAGGACTTTTTCTGTCTAAACATGCATAGGATTGTAGGAGTTTTTCTGTCTAAACATGCATAGGATCGTAGGACTTTTTCTGTCTAAACATGTATAGGATTGTAAGACTTTCCTGTCTAAACATGCATAGGATTGTAGGACTTTTTCTGTCTAAACATGCATAGGTTTATAGGACTTTTTCTGTCTAAACATGCATAGGATTGTAAGACTTTCCTGTCTAAACATGCATAGGATTGTAAGACTTTTTCCTGTCTAAACATGCATAGGATCGTAGGACTTTTTCTGTCTAAACATGTATAGGATTGTAAGACTTTTTCCTGTCTAAACATGCATAGGATCGTAGGACTTTTTCTGTCTAAACATGCATAGGATTGTAGGACTTTTTCCTGTCTAAACATGCGTAGGGTTGTGCCCTAAGTTTATCTTCTCACCGCCATTGTCACAAGCTGCTATCACTCCTCTGCTTCATTCTCACCAGGCTTAGTGCTACGGCACTTCAAGGAACTCTCCACCAGTCGGAGAAGGAGGGTGAGCGTAACTTGGCATTTAAATAGAGCAAGCCTTCCCCTAGCAGGTTTACAATCCCAAAAGGGAACATCAAAAGCAGGAAGAAAACAGTAGCCTGTTTACCCAGTAGCTTAATTCTCACTCAGGTACATGTGCCAAGGCCTGGAGCCAACAGGGAGAGATGGGGGGGAAGGAGAGGCTACGATTAGAGTGCAAAAACTCAGAGAAAGCGCGATCCGTGTTCCCAGGCTCTGTTGCAAGAAGGGAGAGGTGCAGACGTGGAGGAGGACCCTGCCACGTGGAACAGGTAACCCTCAGGCTGATAGGGAAGTAGCCACAGAGCGGAGACAGATTAGATAGGCTGGAGCGCTGGGCTGAAAACAACAGAATGAAATTTAACAGGGATAAATGCCAAGTTCTACATCTAGGAAATAGAAACCAAAGGCACAGTTACAAGATGGGGGATACTTGGCTCAGCAATACTACAAACAAGAAGGATCTTGGAATTGTTGTGGATCACAAGCTGAATAGGAGCCAACAGTGCGATGTGGCTGCAAGAAAGGTAAATGCTATTTTGGGCTGCATTATTAGAAGTATAGCTTTCAAATCGCGTGAGGTACTGGTTTCTCTCTATTTAGCCCTGGTTAGGCCTCATCTAGAGTATTGCGTCCAGTTCTGGGATCCACAATTCAAGAAGGACACAGACAAGCTGGAGCGTGTTCAGAGGAGTGCAACCAGGATGATCAGGGGTCTGGAAACAAAGCCCTATGGAGAGAGACTGAAAGAACTGGGCATGTTGAGCCTGGAGAAGAGAAGATGGAGGGGAGACATGAGAGCACTCTTCAAATACTTAAAAGGTTGTCACACAGAGGAGGGCCAGGATCTCTTCTCGATCCTCCCAGAGTGCAGGACGTGGAATAATGGGCTCAAGTTAAAGGAAGCCAGATTCCAGCTGGACATCAGAAAAAACTTCCTGACTGTTAGAGCAGTACAACAATGGAACCCATGACTTAGGGAGGTGGTGGGCTCTCCCACCCTAGAGGCCTTCAAGAGGCAGCTGGACAGCCCTCTGCTTTAAGGTGGATTCCTGCAATGAGCAGAGGGGGTTGGACTCCATGGCCTTAGAGGCCCCTTCCAACTCTACTGTTCTAGAATTCTTGTTCAAAGCACAGAATCACAGGGCTAGGAGGGGCCACTGAGAGGTCATTTAGTCCAAACCCCAATTGCGTAACAGATCAGAAGAAGAAGATGCCACCTTGCTCAATTGTAGAGAAGGCAAGGAAGTCCTACTTACCGCTATTGGATTGATGGTCTGGTACCAAATGAAGGACGGACTGTTTCCCTGGTGGGGGAGAAGGCGAAACTACTTGGGTTCAGTTGTTCGTTTCTTCCTCCTTTTCCAAACATCACCCCACCCCCACCCCACCACCCCACACACAACACTGCAGACCTCGTCTGTCAACTCAGCATCATTATTTTGCTTTTCAGGGTCAGGTTCTAAACTCCGCGTCTCTCGTATTCAGGCCCGGCTCCCCTGGCAAGCGAAGGAAATAGGTGCTGGGGCAGTTCAAGCCCTGGATCGTGTGTCCCTGACCGATGCGTCATGCCAAAATATTTATTTATTTATTTATTTATTAAATTTATATACCGCCCCATAGCCGAAGCTCTCTGGGAGGTTTACAAAAGTTAAAAAGAGTGGACACTAAAAAAGCATACAAGATTTAAAACCATCAAAAAATATAAAAACAACAGTATAAAACAACAGTATCCATTTTAAACAACAACAGTTCTGGGGTCCATTAAAAAACAAACAAACTTAGCATATGTTGTTAAATGCTGTTAAATGCCTGGGAGAAGAGAAAGGTCTTGACCTGGCGCTAAAAAGATAACAACATTGGTGCCAGGCGAGCCTCGTCAGGGAGATAATTCCACAATTGGGGGGCCACCACTGAAAAGGCCCTCTCCCTTGTTGCCATCCTCCGAGCTTCCCTCGGAGTAGGCACTTGGAGGAGGACCTTAGATGTTGAGCGCAGTGTATGGGTACACTGTCAGGAGTGTACAGGTACACTCATGTCGGGAGAGGCGCTCCGTCAGGTATTGTGGTCCCAAGCTGTGTAAGGCTTTATAGGTTAAAACCAGCACCTGAAAATGCGTCGTCAAACGAGAGGGCGATACTTTGCATAATATTTGCATACGCTCGTTTTATAAGGACAGATGCCAATTTAGAAATGCCAATTTAGATAGGAATACAATGCATCTCGCTCTAGCGGGGAAGACAGTGATAGCAGTGGCTGGTGGCTCCGATGGCCGTGGAGTGGTGAATCCACTCCAGGTTTTAGCCAGCACCAGTCAGAACTAAAGCAGCTCTCCAAAGCACCCCGGATAGCTCCAGGGTTCTGACTGAAACCCGGAACGGATTCACCGCCCCACTGCTATCACAGCCACCAGCTATAACACCGCCATTTGGGATTCTTTGACTTTAAACCAGACTTGGACCGGACAGCCCTTCCAACAGAGGACTGCCCCCCTGCAAAACAGGACATTTGTCCACCCTAGGCTGCAGATGTGCATGACAATGCTTGTGATGGTTGAGTGGTGGAGAAAAGGCACTCTGCACGTGTTCAGAGGTATCACCGTCTGTGTCATTACTGAGACCTGACACTGAAAACACAGAAATGAATGACCCCCCTGCCCCTCCTCCGTTTGAGAAATTCATTGGGCCTCTCAGATAGAAGACGCCAGATTTCACGCAAAGGTGATGGTGAGGTTATAACCCGTTAATGCCGTTGTGAGTGGCGGCTGCTGGACTTATTTTGATGCATTTATGAGGTCGCTTAGTTGTCGCAGTCCTGTCCTCTTTGCATTTGTTTCCCTCTGACCTGGCTGCTTACATCCGACACATCCTGCGTACACCTGCCTACTTAACATCCTGCTTTCATGCACCTGATGAGCTGGAATCTAATCTACAAAGCGTATAGCATAATAAACGTATAATGGTGTTTAGCGTCTTTTTGTTGCTTTTCACGGCAACAGACTAATCCACGTCTACCTCTGGAAATAAAAAAGGTTATTTGAAGGAACGCCTCCTCCCATATGTACTTGCCCAGACCTTAAGATCATCCACAGGGGTCCTTCTCCGTGAGCCCCTGCCGAAGGAAGTGAGGCAGGTGGCTAATAGGAGCAGGGCTTTCTCTGCTGCGGCACCCCGGCTGTGGAACGAGGTCCGCCTGGCGCCTACACTGTACTCCTTCCGTCGCCAGCTGAAGACCTTTTTATTCTCTCAGTATTTTAACACCTAATTTTAACTTACGTTTAAATTGTACTGTTTTAATCCTGTGTTTTAATCTGATATCAATTTCTGCTGCGTGGTTTTATCCCGGTTGTGCTTTTTATATTGTATTTTGTATTTGTGTTTTTAGACTGTTGGTTGTTTTATTATGTTCTTCATGGTTTTAATTTCTGTGAACCGCCCAGAGAGCTTCGGCTATTGGGTGGTATAAAAATGTAATAAATAAATAAATAAATAAATAAATAAAATCTCAGGAGCCCTATCCACCAAAAAGCAAACACACCATGATGCACTCCGCAGGCAACCAGCAAAGCTATAAAACAGCGCTGTAAAAACCACTGTAAAATGTGCTGGATTTGACAGCCATTTAAAAAGGAAGGAAGGAAGGAAGGAAGGAAGGAAGAAATCCTTGCCTGGGCCCAAAAAGGCATCCAATTTAATGCTAGGAGAACTTCTTTGGAGTGGGGGGGGCATGTCTCTCGTCTCCATTTCCCTCGCTCCAGGTGGTGGTGCTCAGTGGGGGCTGGTGACTCCAACGACTGTGGGGTGGCGAATCTCTTCCGGGTTTCGGTCAGAACTCTAAAGGAGTCTCCAAGGTACTTTGCAAGTGCTGTTACTTCTGTGCTCGTGTGTGCTTACTCCCACTTAAAGGACCCATTGTTACTCTTAAAACGAGAAGGCAAATTCCAGAAACCTTTGGCAATGCTCCAGAACAGATGTTCAGTTATACCTGCGGTTTTCCTCTACCCCGAGGGGTACAACCACGCGAAGAGAAGACTGAACGAACTTTACGATTAGGGCCAATGGAAATGCTCACAATGAACGCTGAGACATCCAAGGTGTTGGTCTTTGGCATGGTGGGAATAAGTGACAGCAGGCTTCGTCCTCCTGCGGGGAGGTTCCATGAGTCAAGTTCTTGGAAGATTAAGCTAACAGCACAGAAGACGAATCGAGCTATCTTGACGTTTTTCTACTCTGGGAGAAGCAGGTGGGAGGCTCCAGCATCGGATGTTTTTCTTGGAAAAGTGGCCGCTTCAAATCCAATATGGGGTTGAAATTTGAAGGGTGGTGGGGCGGGGAGGCATATCCCTTTGAAGGAATTGGAGGTTTGCAAAACAAGTTTCTGAGATCATAGAATCATAGAATCATAGAATAGCAGAGTTGGAAGGGGCCTACAAGGCCATTGAGTCCAACCCCCTGCTCAATGCAGGAATCCACCCTAAAGCAGCCCTGACAGAGGATTGTCCAGCTGCCTCTTGAAGGCCTCCAGTGTGGGAGAGCCCACAACCTCCCTAGGTCACTGGTTCCATTGTCGTACTGCTCTAACAGTCAGGACGTTTTTCCTGATGTCCAGCTGGAATCTGGCTTCCTGTCACATGAGCCCATTAATCCTTGTCCTGCACTCTGGGATGATCGAGAAGAGATCCTGGCCCTCCTCTGTGTGACAACCTTTTAAGTATTTGAAGAGTGCTCTCATGTCTCCCCTCCATCTTCTCTTCTCCAGGCTAAACATGCCCAGTTGTTTCAGTCTCTCCTCATAGGGCTTTGTTTCCAGACCCCTGATCATCCTGGTTGCCCTCCTCTGAACACGCTCCAGCTTGTCTGCATCCTTCTTGAATTGTGGAGCCCAGAACTGGACGCATATTCACTGGCAGGACCTCTGACCTTCCTCAGAGCAGAAACAGGCATAGCATCAGTAGAAACTAGGGCTCAGAACATCCTGCTGCATCATAAGAGGGTCCTAGACCTACCAGAAGACCACCTCCCCCAAGCCTTACAGGAGAGAACTAACAGAGAACGGCAGCTGGGCTAAGTCATGCCAGGAGTTGCTAAAAGCCTCCTTCCAGATATTTTTGATACCCAAAGAGCTTCGGCTATTGGGCAGTATAGAAATGCAAAAAATATACAAACAAATGAATATATTTTACCAAAAACAAATTGAGAGATTGAGTGTATGGGATAGATAATATTATAGGATATTATAGAGCGGGGGAAAGTGCAGAAAAGGGCAACGAAAATGATGAAGGGGCTGGAGCATCTCCGCTACGAGGGAAAGTTGCATCAACTGGGATTGTTTAGCTTGGAAAAAAGGAGGCTGAGGGGAGACATGACAGAGGTGTACAAAATGATGCATGGTATGGAGAATGCGGACAGGGAGACATTTTTCTCCCTCTCTCAAAATTCTAGAATCCGGGGTTATCCCATGAAGCTGATGGGTGGGAGATCCAGGACAAATAAGAGGAAGGACTTCTTCACACAGCACAGAGTTAAATTATGGAATTCACTGCCACAACATGTAGTGATGGCCACCCATTTGGATGGCTTTAAAAGGGGGTTGGATCAATTCCTGGAGGCGAAGGCTATCCATGGTACTAGCCCTGATGGTTGTGTGCTATCTCCACTATTCGAGGCAGTAAGCCTGTGTGTACCAGTTGCTGGGGAACATGGGTGGGAGGGTGCTGTTGCATTATGTCCTGCTTGTGTGTCTCTGGTCGACAGCTGGATGGCCACTGTGTGAACAGAGTGCTGGACTAGATGGACCCTTGGTCTGATCCAGCATCAGGGCTCTTCTCATGTTCTTACAATAGTCAGGACTTAAATCTGATGAAGTTTTTCAAACTTTTCTCAGTGGTACTACCTGTTTAAAATGGATCATGAAAGGGCCCAATGCCTACAAACTCTTATCATAGAATCACAGAATCATAGAATAGCAGAGTTGGAAGGGGTCTACAAGGCCATCGAGTCCAAACCCCTGCTCAGTGCAGGAATCCACCCTAAAGCATCCCTGACAGATGGTTGTCCAGCTGCCTCTTGAAGGCCTCTACTGTGGGAGAGCCCACAACCTCCCTAGGGAACTAATTCCATTGTTGTACTGCTCGAACAGTCAGGACGTTTTTCCTGATGTCCAGCTGGAATCTGGCTTCCTTTAAGTTGAGCCTGTTATTCTGTGTCCTGCACTCTGGGAGGATCAAGAAGAGATCCTGGCCCTCCTCTGTGTGACAACCTCTTAAGTATTTGAAGAGTGCTCTCATGTCTCCCCTCAATCTTCTCTTCTCCAGGCTAAACATGCCCAGTTCTTTCAGTCTCTCTTCATAGGGCTTTGTTTCCAGACCCCTGATCATCCTGGTTGCCCTCCTCTGAACACACTCCAGCTTGTCTGCGTCCTTCTTGAATTGTGGAGCCCAGAACTGGACGCAATACTCTAGATGAGGCCTAACCAGGGCCGAATAGAGAGGAACCAGTAGCTCACGTGACTTGGAAGCTATACTTGTATTAATGCAGCCCAAAACAGCATTTGCCTTTCTTGCAGCCATATCACACTGTTGGCTCCTATTCAGCTTGCGATCTACAACAATTCCAAGATCCATTCTTATTTCTGCTTCTTCATCTACAGCAGTACGCTTCCAAACTACGCCTACAGCATTCTCGCGTGGAAGATCTAGGCACGATCCAAGAAAACTGCGGTTCTGTACTTGTGATATGGGAGTGAGAAAAAGATATCTCACATTATTATTTACTCTACTGTCTTTTATAACTAAACCCCAGGGAGAGATTCCTGGGAGAGATTGTGCCTCCTTACAGGGGGAAAAGGATCTATGCGAAGATTTGTGACCCTGATGCTACACCCCAAAACAGCTTTGTTTGCTAAAGTTGCAAAATATATATCCACGCCATCCCTCTGGATGCTGTTTCGGTGGACTGTGCAGGTGATTCATTAACTTGATTTCTGTTAGCGTTCTGTTCTTGCGTGTTGTCTCAAGTTGTTTTGTTGGTAATGGCCAGCATTCAAATACAATAAAATGATCCGATCTGAAGTGCTGTCACTTGCTCTGCGCACCTCGGAGAATTCCTTTAGAGATCTAACTGCTTCTGACTGAAACCCAGAGTGGATTCAGCACCCCACTGTTATTATTTATTTATTTATTTATTTATTTATTTATTTATATAGCACCATCAATGTACATGGTGCTGTACAGATTACACAGTAAATAGCAAGACCTTGCCGCATAGGCTTACAATCTAATAAAGTTGTAGTAAACAATAAGGAGGGAGAGAGAATGCAAACAGGCACAGGGAAGTGTAAACAGGCACTGGGTAGGGTGAAGCTATACAGTATAGAGTCAGAACAAACTCAATATTTAAAAGCTATAGGGAACAGAAAAGTTTTTAGCTGAGTTTTAAAAGCTGTAATTGAGTTTGTAGTTCTCAAGTGTTCTGGAAGAGCATTCCAGGCGTAAGGGGCAGCAGAAGAAAAAGGACGAAGCCGAGTAAGGGAAGTAGAGGTCCTTGGGCAGGCGAGAAACATGGCATCAGAGGAGCGGAGAGCACGAGCGGGGCAATAGTGTGAGATGAGAGAGGAGAGATAGGCAGGAGCTAGACCGTGAAAAGCTTTGAAGGTCAACAGGAGAAGTTTATATTGGATTCTGGAGTGAATTGGAAGCCAATGAAGAGATTACAGAAGTGGAGTGACATGGTCAGAGCGGCGGGCCAAGAAGATGATCTTAGCGGCAGAGTAGTGGACCGAGACCAGCGGACTGATGTGAGACTGACATCAGAGCTGTCCACCCTCCGCCATCAGTGGCGAGACCTGAAGGAAGGCCAGGGACGCGGTCCTCCAAGCACACCCACACCCCGAAACTTCAAGCTGGCTCTGCCTGAGATGGTTGTGAAAAAAGAGGGGGACGAGAACCAGAAAAAGGCTGTAGAAAAAAAGAGGCGACTAGCTCTGGTGCTATGAAATGTCAAAACGTTTCTTTATTTTTCTTATTCAAAATATTAAAAATGTTCTAAAAACTTTAAACCAAACTTGTACAACGCTCAACGTTTCGGATCTATATAGATCCTTCATCAGGAGCTGTACAATGAAATGAATTGCTTATCAAAGTAATTATGAATTCAAAAACTTATAGGTTTTTTTTTTTTTACAGGATCGCAGCTGTATTCCTCTCTGTCAACAGTCAAACTGTTCTGCCTGGGATGGGCCT
The DNA here is from genome assembly GCF_023053635.1 of Elgaria multicarinata webbii. Taxonomy (NCBI): domain Eukaryota; kingdom Metazoa; phylum Chordata; class Lepidosauria; order Squamata; family Anguidae; genus Elgaria; species Elgaria multicarinata. The sequence goes on from NC_086181.1 coordinate 45,768,718, forward strand.
CATGCAAGCAAAAGCTACAAATGATCTACAGTTGCTTTTTTATAATATCACTTTCACTTCCCCCTCAAATTCACCCCAACGTATTTCCCCCTCTGCCTTGCTTTTCTGCTGTTGTCAGGCCAATGGTTAGGAACAGTTGGCCCCAATTCCGCCTCTCACCGCCCCCCACCCCACCCCACCCCACCGCACCCCACCCCACCTGAGCGTGACCAAGCTGCAACCTTCACTAAAACATGGCGTAAAGTGTCTGAACTGTTCATGGCTTAATGCAGCCTTTCCATCAAGGTGTTGTCGGGATGTCTTGGACTGCAATGCCCATCATCCCCAGACACCTTAGTAACCCCCTCTTCATTTCATTTGGCAGGGCCTGTCAGGACGATCTTGGGTTCCGGGCAGGTATATACGGGCAGGGACAAACCTTCAGGTCACCTGGCCCTGAGATCTTCAGGGCTTTGAAAGTGAATACCAGCACTTTGAATTGGGATGGACCGGCACCAGGTGCAGATCACAAAGCCCAGGTTGTGATATGCTCATATCGATCAGTCCCCGTTAACAATCTCATTGTCCCGTTTTGGACCAGGTGCAGCTTCCAGGCCGTTTCTCAAAGGCCGCCGCGCTCATAACGCATTGCAGCAATCCATACAAGAGGCTATTTCTGTCCAGATAAGGATGACGTTGGTATATCAGCCTAAACTGATAAAAGGCGTTCCGTGCTACCGAATCTACCTGTGACAATGCTGGATCCAAGATCAGCTCCAAACGACGAACCTGATTCTTTAAGGGAGGGCTACTTCCCCTCTCCGGAACTGGTTGAGCATCACCTATCTGGGCAGACGAACCGCCCACTAAAAGCACTTGGGAATTGTCTGGACTGAGTCACTATTTTGGCTCTTATCCAGTCCATTTCCGCACCCAAGAACTGATTCAGAACAGCCCCTGCCGCACCTGGATTTGATGAAAGGGGGAGAGAGAGCTGGTTGCCATCTGCACATCGGTGATAGCCCATATTTTCGGATAACCTCCCCCAGCGGTTGCATGCAGATGTTAAATAGCATGGGGGATAGAATAGAGCCCTGTGGAATCCCCTAGCACAGCTGCCAAGGCACAGAGCAATAATCCCCATCACCACCTTGTGCAAACATCCGTCCAAGCAGGAGCAGAACCGCTGCAACGCAGTGCATCCAATTCCCAACGCAAGCAACGGATCCAGACAGAAATCATGGTATCCAAAGCCACTGAGAGGTCCAAGAGAATCAACGGGTTTGCGCCTTCCCTGTCAGCAAAGGCCATCCCATAGGCCGATACATAATAACAACAATATTTAGTACCAATGTCAACACGTTTCAAACCTCCAAACTTTTTCACATTTCCTTATTTCATTAAAAACAGCAACACATTATTAATATTGGGCAGAAATGACTCTCCAGGTGTTTCAGGTAAGAATATTTCCAACACTGCCTGGAGGCACGAGACTGAACCTGGTGTCTTCTTTATGCAACTCAGGGGCCTGACACTGAGCTGTGGCCCCTCCCCAACCAAAACCCTGTCTATTCTAATAGATAGGGTGACCATATGAAAAGGAGGACCGGACTCCTGTATTTTTAACGGTTGTATCGAAGAGGGAATTTCAGCAGGTGTCATTTGTATACATGCAGCACCTGGTGAAATCCTCCTCTTCATCGCAACAATTAAAGCTGCAGGAGCCCTGCCCTCTTGACCAGATACAAAAGAGGGCAGGGCTCCTGCAGCTTTCACTGAAAAGGGAATTTCACCAGGTGCTGCATGCATGCAAATGACACCTGCTGAAATTCCCTTTTCTCTACAACTGTTACAGATACAGGAGCCCGGTCCTCCTTTCCATGTGGTCACCCAGTCTAGCATTCTGCCTCTCACAGTGGCCACCCTGATGCCTGTGGGGAGCCCAACAGCAGGGCTTGTGCACTAAAGTGGTAGAGTCCTCGCTTTGTCTCTGTTTTCCGACATTGCTTGCTCAGCAGTTAGTTACTTTGCCAGTTTTGGGGAGGCGCCCATCGAAAAAGACTACTCACTTCGTGGCCGTGGGGGCTCAGGAGAGGTCTTCCCCAACTCCCGCTTCCTTCTTTCCAGGGGGGCCCGAGGCTTTTCTTTCACAGTGTGGGTCACCAGGGGATTGCCAGTCCTCTGAAATCAAGCCAGAGAGGGACAGGGTCAAGTTGGGTCACAGACTAACCAAGAAGGCCGACAGCTCCGATGCCAGTGGGGCAGGGAATCCGCTCCGGGTTTCAGCCAGAACCAATCAGCAGAGTTCTGGCTGGTTCTGACTGAAACCCGGAGCGGATTCCCACTGGCTTCGGAGCCACCAGCCTCCACTGGGTCAGGGGTGATAGGCACTGTAGTCCAACAACATGTGGAGGGGCGTAAATTCTCTCACCCATATTCCAGACTCACAAACGGGGGGGGGGGGTCAAGACTTCTCTGCACTCACACAGCAAAAACGGGGTTTTAAAATGTTTTTCTTAAAAGAAGAAGAAGAAGAAGAAGAAGAAGAAGAAGAAGAAGAAGAAGAAGAAGAAGAGGAGGAGGAGGAGGAGGAGGAGGAGGAGGAGGAGGAGGAGGAGGAGGAGGAGGAGGAGGAGGAGGAAATGCTGGCAAAGTGGCATGGGGAGAATTCAGTAGTCATTTGTCCCCCCCTCCCTTCTTTTTAAGTCTCTGCCAAGCAAAATCTATTGCAGACTCCTTTGGGGGAAGGGTTGCTGTCTTGCCTTTTGCACTGGCCCTGATCCGATGCTTCTAGCAGCACCCTGACATGATACAGACCCTTTCGCCCGTGCAACTGTTCCTAGCGTAGAGCTGAAGGGAGTGAGACAGCGTGTGCTTAGTTTCTGCGGGACCTGGTCTACTGCCAAAAGCACAGCAGCAGAACCGGTAGAGAAAAGTTGGCAACCCACTTAGGAAGAGGCCCGCCTTGAAGAGGTTTTGCGGCTTCTAAAAAGGGAAATTACTCATCTGTAGATTATCGGAACGCTGCTTCCGCCTTGCACATATAGGCGATATTTTGTGGGGGCTTTTTTCTTTCTTTCTAGAGAACAATATATAAAGAGGAAGTTCAAAGGGGAAAGCAATAAATAAAAAGATAAGAAATGAAGGGCTCTTTTTGTGCTCAGGACTCCTGGGTTCTCTGAATGGGTCTGGAAGCCCGGACTCCTGGGTCTGTTTTGCAAGGCCTGAATCAGTGTCAGTCTCAGAAAAAAAGCTGATCCCAAAGCCCAAAGATGAATCCTGAAATATACAATATAATATTGCAGTGCCTTTGAACGTGTGCAGAGTGCTTTCATAGAATCATAGAATCATAGAATAGCAGAGTTGGAAGGTGCCTACAAGGCCATCTAGTCCAACCCCCTGCTCAATGCAGAAATCCAACCTAAAGCATCCCTGACAGATGGTTGTCCAGCTGCCGCTTGAAGGCCTCTAGTGTGGGAGAGCCCACCACCTCCCTAGGTAACTGATTCCATTGTCGTACTGTTCTAACAGTCAGGATGTTTTTCCTGATGTCCAGCTGGAATCTGGCTTCCTTTAACTTGAGCCCGTTATTCCGTGTCCTGCACTCTGGGAGGATCGAGAAGAGATCCTGGCCCTCCTCTGTGTGACAACCTTTTAAATATTTGAAGAGTGCTCTCATGTCTTTCCCCTCACCCATGCACAGATTAGGGGCAGGGCTTTCGGGCAGCCTTGAGCTTGTGCCATGCACGGCTGCCAGGGGACCGCCTAAACCAAAGCATTCCAGGCTCTCTGCACATGCTCAGAGGAATGTTCATTTTCTGCTTACTTCACATATCCCAGGATGATTCAGCCCCAGAGTTAGGTTTTGTGAGTGTGAACTCTGACATGCCTGCAGGCACACACACAAATCCTCAAGGATGGGGGCAACAGATTGAAAAGCTACCTCCCAACCCCCCAACCCCCCCCCCCCCCCCACTGAAAGCTCACTAAATATACCGGTTTCTGGCAATGCGTTTCCATCCCATTCCTCACTCTGAGCAGGATGACTGGTTATGTGCCCAGCTGGGATTTGGAGGCTGGCCTTCCTCCGGGGGTGGGTGGGAGACAGACTCTCACCCCAGCCTACCTCGTAGGGTTGTTGTTGTGAGGATAAAATGGAGAGGAGGAAGAGGAGGATTATGAACACCGCTTTGGGTTCCTTGCAGGAAAAAAGGTGGGATATAAATGCAGTAATAAATAAAATAAAATAAATAAACCGCTATCTGGGAACCCACAAGGGAAAGGAATATTGTTGGAAGGATTTGCGGACTGGTGGAGCAAGGCAGAAGGCGGTGGATCATTGCCAGGACAGGATCAGGCCCGGAGCGTTAAGATTAAAAAAGGGGTGGCACTGCCTATGGGCAGAGACGCACGCCTCCCCCTTTTACTCTGTGCGTTTCTCAGATCCCTGTTTTGCAACGAGTTCCTTCTTTGCTCTTTTCTTCTTGTTCCTCCTCCTCCTCTCTTGATGAAGCTAAAGTGACTCCCTAGGAATCCCCTCTAGCCGCATCCTGCGAAGGTGCTTTGCAAATCCCTTTGGGCAGAGATCTCGCCAATTCAAGGCTCTGACTCCATTCTGCTAAACTACTACGCAGGCTAGAAACAAAAGTGAATATAGCCACATTTTTCCGTCTTCTCGTCTCGGGGTTGGGGTGGGGTTGGACTTTGAGTCACAGCCCTCCCTCTGAATCTCTGGATCCGTGACAGCTGGTTATAATGACTGTCCATTGCGTGGGGGGGGGGATGCGCTCTGCACATTCTCAGAAGCACCCTTAGTTTCTTCTTTTGTGGCCCTCCAAATGTTTTGGACTACAATTCTCATCGGTCCTAGCCACCATACCTAATGGTGAGGGATGATGGGACTTGTAGGCCAAAACACCTGGAGGGCCATAAGTGGCCATCTCCACCCCACCCCGGCTTTATGGACTTAGGGGCAGAAACTCAGCCCTGCAAAGTTTGCTTCTTCTGGAGTTATCGCAGCCCCTTCAAGTAAAAATAAAACCTAAATGGAGGAAGCAGAGCCTGTCCCACCAGGAAACCGAGACCAGAGCCTCCCTGCCCTGAGCGCCCATCTCCCAGACCTCACCCGTTAGGCACTACTACCCACCTCGTGCAATCTGGACCCAGTCTTACCTGGCGTGGCTCGGGGGTCCCTCGGCCGTCCCCCGGCGTGCCGGACATCTGGGCCATCAGCTCGCCTCGCAGCTGCGACAGCTCCCCGCACAACAGCTCCAGCCGGTAGTGGATGCTGATAAGTGTGAGCAGGCAGGCTAGGAAGCCCACCGCCAAGGCCCCCGCACCCAGCCAGGCCGCCGTTGGGAGGGACAGGTTTCGCGGGCCCCGCCTCGGTCGTGAACTAGCCATTGGATCGGGAGGTGTGGCCGGACACAGCATGACCTTTTCTTTGCAGGCCCCAAATCCTCCCTTGTTGTCCTGATCGAAACTTCCCACCCCACAACAATTTCTCCCCAGAACTGTAGGCCCCAATCCCTTGGGCTCTGAGAACACCCCAACACGGGTTCCCCTTTCCCAAAGCCGGGGAGCAAACCCAGGAGTTCTGGAAGCTCAGCCCTTCCTTCCCCAGAGGGACCAGGAGTGCCTGGCTTTTGCCCCAAAACCTCTTCCTAGGGACGCCCTTCTCCCTGGCTGGGACCCCCCAGCCCAGAGAATGTCCAGGGTGCAACATCCCCCATGGTCCCTCCTGGGCTCCACCCAATCTTCCTCCTCCAGAACCACCTAGCAGGCATCCAGACCCAGCACCTGGCCTCCAAGGTTTGCCGGCATACGCTCCCTGCTCCCTGCTAGCCGGCCGTCCTCGCCAGGTCGGCCTTTCCTCTTCGGCAAGGTCAGGCGAGGCTCCACGGAGCCCCCGGACAAGCTGCCGGAACAGCAAGTTCTACTGGTGCAGAAAAGGGCCAATTTTCTGCTTGGCAGGAGAGCTGAGCCCGGGCCACGGGAAAGCAGCAGTTGTGCAAGACATTGAGGAAGCGGCTCTTGGCTCTTCTGGGCCAGCTCTGCCCGCCCAGCGTGGAGCGCAGCCAACAACATGCCGTTTGTTCCATCCTCCGGAGCAGGGGGAGACGCTGGCCGTGTTCCTGGGCCACCGGGCCACCACACTGGGCTACCTGCCCCTCATTCAAACACCTGAATGAGGCTGACACCAGAGACTCATCCTCCTTTTTCCTCAGGGACACTGCTCTTTCCCAGAACCGGGGGCTCTTGAAGTTGCTTGAATGCCCCCCTCCCAATCTTCTGAGAATCATAGAATAGCAGAGTTGGATGGGGCCTTTGAGGCCATCGAGTCCAACCCCCTGCTCCATGCAGGAATCCACCCTAAAGCATCCCTGACAGATGGTTGTCCAGCTGCCTCTTGAAGGTCTCTAGTGTGGGAGAGCCCACAACCTCCCCAGGAAACTGATTCCATTGTCGTACTGCTCTAACAGTCAGGAAGTTTGAGCAGTATGACAATGAAACCAAAGGTCCCATGTTCCACACCCTTGTCTCAGGCGGGTGGCCCAGTTCAGAAGACACCTTGAACCACGGTGGTTAAGGCTTCTGAACAGGGCCGGTGGCTTCATACCTGACATGGGGCAGCCATCCAGACCCCCAAGGTAGAAGAAGAGACGGTGTGGAGCAGTGGTTAGAGCAGGGGAGTGGGGAATTGGTGGCCCTCCAGAAGTTGTTGAACTCTGGTTCCCAGCAGCCCCAGTCAGCATGGCCAATGGGCAGGGATGATGGTTTTTGTGGCCCAGACACATCTGGAAGATGGCAGGTTTTCCACTTCTGGGTCGGTGTGTCAGGCTAGCGCAAGAGGGACCCAGGTTCAAATCCCTGCTTTGCCATCAATCTCGCTATAAGGGGACCTGGGGCCAGTTCACTCTCTCTTAGCCCAGCCTTCCTCACAGGGTTGTTGTGAGAGTTAAACTGCAGGACACACACTACGAACTCTCAGGATGTAAACAGCGTTTAGTGACATGTGGGCGAAAACCATGGCGGTGACAGATAACCTGCTGCCTTCCAAATGGGTCGGACTACAACTCCCATCAGCCCCAGACAACATCTGGAGGGGCACCGGTTCCCTGCTCTGATGTAGAAAGAAAGAGCAGTGGTTGAATAGGGTCAGTGTGTGTGTGTGTGTGTGTGTAAAACGTGCGACCAGACGGCATTTTCAGGTATTTTGGACTACCATTCCCAGAAGCCTTGGCCACTGGCCAGGCTGGCCGGGGCTTATGGGGGCTATAGTCCAAAATATGTCAAGGATGCCAGGTTACCCCTACATCTTGAGGACCTGAGGTGGCTAATGGGGAGGGGGGAGGTCAGTCCTCCTCCTCCCCTGGAGTCAGAGTGTTCAGTGCTGGACATACAGCCTGGACTGTTGTCCCTGACCACTACTGTGTGGGGTGTATCAGCCTTCCCCAAACTGGTGCTTTCCAGGTGGGCTGGACTACACTTCCATCATCCCCAGCTGGGGAGGTAGATGGTAGCATGGTGAGTTGAGGGTGTGGGGGAGACACAGGGTGCTTTCAGGGGTGGCTGCACGGCAAACAACCGGCCCTTCCCCACCAACGCCACCTTGTTCCTGTTTTTTCCCTTGGAATAGAACGCTACGAACAGTTATGCGGAAACTCGTCTTGTCTGGATTGAAGAGAGGTGGGGAAATCCCCCCACCCGCTGGATCATGGCCAACTTTTAATTTCCTCTTTTCTGTGCTGAATATTCTGCTCCTACGGGAAGCCTTGGTGATGTGTGGGCGGCACCCGTCAAGAGTAGGGTGACCCTACGGAAAAGGGGACTGGGCTGCTGTATCTTTAACAGTTGCATTGAAAAGAGAAATTTCACCAGGTGTCCTTTGTATGCCTGCAGCACCTGGTGAAATCCCCTCTTCATCACAACAGTTCAAGCTGCAGGAGCCCTGCCTAGCGTAACCAGATACAAAAGAGAACAGCAAAAAGCAAGCCACCTGCTCTCACTGGTCTGTGCTCTGCCTTCATGCTGTTGTAGTTCCATGGCAGAAGAAATGTGGGGGGCCCTCCCCTCCCCCCCCGTGTTTTGTTTTTAAAAGTGCGAACAAATAATTTCCTGCAGATTTAGTGTTCCCTTGGGCGCAGAGCAGTAAAGCAGCAGTTTCTGCAGCTGAAACTCTCCCCACGGTCTGAGTTCAATCCCAGTGGAAGCTGGTTTCAGCTCGGGTCGACTCAGACTTCCATCCTTTCGAGGTTGGTAAAATGAGTACCCAGTTAGCTGGGGGAAACGTAATAACGGCCGGGGAAGGCAACGGCAAACCATCCCGCTATAAGGCCTGCCAAGAAAACGTCAGCGACAGCAAGCGTCCCTCCAAGAGTCAGTAACGACTCAGTGCTCGCACGAGAGGTTCCTTTCCTTTTCCTGGGCTATGCAGTCATCTCTGGAGTTGGCCCCATTCTGGGGCCCCACTGCAGCTTTCTCCAAACCTGGTGACCCCTGGATGTTGCAGGACTACAACTCCAAACATCTCAAGTCAACGTGGGCATGAGGTGACCACATGAAAAGGAGGACAGGACTCCTGTATCTTTAACAGTTGCATAGAAAAGGGAATTTCAGCAGGTGTCATTTATCATAGAATCGTAGAGTTGGAAGGGGCCTACAAGGCCATCAAGTCCAACCCCCTCCTCAATGCAGGAATCCACCCTAAAGCATCCCTGACAGGTGGTTGTCCAGCTGCCTCTTGAAGGCCTCTAGTGTGGGAGAGCCCACAACCTCCCTAGGTATCTGGTTCCATTGTCGTACTGCTCTAACAGTCAGGAAGTTTTTCCTGATGTCCAGCTGGAATCTGGCTTCCTTTAACTTGAACCCATTATTCCATGTCCTGCACTCTGGGAGGATCGAGAAGAGATCCTGGCCCTCCTCTGTGTGACTTTTTCAGTATTTGAAGAGTGCTATCATGTCTCCCCTCAATCTTCTCTTCTCCAGGCTAAACAGGCCCAGTTCTTTCAGTCTCTCTCCATAGGGCTTTGTTTCCAGACCCCTGATCATCCTGGTTGCCCTCCTCTGAACACGCTCCAGCTTGTCTGCGTCCTTCTTGAATTGTGGAGCCCAGAACTGGACACAATACTATAGATGAGGCCTAAACAGGGCCGAATAGAGAGGAACCAGTACTTCACGCAATTTGGAAGCTATACTTCTATTAATGCAGCCCAAAATAGCATTTGCCTTTCTTGCAGGCATATCACATTGTTGGCTCATATTCAGCTTGCGATCTACAACAATTCCAAGATCCTTCTCATTTGTAATATTGCTGAGCCAAGTATCCCTCGTCTTGTAACTGTGCCTTTGGTTTCTATTTCCTAGATGTGGAACTTGGCATTTATCCCTATTAAATTTCATTCTGTTGTTTCCCTCTTCATCACAGCAGTTAAAGGTGCAGGAGCTATACTAGAGTGACCCGATTTAAAAGAGGGCAGGGCACCTGCAGCTTTAACTGTGGTGATGAAGAGGGAATTTCACCAGGTTCTCCATATATACAAATGACACCTGCTAAATTTCCCTTTTCAATACAACTGTTAAAGATACAGGAGCCCTGTCCTCCTTTTCATAGGGTCACTCTAAGAGGGCCCCAGGCTGCCGAATCCAACTCTGCTGGTCGGCACGGCACCGCTTAGTTTAGCATTAGAGGGACGTCGGTAAGATATTGATAAGAGCAGCATGAACGGAGGGTAAACAAGTTGGGCATGTCAAGCCTGGCAGCCCTGCTTCTGTACCAAGGGAGCAACTACGTGCCCGAGTCATTCAGAACAATTTCTGTGGCCACAGGTGTTGGCTGGGCAGGATACAGTTGAAGGCAGAGACGTGACATTGGCAATGCAAAGGCAGATAGGAACACTAAATTTGGTAGCAGGCAAGATTCCCCCCCCCCCCCGCCCCAATTGCTCCTGCTGTCTGGCGCCTGCCGCGTTTGCCGTCGTCGGAAAAGAAATAAAGTCGCACAACTTATTTTTAAAAAGGACATTTCTTCTGTTATTAAGATGCCTTCATTTAAATCTCACCCCCTCTTGCATTAACAGGTACAGTAACAGCAGAACCATCTCCGTCCGTCCCTTTCCGCAACAGCACTGGTTCCTGCTCCCAACATCCAAGTCCGTCAGTGGCTGGCAGACCAATATCTGGAGGCTGGGATATCTTCCACCCCAGGAATCCTTCTGCGGAAACCCCCTTTGCTTTGCCCAGCCAATGGGAAGCTTCTTTACCTCCCATTGGCCCTTGACGGATCGGAGCGGGCGGGATTCATCACAGCGGGCTGCTTCCTCTTCCTCTACAGTTTGTCGCCCCCTGTTGGCTGTTACCAGGACTGCAGTCTCTATGTACAGATGCGCCTGTGCTTGGCGCTCTATGCTGCCCCCAGCAGGAAGGGGATGGCGGCTGCAGCTTTCCGGGTCCTTCGCACCGTATCCCGCCGCGTCGGCTTTGGAAAGAGTCCAGCGGACCGTACAAAATAAAGCAGAGTAACTGGAGAAATGTGGAGCAAAGGAGTTCAGGGTGCAAACTGACGGGAGGCAAAAAAGCTTAGCAGCACTGGAAAGAAAATATAATCCGGGAAGGAAATGCAGCGCTCGATTCCGGAGTCCGTTCCTTTTGGAATGACTGACACAGTTCCTTTCAGTCTTTTATCTGGGGTAGGGTTTTGTGGCGGGGGGGGGGGGTTATAGCTGGTGTTTGGAGTCCAACAGTTCAGCACGGTATTCAAGGAGGGCGGAGCGGTGCTCTAAAGGACACGGTTGAATTACAGCAACCTTCCTCCACCACCCCGCTTGTGTCAATGCAAAAAACGGACCGAGAAGTCACGAGCGGGGTCCGAAAGCAGGAAACGGGAGCTCAGAAACAAAAAGGAACAGGTTGGACGCCGACCCTGATCCGGTGCTGTTGGAAACAGGGCGATCCGTAGCGCTTGAATCCAGGACCCCCGACCCCTCCACTCGCTCTCCATGCCGACGCCGACGCCCCCGCTCCAGCCCTCCGGGAACCCGGGCCGCTCCGTCCCTCCCGCTGCGCCCCCCTCGCTCAGTGCACTTGGAAGAGGCCGAAGTAGGTGAGGTGGCGGTCGGCCTTGAGGCGGACTTTGGGGATGGTCTGGAGCCGGATGGAGCCTTCGGGACTGAGCAGGACCAGGCCGGACACTTGGCACACCCGGAGTTCAGGCACCTGCGGGCCGGAGCTCGTGGGGAGGAACTCCTCCAAGCAGCGCAAGGCCAGCACCCCGTCCAACATCACGTCCAGCTTCACGTAGACGATTTTGCCGTCGTTGAAATGCACCTGGAGCAGAGAAGAGAGCAGCCGGGGGGGTTGATGAATGCGTGCCGTTCGTGAGGTAGCGGCAGCCACGCACGTAGAGGCATTGAAGGGAGGGTTAGCCCTGCTTTCTCCAACCTAGCGCCCTCCAGATGCGTTGGACTACAACTCCCAGAATCCCCAGCCAGTGTAAGAACATAAGAAGAGCCATGCTGGGTCAGACCAAGGGTCCATCTAGTCCAGCACTCGGGAAACCCAAGAGCAGGACATGGTGCAACAGCACCCTCCCACCCATGTTCCCCAGCAACTGGGGTGTATGGACATACTGCCTCAGATACCGGAGGTAGCACTTAGCCATCAGGACTAGTAGCCATGGATAGCCTTCTCCGCCAGGAATTTATCAAACGTCCTTTTAAAGGCACTCGAATTGGTGGCCATCACCACATCTTGTGGTAGTGAGTTCCATAGTTTAACTCTGCGCTGTACTAAGAAGTTCTTCCTTTGGTCTGTCCTGAATCTCTCCATGGGATAATGACCCTGTTGGGTTCCAGTATTATGGAAGAGGGAGAAAAATGTCTCCCTCTCCACATTCTCCACCCCGGGCATCAATTTGTACACCTCTGTCATGTCTCTCCTTAGCGCCCTTTTTTCCAAGCTAAACGATCCCAGTTGATGCAACCTTCTCTCGTAGCGGAGATGCTCCAGCCCCTGAATCATTTTCGCTGCCCTTTTCTGCACGTTTTCCAGCTCTATATCATCCTTTTTTAGATGTGGAGACCAGAACTGTACACAGTATTCTAAGTGTGGTCGCACCCTAGATTTGTATAAAGGCAGTATGATACTGGCTGTTTTATTCTCAATTCCTTTTCTTATAATGCCTAACATGGAGTTTGCCTTCTTTACAGCTGCTGCACGCTGGATGGACATTTTCATCAACCTGTCCACCATGACCCCAAGATCTCTTTCTTGGTCAGTCTCTGCTAGCTGAAATCCGCCAAAGCTGGGCTTTTTTGCCCCAACGTGCATCACTTTACACTTGCTGACACTGAACCGCATCTGCCATTTGGACGCCCGCTCTCCCAGCTCAGAGAGATCCCTGTCATAGAATCATAGAATAGCAGAGTTGGAAGGGGCCTATAAGGCCATCGAGTCCAACCCCCTGCTCAAGGCATGAATCTACCCTAAAGCATACTTGACAGATGGTTGTCCAGCTGCCTCTTGAAGGCCTCTACTGTGGGAGAGCCCACAACCTCCCTAGGTCACTGGTTCCATTGTCGTACTGCTCTAACAGTCAGGGAGTTTTTCCTGATGTCCAGCTGGAATCTGGCTTCCTTTAACTTGAGCCCGTTATTCCGTGTCCTGCACTCTGGGAGGATCGAGAAGAGATCCTGGCCCTCTTCTGTGTGACAACCTTTTAAGTATTTGAAGAGTGCTATCATGTCTCCCCTCCATCTTCTCTTCTCCAAGCTAAACATGCCCAGTTCTTTCGGTCTCTCTTCATAGGGCTTTGTTTCCAGACCCCTGATCATCCTGGTTGCCCTCCTCTGAACACGCTCCAGCTTGTCTGCATCCTTCTTGAATTGTGGAGCCCAGAACTGGACGCAATACTCTAGATGAGGCCTAACCAGAGCTGAATAGAGAGGAACCAGGACCTCACGCAATTTGGAAGCTATGCTTCTATTAATGCAGCCCAAAATAGCATTGGCCTATGGAGCTCTTCACAGTCCCTTTGCGTTTTAGCCACCCTAAAGAATTTGATGCCGTCGGCAAACTTCGCCACTTCACTGCTCACTCCTAATTCCAGATCATTTTTGCTTAAACTGAAAAGCACTGGTCCCAATACAGATCCCTGCGGGACCCCACTGTTTATATCCCTCCATTGGGGGATGAGCTACTGGAGCTATTAGCCGGGACCTGCGTGTTTGGAGTGGCGGGAGACCCCAGCGTCATCAGAGTCTGGGGACAAAAATGGCCGCTGTTGAATGCAGGAGGCTAGGCCAAAAATGGCCGCTGTTGAATGCAGGAGGCTAGGCCAAAAATGGCCGCTGCTGAAGGGTGTCCATATGGAAAGGAGGGCAGGGCTCCTGGATCTTTAACAACTGAATAGAAAATCCCTTCTTCATCACAACAGTGAAAGCTGCAGGAGCCCTGCCCTCTTGACCAGATACAAGAGGGCAGGGCTCCTGCAGCTTTCACTGTTGTGATGAAAAGGGAATTCCACCAGGAGCCGCATGCTTAGAAATGACACCTGCTGACATTCCCTTTTTTATTCAACTGTTAAAGATACAGGAGCCCGGTCCTCCTTTTCATAGGGTCACCCCACTCACCTGCAAACAAGGGATGTTGTGCCTTTAACGCCAAAAGGCAACCACCACCTCAGCTGCATGCAAAGAACCCAGGAGTCCGGGTCTCGGCAGCTCTGACGACATTCTGGCCTGCATGGTGGGAGGGGGGGCAGCTCTTCAAAGGCCGCTCTCCTCCTCCTCCTCCTCTGTTCCCCCACCCACCTCCCTGAGAAGCCTCAAAGTCACGGCACCCTCCCCCCACGCCCCCTTACCTGGCAGTACAGGTAATAGAGGCCCCTCTTGGCCACGGTGAATTCCCCACGGCTGCTGTCGTAACGCAGAGGGTTCGTGGTGTTGAGTTTGGCTTCCACCCATCCACGGATGGTCCCATTGGCGTCTGTAGCAGAGGGTTAAGGGGGTCAGGGAGTGAATGCCGGGGGGGGGGAATACCCCAAATCGCACCCCTGCACCTCTCTTTGCAAGGCGGGGGTGGGCAAAATTGTGAATTTCCAGAAAGGCTGCAGACCTTAGAGCAGCGTTCCCCAACTGTGTGCCCTCCGGAGGTGTTGGACTACAACTCCCATGATCCTGGGCAGGGAAGCATGCTCCAGAAGCGGTTGGACTACGAGCTCCCATTAGCCCTAGCCCAAATAGCCAGTGGTGAGGGGGATCATGGGATGTGTTGTCCAACACCCTCTGGAGTGCCAAAAGTTGCCCACTCCTGCTGTAAGGTCTCATTACCAGCAAGAGGGACCTTTGCCGCTCATCACCCCCCCCCCCACCGTTCCCCCTGCCCATGAAGTGTTACCTGCCTGGATCCCTGCTCGGTCTTCTGTGGGGTGCACTGAAAGAAAGAAATGGGGGTCAGCCAGGACTCCAGGGTTCTCGGGGGGCTATGAGTGGGGACGGGTGTCTGGGGAGAGACGAGATGACCCTACGATTCGGTCCTCTCTGAAAATCCAAGCACGCCCTTCCCAGTAAAAACAGGGCTTTTGGGGGAGAGCATCCCTGGCTCCTGTAGTCTCTCCCCACCTGTGGGGCAGGGGCAGGGGAACCTAGGAGGCTAGAACTGTGGCTGAAGCCCAGGGGAGCCTCCCACGCCTCTCACCTTCGTAATGTGCTGCGGAGACCTTGCTGGGTCGGCGCGGTCGGGACCGCTTCTCTTTGCCAGCTGTTAAAGAGGAGGGAAAAGCCTTGCTGGGTGAAACAGGAGGCAGGTTTGGTGCAGCATCTGATTGCAATGCAGAACCCATGGAAGGATGGAGTGGTAAAGGTAGGGTGACCCTATGGAATGGAGGACCGGGCTCCTGTAGGAGCCCTGCCCTAGAGTGACCAGAGGCGTTACACTCTTTAGCCCCACACCATTTCTACTAGGGCTGTGCTCCACTTCGCTTCGGAGCAGAGTGGGGGGGGGGGAGGGGGACTCACCTGGTGCCGCCACCGGGCAGGGGGGCTTACCTGCCTCCATCGCGGTCCGTCGCAGGCTTCAACTGAGGCCCTGGCTTGAAGCTGGAAGAGGCCGTGGCCTTCTCTTCCAGCTTCAACTGGGGCCTCAACTGAAGCCCGCAGCAGACCGCAACGGACACAGGCAAGGGGGCAGGGGGGGTTGGCTTACCTGGCAGTGGCACTGCCATCCATGTGGCGCCGGAGCCGGATCTCGCTCCACAGAGCAGAAGATGGGCGGATTGGCCCGAACCGGTTCGGGTCCGATCCGAAGTTCCGAATCGGGCCACAAAATGGTTCGGGGGCTCCATGCGTAGCCCTAATTTCTACTGTCTCCTTCTAGCATCTCAGCTAAGTGTGGTTCTCCGTTGGGGTCCCTTTGGCGACAGGCTGAACGCTTCAGTCAGTATGCGACTGCACATGTGCTGCCTGGGATGGGTAGATTAGCGCATGGGTGGGCAGTTTTCAAGCTTCCAGGATCTACTCGTTCCTTTTTTCTTTTACTAGATCCTGATCTGCCCTCCACCCATGCCTGGGTTAGCACATCTTACACCTGTATTCGTTTTTCTTCTGCCCTCCCCATTCCTTTTTCCTTGTGTGCTGTGCCTTTTTTGACTGTAAACCTCCGGGCAGAGATTGTCTTGTTTCACCAGTTATATGTAAGCCACTCTAGCAGCCTTTCAATTGAGGAGTGGGATAAACCTTCTTTAAATAAATAAAATAAAATAACAGAACAACTACCTTGGCTCTCAGGCCATTTTCGGGCCCAAATCACCTGAAGGGGGACTGTATGTCTCCGTACATTCCTGTCCAAATGTTAAGATCAGCTGAGGTTCAAGGTGCACCCTCATGCTGACCTGGGGCAAGGGGCTACAAGGGGACGGACCTTCTTAGGGCCAGCGGCTCAGCGGTAGAATTTCCTTTCTGGAGAGGCGTGCTCGGCTGGTATCATCTTTACTATGATTTAGAAGCGAAGCAAACGCCTTTTTCTTCATTTCCCAAGGCCTTTCAAAGCCTGCTTTATTGCGGTTTTTACCACCAGGTGCTCTCTGCTTGTTTTAATTATATATATATATAGTAGGGTGACTGACCATATGAAAAAGAGGACAGGGCTCCTGTATCTGTACAGGAAAGGGAATTTCAGCAGGTGCCCTTTGTAGGCATGCAGCACCTGGTGAAGTTCCCTCTTCATCACAACAGTTAAAGCTGCAGTAGCCCTGCCCTCTTTTGTATCTGGTCACTCTAGTATAGCTCCTGCAGCTTGAACTGTTGTGATGAAGAGGGAATTTCACCAGGTTCTCCATATATACAAATGACACCTGCTGAAATTCCCTTTTCTATGCAACTGTTAAAGATACAGGAGCCCGGTCCTCTTTTTCATAGGGTCACCCTAATTAATGTCCAGGATTTCTGGCAAACTGAAAAGCAGGGTATAAAACCAAAACAATAAAATTAAGTAAAGTTAGTTGCTGATCAGCAGCAATGTCTTCTGGCTGGGGAGGATGGGAGTTAGAATCCAACACTTCTGGTGGGCACAAATCTCACAGCAGTGTTGTTACTACTGTAGCCACATTACAGATAGGGTGGAAACGTTCCATGCAGCCAGGAGAGGAGATGTTGCTGTTTATTCATTCAGTCGTTTCCGACTCTTCATGACTTCATGGACCAGCCCACGCCAGAGCTTTCTGCCGGCCGTCGCCACAGAAGATACTCTTGCAAAAACACGGATTGCTGAGTACCTGGGCTGAGCACATGCCCCGCCTCGCCCAGGTTGTCACACACCTGGCCTCCTCTCTCCCCCAGTTATGGGATGGATGGAGCGGACTCACCGTGCCTTCGCTGCCGCAGAGCGCCCTGCTGGGCAAAATGGTGCAAGAATTTCCCTTGGCTGTTCCAACCAGTGGAGAGCACCACCTAGAGGGAAAACGTGCAATCCATTGCATGTTTAGGCAGGAAAAAAACTACAATTCCCAGCATTCCCCAGCCAGCATGCATAGAATTGTGCCCGTAACATCTGCTCCCTTAGACCAGTTTTCTTTGGAAAAACTCACAGGACGTTTTTACATCCCAGGAATGATCAAAAAGTGAAAAGATTCTAGGAATGTTTATGCCCCGAGTGTGGTTTTGCTTCCAGAAAGAAAACAATAAGTGGTAAAACGCTGAAATTTGGGGGCATCGTGCCGGTGGCAGAATACAGCACTATCACGGGAAGACTATATTATAGGACTACTTCTGGGTAAATTCTGCAATGTAAAGTGCACTTGGGGAACATTTGTCACCCCACCTGAGTTCAAGGCAGCGTACTTTCTCAATCTGTGTTAATCGTTATGAAAGGCTGAAAATTGGGGGCAATGTACCAGTGGCATGCAATCCTATGCATGTTTTGACGGGGGGGGGGAACCCACCTACAATCCTATGCATGTTTAGACAGAAAAAACCCACCTACAATCTTATGCATGTTTTGACAGAAAAAAACCTCCTACAATCCTATGCATGTTTATACAGAAAAAAACCTCCTACAATCCTATGCATGTTTAGACAGAAACCCCCCACCTACAATCTTATGCATGTTTAGACAGAAAAACCCTCCTACAATCCTATGCATGTTTTGACAGAAAGAACCCTCCTACAATCCTATGTATGTTTTGACAGGAAAAAACCCTCCTACAATCCTATGCATGTTTTGACAGGAAAAAGTCCTACACCTTCCCCAGGCCTGGCTGTATGTCTTTTTCCCCCCTGTAGGCCTTTTTTCCTGTTCAAACATACATGGGGTTGCACCCTCAATTATTTTGTTTTTACCAGTTAACTTTTTCTCGCAAAGTATGAATGCAACATGCATTGCCAATAAGAATTTGTTGGATTTCATAGGATATTCATCATAACCCGCGTGTGCAGACTGCAAAATGACTCATTCTCTATATGCTACAAGCGAAGTTTTACGTGCAAAACAGGTTCTGGGGACTTGCAGCATGTGGGTTGCTGAGTTCTTGGAAGTGAAAACCTCACGGGGAGGATGGACTTTCGCAAGGGCGCTGCTCTAAGCTTATGCTGCGTTAGGGAGAGGCCCTCCTGAGGTTAAGGGCAGGAGCTAAGACTGCGTCCCCAAAGTCAAGTTGCACAGATGTACGCCTGAGATAAGAAACTAGAGCCAACGTTGGGTAGCATGTTATGAATGCTAAGATTTTGACACGGTGGACCAGAGACACCCTGGGAGAATGAGGCCCCACCAAACACGATTTCCTAAACTCTGCCAACTGCACCTGCCAGACAGGCAACTATAAAATCTTACCGGTGACTGCTTTGTGGGTTGAGAGGAATAACACTTTAATTTTAATAAAAACAACAACATGCTAGCCACTTTTTCTATAAGAATATGAGAAGAGCCCGGCTGGATCAGACCAAGGGTCCATCTAGTCCAGCACTCTGATCACACAGGGACCCACAAGCAGGACATGGTGCAACAGCACCCCCCCACCCATGTTCCCCAGCAACTGGTGTGCATAGGCATACTGCCTCAGATAGTGGGGGTAGCATATAGCTGTCAAGACCTGTAGCCATGGGTAGCCTTCTCCTCTAGGAATTTGTCTAACCCACTTTCAAAGCCATCCAAACTGGTCCATCACCACATCTTGTGACAGTGAATTCCAAAGTTGAACTCTGTGCTGTATAAAGAAGTTCTTCCTTTTATCTATCCTGAATCCCCCATCAAGCAGCCTCATGGGATGACCCTGGGTTCTAGTATTTTGAGAGAGGGAGAAAAATGTCTCCCCATTCACATTCTAACCCTATAAGAAATCTGTCTGTGGTGAAGTAAATGTTTTCTCAATGAAATCCTATGGCTTGTGTATTTAACATCCTATGCATGTTTAGAAAGAAAAAGTCTTACAAACCTATGCATGTTTTGACAGAAAAAGGTCCTATGCATGTTTAGATAGAAAAAAGTCCTACAAACCTATGCATGTTCAGACAGAAAAAGGTCCTACAATCTTATGCATGTTTAGATAGGAAAAAAGTCCTACAAACCTATGCATGTTTAGACAGAAAAAGGTCCTACAATCTTATGCATGTTTAGATAGGAAAAAAGTCCTACAAACCTATGCATGTTTAGACAGAAAAAGGTCCTACAATCTTATGCATGTTTAGATAGGAAAAAAGTCCTACAAACCTATGCATGTTTAGACAGAAAAAGGTCCTACAATCTTATGCATGTTTAGATAGGAAAAAAATCCTACAACTCCCAGCATTCCCCAGCCAGCATAGGTAAACATTCCTAGAATTGTAAAGAGAGTCTAGGAACATTTTATGCCCCAGGTGTGTTTTTGTTTCCAGAAAGAAAATAGTAAGTGGTAAAAGGCTGAAATCTGGGGGCATCATGCCGGTGGCAGAAGCAATATCACGGGAGTACTATATTGTAGGACTACTTCTGTGTAAATCCTGCAATGTAAAGTGTACTTGGGGAACGTTTGTCACCCTGCCTCATCCCTTCTTTCCTCCGATCAGCTCAAGACAATGTACTTCCCTTATCCATTTTAATCTTTATGAAGGCCCTGCTGGGTAGGTTGAGGTGAGAAATAGTGACCGGCTCAGGATCACGCAGAGATCTTCATGGCTGAGTGGGGATTTTAACCTGGATCTTGCCAGTCCTTCTCGGAGACTCTAATCCAATCCTGACCTTCTGGGGTCATTGGGCTGTTTCCTGGCTTTTGTGCATTCCCCCCTCCCCCACATTCTAAAAGTTCGAAATGCCTCCCGTAAGTCTTAGTGATCGGCAGGAAGAGCGTCAACCTAAATTATGCTGGTATTTCTGGCTCTGCCCCTTTTGCCTTTCAGCTCCGCCCACCACTGTAATGTGGCCCCTGAGAACTTCTCCGGAAAGGGATTTGGCCCTCAGACAGAAGAGTTGGTGAAAGGTCAGACCTTCACTCTTGAAGGCAGGCCTTACACCAGGGGTCGGCCACCTGCAGCCCCAGGGCCACACTAGCCCTAATTTCAAAAGCCCTCTGCAAGTGATCAGATATCTGGCCACAGTGATCTTTCTGTCCCCTGGAAGTCCACTGGGCAGAAAGAGAGAGAGAG
This sequence comes from Elgaria multicarinata webbii, assembly GCF_023053635.1. NCBI lineage: Eukaryota > Metazoa > Chordata > Lepidosauria > Squamata > Anguidae > Elgaria > Elgaria multicarinata. The sequence goes on from NC_086181.1 coordinate 45,788,805, forward strand.
AAGAGTGTGGCAAAGAGAGAGAGAGAAGGTGGGGGGAGAGAGAGAAGAGGGTGGCAAAGAGAGAGAGAGAGAGAAGGTGGGGGGAGAGAGAGAAGAGGGTGGCAAAGAGAGAGAGAGAGAAGAGGGTGGCAAATAGAGAGAGAGAGAGAAGAGGGTGGCAAATAGAGAGAGAAGGTGGGGGAGAGAGAGAAGAGGGTGGCAAAGAGAGAGAGAGAGAAGAGGGTGGCAAAAAAAGAGAGAGAGGAGAGTGTGGCAAAGAGAGAGAGAGAAGGTGGGGGAGAGAGAGAAAAGGGTGGCAAAGAGAGAGAGAGAGAAGAGGGTGGCAGAGAGAGAGAGAGAGAAGAGGGTGGCAGAGAGAGAGAGAAGGTGGGGGAGGGAGAGAAGAGGGTGGCAAAGAGAGAGAGAGAGAGGAGAGTGTGGCAAAGAGAGAGAGAGAAGGGGGAGAGAGAGAAGAGGGTGGCAAAGAGAGAGAGAGAGAGAGAGAAGAGGGTGGCAAAGAGAGAGAGAGAGAGAAGGTGGGGGGAGAGAGAGAAGAGGGTGGCAAAGAGAGAGAGAGAGAGAAGAGGGTGGCAAAGAGAGAGAGAGAGGAGAGGGTGGCAAAGAGAGAGAGAGAAGGTGGGGGAGAGAGAGAAGAGGGTGGCAAAGAGAGAGAGAGAGAAGAGGGTGGCAAAGAAAGAGAGAGAGGAGAGTGTGGCAAAGAGAGAGAGAGAAGGTGGGGGAGAGAGAGAAGAGGGTGGCAAAGAGAGAGAGAGAGAAGAGGGTGGCAAAGAGAGAGAGAGAGAAGAGGGTGGCAGAGAGAGAGAGAGAGAAGAGGGTGGCAGAGAGAGAGAGAAGGTGGGGGAGGGAGAGAAGAGGGTGGCAAAGAGAGAGAGAGAAGGGGGAAAGAGAGAAGAGGGTGGCAAAGAGAGAGAGAATAAGTTGGCAGAAAGAGAGGGAGAAAAGAGGGTGGCAGAAAGAGAGAGAAAAGGTGGAAGGGAGAGAGAGAGGACTGAAGAAGGGGGAGAAAGGTGGGGGAACAGAGGGTGGCAGAAAGAGAACAGGAGAAGGGAGTGACAGAGAGAGTGAGAGAAAAAAGGGTGGCAGAAAGAGAGGGAGAAGAAAGTGGAAAAAATACAGGGGAGGAAAGAGGGTGGCAGAAAGAGAGAGAGAGAAAATGGTGTAAGAAAGAGAATTAGAAAAGAGATGGGCAGAAAGAGGGGGTGGCCACGCCCACTTTTACCCTTGGGCCTTGTCTACTGCTGGCTTTGCCCATCTCCAGCCTGCAGCCGCTGACAGTTTAAACCCCCCCCCGGGAAATGCAGCCCCCCCGCCCAGAAAGAGATCCCAGCCTCTGCCTCCCACAATCCATATGACAGGATGTCTCACATGCAGAGGGGAGGGGAGTTACAGAAACAACCCCCCCCTCTCCAAACATGCAAAGTTACAGATGCCCGTATGCCTCCACCCCTCATACAGGTGAAAGATCAGCCGGGTCAGAACCTGAACTTTGCTAAGAAGATCCACGTACCGGGTCCAGTTCCTCCTCAGCATCCTCCTCTGACAGCAGCTCCTGAGGACCAGAGCGAAAGAGACCGGATTAGACCCCCCTAGGAGTGCAAGCAATCCTCACCGGCCCTTCCACCCCCTTCCAAGAATTACAGTTCAACTTAAAGGTTAAACGAAGGCGTGTTCTACCCCAGAGTCAGCCGCATCTCAGAATCAAACAAAACATCCTGGAACAAAAAGCCACAAACTCAGATGTGGCAGCTGGAGGCACCAAGATTCAGAGGCTGCCCTCAAGAGATGGCACAGCAATGGCGCCCAGGGCCTTTCAGCTGGAGGCTGAGCGACCAAATTCCCTTCCCTTCCAACGAGGGCCAGAAATCTCTGTATAAACTCGCTGGGATCCTGGGAGGTTCAAATCGCCCATTAAAATAAAAAATACAAAATACAAAAATCCTCTCTGCAAATTTAATTCAGGGACATAAGGAGATAGCGGTGCAACGCTCCGGGCTAATTTACTGCTCCGTACCTGGGGGAGAGAAAGGAGGTTGGGAAACCATAAAAAATGCAGGCTTGAAATATACTTGGGGGTGTCGCCATGGAACTGGTTGCTAAGGAAACAAAGCAAACATCCCAGCTGCTGGCACAGTTTAAGAAGTCCAAAAAGCGGATCCGTCTCTCTGTTCCAGCACTGGTGAGATCAGGGGCGGGGGAAGAGAGACAGATTGTGGGAGGGGTGACAGAAGGGAAAATGCGTATTTTAGAGGGATGGGGTGTTGGGCTGGACACCAAGCTATCATTAGCCGGCCACGTGAAACAGGCGTGCATGAAGATGAGAGATTGGGAATGGATCCTCAGTATGACAACACTTCCCTAGAAAGCGTCATTTCTTGACTAGCACACAAACACCCCAAATTCCCTTGCGCCCTACTGCCACTGAACATGCACTGCGCACCCAGAACTGGCTCAATTGCCTGCAATTGTCACAAGCGTCACGATCCTCCAATCGCTTCTTAGGGCCAAGAGAGCATTGTTTATTTGTAATGTTCTACTCCACTATTGATCGGGGACTATGACAAAGAAAAGCGCATGGAGAAAATGCATTTTCTTGAAGTAATCACCGTAGTTCATTGATGGTGGAATGGGAAGGGTGGGATACTTATTTGGGGGAGGGGGCTTTCTCCCACCCCCTCTGGTGCTGCCTCTGTCTCCGAAATGCAAATTTGCCTTCTCCCCCTTAGGGGGGAAAAATGTCGCCAAAGCACCAGAGATCTGTCTTAACTCAAGGGTTCATTTCTAAAAGAGAAAAGTATTCTCAACCTGACCATGACCTCTGACCTGGACGGGGAGTCTGACACCTTCATCTCATATTTGAAAGATGGGTGGGATGCAATTACACACCTGTAAAGTAAAATCACTGTGCACATGCTCAGAGGCGCTCTCTCTCTCTCTCTCTCTCTTTAACAATCATATATCACATTTGCAAAAGGGAAAACCAATGTCTACGGGGTGTTCTCTTTTTTATCATTGTGTCAAACATTCCAGGGCCGGAGCAGATGCTGCAGACAGGTTTGGGGACTGAGTCTGGGTTTGGAGTTTCATTCCCCGCGCCTCCCATCGCTCTAGAGTCTACTGGGTCTCATCCACATGCAACAGCTGTGAACATCAGCTTTGCTTTTATTGCCAGGAACTCAGGAGGAGAAGTTACTGCGGAGATGCGTCCAGACTAGACCGGGCCTCGAGCCTCCGAGGCCAGGACAGCTGTTGGGTGTGTGGGTCCAGGGCGGGGTGAGGTGCCTCCCCCCCTTTCACCTCTGCACTGCAAACCAACACCCTGCCTTCTTGGGGATCTCAGCTCAACGAAAAGGCGCACCCAGAACCATCGCCCCGACCAGCTGCAGGATCTGAGTTCAAGTTCCCAGCCAGCCGCTGCCTCACGTGGGTGGCCTCGGCCAAGCCAGGAGCCCCTCTCCATTTTCCCCACCTAAAAAGCGGGGGTGGGGGGGGTCAGCTCTTTGGTGATCCTGCCCTGCCCTGCCTGGACCCTCACACCCAACAGCTGGGCTGACAAAAGGTCCGTGTGCTGTGCGTACATGCCTGCAGCAGCCTCCTAAACCATGCGCCTCCTCTCAGCATCCGGCCAAACAAAGCAAATATTTAGACTATCGTATAGATTTGCACCCTGAAGGGTGAACGAACCAGGTCAGCAGGGCAATCCAGCCTGCCTCAACCTGGGGCCCTGCCGATGAGTTGGACTGCAACTCTCATCATGATGGGAGTTGCAGTCCAGCCCATCGAGAGGGGGCTGGAATAAGCCGTGCATCTAAGTAAACAACTATCTTTAAAAAAAAAAAAAAACAGTGTTTTGAAAGGGAAAGCTGCTACCTTTTATCCTATATTCTTCAAGCAGGCAGAAGCCCAACGAGAAAAGCTTTCTGCATCGCTGGGTGGTCAAGCGGAGCCAAAGCTGCACCGGCTGAGCTTCTGCCTGCTGTACAGTTGTTAAAGGCTCAGGGAAAGCGTCCGCTTTGAACTATTTAAAGTGTTTCGAGGAAATCCAAACACTGCAAACGCTGCCTACCGGACTCTTTCCCACAGCCCCCAAACTCAGCAGGGGCTGGAATGCACACGCCACGGATCCCCCGGACCGCCCCGTGGCTGCCCGTGCATGCCTTTTGCACAGCGAGCGCCCGCTGGTGCCTGGCATCTGTGCGTGTTTCCCATCAATATGCCCTTGTTCCCGGACGCGCATGGATCTTCTCCTGCCTGTCGCGAGGCCTGCCAGGCAGAGCGGTGCGCGGTATTTGTTGATGCTGGCCCCGGCGGCTGCGAGCAGCCAAGCATCCAGTTGGCAGAGGAGCAGGCTGGGTTCCTCTCCCACGACAGGTGTTAAAATAGGCTTGGGAGATTGCGGTGATCGCTGCTGCCAGCTGGGGGTGTGCGTTTGAGCTCTGGTGCGCGTTTGAGCTCTGTGCCGCTTGCAGGCCATAACCTTTGGGCCGCCCCGTTTGTAAGCCTTTCTCTCCATTTTTTGCGCCTGCTCCGGAGATCATCAAGCGGGGCTTTTGCCTGGTGGCGTTGCCCAACCCGGCACCCTCCAGACGGCTGGGACTACAATTCCTACTTACCCCAGAGAGCATTCTGGCTGGGGGGCGAAGGGATCTGTAGTCCGTGTGGCCTGGAGCACGCCGGGTTTCGGGCAGCTTGCTCCAGGCCACAGAAGCTGCCACTACAACTCATCTCTGTCCCAAGGTGTGCGCGTGTGTGTGCATCGGATTGTATGCACCCACTATCCAGGGTGTGTGTGTGTGTATACTGGCAATTCTGTATCTAGCAACCGAATGTTCCTCTCCGGCCTCCTGCGTGTTTATGGCCGGCAGCCGGATCATCGGCTATTTATAATATGCACAGTGTGCCCGGGGGGGGGGGGAGGGGAGGGGGTGCGCTTTCTGAGCCCAGGGCCTCTCTGCGCCCAGCACCCCCGGGCCCACCGCCCCTGGCGAGGGCGCACTTTGCCCCCCCCCAAGGGTTCTCTGCATGGGGAGGAGAAGAGCGCACGGAGGGGGGCGCAAAGAACAGCCCCCTCCCTCCCCCCTCCCCCTCCCCCCGCGGCGCCCCTCACCTGCGGCATGGCGGCGGCGGCGGCGTCTTGCTGGAGGGCGCGGGCGCTGGATCGGGGCCAGGCGGCCAGCAGGAGGCTGAGCGAGGCCAGCAGCAGCGCCGAGCCGGAGGCCAGGGCCAGCGCCAGCAGCACCAGCCGGGCGGGCGGCTCCCGGGCCCGGCGGCGCCTCCCCATGGCCGGGGCCGGGGCGCGCGGCGAGGGCAAGGCGGGCGGCGCGGAGGGCGGCGGCGGCGGCGGCGGCAGGCTTCGGACCGGGACGGCGTCGGCGGCGTCGGGGCGGAGGCGGAGGCGGAGGCGGAGGCAGCAGCCGCGGGGCCGTCGAGGGGAGGCCGCGCTCGGCCGCCTGCCAGCAGCAGCAGCAGCAGCAGCAGCAGCAGCAGCAGCCCCGTCGGCGAGCGGCCGAGGCGGACGAGGCGCAGCCCCAGAACATCGGGACAGGAAACAGCCGCTCGAGCTGCTGCCGCTGCCTGCCTGCGGCGGGGCGGGGAGAGGCGGCGGCGGCGGCCCTCGCCCGGCCGGGCCAAGGAGGGGGCGCAGGAAACCGCAGCAGGCAGCCAGGCAGGCAGGCAGGCAGCGGGGGAGGGAGGCGCGCCAGAGGAAGCGCGGCTCGGGGGAGCCTCCCTGGTCGGGCGCAGTCTGCCTCAGCTGCGGGGGGGGCGGGGGGGCGATGTCACCGGGGAGCGATGGCTGGCTGGCTGGCTGGCGGATATCGGGCGAGACCCTAGGCACGTTGGGGCAGAAGAAGGGACTGCAACTACCACGCTCGACCAACACTCGCAGGAGCTTTTCCCTGGGATCCGGCAGGGCTTCCTCTTGGCGATGTGCTGAAGGCAAAAAGAACCCCCTCACTCGGTGCGTCGGAATCGTCCCTCTCCAGATGCGTGTGTGTGTGTGTGTGTGTGGAGGGGCTCGCTTATATCCACCTTCTCGAACCCTAATCTCCTGAGTCCAGCGCTCTAACCACTACACCACGTAGCCCCAGCCAGCCTGGCCAACGCTCAGGGATGAGGGGGCATCTGGAAGACTGCCAGGTTGTGTATTTAAAGTAAAAGCCCACTCTTGGTTAATGCATCAAAAGCACCTTAGGATGCAATCCAATGCACGTTTAGACAAGAAAAAGTCCTACAGCTCCCAGCATTCCCCAGCCAGCCTACAACCCCCAGCATTCCCCAGCCAGCCGACAGCTCCCAGCATTCCCCGCATTCCCCAGCCAGCCAACAGCTCCCAGCATTCCCCAGCCAGCCTACAACCCCCAGCATTCCCCAGCCAGCCGACAGCTCCCAGCATTCCCCGCATTCCCCAGCCAGCCAACAGCTCCCAGCATTCCCCAGCCAGCCTACAACCCCCAGCATTCCCCAGCCAGCCGACAGCTCCCAGCATTCCCCGCATTCCCCAGCCAGCCAACAGCTCCCAGCATTCCCCAGCCAGCCTACAACCCCCAGCATTCCCCAGCCAGCCGACAGCTCCCAGCATTCCCCAGCCAGCATTCCCCAGCCAGCTTACAACCCCCAGCATTCCCCAGCCAGCCTACATCTCCCAGCATTCCCCAGTCAGCCTACAACTCCCAGCATTCCCCAGCCAGCCTACAACTCCCAGCATTCTCCAGCCAGCCTACAGCTCCCAGCATTCCCCAGCCAGCCTACATCTCCCAGCATTCCCCAGCCAGCCAACAGCTCCCAGCATTCCCCAGCCAGCCTACAACCCCCAGCATTCCCCAGCCAGCCGACAGCTCCCAGCATTCCCCGCATTCCCCAGCCAGCCAACAGCTCCCAGCATTCCCCAGCCAGCCTACAACCCCCAGCATTCCCCAGCCAGCCGACAGCTCCCAGCATTCCCCAGCCAGCATTCCCCAGCCAGCTTACAACCCCCAGCATTCCCCAGCCAGCCTACATCTCCCAGCATTCCCCAGTCAGCCTACAACTCCCAGCATTCCCCAGCCAGCCTACAACTCCCAGCATTCCCCAGCCAGCCTACAACTCCCAGCATTCCCTTAAAGACTAACATGGATCAACAACTTGTGGCCCTCCAGATGTTGTTGGACTTCAGTTCCCATCAGCATTAGCCAGTAACGGGGGATTATGGGTATTGCAGTCCAACCACACCTGGAAGGCCACATGTCCCCCCATCCCTGGACGAACAGATGTATTGGGGCAGAGTAGATAATGGCCACACATCAGTGGACTGATGGGAAAGTTTGGTTTGGAATCGCTTCACGGCTGGTTGTATAATTCCTGAAATAAATCATCTTGTACTGTGTGGTGTGGATGTGACATGTGGAAAGTATTACTTGGCTCTCCCTCCAGCAGTTGATTGGCAACTCTCTCTTAGCTTTCAGTTTCAAGGCCCCGGGAACAAATAATTCCCTTTCTCAGACTCTTCATTCCCCGGGGGGCGGGGGGAGGGGAAGCCGCGTAAACATCCGTGGAGCAATTAAAAAGGTTTTGCAATCACAGCTCTCCTGCGTTGACCGGGAATCGAACCCGGGTCCACTGCAGTGCGGTTCACCTCTCGAACACCACGACTCCTGGAGGGATCCAGGGAAACTGAAGGACGCTGAGCACAATAGCATCTGTTCAGATTATTTTCCCCACTCCAGGTTTTGAACAGAAGAACATCAGAAGAGCCCTGCTGGATCAGACCAAGGGTCCATCAAACCCTGCATAGTGGCCCATCAGCTGTTGACTGGGAAGCCTCGTCTCTTCCGGCAGGCCTGCCCAGATGGATTTTAAATCTAAGCATTTTAAGGTGCTGTGATTGTTATTTTAATATTGTATTGGTTTTATATGCTCTTTTAACTAATTTTATGTATTATATTTTATTTAGTGTCATTCCCTGCCTCGATCCAGAAGGAGAGGCGGGTAAGAAATATATCATAAATCATAGAATAGCAGAGTTGGAAGGGGCCTACAAGGCCATCGAGTCCAACCCCCTGCTCAATGCAGGAATCCACCCTAAAGCATCCCTGACAGATGCTTGTCCAGCTGCCTCTTGAAGGCCTCTAGTGTGGGAAAGCCCACAACCTCCCTAGGTCACTGCTTCCATTGTCGTACTGCTCTAACTGTCCAGCTGGAATCTGGCTTCCTTTAACTTGTGCCCGTTATTCCGTGTCCTGCACTCTGGGAGGATCGAGAAGAGATCCTAGCCCTCCTCTGTGTGACAACCTTTTAAGTATTTGAAGAGTGCTCTCATGTCTCCCCTCCATCTTCTCTTCTCCAGGCTCAACATGCCCAGTTCTTTCAGTCTCTCTTCATAGGGCTTTGTTTCCAGACCCCTGATCATCCTGGTTGCCCTCCTCTGAACACGCTCCAACTTGTCTGCATCCTTCTTGAATTGTGGAGCCCAGAACTGGACGCAATACTCTAGATGAGGCCTCACCAGGGCCAAATAGAGAGGAACCAGTACCGTGCGTGATTTGGAAGCTATACTTCTATTAATGCAGCCCAAAATAGCATTTGCCTTTCTTGAAGCCATATCGCACTGTTGGCTCATATTCAGCTTGCAGTCTACAACAATTCCAAGATCCTTCTTGTTTGTAGTATTGCTGAGCCAAGTATCCCATATGATGATGATGAAGATGAGTGCAACATCACCCACCCACCCATGTTCCCCAGCAGCTGGTGTGTATAGGCTTACTGCCTCTGCTTCTGGAGGTAATGCATACCCATGGACAGTTTCCTCCGCCAGGAATTCATCCAACCCCCTTTTCAAGGCCTCCAAATTGGTGACCATCACTACATCTCGTGGTTGTGAATTCCATCGTTTAATTATGCACAGTTCTAACACACAGAGAGACTGAAAGCTAGCCTGGCATCCTGCGAGAGAGTTTGGAACTGTTTTATTCTGGATTGTAAACACGAAAACTTGGTGGCTGTTTCAGCCCTGCCCAACATGAAACCGCAAGGAGCCAACCCTGGGCTGCGTTCTCATCCCCCCAAATCCTACCAGGGGCTAGAAAAAGTCCCAAAGGCACAGATGGGTCTTTGAGGTCAACCTAGTTCTCTCGGTGCGTATATAAATACATGTGTTGTTGTTTCTTTTTTTAAATTTCTGTGGTTCAGTTTCCCAGGCCCCCGTCTAAGGTAGCGTGGCCGAGCGGTCTAAGGCGCTGGATTTAGGCTCCAGTCTCTCCGGGGACGTGGGTTCGAATCCCACCGCTGCCAGAGGCTTGCTTTTCTCAGCAAGAGGGTTTTGCTGAGTTGGCCGCGATTCCCACACAGAGGGAGGGAGGGAGGGAGGTTTCTTTCGTCATGCTGTGGCTTCTGCTCTTCCCAGCCTTTTCCTCAGCAAAGCACAGGGACATCCTTCCACTTCTAGCTCTCAGCAGCCTAATTTCCCAGCCGGCGTTGGTGGTATAGTGGTGAGCATAGCTGCCTTCCAAGCAGTTGACCCGGGTTCGATTCCCGGCCAACGCAGTAGCTTTTCCTTTTTGTCTTTTTAATTCCACTCCTTCCTCTCCCTCTGTCTGTCAGGCACGCACAACCTTGGAGTGCCGTCTTTTGTTGCAAAAGGCACATGCCAAGCCGAGATGCAGATAAGGACAGCTGCAGTACAAATGGGCAATCTTCCAACCCTGGACAGTAACAGTTTTTATCTTAAACCAACCATGGGATGTGCCTGTGTTTGCTGGGAGGGAGGGGGAGAAACCGACTTCCTTGTTCCTAAAAATAAAACAACAGCCTCCCCTGCTCCGCTGAATCAGAATGAAAAGTCCATCTAGCCTCGCATCCTGTTTCCAACAGCGGTCAGCCACAGGCCTCCAAAGAGCATAACAAAAAATAAAATAAAAATAAATAAAGGAATATAAATAATACCGCACCATCAATGTGCATGACAGAGTACAAGAGGCCAGAACTTTGCCCCATTGGGACCACAACATGACATTAAATACTGGAAGGATAACACAACCACCTTCTCCAACCTGGCGCCCTCTGGATATGTTGGACTACAGAGCCCATCATCCCCAACCATGCTAGCAGGGGATGATAGAAGCTGGAGTCCAACACATCCAGAAGGCGCCTGGTTGCAGAAGGCTGCAATAGAGAAAAGAGGTGGAAATAAGTGTGGATGCATATACTAGTTTATTTATTCCTGCATTTATATCCCGCCTTTTTACCCAAGGCGGCATCCATAATCCTCCTCTCCGTTTTATCCTCACAACAACAACAACCTTGTGAGGTAGGTTGGGGTGAGAGGCTGTGACTGGCCCAAAGTCACCCAGTAGGTTTCTATGGCCGAGTGGGGACTAGAACCCGGATCTCCCGACTCCCAGTCCAACACTTTAGCCACTACACCAGCGGTCCCCAATTATAGCTAAGTACTGCAGACCCCTTGTTTTTCAAATGCCAAGCCATGGACCCTCTACTTTTGAATATTTTGTTATCTCTATGGTAGTTACCTGTGCGAAGCAATTTTTTGGAGAAAATAAGGGGTAGCCCCTCATAAGCAAAGGATTTTAGGTATACTAAAAAACAGACCATAAAATTTGTGATATTTGTGATATTACCACTCAAAAATGACAGTGATTTAGTTAGGAATATAAAGATGAATTTACTAACGTCTAGTTTACAACTGAACAAATTATGACTTGTCTAGCAGCTACTAAATCTAAATGTGATGGGAGAAATCATGCCTCTTTTTGTCCCGAACAATCAATATTTCCTACTTTTAATCTCAAATCTGGATCAACATCAAGCCGATTTCTACGCTTGTCCTTCATATAACAAAATGTTGAAAATGTTCGTTTGCAAAGATATGTGGAACAAAAGTGAACTAGATGTTTCAAAGCTTTTTCACCTAACTTCTTATAATCAGGAAAAACCTTCACCCAGAATTGGTCCAGTCTATATTCTTTGAAAAATGATTTCAATGAACCATCACAAGTCACGTCAACAAGTGCATCTCGCTCTTCCGCAGAGAGAGTTGTTAGTTGTACATCACCACATTCAGAAGGATTCCTTCTCCAGGAGTTTTCAGGATTAGGTGCAGGGAAGTAATCTCTGAAGCTAGCCGCTAAATCACGCAGGTGCTCAGTGATGTTATGTTTTACTTCTGGTAGGAATTCGTCCACAGTGGACTCCAGAAATGAATGGTGAATATGTGAATGGTGCCATGGACCTCCTGGGGTCTGCGGACCACCAACTGGGAACCACTGCACTACATATCTAAACTCCTCCCAGAGTGCAGGACACGGAATAACGGGCTCAAGTTAAAGGAAGCCAGACTCCAGCTGGACATCAGGAAAAACTTCCTGACTGTTAGAGCAGTACGACAATGGAACCAGTTCCCTAGGGAGGTTGTGGGCTCTCCCACACTAGAGGCTTTCAAGAGGCAGCTGGACAACTACCTGTCAGGGATGCTTTAGGGTGGATTTCTGCATGGAGCAGGGGGTTGGACTTGATGGCCTTGTAGGCCCCTTCCAACTCTGCTATTCTATGATTCTATGATTCTAAACCCAGCACCATACTAAAGCTCCATTACAGCAGATGCATGGAAATTAGAGGACTTTGCCATGGGTCAGGTCTGAAGCATCAGGTGGCAGGTCACACAGGTTGGCGAAGCACGTGGGGCAGCAAGGGGGGAATGGTGAGGAGTCTGGAGGGCGGTGGAGTTAAAAGAGCAATATTCACAGGCAGCGATGCAGCAGGATATAAAGGTGTGGGGTGGGAAAGTTACAGCGAGGGCTTAGAAGGCAGGATGAGGCAGTGGTGAGGAACCCATAGAGGCTTCTGAATTGCATGACCAGGATGTTAAGAGAAGCGGACGGTTTAGGCAGCAAAGCAGAGCTGGGGACGATCAATATAAAGCCAAAATCTCTCTTCACTGGATCTCACCCCACAATCTGGCATCAAGGGGTAAAGTGTTCCTGCCCATGTAGGCTTGATCTTGGCTGATAGCCACTGCAAAACCTGCCCTCTTCCCTGAATGTATAACACTCCTTCTAAATGCTCCAGTCCTGTGTGTGTACGCTTGGCACCAAGCCCAGTGAACACAGTGAGGCTGGCTTCTGCGTATACAGGCGTAGGATAAGGCGACCTGTCACTTTCCAGGGCCCTTCCCAGTTGGAAGGAGACACGTCCAGAGCAGAGGGGTGCAACAGACACCCTCTCTCCACCGTGGGCAAGCAGTTCTGGGGAACCGGACTCAAGAATGCTCCAACTGCACCCACTGTAGAGATGGAGGAAAAATTAGCCACCCCCCAGCTCAGGTTGAGTGGAAGGAACAAGCACTCATACAGAGATACAGAAAACAGCCTCCTTCAACTCCCATCAGCTCTGGCCAGCAGTGCCAAAGATCAGGAATAATGGGAGCTGGAGTCAAACATCTGGAAAGCAGTAGGTTGGGAAAAGCCACCACGACCAGCATCAGTCAAATTCTGTCCCTAAAAGCAGCCCAGCTTCTCCTCAAAGGTACCCGCAAGCAGGACATGGTGCCACAGCACCCTCCCACCCATGTTCCCCAGCAACTGGTGCACACAGGCTTACTGCCTCAGATACTGGAGGTAGCACATAGCCATCAGGGCTAGTAGCCATGGAGAGCCTTCCCCTCCAGGAATTTATCCACCCCCTTTTTAAAGCTATCCAAATTGGTGGCCATCACTACATCTTGTGGTAGTGAGTTCCAGAGTTTAACTCTGCGCTGTGTGAAGAAGTCCTTCTTTTTATCTGCCCTGAATCTCCCACCAATCACCTTCAGGGTGTCAGGGAATTTCTTCCCCAACCACAGGCAGGGAAAAGGAACCAGGCATGTCCAGACGCAAAAACCTTTATTCAGAAACTACACGTGCATGAGAGAACACTCACCCCAGCTCACCGAAGCAGGATTCTCTACCCATCATCCACAAACAGCATCGTTTTATAACATTCCCTGCCCCTCCTGGTGAGCTCACCACTCCTCCCTCCTCCCATATGATAAACTTATACATTTTCCATAAACGAAACTATTCTACAGTTAAACAATATTAATATTGTGACAACTACATCCGGTACGCGTAACTTTTGTTTTTGATAAGCTCCCCCTCCAAGGGCGCGCGGAGTGGACTTCGCTGCCCAGTTAGGATGGGGCTTGTGGTGATAACGAGGAGCAAGTGCACCTTTCTCTCTGGGTGACATGGGAACTTGGTTCGGGAATGCAAGGCTCAACGGCTGTACGATAGGAAGATGCAACATTTGAGCGTCGCTGATTAGGAGCCTGGGTCCAGGCATAGAGTTCAGGGTAACCTTGGACCATGTGGCAAAGAGGCTTTTTGATGGCTCTTTATTGGTGCACAGAAAGGGAGGGGGTAACTGGGTGCTTTTGTACTTTTCCACATCAGACAAAGGGGCTCCAATGGGAGGACCCCCGTTGGGTTCTAGTAATTTGAGAGAGGGAGAAAAATGTCCCCCTGTCCACATTCTCTGTACCGTGCATCATTTTGTACACCTCTATCAGGTCTCCCCGTAGCCTCCTTTCTCCAAGCTGAACCATCCCAGCTGTTATCATAGAATCATAGAATAGCAGAGTCGGAAGGGGCCTACAAGGCCATCAAGTCCAACCCCCTGCTCAATGCAGGAATCCACCCTAAAGTATCCCTGACAGATGGTTGTCCAGCTGCCTCTTGAAGGCCTCTAGTGTGGGAGAGCCCACAACCTCCCTAGGTCACTGATTAATTGTTGTACTGCTCTAACAGTCAGGAAGTTTTTCCTGATGTCCAGCTGGAATCTGGCTTCCTTTAACTTGAGCCCGTTATTGTGTGTCCTCCATTCTGGGAGGATCGAGAAGAGATCCTGGCCCTCCCCTGTGTGACAACCTTTCTAGTATTTGAAGAGTGCTCTCATGTCTCCCCTCCATCTTCTCTTCTCCAGGCTGAACATGCCCAGTTCTTTCAGTCTCTTCTCAGAGGGCTTTGTTTCCAGTCACAGACCCTCAGCCCAACCTACCTCACAGGGTTGTTGTGGTGAGGATAAAATGGAGCGGAGGAAGATTATGTATATCGCCTTAGGTTCCTTAGAGGAAAAAAGGCAGGCTATAAATGTAATAAATGTAATAAATAAAAATAAACCTCAGAAGCTGCCTTATACTGAGTTAGAATCATAGAATCATAGAATAGCAGAGTTGGAAGGGGCCCACAAGGCCATCGAGTCCAACCCCCTGCTCCATGCAGGAATCCACCCTAAAGCATCCCTGACAGATGGTTGTCCAGCTGCCTCCTGAAGGCCTCGAGTGTGGGAGAGCCCACAACCTCCCTAGGTAACTGGTTCCATTGTTGTACTGCTCTAACAGGAAGTTCGACAATGGAATCAGTGACCTAGGGATGTTGTGGGCTCTCCCACACTAGGGGCCTTCAAGAGGCAGCTGGACAGCCGTCTGTCAGGGATGCTTTAAGGTGGATTCCAGCATTGAGCAGGGCGTTGGACTCGATGGCCTTGTAGGCCCCTTCCAGCTCTGCTATTCTATGATTCTATGATAACAGTCAGGATGGTTCAGCTTGGAGAAAGGAGGCTACGGGGAGACCTGATCGAGGTATACAAAATGATGCAACCTTCCCTCATAGGGGAGATGCTTCAGCCCCTTAATCATTTTAGTTGCCCTTTTCCTCACCCCAGCTCTACAATATCTTTGCTTAGGTGTGGTGACCAGAACTGCTCTTGGCATTCTACGTGTGGTTGCACCGTACATGTGTACAAAGGCTCCCCTGTTCACTGTGAGCCACCCAGGACAGCCATCGAAGAGCCAAACCTCCTAAGCTAAAGGAGAAAAGCCAGAGCCAGCTGTGCCACTTGCATAGGTGTACACCTTGAACAAGTATTCCTGGGGTGTGGAGGAGCCAAGTATACTACTTAATACTAGAGCAAGAAATGCCGGAGGGGCCTTGCCCTACTGCATAGCTGCATGGAGCTTTGCAGACACAATTAGGGAAGGCAGTTAGGTGTTGCATCTTCCTCCTAGATGTAAGGCATTTCCAGATAATTCCACTTATTGTGGGCGAGCGCATCTGCAACCATTGGAAACATCCCTGGCCCACTTCCTCTTATTTGGACGTTCGAAGCTGTCACGCCACGAAGCTGTCACGTCCTCGTGATGGCTGAGGCAGTGGTGTCACAAGGGAGAGCCGTCTGCCCACGTCAACTGGTCTGAGAAAAGCATCTAAAAACGGGACGTTGGCTCAATCCGGGGCCAAAGCCAGAAGTGGCGTGTGCACGCACATTTTGAAAATAAGCCTTGTGCAACAATCAAAGCGGGGTGGGGAGAGCAGAAGCTAACGGTCCCCCAGACCTCACCTCGAAAGGCAGCAGGAAACTTGAAAATGCAAAGCACTGCACCCAGGGCCGGCGACAGACTATTTTGCGCCCTAGGCAGGTGAGCTGCTTTCACCCACTCCCACCCCCACCTCAGCGTACCTGGGCACGGGGTGCCATCTTGCCCACCCAGCTGAAGCAAAGCCAGGACGCTGTGGTGGCGTGGGGTGGGGGGCGGCTTCGGAATGGCACACCCGGCCGGAAGCCGCTCTGGGAGAGTGACTTCCGGGCGCGCCATTCCGAAGCCACTGCCCCGCCCCTCTACCCCAGCATTCTGGCTTCGCTTCGGCGCCCACCCAGCTGGAGTGGGGGGGCAGGCGTGGCTTCGCTTCAGCTGGGTGGGTGCTGAAGCGAAGCCAAAATGCTGGGGTAGGGGGTCGGGGCGGCGGTTTCGGAACGGCGCACCCAGAAGTCACTCTCCCAGCTGAAGCGAAGCCGGAACGCTGGGGTGGGGGGTGGGGGGCTTCAGAACGGCGCACCCAGAAGTCGCTCTCCCAGACGAAGCGAAGCCAGGACGCTGGAGGGGGGTGGCAGGCGTGGCTTTGCTTTGGCTGGGTGGGTGCCCAGCCGAAGTGAAGCCAGGACACTGGGGCAGGCAGGCGGCTTCGGAACGATGTGCCCGGAAGCCGCCCTCTCAGAGCCATTGTGGGAGAGCGGCTTCCGGGTGCAGCATTCGGCGCCCCCCCTTACCTTGGCGCTCTAGGCGGCTGCCTGAGTGGCCTCTATGGTAGCACTGGCCCTGACTGCACCAGGAGTTGAGGGCGACCTCCAGGGCTCCGGGCTGCCTTTGTTTCCAGTCTAGCTTTTTGGCTTCCCTTCATGACTGGCAAACGAGCATTTGGGCAAGATAAAATATACACACATTTGCATCATAAAAGAGGTTGCAAAACTGAAATCTATTCCAGTGGGAAAAAAAACATCTGAAACAGATTACTCTTTTTCCTTGCCTCACAGGCAGGGGTGGGAACATTTATGGGACCGGGATACCTAGCAGACCGTCTTTCCCTTATATACACCCAGGCGACATTTCCAATCTTCAGAGGAGGCCCTGCTTCTCATTCCGAGAGGAAGAACATCATGAAGAACGTCGACGGAGATGTTAACCTGATGTGCTCTCGTTAGACCCCGTGTACAAACTTGTGCACGTTCCAACGAGACCTACACACCCGCTTATAAGGAATCTTTAGACATTGGCAATAGAGCATCTGTGGCTAAGTAAGGCGATTCTTACTCAAAGAAATCCACACCATTGAAGAGGATAACGCCACCATGGCACATTTATCGAGGTTTAAACAGATTCAAACGCACAAGCTAGTTTTGGGGGAATTAGCTTAGCAAGTGGAGGCTTAGAAGTAGTTTCAAGACTGAGAAAGAGACTTTCTGAGACTTAGAGCATACACACAGCAGGGGAAAGAGTAGAGGGAATCTCTAAAAGCAATATACCTTTCCCTGGGCTGGAGCCCTTTCCTGTAGACGTGAACTAGTGGGTGTTGCAACTAGGGCTATACTCTGCTGTTTCGGGTCGTAGAAGCGGTAGCGGAGTGGCCCGATTCGCCTCCGCCAAAGGCGGATCCGAATCGGGTTGGGGGAGCTGCAGATCGAGGCGAAGCGGTTCACCTCCATCTGGAGCTCTGAATGCAGGTAAGTGGGGGGGAGGGGGCTTATTCAGCCCCCATTTAGTCCCCCCTTCCCCATTTACCTGCCTCCGCCGTCCGCCGTGGAGGCAAGTAAGTAGGGAATGGGGGGGGGGGCAAAATCTAGAGAAAAGTAGTGACATCACTGCTCACAAGCACCAGAAGTGATGCTATTTGTTGTGGGAGAAAGACATAACAGAAGACGACTTTCCAAAATAATGACTGCTTTAAAGACATGTGTCCAGGCTGGAGTTTAACAATACGAACACATTAGCAGTATACCACATTCCCAATTATCACTCTTGCTATTCAGCATTCATATTCTGCTCAATTTTACCCCCACCTTTGTCTCTGGGGAATGCTTTTGAAGAGGTCTTATCAGAAAATTATTACTTGACCTAGCCTTGTGTGATTGCTTTCAGTCCCATTCTTGTGCCTTTGTCTTATCTCTGCTGGAGGTGGGGGATAAAGACGCCTTGACTTCTTTGGCTGCCTCAAAATGGAGTCAGTACTGCTCACAAGAGAGCTACTTTGTAACAGCGGGGTCTTCTTCGTAGCAGCACCCACCCTCCGGAAAACCCTCCCTCGTGCAGTTTGGGAGGTGGAAAACGTAACCGTTTTTAAAGGCCTCCTAAAAACATCTCTTTTTAGACAAGCCTTCCTTGGAGTGTAACCTATTCTGGTTTTATGCAATCTTTACAGTTTTAAGGTTTTATCTAGATTGTTGTATTATGGTTTTAGTTGTAAACTGCCCAGAGAGCCTAGGCTGTTGGGTAGTATAAATATGTAATAAATAAATAAATAATCAGTGGAAATTGCTGAATTTGGAGACCTAATCCAATTCTGGTTTTAAGAACATCAGGCGACTGTGCTGCATAAAACCAGAGGCCTATTTAGTTTAGTACACGGTTCCCACAGGAAACCCACAAGCAGGACACGGGGCAACAGCACCCTCCCACCCATGTTCCCCAGCAACTAGTGTACATAGGCTTACTGCCTCTGATACTGGAGGGGGCACAAAGCCATCAGGGCTAGTAGCCATGGATAGCCTTCTCCTCCAGGAATTTATCCAACCCCCTTTCAAAGCCATCCAAATCAGTGGACAATCACTGCACCTTGTGGAAGTGAATTCCATAGTATGACTATATGCTGTTTGAAGTCTTTCCTGGACGTCCCTCCAGCTTCATTGGATGACTTCAGCTTCTAGTATTGAGAAAAACCTTCTCCCTCTCCACACCTTGCATCATTTTATACCCCTCGGTTCATGTAAAATTATAGAAGAGTTGGAGGGGGTCCTATAAGGTCATCAAGTCCAACCCCCCACCCAATGCAGTTATGTCTTCTCTCCATTTTTCCATATTAGGGAGTAGTTCTCCAGCGCCTTGATGACCTTGGCTGTCTTTTTCTATCCCTTTCCCAGCTCTACAATATCCCTTTAGAGGTGCAGGGACCACAGCTGTACACAGTATTCTAGGTATGGTTACAGGAATAGGTTTGTGTAAGAGCAGTAAGATACTAGCAACATAACCATAGCAACTGGGCTATTCTGGAGCACCTGCGCCTTCATTTTGCTTACAAAATCAGGTATTTAAGGCCCTCCCCTAGAGGAATCAGCTGTTAGTTAAATTTCGGAAGGGAGTCCCATAATTTTTTGTTATTAATTCATTAATGGATTGTTTGGGACTTGGTGAGCCATTTCTCTTATTTAAATCAATTTCTATCTCAGCCTTCCTCAATGAATTGGTTCCGTACAGTTAAATCATAATTCTTTCTCATTTACTTCTATTTATTTGGGATGGATTCTGATTTAATTAATTTGATAGTGGCCTGAATTTGCTGCTTTTTGAAGGGGGGAAGGAAATTAAGTTAGGGGTTACAAATACCCACACACACGTCTGGTGAAAGAATATTAATTCTAAGCACACCGGATACACTAACAGAACAAATGTAGTTTGACATAGCGAAAAATTAAAATATGAATGTAGAAACAACAAAAAATGGTGTTTTTTTCTGGTAGTGCTAGTTTTAAGGCAAGACTATTTGGGACTATTCATTCCAAGCACTCAGGACTGTAAATAGCACAAGTTGTCAGTGTTGATGGAAAGGCATTTTTGTTGCTGTTTCTACGCTCACATTTTAACTTACATTTTTAACTATATGAAACTAAATTTGTTCCATTACGGTGTCCTTGGAATGAATAGCAGTCTTGTCTTAAAACCAGCCCTGCCAGGAATGGAAGTTGTAGAACCACACACACCCTCCCCCAAAGTATGCCAACATTTCATAGAATCATAGTTGAGTTGGAAGGGGCCTAGAAGGCCATCGAGTCCAACCCCCTGCTCAATGTAGGAAACCACCTTAAAGCATTTGTCACGGATGGCTGTCCAGCTGCCTCTTGAAGGCCTCGAGTGTGGGAGAGCCCACAACCTCCCTAGGTAACTGATTCCATTGTCGTACTGCTCTAACAGTCAGGAAGTTTTTCCTGATGTCCAGCTGGAATCTGGCTTCCTTTAACTTGAGCCCGTTATTCCGTGTCCTGCACTCTGGGAGGATCGAGAAGAGATCCTGGCCCTCCATATATACAAATGTCACCTGCTGAAATTCCCTTGTCTATACAACTGTTGCTGTACTGCTCTAACAGTCAGGACGTTTTTCCTGATGTCCATCCGGAATCTGGCTTCCTTTAACTTGAGCCCATGATTATACATCCTGCACTCTGGGATGATCGAGAAGAGATCCTGTCCCTCCTCAGTGTGGCAACCTTTCAGGTATTTGAAGAGTGCTAATTTCCTTTGTCCTACAGTTTGGGCCTACTGCAAAAGGCTCCACACTCATCCTTGGTCATGGCCAACCAGATGCCCCATCGAAAACCCGAAAGTAGGACATGAATGTAGTAGCATCCTTTCCCAGCAACTACTGCCTCTGATACTGGAGTTAGCACAGAGCCATCAGGACTAGTAACCATGGACCGCCTTCTCCTCCAGGAATTTATCCAATCCTCTCTATAAAACCATCCATATTGGTGGCCAATTTGTAGTTAAGCTACGGAATTTGCTGCCACGAGTTGTGAGAAGTACATCAGATTGACAGACATTTTAAAATTCTACAAATAATGCACATGTATGTGGTCAAAGGTTAGTAAAAAAGTTTTTTAATTTTTTTTCCAGAAAGTTACAATTTTGAGCTCAGAGAAAAGCAAGAATTCCAAACACCCAACAAAATGACATTATTCTAATGGTTCTGGCCCACTCTTCTCCACTGCCAACATGTACTGTATATGAGTATCACATTTCCCCTCAAAGGGATCTTTCTCCCACCACCCAAAGAGGAATTGTAAGAGCAAGACCGCCTGTGTTGGCAGGGAGGGACCAGGAAAGAGTTCTGAACTTTTAAACATGCTTATGCAGGACAAAAGAAAGTCAGCCAACCTGACAGAAGTTTTAAAGAGTTAAAAACAGCTTCTCTTGAGAGCTTTTCATTCTCAGATCAAAGGAAAACAAAAAACCCCAAAACAAGCGAACACATAATGCAGCTAAGTCAAGAAACTTCCTAACATTTTCAACATAAATAATTCCCAACAGACACGTAGAGAAGTACAATGTATTTGAAGCTGGGAAAACCGAGAGAGGAAAAGTAGGCACTTGAAGTAATCAAAGCTTCAAAGCGCCGGGGTTTCCTCCCTAACGGAGTTAACGAGAGATCAGAAACTTGGCTTCGTTTTGTTGGGGTGGGGGTCACCCCCCCTTCACGTTGCATGTGAGGTTACCCCGTAGTAGGGCAAGTGTTTGTGGATTTACTAGGTAGTCTGTATGATTATTTACAAGTTTTTTTTTTTTTTAAGAGATAAAAATTCCCCCCCAAAAGCCCCTTCTCCACTGGGGAAAAATGCATGGGGTGGTGGTGGGTGGATCAGCACCCCAAGATTCCCGCCTGCTGCCCCACAACTGCCAAGGCCCCTTGGATTTCCTTGCCATGGGGAAGGCGGCAAAATCTACTGGAGTTCCTCCCTCTCCCGAAAAGTTCAAACTTTTCCTGACAAAGCATGCCGCCGCTCGGAGGTCACAGCCCGACCGATCTCCGGGGCAGCGGTCGCCCCGTGCCTTCAGTTGTCTTCGTCGCTGTCGTCTGGACTGATGGCCGGGCTGGTGAGGCTGTACGTCGGCGAGGTGGGGCTGTAGCCGGGCGAGGTCGGGGAGTACGTGGAGCCCTTCGGGGAGGTCGGCGAATAGGTCGGCGACGTGGGGCTGTACTTGGGCGACGTGGGCGAGTAAGTGGGGCTGGTGGGGCTGTACTTGGGCGAGGTCGGGGTGTAGACGGGCGACGTTGGCGAGTAGGTGGGGCTGGTGGGGCTGTACTTGGGCGTGGTGGGGCTGTAGGTGGGCGAAGTTGGACTGTACTTGGGCGAGGTCGGGCTGTACTTGGGGCTGGTGGGGCTGTACTTGGGCGAAGTCGGGGTGTACTCGGGGGAGCTGGGGCTGTATGACGGGCTGGTCGGGGTGTACTTGGGGCTGGTGGGGCTGTAGCTGGGCGAGCTGGGGCTGTAGCTGGGCGACGAGGGGGTGTAAGTGGGCGACTGCGGGGTGTAGCGAGGGCTGGAGGGAGAGTAGCTGGGCGAGGTGGGGCTGTAGCTGGGGCTGGTAGGGGAATAGCTGGGCGAGGTCGGGCTGTAGTTCGGAGAAGTCGGGGTGTAATTGGGAGAAGTCGGGCTGTAGCTGGGCGAGGTCGGGCTGTAGCTGGGAGAGGTTGGGGTGTAGTTCGGAGACGTCGGGCTGTAATTGGGGCTGGTGGGGCTGTAACTAGGGCTGGTGGGGCTGTAGCTGGGCGACGTGGGGCTATAGCTGGGGCTGGTAGGGCTGTAGCTGGGAGACGTGGGGCTGTAACTGGGACTTGTGGGGCTGTAGCTAGGCGACGTGGGGCTGTAGCTGGGCGACGTCGGACTATAGCTGGGGCTGGTGGGGCTGTAGCTGGGCGACGTCGGAGAATAACTCGGTGACGTCGGACTGTAGCTGGGGCTGGTGGGGCTGTAGCTCGGGGAGGTGGGGCTGTAGCTGGGGCTGGTTGGAGAGTAACTAGGGGAGGTGGGGCTGTAGCTAGGGGAGGTGGGGCTGTAATTCGGGCTGGTAGGAGAGTAGGAGGGAGACGTTGGGCTGTAGGAAGGCGAGGTGGGGCTGTAGCTAGGGCTCTGGGGCGTGTACCCCCCCGGGGAGCGGGGCTCGTAGGCAGGAGACGTGGGGGAGTAACTGGGAGACATCGCTCCACCTAGAGCAAGAGAAGAAGGGCGGTCGTTAGCCAGCGGTACCTTCTCCATTGTTTTGAAGTCAAAGGTGTGACTTGGGGGGGGAGAGAGAAAGCAGCATCTCAACACCTCGACTCACCTGGTGATGGGATATACGGGCTGGAAGGTCCGGGAGATCCGGGAGAACCTGGGGTGGGTGACCAGGCGGGAGAATAGCCGGGGCTGAAACCGCTGGCGTCGGAGGCGGCGCTGGGCGAAAAACCGGCTGCCCCAGGGGTCATTCCGCTCCCTGCAGAAGAAGCGGGAAGAGCAGGGCACGGTTAGAAGCGCCCCTCGACAGCCTCCGCTCCTGACCTCCGGGCTGTGAGTCGTTCGTGCCGTCACGACTGTCCGGGGTAACCTCGGTGGTGGCGCCTACAAGCCACGGTTATCGGCTTTTGTATGGTTTTTAAGACGTTTTGATATGGCTTCCCCCACCCCCACCCCCAAAAGGGAGATGCTCAAGGTGGCTTACGAAATATAAAGGCACAGAAACAGTAACTATTTCAGCATTAAAACACATCAACAAGCTAAAAGCAGCAGAGACAACCAAAGCCACCCCACAAACGCATCCACCCCAAGCTAAGCAAATCAGGAAAATTAATTCCAGTTGGCCACTGTAAAGCAGAAAGGCAGCCTATAGGAAGGACCGATACATAAAAACTACGCTGCGGCGCTGCTCCCCTTTGGGGATGTTTGTAGCAGCTGGAGTTCAGCTTCGAAGCCCAGAGAGAGCCAGTGGATTCAGGGGATCCGTCATTTGCTGCTTTTTCGGCACCTGTGGCCTGTTCATACATGACAGTTCCTGCTCATTTCAACTTCTCTCATTGTCTTTTGTGACTGGGGGTGGAAATCTAGTATACTATTTGGCACAGACGCTGGAGGAATAGAGTTCTCAGTTTTAAGAACCCAACGTTTTAAAAATAGTGAGAACTCGAACGTGCAGGTTTATGCAGGTCGTGGGCAGGCCAGACCCTTTGAGCGATAGAACAACAGCGTTGGCTTAGAACTTTGGATTGGGGAAGACTTGGGTTCAAATCCCCACTTAGGCTAGTCCAGCCTTCCTCAACCTGGGGCCCTCCAGATGTGTTGGACTACAACTCCCAGAATGCCCCAGCCAGCTGGCTGGGGCATTCTGGGAGATGCAGTCCAACACATCTGGAGCGCCCCAGGTTGAGGAAGGCTGGGCTAGTCACATCTATCTCTCAGGCTAGCCTCCCTCACAGGGTGGCTGTGAGAATAAAATGGGGATGGGGGGACCCACCCACCTGTGCTGTCTGGAGCTCCTTGGGGGGGGGGGGATATAGAACGTAAGAATAATCACTACCACCAGCAAAGCAAAGAGATCAAATTCAAAGCTGCAATTAATAAATCCGGGTACAGCCCTTTTCTAGGCAGCTGACTGTTCCAACGATACGTACCCACACTAGGGGACCACGCTCCGTACGCTGGCGTGGCACCTTGGTTCCAGGGGGTCATGGCGGGCGACATGCCGCCCATGGGGCTGGGAGCCGAGCCGAAGAACATGCCGGTAGCTGTGGGGAAGGGAGTAGAGTTAGAGGACAGGACACCGGGCCCAAATGTGGGGAGAGGAGAAACCGTGCTTCTACGCAGCCTTTCCCAAAGGTTTCATCCTATCTGTCAGCCCACCTTATCCCAGGGTCTGTTTTCCACTCAAAAGATGTTTTCAGCATAGGCTTAGAGAGGAGAGAAAAACCCCTCCTCTTGTCTAAATCCACCCCCTCCTCGGACTTAAGGTCTCGCCTAAAGAGACGTGAGGCTCCCTCAGGCTCTTTGATTTATAAATCTGTAGGCTGAATCTGCCCTGTGTCCATCTGAAGCCGCCCCCGGATTCTATTTCATCTCACAAACTTATACCCTCCCCTCAAAGGAGCCAGACATAGCGCCCAAAAGCCAAGCCCAGGGGATTTGATCCCAAAGACACCCAAGTGTTTAAGGGAAAGCCAGGATTCCTCCGCTGCGGAAATGGGGACCGACAAATGACAATCCCATGATCATTCGTCAGTCTCCACCTTTGTCCCTCTGGGGTCAATTGCAAGCCTTTCTTTGGGACAGAGGCTGACCCACACGTTCCCTGTAGAACAGTGTTGGGGGACCTTGGGCCCAATCCAGACCTTTTGGGATCCCCAGGGGGCTCACCCCCTGCCCCCTAACCACTGGGTGGCTCCTGACTTTGGGGCAGTTTCCCCCCCCCCCATCCTAAAAGGCTGAACACCCCTCCTAAGGCTGAGAAGGGCTGGTCTTTTTGCCCCGCCCCCACTGGAACGTGGCCCCCAAAGCGTCTCCGAAATAAAATGAATTCAGACCTCGGGCTAGAAGTTCTCCTCCACCCCTACCAAGGTCCGAACTCCTAGAAATGCTCGCTCTGCCCCCATCATTGGACCTGCTGGCAGAAAAGTCCAGGCTTCTGGGCCTAACTTGCCCTCCCCACACTAGTCAGGAAAGGGCAAAGTGGCGCGGAGTACTTACGCCCCCCCACGCCCAGCCCGGGGATGTTGGTGGGGATCTCCATGCCGTATTTGCACTTCTCGGCATCCAAGAGGAGGTCAAAGCAGCCGGTGCCGGCCGGGGCCAGCTGGCCCAGCATGATGTTCTCCGAGACGCCCTTCATGGGGTCGCTTTCCCCGTGGGCTGCTGCTTCCATCAGGACGTCGACCTGTAAGGGGGCAGCCAGATACACGACGGGGGGTCAGCGACTGCCCAAGACTCCCCCCCCATCTCTGAGCGGTAAAGGGAGACATTTGGCCCTGCGGCTCACCGTCTCTTCGAAGGAGCACTTCATGAGGGGCCCTGTGTCCTGGCGGTTGACGCCGTGCCGGGTGATGGCCATCAAGTGCCCGCGGCACGTCATGGTGTCGCAGAGCAGTGCCAGGTGACGGTAGTTGACGTAGGAGCCGTCGAAGGAGATGACGTGGTACAGCTCCCGCTCTAGGGCCTTCCTGACCGCCTCGATGCCCAGCACCTGCGAGGGGAACCAGGGGAGAGGGGCCGCTCGGGCGTCAGGAAGGAGACGCCGTTTCCCACTCCTGGAAATCTATATCCAGCAGAGCTGAAGCACATGCCAGGCACCCCGGGGTGTTCTCCCCAAACTACGTCTCATCCAGAGGAGGGGCCACCCGGTGTCCCCCCCACTCCACATTTCAGGAGAAGACTCCTCCGGGCCCAAGGCAGCTCTGCCCCAGCTCTCCCGGGGCGCCTGTGCCTTCCCCCCTCCCAGATGCCCACCGTGAAGATCTCCACAATGTCGTTGGAGGTCGTGCGCACGGGGTCCACGTCCTTCTCGCTCAGCACGCGCATGAGGCTGACGCCGTCCGTCTCCAGGATCCACTCCTGCAGGGCCTTGAACTCCCCGTCCTCGGTAATGATGATTTTCTTCTTGTTGTCTGTCTGGGGCAGGTGCATGTACACCTGGGGGAAAGATGGGGGGGGAGAGGAGGGGTTAAGGGCCAGAAGGGAGGGGGCGATGGCAGCAGCGGCAGGCTCCAGCTCAACGCCAACCGCACTCACCTTGCTGATCTGCTCAATGCCCTGAAGGGTCATGTCTGTCAACATGTTGGACTCAATACAGCGCAGGAAGACGTCGTCGTCCATCTTGTCCACCACCTCTTCCTCCTAAGCAACGAAAGAGAGAAGGCACATCGGGGCCAATTCTTCACACAGGGAACCACCCTCTCTCTCCCCCGCCCCTGAGACACACATTGCGTCCGTGGGAGCCGAGTCAGGCTATCGAAAAGGAGCCGCTAAGCACAACCCAGCCACAGGCCGGCCCGCTCCCCTGCTAGATGGTCGATCGTGCAAATTGGCCCGGTGACTTTCCCGTTGCCCTCAATGGCAGGGTGGGTGGAGTCTCTGGCTCCTGTGCAAAGGGGCTAACGGCAAAGCCCCCGGCCTTCCTCCGCCCACGGCAGGGTTGCCCACCTCTTGCATCTTGTTCTCATCACTGTTCATGATGCGGATCCGCAGCACCAGCTTCTCAGCGTTGTCATCATTGAAAATGCAGTTGAGGTCATCCCCAAAGCCTGCAAAGGAAGGAAGCAAGGAAGGACAAGGTTTATTTTCCAGCGGGAAGGCCGCCGCTTTTTGCCAACCCAGACACAAAGCTGTCCAGGCCACATCTTGGGCCCAGCCCTCACCGGCGTTGATCTTCTCTGCGATCTGCTCCATGGTGAGCTTGCGGTCCGTCATGTGCTTGCGGTCCAGCTCCACCCGCAGCAGCCAGGGAGAGATGCGGGTGACGTCGAAGTCCGGCATCTCATAGTAAACGTTGACCCACTCCTGGTCCTCGGCCACCACCGTGTTCTGTGGGTTGGGGTCGTAGTAGATGGCCGTGTTGGCCGTCACCTTGCGAAGGGTCGTGTGCTCGAGGCGGCAAAGAATGTCCTAGGAAGAAGATGACAACAAAGGGGGAGGGGATTAAAAAGCCGGGGAGGGGAAAGCAAAGCCCTCTACCCCACAAGAGGGCAGCTCGCCCACTGCCTGTGCGTCTTGGGGGAGTTCCCCCCACCCATCTTTCACCGATTTATCCTCCAACAACCTCTCTAAAGCAATCACTTCCCCTTTCCTCCCCTTGCAACATTAAATCCAAGACATGTAAGCGGAACGGAGGTTGCCTTGTGCAAGCCAGTGGCCAACCAGCAAGAGGTAAGCCAGGGCACGCTGTCTGGGGGTGCAGCCTGACGTAGCATTTGGGAGACAGGAGACTGCACAGAGCTTAGGGGCAACGAAGATTGAAAGCCGCTGCAGAGAGGAAACGGGACCCCGCTCATCCTCTGGACACTCTCCGGAGAATTTCCAGCTACTTCTTCTCCAATTCACTCCTTCCCGGTTTCCCCTTGGCCAGTGGCTGGGCTCCTTGCCACCGCTCACCTTGGCCCGCTCAGCATCGCGGGCAGACTGGCCCAGCAGGAAGACGGTCAGCGAGGGGGTCTTGGGCTTCTTGGAGATGTTGATCAGCTCCTTGAGACGAGGCACGCCCAGTGTCACGTTCTTCGCCGAGACGCCGGCGTAGTGGAACGTGTTCAGGGTCATCTGAGTGGCCGGCTCGCCCAGGGACTGGGCCGCCAGAGCCCCCACCATCTCGCCCGGGTGAGCCTAGGGGAGGAAGGACAAAGGCGGAGAAAAATAACTGTTACTGTGAGATCGCCCGTACCATCCACCCTGCACACTCAGATCCTCTGGGAAGAATTTACTCCAGTCAGCCAAAACTAGGCTGACAACCATTACCGTTCTGCTGCCCCCAGACTGGGGAATGGCCTGCCGGAGGAGATTCGTCAACTTGACAGGCTTTTAGAGTTTAAAAAAGCAATAACGACTGATCTATTCCGGCAGGCCTATCCAGTGGAATTTTAGAATGTTTTAAGGATGTTTTAAAGAGGTTTTAAATTATGTGTGATATGTTTTAATCACTTTTTAATGTATATTTTATATCATGTTTGTTTATTTATTTATTTATTTCACTTAAATACCGCTCCCATAGCTAGAGCTCTCTGGGCGGTTTATGGAAATTCCAAAATTGAGATAAAAACGAGTATACAAAATTTAAAATTCTAAAACGCAGAACATACATACAGCATTAAAAAACGTTAAAAATAAACATGTGGGTGATTAAGATGTGCCGCCATATGCCTGGGCAAAGAGGGAAGTCTTAACCTGGCGCCAGAAAGATAGCAGCGTTGGCGCCAGGCGAGCCTCGTCAGGGAGATTGTTCCATAGTCTGGGGGCCACCACCGAAAAGGCCCCGTCCCTCATTGCCACACTCCGAGCCTCTCTCGGAGTAGGCACCCGAGGGAGGACCTTTGATGTTGAACGTAGTGACCGGGTATATTCACATCGGGAGAGGTGTTCCATCAGGTATTGTGGTCCCAAGCCGTGTAAGGCTTTATAGGTCAAAAACAGCACCTTGAATTGGGCTCAGTTTTATACTATGAATGGTTTTAGTTTTTGTGAACCACCCAGGGAGCTTCGGCTATTGGGCGGTATAAAAACGCAATAAATAAATAAGCAAACACCCAGAGGAACTTCTCTTCTGCCGCTCCCAGGCTGAGGAATGGCCTGCCAGGAGGGAATTGTTAGCTTAATGGTCTTTACAAATGCAAGAAGGCTCTAAAGACTCTCTTCTGGCAGGCCTACCCAGTCGAACTTTAAGGTATTTTACTGTTATTGGAGTATCGTATTAGTTTTATATGATTTAATCAGTTTCATGTATTTTACGGTGTTTGTATCTAATGCTGTTCCCTGCCTTGATCCAGAGGGAGAGGCGGGTAAGAAATTATTATTATTAAGAGCCAAATTGCTGTCCAGGCACCAGTGGACACGATGACTGGGTTTGGATATCACGGTGGGAAGCCAGGGCTTAGTTTTGCTGGGTACAAAATGCAGTGAAACGTGGGCTTGTCCACCCTGCACTCCCAGCAGAGCTCTGTGGAGACTGACAGCTTGTGCACTTCAGCACGCTGCCATTATGTCAGATTTATGGAATGATCTCCCTGGCGAGGCCCTGCCTGGGGCAACACTGTCTGCTCCTGGCATCAGGTTAAAACTCTCCTCTTCTCTCGGGCATTTGGGAGCACTCAAGTGTTTTTGCTCAGGCCTAGATTGCATCTGGCTGATTGTTTTAAATTGTTTTAAATTTAAATTAATGGTTTTTGATTTTTGCCAACTGCCCGGAGAGCTCCGACTAAAGAGCGGTATTAGAAATACAACAAATGAAACGAAGCCCTCCACCGAGGTTATTCTTAACTACGGTTCGTGGGAACAAGGGCAGCTTCGTAAACCGCAGCTTGAAACTGGCTTGTTTCATCAAAACAGACTGTGGCAATTTTTTCGGCTCTGGTTCGGCACAAAGTAAAAGCTTCCGAACTCCTCCTGGTGGCCATGAAGGGGACGGCGCGAGCCTGAGCGTGTGCAGCAGGGAACGCCGCCGACACGCACGCCGCCGACACGCACTCCCCGACACGCACTCCCGTCGTGTGAAAGCCCGGTGGCGCTCAGACTGGTCCACAGTGGGGGTCGAAAGACCCCTTTTTCTCTTGCTAGGCCTTTTAAGCCCAGCTAGAACTTCCCGCTCCAGAGGAGCCAAATGCCGCCTGTGCATCGGCTTCTATAACTGAGCCACGGCTCTCTCCCAGTTCTACCTGGGGATGCTGGGACCTTCCACATTCAAAGCCAGGTCTCTAGCGCTCAACCGCCCTGGGTTACCTCCCCCTCCGCATTTCACGGAACGAACCACCCGCGAGCGTTCCTGGGAGGAGCAAAGGGGCGAGAGGCCGGCCGGAGGGGGGGGGCGGACACTCACAATGGCCTGGTTGAATTTGGATTCGATCTCCCCCAGCAGCCAGTCGAAGGCCTCCCCGCTGAGGCGAAACTCCTCAATCATGCGCCGGCTACAGAGCGTGGAACGCAGGTGGATGTTGAAGAGCAGCGTGGCGTTCTCCTGGGCCTGCTTGCTCAGCGGGTCGTCCCCGTTCACAATCACCAGCTTCTTGCTGAGCTCCTTCACGCCTGAGACGCAGGGGAGGGAAAGGAGGAGGAGGTGGAGGAGGAGGCCAGAGCTTCCCGGGACCAGCAGAGGCCCAATTTCTCCCCACCTGACTAGACAGGAGGCTCCTCCTGCCCCACCAACGCCTTCATTCTCCCAGCTGACCCAAATCCCGTGATTCCTGGGGGTTGAAGCCCCAGATCCACGTCACGCCACCCCACCCCGGCAGCAAACACAGAACAAGCATCTTGGCACAGAGTTTCCCAGCGGACCAGAGACTCCTCGCTTTCCCACCCACTGCTGCCCCCCAACCCCAAACTCACCCTCCACCACTTTGATGGGATGCAAGTCCGAGGGCAGGCGGGTGTTGATGTGGAAGATCTTCTGGGCGTTCCAGATCATGCGCAGCAGGTTGCAGGGAAGAACGACCTGTTTGGCACGAGAAGAGAAGGGGGCAGATGGCACCGCAGCAACCGGCATCCCGTGGCTTGATGCCGGACGTCACCCCCCGCACCCCCCAAGAGCAGCTCATCTCCTTCAGCTCCCCTCACTCCTGCACGTGGGGCATGTTCCAGGACAAGGGGAAGGAGAGTTTCTCTCCCTTGCTTCTGAGCTGTGCAAAAAGCAGTAGTACTGGGCGGCCGCTAGAAAACCCAACGCGGTCCAGCACTCCCCACCCTGCCACGACGGCGACTGAGAACCAGAGAACACGGAAGGAGGCTGTAAGAACTGCCTCCCAGCCCTGACCAGGAACCCCGCCATGCCCGGCCCCGGCTCCAGAGCAAGAAGCTTCCAGGAAGGGAAGGCCAAGGGGCCCAGGAGCCTCACCTTGCTGTCTCCCGTGGGGAAGATGACCCTCAGCACCTCCCGGTCCTCCCTCATCTTCTCAAACTCCCTCTCCAATTCGTTCTGGATGTGTGCGTTGCTGAGGATGTCCTTCACCATCTCCTCCTGCAGGGTGCGCCGCAGAGCCCGCTCGTTCGTGTAGTCGAACTTGAACCTGGGAAGGGGGGGGGGATGCAGCAGAGCAGCCTTCAGCAGAGGGGGAAGCAAGGACCAGCCCCTCCCATGACTTTTCACCCTCCAAACTCCCTGCCGGAAAAACAACGCCAGGCGATACGCTGCAGAGAGCTACGGGGGCTCTGCACCACCGGAGACCGAGAGGATCCCTGTCCCAGGGGGACTGAGGGAGCTCAGAAACACATGGGGGGATTCCTCAGCTGTCTGTTCAACATACAGATGGTTTCAGTGAGCCATTTAAGTAAGAGGCTGGAGTGGGTGGGAGGTGGGCGGGGCTGCAAAGGGGTTCCAGCATGCCCCCCTCCTCCTCAAGATCCAGCAGCTTCCCTCAGGAGGAGACGGAGATCGGAACTCCTCAGTCCCACGAGGGGGGAAAGCCCCGTGCTCGCGCAGACAGACCCGAGGGCTCGGGACTCACTTCTTCTCAAAGGCCTTGTTGGACGGCTTGAGCGTGGCCAGGTTCTGGAACTCCACGCTCTCCCCCGCCAGCCCGTCTTCGCCGTAGCGCAGCTGCACCACCTGGTTGATGGAGTTGCGCACCGTGGCGTCGTACTTCACCATCACCGACTCCATGGACTTGATCAGCCGACGCTGGATGTAGCCTGCCGGCAGACAGCCAAGGGTTCAAACCCGGCGGGTCCCCTCCTCGCCACCAAGGGTGCACGTGGCCGGGGCTCAGGCAGTGCAGCTGCCTCCGGAGCGCGTCCTGCCCCTTCCCCGGCGCAACCCGGGCCCCTCCCAGCTCACCTGTCTCGGCCGTTTTGACAGCTGTGTCAATCAAGCCCTCTCTGCCTCCCATGGCGTGGAAGAAGAACTCCGTCGGGGTGAGGCCGGCCAGGTAGGAGTTCTCCACAAAGCCTCTGCTCTCGGGGCCGTAGTCGTCCTTGATGAAGTGAGGCAGCGTCCGGTGCTTGAAGCCAAAAGGGATCCGCTTCCCTTCCACGTTCTGCTGGCCCACCACGGCAATGACCTAGGGAGGGGGAGAGGCCGGGCGGTCACTCGGGGCGCTCTGCAGCCGGACCGGAAGGCTGGCTGGCTGGCTGGTCAGCAGGCCCAGCGTGGGGGCCGGCCCTGGCAGCGGAGGCCGGCTCTACCTGGGAGATGTTGATCTTGGAGCCTTTGGCCCCCGACACCACCATGGACTTGAAGTTGTTGTACTCCGAGAGGGACTTCTGGGCAGAGGAGCCCGTCTTGTCTCGAGCGTCGTTCAGGATCCGGTTGACCTGGTTCTCGAAGGTCTGCCGCAGCGTGTTGCCGGGCGTGGGCTCCAGCTCGTTGTTGTGGGCCTTTTCAATGACCTGGCGGCGGGCGAGGAGGAGGAGGAGGAGGAGGGGATCATAGAATCATAGAATAGCAGAGCCGGAAGGGGCCTACAAGGCCATTGAGTCCAACCCCTGCTCAATGCAGGAATCCCCCCTGTATACTTCAGACTGGCTCCCCAAAGCCCTCTGCTCCAGCCCAGCCCGTTCCAAGTTCCTCGCCCCCACGCCCAGTGCTGCTCCAGCCCCCAACCTCCCGCTCCATCTAGGTCTGAATCTCCCCCCATTTCCCAAAACCGCTCTGCTGCCCTCTAATGGCCAACCACAACCCTCGGCGATTGTTTGATTTCTGCTGAATTTTTGGAGCCTGACTTCCTTTTGTAAGCCGTCCCAGGAGCGCCGTACATTTAAAAAATAAGATGGCAGAGGACGCAAGAGCCTCGAGTTCGAGTCTCTCCTCTCCCATCACTACAGGGACTGCTAGGGAAATAAATCCCGGTCCCTGCGGAGGCCCTGACCGCTGGCCTCTCTGCCTCCTTTTCCCCACAGGAAGGCCGGCTTTTGCTTCTTTTCAATCACATACCTCTATCACATCCTGCTTGGCCTTCTTGATGGTGTTCTGAATGTCCTGGTAGGTTTTGGCGTCAGCAATGGAGTCGCCAATGCCAATGGTGTGGCCTGTGGGAGGGAAAAACCAGGAGGTGATGCACAACCCCACCCAAAGCTGCCCTCTCCAAAAGCCCTTTTCCTGCCCAGAATTAGCACAAGGCTCAGACTTACGCAACAGCTAAGCCAACAAGGACAGCGGCACTTCCCACATGGTGGCCAAGCGCCCCTCTCAAAAGCCCCTTTCCTATGGGATCAGGGCCTCATCCCACCCCCGCCGGCTGTCGAGAGAAGCTGCTGTCGGACAGCTCCCCAGGTCGCACGGACCCTCCGTGCTGCGATTGCCAGCAAAGCTTCCAAGAGGCACCGTGGGATTGTCGGCCATCTTTTCGGCCCGCTCTTCCCAGAATCCTTTGGGCTCACCTTCAATCAGCAGCCAGTTGTTAATGACGGTCTGGATGTTGCTGTAGAAGAGGCGCGTGACGTCGTGGCCCATCTCCAGGTAGGAGATGTGGACCAGGGAGCCGGCGGAGGTGCCCAGAGACTTCTTACATAGGATGCCCATGATCAGCTCTCCGTTCTCCACGATGACCTACGGAGGGAGGGAGGAGGAGGAGGCCTGAGGCTTCCCGGCCAAAGCTGTCTTGTTTTGCTACCGGGCTGCACATCAGTTTTCCCCTCTTGGTGCCCCCCCCTCCAGAGGCGTTGGGACTACAACTCCCATCACGCCCTGCCAGCAAAGCCAATTCCCGGAGAAACGAAACCAGGCCCACGTGATGCCAAGTGAGCCGGGCCGGGAGCCTTTTGTGGGGTCTTCTACGGGGACGAGGGGCTGGCTCCCCTCCCTTTCATTCTGGAGACTGCTCCTGAAATAGGGGGGCAGGTTGCAGGACCGCGTTCACAGGGTAAATCCTTTGAGAAGCTGGAGACGAGGAAATGCAAGGGTAGAGCGCGCTGGAGGGCAGGGCGAGAGGAGCAATGCACCTTCACGGGGTCCTTCCTCAACTCGGCGCCCTCCCTGTGCCTTGGACGACCACGCCCATCATCCCCCCAGCCGCCTGGCTGGGGGATGATGGGTGTGGCCATCCAAGGCACAGGAAGGGCGCCGAGTTGAGCGAGGCTGCGGTAGTGCTTTCCCGGGCCTGGCGCCCATCGGTACCTTGGTGTCCCCGGGCGAGATGTGCTTGTACGGGCCGCTGTCTTCGTCGTCCGGGTGGGTGCTGTGCGTCCGGATGCAGTTGATGTGCCCGGGGATGATCAGGGAGAAGATTTGCTTCCCGGTCCAGAGCGGGCGAGGCTTGAGGATGGCGGGCTGAGGCACTTTGCCGTCCCAGGTGGAGAGGAACATCAGCAGGTTCATCACCTCCCCCTGGAGGTGAGCGAGAGGGAAGGAGGACCCAAGCAGAGGGGAGAGGATTAGCGCCTGCGGTCCCAACGCCCCCTCCAGACTCAGAGGGGGGACGGGGACGGACACACACAATGTCCACTCTCTTAACTCTGCGGTACGTTCACATCCAGAACAGGGTGCTCAGCTCTCCTCCAACTCTTATTCTATAACACAGCTTATTACTGGCATAGAAAAGGGAGAGAGTAAAAATGAAGAATTAACTCTCACTACAGAGGCAGCCGCTCCAGGGAGCGTGCTTCCGCCTTCCTTCTCTGCCAGAAAACAACAACACCTCTAAGGTCTTTGAAACTAAGAACAGTGCTTTTTCCTCCTCCATCCCCGTACCTTTTCCTTTTGTGTCGTGTCATAGAATCATAGAATAGCAGAGTTGGAAGGGGCCTACAAGGCCATCGAGTCCAACCCCCTGCTCAATGCAGGAATCCACCCTAAAGCATCCCTGATGGATGGTTGTCCAGCTGCCTCTTGAAGGCCTCGAGTGTGGGAGAGCCCACAACCTCCCTAGGTAACTGATTCCATTGTCGTACTGCTCTAACAGTCAGGAAGTTTTTCCTGATGTCCAGCTGGAATCTGGCTTTATTCCATGTCCTGCACTCTGGGAGGATCGAGAAGAGATCCTGGCCCTCCTCTGGGTGACACTTTCAAGTATTTGAAGAGTGCTCTCATGTCTCCCCTCCATCTTCTCTTCTCCAGGCCAAACATGCCCAGTTCTTTCAGTCTCTCTTCATAGGGCTTTGTTTCCAGACCCCTGATCATCCTGGTTGCCCTCCTCCGAACACACTCTGAACACGTGTCTTTTAGGCGTGTAAGCCCGGAGGGCGAGAACTTTCTCATTAACCCTTTGTAAGCTGCTGTGGCAGCCATTTTGGGCTAAATATTCTCCCAACATTTTAACAGTCTATAAATAAATTTTAACTTGGGTGTTTTTAAAATTTGTAATTTTGCATTGCTGCTGTTTTTATCTGGTTGAGCTTTTATATTGAATTTTATATTATGGTTTTATACTGTTGTTTTATACTTTGAATGGTAATTCATTTTTGTGAACCGCCCAGAGAGCTCCGGCTATTGGGCGGTATAGAAATGCAATAAATAAATAAATAAATAAATAAGGCATCCCCCCACCCACCCCGGGAATCCTCTCCCTCGCTTCTCGCTCACCCTTTCCAGGAAGACGTCTCTCTTGGTGAATTTGCGGACGGCCGTCAGAGTGTCCTGCACGATGCCCATGACGGGCCGGTTGGACTGGGGGGTGACTATCATGCGGGGTACCATGGCCAGCTCCTGGATCTCGGCCCGCGTCTCCAGGGACTGAGGGAGGTGCAGGTTCATCTCGTCGCCATCAAAGTCAGCGTTGTAAGGGGTGGTCACACTGCCGGGCAGCAGAGAGAGTGAGGAAGAGATCGGGCCAAGCACCAACCAGCTGCCTGCCTGAGTTCGCAAAGAGCCTAAACACGCTTGCGTGGAAGGAGAGAGCAGCTGCCGGCCATCTCAAAACCCAGCTCTCTCGGGGGACTTTCTGCCTGGGATGAAACCTGAGGCCCTTCACAACTCACAGGTCAAGGCACAACGCCTTCCGTTGGGTGGAATTTGAACCCAGGACAAGGAAACACCGGCCATTTACTGGCTGAAGTATGCTCAAAACAAACATCCCATTTGTGTAAGATTCTAAGGATCAGGAAGTAACTTCTAATAACAATACGTTTCTTGCTCAACCCGCAGATCATTGCAACACATACAAACTTGACATTTTGCTATACTACATATTATAAAAATTACATATGGTTAAAAATTACAGAGCTATCAAATACGTAACATGCATTACTGAAAGGTTAGTAAGATGGGAGCACAGCAGACATACAGAAAACTTTAATTGCTTCTCAATGACATTTCATTTATATCTCTGAATCTTTATAACAACGCACACCAATAGTATCTAAAAACTTTGCTCTATATCTATTAGCTTCCACTGCAAATAGTAGCGTTGGACCTCAGAAAAAGGGGGTTAATTTTCTAAGCAATTTGAATGTAAACCAATGCATTCTGTATTGTGGTTTTAAGCTTTTGTATTATATTTTACGCTTATTTATGGTTTTAATTTTTGTGAATCACCCAGAGAGCTTCAGCTATTGGGCAGTACAGAAATGAAATATATGAACTTTGCCAACATCAGTGCCCCCCCGTACACAATTCTTTCTTCTGGGCACGTTTTCAAAACTCTTTCTTTCAAGTACATATAGGACAGACTACCCCAACCTGGCTGAGGAATGGTGGGATTTGTAGTTCAACTCATCTGGGAGGCACCAGATTGGGGGCGCCTGACACAGACGGAAAGAGGAATTATTTTCGACTTTGACTACGTCCCACCTTCGCATCTTTGACATGTTGCGTCAAACACTAGAACATGGTTCCAGCATCTGTCTCTTAAGCTTCCGCTCAGCTCACGCAGGGAACAATTTTTGGAGTCATCTAATTCTCAACGTCTTAAAACTGTGGACAGCCAACTAATTGTCTTTGCAATCACTGAAGTGGCCATGCAACTAAACGCTTTCACCCAGCAAAAAAGCCGGCATAGGACAGGCGGCTGCGGTCTTTTGCATCAGAATTTCTCTTGGAGATATCCTCCTTGTCAAAACACAATTCCCTTTCTCTCTTTTTAGTTCAGGAATGGAAGAAACAAAGTGAAGTTTTAAAAGAGGTGTGCAGAAGATTAATGGCTCACCTGAGATTGAGGCGGAAAGTGGACCACGGCAGGATGCGGACTCTGTGCCCCATCATGGACATCTTGTGCAGCGTTGGTTGTCGGTTGAAAATGACAATGTCCCCATCGCACATGTGTCGTTCTACCTGGAAGGGGAAGAAACAGAAGAGCCCTGTTGACCTACCTTGAAGGGTGGGCAGTGTCTGCTAAGTAATCTCCACAAAGCTTTTATTAAGCAACAAACGTCTCTTCTACCTGAAGAGAGCCTAACCTCTTGGAAACGTCCCCCTAGGCAAAACTATGCAAACTAAGCAAGGCAATTGTCCGCTTAAAAGGATAGGAAGCCACTTCGCAAACGCCCGTAACTTCAGAGAGCCTGGTACGGAGGCAGGTTCTGGCGTAATCGAACTGACTTTCTCACACCTTCCTTCCACCTCGTGCATTTGAGCTTCTGGCAGACCCTAGCATCAGCTAGCTTGTCGGGACGCTCACCTCCGGAAGAAGGCTCACTTCCCACCGAGTGTGTAGGATTTGGCCTTGAGGAGATAAGCTCTGGAGAGGGCTGACTCCCAGCTGGGGAATTGCCCATGAGAGCTTCCTTCCCCACTGGTACAGGCTGG
Organism: Elgaria multicarinata webbii; assembly: GCF_023053635.1. Classification (NCBI taxonomy): domain Eukaryota; kingdom Metazoa; phylum Chordata; class Lepidosauria; order Squamata; family Anguidae; genus Elgaria; species Elgaria multicarinata. The sequence continues at coordinate 45,826,198 of NC_086181.1, forward strand.
CTGGTGTCTGGCGCTGTGTCTTCTAGTTCTGAATCTGATTCTGATTGATTACCTGAAACATCTTCTCCCAAAACGGGGCAGTAGGGTTAGACATGACAAGCAGGAAGGCATCACTGAGGGGGGTGGGCCACACACAGCCAAACTAGACAACATTGAATCTGACTCAGCCCTAAAGTCTATATTTACACCGCTGAAAACATATCTCGAAGCACATGGTGTTTTCATATCTGTAAAACAAGATAGTTCCCTGCTCTAAGGAGCTTCCACATATATCAAATGGAAATACATAACATGAGTCCCACTTGTGCTTTTCTGCTACAACAGTCATTTCTAAATTGCTACAGAAAAATTGGCAAAGGGATGTAGACCGGAGCATCACTTGTTTCAATGAGGAAGGAACAATATCCCAGCCACCCCCAAACAAATTACTGGCTTGCCAGGTTTCTAAGTTAGTAGCGTTTACAGACTTGGGAAACAAAGGAAAACCTGAGCCCTCTCTTCTCACTCAAGTATTTGCCAACAGCTGCATATTTCATTTTCCCCATTTTTTGATGCACGCTATGGCCCCGTTCAGAAGACACCTTAAACCATGGCTTTAACCATGGTGGTTAAGCCAGAAAGCCGGGCTGTGTTCAGAAGACACCATAAACCACGGCTTTAACCACAGTGACTTAAGGCAAAAAGAAGATGTTTCAGGGAATCAATCAGTTTCTGAACGGGCCCGATATTTCGTAAGGTCGCCTGTAAACCCATCTCAGTCTAGAGGGACAGAGGTCACTCCAGGCTCCCGTGCAAAGCCTCCTTCCTCCTCACAAGCGCCACTGACCTTGTATCCTATCTGGAGGTGGAGGTCGCTGGGCTTGGGGTGAAAGCGGAGGTCAATCCTGTCGCCATTGTCCCGGATGATGTACTTGGCGCCAGGATACTGGCTGTTTCCTCTGCGCACCAACTCCTGCAACCTGGAAGGGGTGAGAGGCGTTAGCTGGCGCTCAGAGCGCGTCAGGGGCCTCCGCTTTTGAGCGCCACGCCGGCGGCAGGGGAGGGGCCTCACCTGTCGATGTTGAAAGGCGTCACGATCTCGGCGAAGGTCATGTTGGCCGCGATGGAGCGGGGCACGCCCACCTGGTCGATGGAGAGGTTGGGGTCCGGCGTGATGACCGTCCGGGCAGAGAAGTCCACTCGCTTGCCCATCAGGTTCCCTCGCACACGGCCCTCTTTCCCCTTTAGCCTCTGCTTCAGGGACTTCAGCGGCCGCCCCGATTTCTGCATAGCCTGCAAATTGGGAGGACGAGCAGAGAGTCAACGAAGGGAACAACAACGGCTACTCCTGCAGATATTGTGTGTGTGTGTGTATAGAACTTGCTCCTCTCACCAGAAGGGACAAGGCTTCGCTGCATTTGCATGGGCCTAACTGGGGAACAAATGGGCTGAGCCTGTAACCCAGGATTTCCCCATTTGGTGCCCCAGATGTGTTGGGATTACAACTCCTGTAATTTCCAGCCTGCACATCTGGAGGGCACCATATTGTGGAAAGCTGTGACCCATTCAGGACACCCTTCCCCATCAGTAGAGAACTGCTCTTGTTTTCAGGGTATACAGGAGGTTAGACCCAGACGGTGACATACTTAAGAGCAGATCCATTCAAATCAATGGAACTTATGTTGGTCATTATTTACTTGTCCCACTGGTTTTGATGGGCCTACTCTAAGCATGCCTAAATCTGGATCCAACCCAAGAGCTGAAAGGGACCGCGTCTCCCAGAATGCAGTGACATAACTGACCAACTATGAAGTCCATCATGCATTCAATTAAATCAGAAGCAGCAAATTAATTAAAACGCCAAATTCATTATAGACAGAATCGGTCCCAGATAATTCATTAAATAAAACTGAACGAGATTTGTACAGAACCAATTCATTATTTAAACTAATAGGAAAAATTGATCAGTTAAGTATGCCAAATCAATTCTAAGCAATCCAATTAAAGGATTAATAACTACTAAATGACATACTATATATGGCTTCTGTCTGATAGGCTTGGTTTATTTTGATCTGGTCACCTCAACGTGTTCCGTATACTCTAGTCTAGGGGAGGGCAGAAGGTAGCCCTCCAGATGTTTGAGACACCAACTCCCAGAAGCCCCTGCCACCATGGCCAGTGCTCAGGAATGCTGGGAGTTGAAGTCCAAAACATCTGGAGATCTCCGGGCTGCCCAACCCTGAGAGTCGGGGCTGTGTTGTCGTATTATCTGTATTTAATTTCTCCCCGAATGAAATAGAAACGGCAGCTGAATTAAGCCAACTCCCCACCCCCCTAGCTATCTAATCTGGGGGACAGGACAGGACATTTCCAGCCTTGTAAGCGGAAAGGGCCACGCGGCGGCCACGGAGCAGGCCAGACCAGCAACCCGGCTGAGGATCCTCGCCTCCCCCGCTCCCGACAGGGCCGTAGCTCTGGGCACTCACGCGGGGCAGCCCAGGGAGCTCATTGTCCACCATGGTGGCCACGTGGAACTGCAGCAGCTTGACGTCTTCGGCGATGACGTGAGCGGCCGCCCCGTTCTGCTCGTTCCGACGCAGCTGGTTGTTGATTTTCACAATGTCGGCCAGCTTGTGAGTCAGGTCATCCTGGGAAGAAAAGAGGCTCCGTGACGGAACGCCGTTCCCAAGGCCGAAGACCCACCGATCTCTTCTCTCGTACGGGACTTGCGGTTTGGGCACTGAGGACCCAGCCAGGCCACCTTCCCCCAACCTCAGTACCCTTCGGATGGGTTGGACTACAGCTCCCACCCTTCCCAGACTGCACAGCCAAGTTGTCTGGGGATGATGGGAGTCATACTCAAACACATCTGGAGGATGCTGGGTTGGGGAAGGCTGAAGTAAGAGAAGCATCGCCACAGGAGGAAAAGCTGCGGTTCAACTTCTATGTTTTAGTTGTCAGCAGTGGGACAATTATACTTTGGATGCCCGGGGCAGACCGAGGGTGGGAATCCTCTTTCAGTCTAAGGGCCAAATTCAATTTTATAAAAGCTTTCGAGGGAGAGGGGGGGCTGCATTCCAGTGGTGCCAAAAATACCGAAAACCCCAGCATACTGCAGCTTAAAGGTCTTACTGCACGTACGAGCCTCAGGAGAATCATCACAACCTTTTAGAATATGGGGGGAAAAACTGCACTGGAGCCGGTACTCATCCATTAACTGGTGGCTGGGGGCAAGTGGCCGGATTTGGCTCTAAGGCCTGAGGTTCCCCACCCCGGTGCAGATGTAACCCTTCTGCTTGACCCAGCGGACAATGGCCGCCTTCTCCTCTCCGGCCCGGCTTCCTACCTGATTCCTGGCAGAGCCCTGCATGACCACAGCCGGCCTGACGGAAAGCGGCGGCACCGGGAGCACCGTGCAGATCATCCACTCTGGCCGGGCGTACTTGGGGTCCATGCCCAGGATGAAGCACTCCTCGTCCGAGATGCGCTTGAAGATCTCGTGCACCCGCTCCGGGCTCAGCAGGATCTTCTTCTCTTGCGAGTCCTCGTTGACGTGCTTCCACTCAGCGTACAGCTCCAGGCCCGAACGCCGGATCCTCGGCTGGTAGCGGCCGCAGCCCCCGTGACCCTTGAGAACGAGAACGGAACGAGGCCGTCAGCTGAACGCAAGCCCTCCCGCAAAAGAGGTGCCCCTCATACACGTCTGATGCACCAGCCTGACAAAGCCCCGTTCAGCTTCAAGTTTCTTTTGGGGGGGGGGGGGGAGTCTGGTTTGCCAACTGAAGATGGGGTGCAGCTTACAGCCCTACACGGAGAGATCCTGAGGAAAAACCTGGAATTTCTTACCTTCCACACTGCTGGGAGTACAGAACAGATCTCTTACGCTACGGTAACCCCACTGCAAGGATTTTAGCTAACAATGATTTGGCAAGATAATATTGCCTTTGGGAGAAGGGTAAGACAAGGATGGCATCTCTGATGAGGAAGATGTGCCTTACGCACAGACGTTCTAACAATTATCTATAATCAAGAAGGAAGTCTGTCTGTCAGTGCCATAATCCCAAGACTGTGGAGCCCAGAAACCAGAAACCTGTCATGCATATTAAGGGGACTCCCCTCTGTACATGTGTTATGTTTATTAGGGGTTTTTTTTTTAAACAATGCATTCACTTAAAGTAATTTAAATGTGTCTTGTTTCCAGTCTGCAGAACCATCTTCAGTCACCAGGTGGCATATTGACCTAACCAATGTGTACTTTACATCTGGAAGCCGGGAGGGACAGACTTATTCAGCTGAGCTATGGGGCAGTGGCGGCGACAGACCCCAAGGCAGGGGCTGTAGTTTCACTTAGCGAGGGCAAGTACAACACGCCTCGGACAGCTGCGTAACTTTGCTTGAAGGCTTCGCTGTATCAAAACCAGGCTTATCCCAGCAGTGTGAAGTTCGATCCATATAGAATAATTCTTAAAAGAATTGATTAAACAGGGAACAAGGTCAAATCTCTCTGTTTGTGGATGACACGATGGCGATTCAATCAGTTGTTGCAGTCACCTCTGAGGATTATACACATCCATGGAGGATACAGGTATCATAGAATAGCAGAGTTGGAAGGGGCCTACAAGGCCATCGAGTCCAACCCCCTGCTCAATGCAGGAATCCACCCTAAAGCCTCCCTGACAGATGGCTGCCCAGCTGCCTCTTGAAGGCCTCGAGTGTGGGAGAGCCCATAACCTCCCTAGGTAACTGATTCCATTGTCGTACTGCTCTAACAGTCAGGAAGTTTTTCCTGATGTCCACCCAGAATCTGGCTTCCTGTAACTTGAGCCCGTCATTCCGTGTCCTGCACTCTGGGAGGATCGAGGAGAGATCCTGGCCCTCCTCTGCGCGACAACCTTTCAAGTATTTGAAGAGTGCTGTCATGTCTCCCCTCAATCTTCTCTTCTCCAGGCTAAACATCAATGGCTGCTAGTCCGGTATTTGAACCAATGTGCTTCTTAAAACCAGACGCTGGGGACCATGAGCTGAAGCCTGCTGCTGCGCTCATGTCCGGCTTGTGGGCTTCACGTGGGGCACGTGGTTGACGTTGTGGAAACAGAATGCTGGACTGGAGGGACCTTCGGTCTGATGCAGCTGAGCTCTCGGGTTTTTATCTCATCACGCAGCACTATTACCAGTAATGTTTCCCTGGGATCAACAGGAATTCTGACTGAACTGGGTAGAATCTGAACAGTTTCAGACAAAGGTCTGAAATATCTACCTTGGTAACAACAGACTTCCGAGAAAGCATTCGTGTGTCTTTTAAGGCACCAATTTTGTTAGTTGGAGCAAAATAAAAACAATCCTATCACCAGATACCGTATTTCTTCGATTGTAAGACGCCATCGATTGTAAGACGCACACTAATTTCAGTACAACCAATAGAAGAAAAAAAACTAAGACACACCTGCGATTCTAAGACGCACCCCATTTTTAGAGATGTTTATATGGGAAAAAAGTGCGTCTTAGAATCGAGGAAACAGGGTATATCACCTTGCTAAAAAGCTTTGAGGGGAAACGTTGCCAAGAAATGAAAAGCATATTCCTTTTTCTGAATCAAATTGCAAAGAAAAAGAAATGAACCACCCTCCCTATTTTCAAATGAGCAATTATTATTATTTCCTTTCTCTCCCGAAGGGAGTGTACAACACAACAGGGGCAAGATGTTTGAAATAACTCTTGGAAGACTAGCCTTAAGTTATCATGCGTAATTGGCAACTGAGAATTGTTACAAAGTGGTTTCCCAGTAGTTTAAAGTCTTGCAAGGTAAAACGGACAACGGCCTGGGTTTACACAACAACCCACAGTCAGGGTTGAGTACGGGTTGTGGTGCTGTGAACTCAGCTGCGCTAACAAACCATGATTTATTAGCATGGCCGGGTTCCCACGTCACAACAATTCACCATTCCACCACCACCCAGGGCTCAAGCCATACTCAAGGTTGACTATGGGTTGTTGTGTTGTGTGAACCCAGTCAATGGGTAATTATTTTTTTTGAGATGCAGACACGTTCAAGAAGATGTCTGGTGGAAGTATGCTTTTAGGATGTTTTTAATAGTGTATACTATGTTTTTAATCAGAATTTTATGCTTGCTGATCCAATCGGAGAGGTGGGTAAGAAATAAATTATTATTATTAATTATTACTGAGAGCCCCTAGATGGGTATTTTTGGCCAAGGATTTTATTTTATCTACCAAATTATGGTCACTGTCATTCCCATAGAGAGCTTTGGCTATTGGGCGTTATAAAAATGTAATAAATAAATATATATTTATTTTACCGTATTTCTTCGATTGTAAGACGCACACTAATTTCAGTACCACCAACAGAAAAAAAAAACCTAAGACACACCCACGATTCTAAGTTTTTAGAGATGTTTATATGGGGGGAAAAGTGCGTCTTAGAATCAAAGAAATAGGGTATTAACCAAGTATTTGAAGTGAGTAAGGCCTAGAAGTACTATCCCACTCGACTTCAAAGAGCTTTCCTCGCTATAGTGGCATCACTATCTAAATATGGAGAATGTTGAAATCAATTAGGCTAACACACATAATTTAATTCCACTGAGAATAAACAGTCTTGACTTTTGGACGGCTTGAATTGAATTTGAGATGTTTTACAATCATTACGGAAATCTAGATGAAGCGACAGGCTGTGATTTGCAAACTGGATTAGAACGGGCTGCTCCTTTTGAGGCTATTGACGCTCTCGTTCTTTAGGGTTGGGGGGTAATCCTTTGCTAATCTGCATAAATGGCTTTTTGAAAGGGCAGGGGGGAATAAACGTGAAAGAATGAGAAAGAGATACTCTCGGGGAGAGCGCAATGTCTTGAGTAACTAAGACTGTGCCCGAGGTGGTTCAGAAGCCAGAACAGAAACGGAAGCGTGGAAAACTAGCGACCTGCATGCAACATCAGACACGATGCCATCGCCCCCGCCCCCCCTGCTCCCCCCCACAGCAGAGTTGGGGCTCTGACCTTTTCCTTCGAGATGTCCTCGTCGCCATCTGGCTGCTCCACTCCAAACTTGTTGTCCATCTCCTCGCCCCCTTCACAGATGTTCTTGCCTTTGCAAAGGTCATAGACGTGGGTCAAGCGCTTCTTCGGCTGCCCTTTCGATTTGGTCAGGATATCTTTGATCTTTGGGTTGTTCTGCAGGAAGGAGAAAAAGGCAGGAGAAGCGTCACCCACCGCCGCAAGAATTCAAAGTCAGAACTTGGGATTCTCTGAACCACACCAGTCACCCAACAGATATTGGCTGGGTTCACCCTCGAGGCGGAGTGTGTGTTTTCATGGAGCTGCATGTTGTTGTGCGAACCCAGCCGCACGAACAAACCATGCTTGGTTAGCATTAGGGCTGTGCTCCGCTTCTCCTCGGACCGAAGAAGCAGAAGCGGATCGGGGTGGTTCGCCTCCCCTTAAGGCGGAGGCAAAGAGGATCGGGGGAGCAGCGGAGCATCACAGATCAAGGTGAAGGCGGATCCTTCGCCTCGATCCGGAGCTCCGCAAAAAAGGTAAAGGGGGTTTACTTGGCCTTGCCGCTGCCGCCCGTGCAGCAATGGCGGCAGAGCCAGGTAAGGAGGCAGGGGGAGGAGGGCCTTACCTGGCGCCGCCCCCCGCCGCTGCGGAGCTCTGATTCGGAGCTGGAGCTCCGCAGCAGAGTGGAGCAGACCCTAGGCGGATCAAGGTGGTACGGATCGGGAATGGTGCGGAGTGGGGGGTTTGTGCACAGCCCTAGTTAGCATGGCTAGATTCACGTAACGCAGCAACCCACAGTTCAACGACAACCTACACTGAACCCATACTCAACCTTGAGTGCAGGTTGTTGTGTTGTGTGAACCCAGCCGCCGTCAATACTACACAATGCCCTTTCCCAACCTGGCAGTCTCTGGACGTCTTGGACTACAACTGACATAATCACGCAGCCATAGCAAAAAGTCATTTTGCACCTTGCTCGAGCCATTGGAAGGGGTTGTAACTCAGAGGCACAGCACTCCGCTGAGGGATGCATTTGGCCCTAGGCTGCAGTCTTCTTCTGTTATTAAGAAACACGTGAATGGGAGCATGTGGATGAAGAGTGTGTGAATGGGGATTGAGAGAGCAGCGGATGGGCTGTGTCGATCTACTTTCCTGAAATGATGGATGAAGTAAGGTGTGTGGGCGGGCAGGGGGGGAGGTGGAATGCGTGCGGAAGAACGACTAGGCAGGGGAGAGGAAAAGGAGTGTCCCCGCTACTTTGACTTCATCTCTGCTCACTTTTGGATTTGACTCTGAGCACCAGCACCACCCCCAACCACATTGCTCTGAGGAGATGAAGCCCCCCTCAACGGTTGCCAACCCATGCCATAGCTGCTTAGAGAGCGCAGGTACGCACTCTTGCTTTGAAAGTGTGAGACACATCAGTGGACTACGGAGAAAGGACGGACCCTGCAGGATTGAAGGCAGCCCACTCTGCCTCATTTCACTCGCTGCCTTCACTTAGCTGTGGCCTGCACTGGCAGGATCCCACCATAATGTCTTAAATTGGCAGGGCACCTCCTCACTGTGGAACTCACAACCATGGACACTTGGACGGGTTCTTGAAGTGGGTGGGTTCCTGAAGACCCACTCCCAAATTACCACAATGAATATTGTCCTTTCTTCTTCTACAATGAATACTAATATTTTTGTGCATTTCTCTTACGTCAGGTGCTCTGATCACCAATCAGCTTGGTGGTGGAAGACGCTACAAAATTATTAACATTATGTAGGGTTTTATTTCCTGTGAATTATGGAAAGTGGTGTTTGGTCCTCCTGCTGGAATTATGCAGGAGTGAGAATGCTTCACTTCAAAACTGTGCAACACTATAGCAGTGGTCTTGAACCAGTGGGTTGCGAGATCAGCCCAGATGGGGTCACGGCAAAGCTGTTGCCACCATGTTGGGCAACTGTGAAAGTGGGTGGGAGTCTGAGGCAGGCCTCAGGTCTGGACCAGTTGAAGACCACTGCCGTCCAAGACTGCATTTCCCCACTAGGGAGGAAGTCATGTGAGGATACCCCAGAATTCTCCACAGCTCTTCTTTCTAGACAGGAAGTAGGCCCACTGCAGGGAACAGAGGCATGCTGGGAAGGATCAAATACTCCACAATATTGGAACCTAGTCCTTTAAAAAGGACTCCACATTTTTCTACCTTCCCCTCTTAGTGGAAATAGGAGTTCTGGATCAGCAGCTTAACCTTGAACTACTTGGAGCTTAAGGTAAGAGCAACAGAAGACCTAACAGGCCAACCTGAGCATAGGGGGGGGGTGATGGGTGGCTAACACAGACAGGGCCTTTGCAGGCAGTGGTACCTCAGTTATAAACTTCCCTCCCCATAACCTGTTCGCCTTGTACCAGATCTGTTACGACTGCTTTTATTCACCCCACTTTTTTTAAAGTTCCTTTTTAGCAACCACGATTTTAAGTGGCTCTTGGGAATATTACTACTGCTGAGCTTTTTTGAGTGTTTTAATAGTTCACAAATTGGATTTTATTGCTAGCAGTTTCAAATTGTGCTGCAGGCCTTCTTGGGAAGTACGTATTGTATGGATAATTGCTACAAGGAACCCCGCGCATGGACATCATCAGGCGGCAGAGTTAGAGGGGATCATCATGGAAGCCGGGGGGGGGGGGGGGGGAAGAAGAGAGAACAACTCATCAAGATACAGAATTATAAGGAAAGTGGACTAGACAACACCAAGGCCAGACTCCAGGCTTGTCAACAGGGACTCACCTAGTCACCCACTGGCAGGTAACCACACGCAATCCAGCAGGGAGGCTGTTGCAAACTGGAAGGGCTCTGGTTTCCTTTTGAAAGCAGCTGAGAGCACCCCCAAAAGTGGGCACTGCTAGGCAGGTTAGTCTTTTTTGTGGGGGTGGGGGGCAGACTAGCCAATTCCCTGAACTTACTTCTAAGGCTGCAAATTAGCTCCACTGTTACTCACAGCGTCAACCAGCAGCTTGGAGCAGAAGAAGCACACGCAGCGGAGGACCTTCATCGTCTTCCCCAAGAAGCCAACGTGGAAGACGGGCTTGGCCAGCTCAATGTGTCCAAAGTGGCCGGGGCATTCTGTCATGTTGCCTGTCAGAGGAGAACGGAAGGGGGCACCGTCAACCCGCGCTCCCGGGCCAACAGTCGGTGTGTGTGCGTGTCCTCCCCTGCCTTTCCCCACTGCCCGCACTCACCTGCACAGGTCTGGCACCTTCCCGTCCTTTCGATGACGCCCTGTCGAGGGTCCATCAATCCCCCCAGCTTGGGGCGGCCCCCTTCCGTTGTCTCGGGGTACTTGATCCCCCCTTCCGTCACCGACATCCGTTTCTGGAGAGAAGAATGCGAAGGCAGGATCAGCGTCAACCAACCTCATCAAGCACCTCAGGAATAAGGGCGGCATCTGAACAACGACATTCCCAGAGCGTGTCCTAAAAGCTTAGAAATGTGAGGTCCAGGACGGGAAATGGACTTACATTGTTGAGGGGTGGCAAGGGAGCAGTAAAGAAAGAAGAGAAACACATTCGTCTTTGATTGATGGCCCTCTAAAACCAATCTATTAGGAACATAAAATGTTTTTTTTTAATAAACGAGATTACCACAAGGACGCTGTCCATTCAGGAGAGCATTTATTGTGGGAATAACACAGCTCTACAAGCTGCTCTGATGCCATTTTCAACGCAACTCTGTTCACCACCACAAGACTGAAATTACTTTAATATTAAGATTACAGGCGTAAAAGACAGTTCGTGAACAACAGGGAGATCCCTTTTTGCAGACTGTTTTCGCTGCCCACACAGAAGGCAAAGCGAGGCATATTGGAGAGGGAGAAGCAGTAAACCCTCGAAATGCAGAATTTGTGGGGGAGTTGTAGATACGGCAAAGACCTGAATGTGTTTCGTACAGCAAATTATTCTGTAAAAATTCTAACTCGACACCCTTCCAAAATTCAGGGGGGGGGGGAGAGAAACATCCTTTACTATCAATCTTCTACGGGGGCACCACTGCCATCCATTAAAAAACGCTTAGCAGCGAAGTCCTTCCAGGTTCATCCCTCCCCAAACTTTTAACCCAGTTTTTTAAAGAACTAAACACCCACAAGTGTCAAGAGACCTACTTTCAGGAGCAGTCAATCCTGCTGCACAATCACAAATTGGCAGGGGATATGGGGGCGGGGTTTGAGAGCTGTGTTCATACTAGAGGCATCCTTCGCAGGAGGACGTATTTTGGTCACTGTTGGGCAAACTACCCCCACCCCTAATTTTTTTTTTAAAAAAGGTAAGCTCAGAAGATGCAGATCTCCTTCCCCCACCCCCCAGACCACTGAAATATGCGAGGAAGCCATGCGCACCTGACACTTTATTTTAGCATTGCAATTCCCAAAAGATGCAATGCAATCTTTAAAAAGAGAGAGAAAAAAGTTTGTGCTTTTCAACAGCCCCCCCCCCCCCCAAATTCCACCCCCCCACCCAGCTTAAAAGCTGCGCCACCCACCATCTCATCCGGGCTGAGGACGCCAAACTGCACGCGCTTGATGGTGCGCAGCGGGCACGCGCTGTCCCCGGAGGGCGCTCCCCCGTGCATCTTTGCGCGCGCGCTTTCCTCTCCGCCTTTCGGGGGTCACGTGATGCAGACGCCGCTCTGCCTCCGCCTCAGTCACCAGCCAGGAAGCAGCAGCTGCCGCCGCCGCCCCTCCCCCCACCTCTACTCCGGTTTTAACCGAGGCCCAGCCGACCGAGCTCGCCGCCGGCCGCGCGCCTCGTGCCGCTCCTTCCGTGAAACGGGGTGGGGACAGGACCGGGACAGCAGCAGACGCCGTCGCCTCCTCCTCCGCCGCCCGCTCTCTCCCGCGCGCCACGTCCGGCCGCCTCTTCCCTCCCTCCTGTCCTTTCCCTCCGCGCTCTTCAGCGCGACTGAGCCACAGACGCTCAGGCGCCGCCTTATATAGACTCGCCCCCCCTACACGGGGCTACAGGAGCAGAAGTGCAAGGGCGACGCGGCAGAGCGGGGCGGCGCTGCGGCTGCGTCCTCGTGGGCGTGGCTCTGGCAAGGTGGGAAAGGACAGAGGGGCGGTGCCGGAGCTGGGGAGAGGAATAAACTACTTTTGTGACGGGGGGGGGGGGAGAATGGGCGATTGCTGCTGTACCTCCAAACTTTCCCGATTTTATTTTATTTTTATTTTTTTATTCGGTAAGAATAAAGGTAAATTATTATAAATTGATATGTAAAACTACACCAAATGGATAAAAAGTATTCTGTATATTGTTGGAGAGGTTGTCAGGAAAAAGGCACTTCTTTCCATATGTGGTGGACTTGTGAAGTTATTCAGAGGTTTTGGCAAGTGGTTTTCAAAGAGATAAATGATATAATGGGATGGAAGGTTAAGTTAGGGCCAAGGACAGCACTGTTATCAATACATGAAGGGGTTAAACGTACATAAAATAGTAAAGAATAAACAATTTATTAACCGCAGCTAGATTAATAATTGCCAGGAATTGGAAGGAACAAAGGGATTATCAAACAGAAGAATGGTACAAAGAAGTCTGGGATATAACTATTAATGACAAACTTACATGTAGTATTAAAGTTAAGAGAGGATTCTTGAAACGAAATTACTTTGATGAGGTTTGGAGTCCATTTGTTAAATTTGTAGCATACATTACAATTTTGGAAAGGAGAATAAGGGTCCCGGGGGTGGTGGTGGTGCACGAGATAGTTCTATATTACTTTATCTAGTTTTTTTAAATTTTATTATTGTGGTATATTAAGATGATGTAACGTGATTATTGTATGTGTAATAAAATTCAAATAAAAACTATGATAGCACTCTTCAAATACTTAAAAGGTTGTCACACAGAGGAGGGCCAGGATCTCTTCTCCATCCTCCCAGAGTGCAGGACACGGAATAACAGGCTCAAGTTACAGGAAGCCAGATTCCAGCTGGACATCAGGAAAAACGTCCTGACTGTTAAAGCAGTACGACAATGGAACCCATGACCTAGGGAGGTTGTGGGCTCTCCCACACTAGAGGCCTTCAAGAGGCAGCTGGACAACCACCTGTCGGGGATGCTTTAGGGTGGATTCCTGCATTGAGCAGGGGGTTGGTCTCGATGACCTTTTAGACCCCTTCCAACTCTGCTGTTCTATGATTTTATAGCAATATTGGATTTCAACTTCTTTTTTAATGTTGCATGTTTGCTTGGAAGCAAGTGTCGCTTAGTTCAATGATGCTTATGGCCAAATAAATTAGTTTAGGATTCCAAAATTAGAATTAGTGGAATATCTTTATTAGGCCAACAAGGACAACAGCTTCACAAAAAAAAAAGTGCAAGCGCTATTGATCTCCAGCTCTATTGAAAGCATAATAAAGTTATTCCACTCACACAAGTTTTGGCATCCTAAACTCGTTTACTTTGGGCATAAGCACCATAGAACTCAGTGACACTGACTCCCAACCACGCACAGGATCAAACCAGCAGCATTTCTGCAAAACATAAAATAAAAATGAATTTTATTTGAAATTGGATTGCAAAACGCCAGCTTACAGGCTTAAAAAAAGAGTTCATGCACGTCCTGATCTTATCCATCCGAAGTAAGGCTCGCTGTTTTCAAACTGACTTGCTTCTCAATCACGGCGTATAAAACCTCAACTTGTCTTAAGATTGTAATTATATATATATATATATATATATATTTCTGTCTCCCCCTTTTTTTGTTAGTGGTGCAGTCTGCAAGAAGAAGGTGGGACCTCGTCACAAGTTTTCGACGCGCCTCATTGACTATTCATAAGCCGAGCAAGGCGGGGAAATAAAGCCGCTGCCCGAAGTTGGGGGTGTGGCTACATTCCGACTTTTTCCGAAAATGGCCGAAGAGAGCCGAGGGCGGAGAGTGGGGTTCCTCTCAGAGGTAGCTTTTGTCGAGAGCGAAGACGAGGCGGATGGAACGCTCCGGGGAGCGGCCTTCGAAGCCTCGGGCTCGCGTATTTCACTTGGCTGGAGATGGCGTGCGGCTGCCTGGCCGCTCCGCCTTGGAAAGCACGCGGCTTCGGGGCCTACTTCCGGAACCGAGTCGGAAGGCACCTAGAGCGGCCTTGGGGGTACGGAGGGCTAGAATTTAGGGGAGTAACGCGGTGGGGGCTATAGGGACGGTTTGTCTGGCGTAGGCGAAGGATGGCCCCTCAGGGAGCCATGTTTGAAGTGGAATCCACGGAATTGAGGTGGTTTTTTTTGTAATTCCAGGCTGGCTTTGGGGGCGGTATTGGTGGTGGGGGGCAGCCTGGCGTTTGGGGTTCCAGGTCCTGGTGCCGGTGGTCGAACTGGGGTTCGGTGTAGTAGAAAATGAGAGGGGGGAAAGACGGTGTGTTTGGGGGGGAGGGGGGGTTAATTTAGAGCATTTTTAGGAGGGGGGAAGATTGGGGGGTCTTGGGTTGTTTGTTGGGGGAGGGGAAATAAATATTTGGGACTTGAAGTTGAAAGGAGGAAAGGAATATCTCGGTTTTTTGTTTTTTTGCAGGCTGAGGAAAGGACTGAATCTTGAGGGAAATATTGGGGCTAAGGCTATAAGGGGGGAGAGAGAAGTTAGCAGTAAAAGGGGGTGGATTTTGCAGGAGGAGGTGATAAAGGAATCTGGGGGTTTTTTGGGGGGGGAGAGAGGGGGAAGGGATTGGATTTTGGAAGTGCCGAGGAAAAGGCTGAGCTCAGGTACAGAGGACAGGGCTGGTTTCTGGCCTGGAAGCTAATTCAATCTTGGCCTCAGGGTTCAGGATGTAAGTGGAGTGGATGAGGGATTTTATTGTAATAATAATTATTATTATCATTAATTATTATTATTGTTTGTAGCGCTCCATTCTCTGGAAGGTATACAAGTAAACGAAAACCATGAAAGCCAGGACGCTAAATAACGATTAAAAACAGCCCACGGTAGGACCAGACGCAAGGGGAGATCATTTTTATTTTATTTATTTATTACATTTCTATACTGCCCAATAGCCAGCGCTCTCTGCAATGCAACGCATAATACTAAAAGTTTGGAAGGACGGCAGTAAGTTGTGGGGTGAACTTCGGGAGGGACCCTAGCTCAGCCTTCCTCAACCTGAGACGCTCCAGATGTGTTGGACTACAACTCCCAGAATGCCCCAGCCAGCTGGGGCATTCTGGGAGATGCAGTCCAACACATCTGGAGCGCCCCAGGTTGAGGAAGGCTGCAGCTCATTTGTGCAGCACATGCTTTTGCATACAGAAAGTCCCAGGTTTAATCTCCAGGTAGGACTGGGGAGAATCCTGCCTGAGAACGCAGAGAGCCGCGGCCAGTGAGTGCCAACAGTACTGAGCTAGGTGGACTAAGGGTTTAACTCTGTATAAAGCAGCTTCCTATGCTCCTAAGGTTCCTTTGGAAGTAAGGAAGGGCCAGTGGTTTGAGGAAACTGTGGCTGAACAAGGGAGAAATTGGGACACAAAAGCTAGGTGTATGGGGAATAGGAATTATTATTATTATATTTATTTGTATCCCGTCTTTTGCCCAATGCTGGGCCTCAAGGCGGCCTTACAAAGTTTAAAACATACATTGTGTGTGGGGCGAACAAAACCATAAACATTTAAAATACACAACAAAATTATAAGACATTAACATAGATGGAGGGCCAGATTATTCTCCCAACGGCTTGCTGGAACAAAAAAGTACCTTAATGACCCCCGAGTACCTTAATGACTAGTGGTAGGCGAAACTGCAGAAGAGATCATGGGGAATGAGAGTATAGCTGAGAGAAACTTTCAAAATTCCAGTAATAGCATCTAATTTATTTGGTGTATTTCAAAGATGTATCTACCACCCTTCTGCAGAGCCTCTGGGGGTAGTTTACAAGAGCAAGATAAAACGCCCACAGAAAATATAACACCATAAAGAAAAATGTATTTAAAAGCAAGGGAAATTGAAAAAGAAGTCTTTAGCTTGTTTCCAAAAGAATGTTAGTGACAGGTGAGCCCCTCTGGGGTGGAGATTTCAACTAAGGAGGTACCATCGCTGAGGAAGACTTGCTGTCCTGGTGGCCTCCTGCCTTACCTCAAATGGCCAAGGCACCTGGAAGAGAATCTGTGAAGGTGATATCTGCACAGGCAGGCAGGCAGGCAGGCAGGCAGAGACTGAAAGAACTGGGCATGTTTAGCCTGGAGAAGAGAAGATTGAGGGGAGACATGATAGCATTCTTCAAATACTTAAAACGTTGTCACCCAGAGGAAGGCCAGGATCTCTTCTCGATCTTCCCAGAGTGCAGGACACAGAATAACGGGCTCAAGTGACTGGAAGTCAGATTCCGGCTGGACATCAGGAAAAACTTCCTGACTGTTAGAGCAGTACGACAATGGAACCAGTTACCTAGGGAAGTGGTGGGCTCTCCCACACTAGAGGCAGTCAAGAGGCAGCTGGACAACCATCTGTCAGGGATGCTGTAGGCTGGATTCCTGCATTGAGCAGGGGGTTGGACTCGATGGCCTTTTAGGCCCCTTCCAACTCTACTATTCTATGAAAAGGGTTCACTACCTATGAAAAGGTAGTATAAGGACTACTAGGCTCTATACAGGACTGAGAAAACATTTGCGTTCTTTTATGCCAGTTCTGGATGTTGGGGGGCTGTAGGACAGGGGTAGGCAACTTGGTGCCCTCCAGATCTTTTGTACTACATCTCAAAGAACCCCTGACTATTGGCTGGGGCTTATGGGAGTTGAAGTCCAAAACGTCTAGAGGGCACTAAGTTGCCTACCCCTGTTGTAGGATGTGGGGTAGGTGCAAATGTTGGCTTTCCAGGAAGGGAGGGGATAATTGCACATGTTTTAATCTTGTAAACTGCCTTGAGTCCCAGTACTGAGGAAAACGTGGGATATAAATAAATATAAGAAGAAGGCTTCTCAGAATGTGGAATGCAGGAAGGTAATGATAACACTTTCCACTCTAAGAAGGTGCTGCAAGACTTTGCTTTTGGTGCAGCAGACGAACACAACTAACCTTCTGGATGTACTTACCATCCACCTGCACCCTTGAATTTTGTGACTGTGCAATAACTGCCCTTCCCTCATACTCATTGTTAATTCAGATTAGGGTCCTTAAGTCTGCATTGAAAGGATAGAGCAATTCTCCCTGCCCTCCACATATTATATCATTCTTTAATCACTCCTGGTGAATACAGCAGGGTGCTTAAAAATAGTAACGGTAGATTAGTTATCCCTTAAGTCAAGGATGCACAAGCTTTCTGGCCTCGCAGGTTGCATTCTCTGATGCCAGGGGGCTGCACAAGCGCGTGCGTGTGCACAATCGTGGGGATTCCCCTGCTGGTACTAGTGAGAGAATTCCTCCCCTGTTTTCTGATCTCTCATCAGAGAATCCCTGAAGTTTCTCCTAGTAAAGAAAACCCCAGGAAGTGCTGCCACAGCAGACACAGAGGGGAAGGTGTCTGGTGGGCCGCTAGAAATGGCTTGGTGTGTGTTTCACTTTTTACCCCCTGCCTTAATTGGTCCTGAGCGCATCAGGAAAAAATGGACAGAGGTTGAAATGAGCTAGTTATTTAATTTTTTATTTAATACTTCAACATACATCAATACAATAAAAACAATACTACATAATACATAAATTGTTAGATAACATTTGATAACGTATATTCTAACTTATTCTATTAACATAACCATACTTAACATAAAAGTGCACCGCCCACCACGGGATCTTATTCCTGTTTCCAAAATCTCATTGTTTCTTCTGGAGGTGCTTTCCCACTCCCCTTAGATAAGACAAATTCTAGGAACTGTTTCCATATTCCCTCAAAATCATTTGTTTTTATCATTCCTCGTCTAACTTTTATATTACATGTTACTTTATCATTAATAGCAATATCCCATATTTCTTTATACCAATCTTCTATATCAGCATTCCTCAACCTGGGGCGCAGAGCTGGCTGGGGCATTCTGGGAGTTGTAGTCCAACACATCTGGAGTGCCCCAGGTTGAGGAAGGCTTTTCTATACGATAATCCCCTTGAATCTTCCAATTCCTAGATATCATTAACCTTGCTGCAGTTAACAAATTCGTTATCTAGTCGTGAGCTAGTTTTGAGGGGCAGCGGTGTGGCCTAAACCGAGGAGGGAGTGTGTTGGTCAAGGGGGAATTGAACCGCTTGGGTCTGGGACACGAATTGGGCCTGTTAGATGTATAGAATTGGGCCTGTTAGATGTATACAACGGTCTGAAAATGGATGCGGAAGCTTGCTTGGGTTTTACCTGGGGAAGGGAATATGTTCGTCTCTGGAAAAGTGGAACCCTTTTGGGAGGTGGGAGAGAAGAAATTGATGGGTCTTTAAGACGATGGCAGGGAGCTGAGCTGGCTGCCTACTTCCTGCCAGATGTTTGTGCTCGCTGTCGCCCACTAGATGGCGCGAGCGCACCGCTTAACCTCCATGCTATTTTTTTTCCGGCCATCCCATCCAGACTGGGATTGGAGCCAGCAAAACCAGAGCTGGAAATGGCTGCAAGTCCTTGGGCCTGCTTCAGCCGAATAGGGGCTGGGCTTCCCTCCTCCTCGCTCAACTTGAGTGACGCAGGCATCCCTCCCTTTCTCTCTCAGGCTGCTTTTGCCCTCCTGCAGGGCTGCTGGTGACACTCCGGCTGGTGTCGTGTCTGGTGTCAGCTGAAGGATACCTGTGGGGACAAAATTCATTAATGAGGAGCTACGCGAGCAGGTGGATGGATCCACGCAGGGATGGTGATTGCAGGAGCTGGTCTAGGGTCTGGGGAGAACTCTGAAAAGAGAAAGGGTCTACATCTTAGTTGGGATTTGAGGGGTATTTCATAGAATCAGAATAGCTGAGTTGGAAGGGGCCTACAAGGCCATCGAGTCCAACCCCCTGCTCAACGCAGGAATCCACCCTAAAGCATCCCTGACAGATCCCTAAATAGTTACGTAACATAATTCAGAACAGAAGTGCCATGCTGGATCAGACCAAGGGTCCATCTTTAGGGTGGATTCCTGCATTGAGCAGGGGGTTGGACTCGATGGCCTTGTAGGCCCCTTCCAACTCTGCTATTCTATGATTCTATGATCTAGTTAAGCACTCTGTTCACACAGTGGCCAGCCAGTGATCAGCCAGGGATGAACAAGCAGGACATGGTGCAACAGCACCTTCCCACCCATGTTCCCCAGCAACTGGTGCACACAGGCTTACTGCCTCAAATACTGGAGATAGCACACAAGAGATAGCTAGTAGCCATTGGTAGCCTTTGCCTCCAGGAATTTATCCAACCCCCTTTTAAAGCCATCCAAATGGGTGGCCATCACTACATCTTGTGGTAGTGAGTTCCATAATTTAACTAGGCGCTGTGTGAAGAAGTCCTTCCTTTTATTTGTCCTGGATCTCCCGCCCTTCAGCTTCATGGGATAATGACCCCATTGGGTTCTAATATTTTGAGAGAGGGAGAAAAATACCTCCCTATCCACATTCTCCATACCATGAATAATTTTGTACACCTCTGTCATGTCTCCCCTTAGCTGGTTTGTGGATGGTTGTAGGGAGAGGAGTTATTGTAAAAATGTAAGCTAATGCAAGACCCTGCAAGTTGAATTCTAGTTCTTCATCAAACCGAAGTGATGCAATCGAAGTTCTTTCTATAAAGGCCCTGTTACCTGTTTCAGAGCCCTGAACTTTCGGATTCACACGAGGCCCTTAAAGGATCATGACCCTGTGTCCACACCCCGTTTTCCCCCTTGAACAAGTTTTGTTGTGTGAAGTCTTCCATTCTCTGGGGGAGCATGTCTGATTTAGGCTCATAAGTACAAATGCCATCTGGCTGTCACGGATGTCTGATGCCTTGAAGTGTCTTTGATTACATTTGCATTTTAATGAGCTGCTGAGAAGAGGTACTTGGGAGTAGAAGAGCCTCTTTCCGGGGAGGGGGGGCGTTCCCCATTCCTTCTCTTCACCCCTTCCCCCTTACGTTGCAATGTGCTTTGCAATCAAATGTGAATAAATGGTCTTTCTACATACTTGCAGTGTTTTTGCTTCAAGGGCTGGATGCTTACTGAAAGTGCCGTCCATCTGGGCAGCCTTTACTAAGAAGGCTTTGAGGTTCCTAGTCCTCATGAGAGAAAATGTTATGAGGCTGGGATAGGGATTTCAAAAGGACTGGGGGAAATGTAAGGCGGCTAGAAAGCTTTGGGTTCTATGTTTGTTGTTTTCCAGATCTGAGCTGCTGAGTCATGAGTTTGGAATTTAGAAATATCAGCACTTGTGGTCAGCTCAGCTGGTAAAAGAGGGGGGGGCGACTGTTTGCACTGTGCAACCTGCCAGGAATTGTCTCTTGAAACTGGAAAAACCACAAAAGATTTGTGGCGCGGTATGTTCTTTCCCAAGGCCTGTGCTGGTGCGCCAACTTTCAGGACTAGGAACCTCAAGTCAGAAGGAAACCCTTGGCGGGCCACTTTCTTCACTCTGCAGGGGCTCTGAGAGGGGGGAATCACTCAGATAGACGGCTGAGGTGTTCATACAGGCTGATGCGGTGGAGTGGCCGAGAGCATCAGCTGGGAGGGCTTGGTTCAGTCCTCACTAAAGATGACCGAGCTGGCTCTCCTCAGGTTCCTAGAAGGACCCTGACCCTTTGGGACCACCCCTCTTTTGCCCTGCCCACAACTGGGACGTCACCCCCAAGAGCTTCTCCGAAATTGAATTCAGCCTTCAGGCTAAAAGAGGTTTCCCATTCCTGCCTTGAGCAAACCATACCTCTTAACCTCTGCTCCTTCTCTGTAATACCCGGAAGATGACCCCAGGCCTTCTTCACAGGACTAACGTGAGGATTGCTGAGAAGTTCTTTGGGCACCCGAAAGCGCTCTTCAGTGCTGCATCATAGGAGAGTAAGTGGTTTTGGGTTGGTTTTTTTGCTTATCCTATTACAGGTGCATTTTGTTCTATGAAAACGAGATGTACTGAGTCATGAAACCGCCATAAAAGAAAAGCTGTGTGTGTTATAACCGAGAGGCAACATTACCACTTCAAGGGCCCAAATGAAGAGGGATTGCACCCTTCAGTGGTTTTTTTTCTTGACATAAAAATGTCTTGAGCAGGATTGTGACTAGCTTATTGGCTGCCTGGAGACCGGATCCTGCTGATGGAGACCCTTTAACTGAATCTATCCTGCCCTGATGCTCTTGGCAATGACAGGCAGTGATTTTCCAGAGCCTTTAGGCTGCACTCTCTCTTGGTTGGGCTAATAGAGATTATCGTACTGGAGATCCGATCATTTGCTCTAAATGTTGGTACCAAAGCAGATTAAAATGGCCGTTTGAATCAAAAGGTCATTCAGAAGGATAATGGGTTACACCTGGTAGCTCACCTTGGGGAAGAGCGTACCAGATTTGAGGTGCCCCATCGCCTTTCATAACCTGCCCCACATGACCTGAGGAAGAACCCCTGAAGGTGGTCTTCATAGTCCGGATTCATGTGGGAGAAGATAGCCGCAGAGGTACCGTGGTCCCATGTTGTTTAGGACTTTAAAGGCTAAAACCCAGCACTTTGAATTTCTCTCAGAAACGGACAGGGAGCCAGTGCAGGCATAGAATCATGGAATAGTAGAGTTGGAAGGGGCCTCTAAGGCCATCGAGTCCAACCCCCTGCTCCATGCAGGAATCCACCTTAAAGCATCCCTGACAGATGCCTGTCTAGCTGCCTCTTGAGTGCTTTTAGAGTGGGACAGCCCACGACCTCTCCAGGTCATTGGTTCCATTGTCGTACTGCTCTAACACTCAGGAAGCTTTTCCTGATGTTCAGCTGGAATCTGGCTTCCTGTAACTTGAGCCCGTTATTCCATGTCCTGCACTCTGGGAGGATCGAGAAGAGATCCTGGCCCTCTGGGTGACAACCTTTCAAGTATTTGAAGGGTGCTGTCATGTCTCCCTTCGGTCTTCTCCAGGCTCAACATGCAGAGTTCTTTCAGTCTCTCTTCATAGGGCTTTGTTTACAGACCCCTGATCATCCTCATCGCCCTCCTCTGAACCCCCTCCAGCTTGTCTGCATCTTCAAGAAGCCTCCATGCATCTTGCTTGCTTATGAGCAATCTAGTATTTTGCAGTGACTGAACCTCCTGAGCAGACTTTGAATGTGGCTTCCACTAAACTATACTGGATGTTGTCAGTGCATAGATGGGCTTTCAGTCCAGGAAAGCCACCCCTGGGGCACAACCTCAGCTGCTGGAAGGTGCTGTGTGCCTACCAGCACCCCCAGGCTGCAGCCCTGATCCTTTAGGTTCAGGGGTATTTAGCCTTTTTCAGCCCAAGGACTAGATTCAATTTTGGAGAAGCGCTAGGAGAGCTTCGGCTATTGGGCGGTATAAAAATGTAATAAATAAATAAATAGGAGACCACACTAGGCGGGGCCAAAGGCAAAAGGCGTGTGGTCAGAATACCAGCATAGTTTGATGTAAAGCTCTCAGTGCTGGTAACTAAGCCTTAGAAGAAGCATTCCAACCTTTCAAAAAGGTCGGGAACCACGCAAAAGCGTGGAAACTACCAAATGGTTGGGGCAGTGGAGGGCAAGTAAGGTGTGTGTGGTCATCTGCTGAGTCATAGAATCATAGAATAGCAGAGTTGGAAGGGGCCTACAAGGCCATCGAGTCCAACCCCCTGCTCAATGCAGGAATCCACCCTAAAGCATCCCTGACAGATGGTTGTCCAGCTGCCTCTTGAAGGCCTCCAGTGTGGGAGAGCCCACAACCTCCCCTAGGTAGTCCTAGCGGGCCAGAGTCTCAACGCCCCTGCTTTAGGCGGAGTGCTGTATCACTAAAAAAGGATGGACGCTCTTTCCCGAGACAGGTGGAGGTGCCAATGACTGCATATATGAAGTCCCAGGTTCAAAGCACGAGCTCTCACAGAGTGCCCTTGTCTAGAAGACCAACAATTGAGAAACCGCATGAGGAGTGAGATGGAGCCTTGAGTAGCGTTGGAGGGGCAGGAAAGCTGAAGCAAAGCCGGTCCAGGAAACACATTGCTGAAAAGAAAAGCCCCATTACCTTGATGGGGGAAGGAGAAAGGAGCAGTGGCTGACAGGAGTGGGGAGGCTCTTCAGACCTAGAAAGCAGTGAGAGATAAGAATAGGAGGAGACTAGCCGCAGCAGTGAGAAGGGCTGCAAGGGGACCCGGTGAAGGAAGAGGAAGGGCTAGCGCCTTGAAATTGATCCGGAGTGTGTTCAGAAGGCAGTGCAAGGACTCCAGGGCGACACTCGGCCTGAGCATGCCACGCTCCACCCACGGCTTAATAACCGAACGCTTTGCAGGACACCAAAGGCAAGAGGCGGAAATGCAAGCCAGCACAACGCACGACTGTTCGCTGTGAATTTTCTGGGCCGCTGCCTTGGCTGTGCACGCGAGGAGCCCTTCCTGTCTGGTAAGTTCTGCAGCCAGTGAGCCGCCAGAGGGCAGAATGGCGGCGAGACAATGGCCAGATCCCTTCGCACGCAGCTTCCGCCATGCAAAGCAAAGCTGCCTTGGCTCTCTTTTAAGAAGCGGCCTTAAAAACAGGGCGAAGGCAGGGCTTGCCGTTGCTCTTAAAGGAGCCTGCGTGAATCCTGCTGCATGGCAAAGGTGACGCTTTGTCTTCTCTCTCTGGGACGCTTGTGGGAGGGGGGGATGGGACCCCTCTGAGGGTGCTGCTGTAAGGGCAAATCAGAGCAATTTTCAGGTTCTCTGAAGCCGGCATCTAATTTTAATTACCTTTTGCCAGCCGTGCTGGCTGGGCTTTTGCTTCCAGCATTCTTACACTTGACTTGTGCTCAGGTTTTCACAGATAAGTGAGTAGGCAAATCAAAAGCCTCCATTGCTGCACGTTGCGTTGTCCCTCATGAATTGCCTTGAATTAGCTCTCTTCCAAACCTACTAGGCCAGCCTTCCTCAACCTGGGGTGCTCCAGATGTGTTGGACTACAACTTCCAGCATTCCCCATCCAGCACTGCCGGCTGGGGGATTCTGGGTGTTGTAGTCCAATACATCTGGAGAGCACCAGCTTGGGGTAGGCTGCACTAGACAGAATGAGCTGTGGCAGGAAGGGTAAAATGTGGGTGTGAGGACAGCCCCACATCTGTTATGCTGGCTGTACGTGGATGTTCATGCAGATGCCTGCCTCCCCGTACTTTTTAACTTGTGAGGTGGAGAGGGATATCTGGCCAAATTCGAAACGAATCCTGCTAACGTAGCATCTGGCATTTCCTATCTTACAGCGCTGTGGTTAGAAACGGGAGACCTGGGTTCAGATCCTACTCGGTGATAAGGCGTGCGGTGTGGACTTGGGCGGGTTGTTGACAGTCAGCCAGATCTGGGGGTTGGCAGAAGTAAGACTGCAGCCTCTCGTGCCCCAGTCTGGCTGTTTTCTGGTGCCCTAAGTCATACGTGCTGGCGATTGGGATTCTTGCAGAGTTTGATCCAACAAGGCCCTTCTTAGGTGCTTGAGCCAAGAGTGCAGGCTTTGGATTAACTGTTCGGAACCGGAGTATGCCGTCTTGCCTTAAGAACGTAAAACACACTAGGAACAAAGGAAGCTGCCTTGTATCGATTCAGGCCGTTGGCTCATTTAGCTGGGCATTACCTACCTACGCAGACAGGCAAGTGGCTCTCCATGGTTTCATCACGAAGTTGTTTCGAGCTTAAGCTGGAAATGCTGAGGACTGAACCTGGGTGAAACACGTGGCCCTATCTATGGTCCCACTTTAGTGGGCTTCGGGTATTAAGAAAAAATCACCAGAGGGTTGCAGTTGACACACACCTCCGATGCAGGCCAGGAGTCAAATGTTCCACACCCCCACACCGGAGTGTGTATTCTTATTACTAGAACCTGGTACTGTGTAGTGGATCATTCGAGGGTATTCTCGAAACTTCTCCTACAATATAGACATTTTAAAGTCTTGTCTGAACAAGCGTTTGTGAAGAATATCTCGAAGGGCAGTCGTGACAAGCTGGAAGAGTTACCCGTAAGCAGTACCCGTATGCCTGCACCTGGACTGAGAACCATCCCAGTGTCCTGTTCCCCCCCCCCCCCAATCCCATTAGAATGGGTTCCTCATCCCGCTCTGCTGTTGTAGCCACGTGCCTTAAGCCTCCTCACCGGTTGTCTACTGAAGATTTCAAAGAAGCCCCAACACCTACGGAAGCCAACTCAACCTGACCCGCTTTAATAATTCTATTTCATTTTAGTTATAACCCATCCTATTTCCACTAGCTCAGAATGGCTTAAAAAAGGTTCCGTCACCTTGTTTTAAAATATGCTGCCTCCATCACTTAAGAGTGGTTCTAAATTTGTTTTTTGCTTCTCCTCATGCTCAACTCAGGCCTTTAATATATATATATTTTCCAAGACTCCCACTTAAGGGATCTAATTCCTTCCTCAGCTTTCCTTCCTGGGTCACATTAGCCTTGCCACAAAAAATGCTCACTGGTCATATAATTGCTTGCAATGGTTTTTTTTAGGTGGGTGGGGGGGCATGTATGTATCCCAAAAGGCAAAAATAGTGCCTACCTGTTAACCCCCAATCCCCAAATACACACCTCTTTCCTGCAGTGGCAGCTTTTGGAGTGATATTTGTGATGCTCCTAAGCACATACATACATCCAAATATCTTGCCTTATGAATGAACAATTTAAAAAAAAGTATTGGAAAATAAAAAAACCCTACTCAGCTAGAGGAAATATACAAATTACATGTATGGAAACGTCCTTCAGTTCTATAATATCTTCTGAATGCAGACTGCAGCTTTGCTTCCTATAGAATTTGATGGTCTTGTGCACAGGATTCCAGTTACTTCATTGCTTGAACCCAAGAACTTTGCAACTTCTTCTTGAGAACACTTTTTGGAAACTGAGTGTCACTCTGTGTGTGGATACTTGCCCAGTTCAGAGTCCTCACTTTATTGCATCCCAGCATTTCTTTCTCTGACTCAGCTCAGTTTGGGTCTTCCCAGTAGTCATTTCTTCACACACACACACACACCCCAAATAAAAAAATAATCCAAGTATATGAAGGTCACCATCTCCTGGCTTTTGTTGAGGCAGAGCCTAGGAGAAGCCTCACCTCTGTCCACACGGTGACACAAAGTTCCCTTTCTTTTTTTTAGCTCATCTGATTTTTCTCTCAAAAACTGTTCCATCAGCAGGTCTTAATGCTGTTATCTTCCACTTCGAGAAGGTTGATATGTGTCAAACGAATGTGCAACACGGATGTTCTATTTCCTGCCTTGTTGTTGCAGCTGGTTTGGAAGAGGACAGTTCTCTTGCACTATCAGGGATGTGCTGTTAAAAGGCGCTAAGCAGAATGGTACCCTGACCCCCCCCCCCTGAAATAACTTCCCAGGGAGTTTTGTGGATGGTTGACAAAGGAGCCCTTTCTCCTACGTCTTTCAGAGGTAGCTGGATGTCTGCTAGCCGCTGGGATCCGTGTCTAGGGATTTCCACGGTCCCTTCTGAATCCATGCCCCAGGTGAAGTAGATAATGCTGGCAATAGCTGTGCTGGTTAAGTATCTGTGGTCTACAGACCTTTTAAAATGCTTACATAGTGGGAACCGTTTGAAAGTTTAGGCTGTATTCAAGACTTCGCCTAGATGATTTGAAGGCAACTGCCATCTTCCACGTTGTCAGAGATGTCCACCTTTGCTTGCCTTCTCTCCTGCCTGCCCCAGATAATGGCAGTTGGGGAGGGGCTTGCCAGCTGCCACACCCTCTGCAGGTGGTAATTCTGACATTCAGGGCTTGCGGCCCCCCTCCCCTTTTCCGGGGGGTGCCATCTTGCACAGCACCTTCTCCGACCCACTCGGCTCCTCGGCTATTGGGTCCCTTTGAGGTGCGCAATCACTTCCTCGTCCTCGGCAGCATCACAGCTGATATTTTGGGCTGTGATAATGGCGATGCTCCCGAGGATGACGCCAGCCCCCATGATGTCGAAGGGTGTGACGGCCTCCCGCAAGACGTAGTACTGGACGGCCAGGGTCACCACCACCTCGGAGTGCAAGACGGCGCACACCAGCGCTGGATGTGCTTTCGTCACGGCGTAGCTGGCGCACAGAAAGGAGACCAAGGCAAGGAAGCTGATGGCCACCACACAAGTCCAGGTCAAGGGGTCCAGGGGCATCACCGGATCCTGCAGCAGGAACATGGCCGGAGAACACAACAGGCTTCCCACCACGCCGAACAGGAAGGCCACCGTCACCAGCTTGGCCGGGAAGTTCAGAGCTCTGAAGATGACCAGCCCCAAGGCCAAGGCCATCCCTCCCAGGCAGGCCAAAACGTACCCAAAGGTGTCATAAAGCTGGGTGCTCTTGTCCAAGTTCAGCAAGTCCGGGACCACCATGATGACTAAGCCCAGGGTGCTGCCCACCAGCCCGAACCAGTCGTAGCCCGTCAAGCGGCCGTTCTCGATGCACAGCGCCAGCAAGACGGAGCAGATGGTGGAGGAGCCCTTGCGGACTGTGGCGGCGTTCCCGCTGGGGACCACCATGAAGGAGCTGTAGGCGCAGCCGATGGAGATGACGTTGATGGAGGCATGGAGCAGGGTGCGCTGGCGGGCCTCCGGGGGCCCAAAGCAAGGCGCCTTCTGGCAGCGGAGGTAGCAGGCGAAGAGCAGGTGCAGGACGCACCGGAACAGGAGGATCTCCAGGGAAGGGATGCCCGAGGCCTCGTTGGCCATCCGCGTGAACGGGGCGACGAAGCCGGCTGGCACGCCGCCCCCCAGGAGAGCCACCAGCAGGCCCTTCATGCTCTCTGACAGGCGGTAGCGGTTCCAGGCTGGCCGGCGGGGAGGCGGCGGGGAACAGGGAGGGGAGAAGCGCAGCAGATCTGCCACGGTCCATGCCGCTCGGCCCGGAGGGTCAGATGCCATTGGAGGCTCCTCGGGGCGGGGTGTGTGTGTGCGTGTAGGCCCAACGCGGAAGGGTCACAGGCCACCTGGCAGAACGGCACCGCAACCTGTGGGAAGGGATGGAGGAGACAAATGGGCTGCAAGCGAGAAGTTTGTCTGGCCACCTCCGTGAGCCCTTAAGAGCTGGACAGGAGATCTGGGTTCTGGTCACACCTCTCTGCCCCTGGGCAAATCGCTCCCTCTCTCGGCCTCAGTCTGCCGTTTCTGAAATGGGCAATAAAAATAAGTTACCTCGGAGGATGTTTGTGAAGCTGAATGTACTGCAAACGAAATACATGAGTAATGCTACGTAAATCATAGGGCAGTGTAGGCTCTGCTCTAGATAAGAGGCAGCTGGACAACCATCTGTCAGGGATGCTGTAGGGTGGATTCCTGCATTGAGCAGGGGGTTGGACTCGATGGCCTTGTAGGCCCCTTCCAACTCTACGATTCTATGATTCTATGAAAGAAATTGGTATTCTGGACTGACAGAAGCTGAAACTAGTGGTCTGTGCGGACCATGCATATGAAAGAACAGTGTGTATGTGGGCTCTTTTCTTTTTCTAGGCAGGGGCAGGAGTAAACAGCTACACTGCACACTTTTATCTCCCCACAACCCACCAAGCCGGAAGTCTGCTTCCTCTTGCGTTCCTGTATGTTCTCTAACAGGCATTACTCACATCCTTTCAAGTCTGTCTTTGAACCTTCAGGACTAGAAACTTGAGGTTTTTTATGTGTGTGTGTGTGTGTGTGTGTGTGTGTGTGTGTGTGTGTGAGAGAGAGAGAGAGAGAGAGAGAGAGAGAGAGAGAGAGAGAGAGAGAGAGAAAGCAAGCAAGCAAGCAAGCATGCAAGCCTGGGTTCTTGAGATGGTGAATTCTACAGCCAATAGCAAATGCTATGCATGCACTAGGATCACATCTGTGCACCTGCCTCACGTCCATCAGCCCCTCCACATATTTGTTTGCTCTTTCCTCATAACCTGCTCCTTCATTGCCTTCTGTGCTTCCTTCCATTTTGCCCCTTCGTAGGAAGACGGGATTTTATTCCGTGTCCTGAACGTCTTGTTGAAATGTGCCTTACAGCTCTTAAGTCCATGTTACAGATGGAAAACGGCGGCTTAAAGAGAGGAAGATGGATTTGCCCATGGCCACCCCACTGGGTTCACACATGGCTGGGATTTTAGTCCAGAGTTCCTAGAATGAGGTTCAACAGAGACTCCCTAAGCCAGTCTCTCTCCCAG
Organism: Elgaria multicarinata webbii; assembly: GCF_023053635.1. Classification (NCBI taxonomy): domain Eukaryota; kingdom Metazoa; phylum Chordata; class Lepidosauria; order Squamata; family Anguidae; genus Elgaria; species Elgaria multicarinata. Next base: position 45,855,356 of record NC_086181.1, read on the forward strand.
CCACCCACCCTCCTTTATCCAATGTTTGTTGATGTCAAGGCAGCTGTGTTCCATGCCCTGGTTCTAGAAGGGAGATGAGTCTGGTGAGTTATGATGGAGGCTGCAATGGAGAGTGGAGAAGTAGAATGCCCAAGGCCTTCTCTCTATGACTTGGGGGGGGGGAGAGTGGAGCAGGGAGGGAGGGAGGGAGGAAGTTAAACATTGGGAAAGTACCCACCTCAGACCCCTTGCTTGTCTCTACAGCCAGGTTAGAGAAACAACACCTGAACAGCCTAAGAGATCCCTTGCCTGGGAGAAATTGTGATGTCATTCTGTACACCTGCATCTCTGTGACATCACACCCCAGGCAGCTGGCTGGGGGTTGTTGGGAGCTGCTGTGCCACACATCTGGAGCACATTGGGTTGGAGAAGGCTGTCTTAGAGGGTTTAAAAATAATAATAAAAAATAATGGGATGTGCAATATTAAAATCTAGAGAGTTGATGTCTATGCTGTCTCAAAATGTTATCAGCAACACACCCTTCAATTGCACTATTGGGGCCTTTCTTAGCCTAGTGACATATAAATAAATATTTTAATGCTGAAATTTATGCCTAGCCTCCCCTGTTGTGGTGGGTTCACAATACTTACTGGTAGCAATTATAGGATGTTCTTGTAATCTGTTTGCAAATGTACGGGTTGAGTAAACAATAGTGGATGTCTAGAAGCAAAGCACACAGATAGGCTGTGCTAGTTCTTCCGAAGCAGCATTTAAGACTCTGAAATCTCCCCCCCCCCCAAAAAAAAATTGCTTCTCCTGAGAAACTGCTTGGCAGTTATTCCAGGCAAAAGTGACTTCTCCTCCTGCCCCCACCCTGCAGATGGGTGTAAGCTAGGGCTAGCTGGCCTTAGATAAAAATTGGCCATTAGCATCCATCAGCCTCCCCCCCCCCCCCCGCCCCCGGCAATGACCAGCCAAAACCAAAAGCACAGGGCACTTCAGTAATAGGAGAGCACAGCTGTAATGTTCCCATTTGAATTACCATGTACTTGCTTAACAGCGGCTACAGAAAATCAGCCTAAATGTGCAGGCTCAGACTTTGGCGTGTCTCCAGCGGAAGGTGTGTGTGTGCGCGCGCGCGCGCCCCCCCGCCTTCTGATCGGCTCTTCCCAAGATTCCATGGGGGGAGAGGCATGGTAGCAAACCTGGTTCAAGTGCATAATGTAAACACACACACCCCAGCTTCCTCGAGCCTCTTAACCCTCTGCTGCGCATTTGTTTTGAAGGTTATGGCCATGGCTTAAATGTGCCCCAGTAAGCCCCATACCGATGCCGCTGGATCTGGAACATGTCCCTTGAACATGTGAAGAGTGCCTTTCACTGTTAACGACACATCTGGGATGAGGAAGAAGTTTCCATATGAATCTGTGCTCGAGGGTAGACTTTGAACCCTGGAGCCTTTCTTTTAAGACATTCACAATGCAGTCCTATATAAGGCCATTGAATTCAATGGAGCTTATTTTTGCGGGTGGACAGATTCCACTGTAGAACGTGCGGGTCCATCTTCATTAATTATACTATAATTAATTACCCTTCCTGTGCATACTGAGCTCCATTTAGAGGAGCCATTAAAAAAAATTAAAAAATAACCCCCCACCGGATTCGTAACCCCGGATCTCCGAAGCGAGAGACGTGTGAGGGCGAAGGCGCTCGGCACCTGTTCCGAGGCAGCCACCCTTCGGCTCGTCCCCCGGGCTGTCAGGCAAGCGACACGGGCTAGCTGGCGTCACGTGTGATGCGCGAACGCGCGTGTTCTTCTCTCCCCCCTTCCCCTCCCCAGGCGCTCGTGTGAATGGCGGCGCGTGCGCGCGCGTTCCGAAGCCGGGCTTGCTTGCGTGCGCGGCGCAGCAACTCGGAATTGCCGGGCGAGTCCCGGGGCGCAATGGCGTGCGGCGGGGTCGAGCCGCTCCGACTCGGCGCCTGGGAGCGATGATGTCAGAGGGGGCGGCGGCGGCGGCGGCGGCGGCTCCGGCTCCAGCAGCAGCAGCAGCAGAGGCAGCGGCGAGGCTGGGCTGACGGAGCGAGCGCAGAGGGAGAGGCGCCCCGTGCCAAGCAGGCTGCGAGCATGAATGGCGGGGCGAGAAGACTCCATCTTGGGCTGCTGCCGCCGCCGCCAGACGCCGCCACGCAGGTAGGCGCCCCCGGCACGGTCCCCCTCCGCCCCCGGCGCAAGGGGCGAGGCTCGGCCGCCCAAGGCCCGGCGGTGCGCCTTGGGTTTTGCTGCGCGCTGCGCTCCGGTGTGCCAAAGCGGCCGCTGCGCCTGCCTCGCTCTCTCCCCCCCTCCTCTCTCTCTCTCCCCCCCTCTCCCCCCGGCCCTCCTTCCCTCTCTTGCCCCGGGGCAGCCGCTCGCCGCCCTGCCCAGATCCGCGCAGGAGCGCGCCGCCCTCCGGCCAGCTGTGTGTGTCTTGGCACGGAGGGGGGGGCGTCGTTCAAGCCTCGGGGCGCCGGGGTCAAGCTGACCCCGCGTGCGCCAGCCCCGGAAAAGAACAGGAGAGACGCCCCTCCCTCCCAACCCAAATAAAAGGAAAGTTTCTCCCTCCCTCTCTCCCCCCGGAGGGCGTTTGGGAATCGGGACGCGGGAGGGGGATCTAGAACTCTCCAAGCTCCCGTGGGTCGGGCCTGCGATCCAGGGGTCGGGAGAAGAGCGGTGGGTGGCGTCCCCCTCGGTGGGAGTTTGGGGAGGGGGGTGAGGGTAGATTGAGGCTGGAGAGAAGGCGCGGGGGTGGGGAAAGCCCTAAAATTCGGCAGAGGAGTCCGATCTCGGCCCCCTCTGGGCACGTTCTCATCCTCCTTGGCGATGGAGCTGAGACCTTGTGGGGCGTTTCGAAGTTTGGGCCGGAGCGATCCGGGCTCTCCGGTTCTGAGACCAGCAGGCCTGTTTGGCACATCCAGGGTTTGGGGGTGGGGGTGTCTGTGGTTCTGGATTTTTTTTTCAGAAGCCATCCCAAAGAGCGGATGGTTTTGGTGCTTTTCGCATCCTGTGGGCCGGATCTGGGATTCTAGCAAGTGGAGCTGAGCTAGGTATTGGGGGTGGGGGGCGGCAGGCGAAGCTTGTGAAGGGGGGGGGGTCAGAGGTATTCAAAGGGGTCTGTGGGAGGAGTCTCTGGCATTTCAGCTTTCAAGCAGGGTTCTGGGACTTTGGATTTATTGAGGATTCAGTGAGAGCGATTGGAGATTAAAAAGGTGGTCAGTTTTGCTTAGCGTGTGGCTGTGAGGGAATCCGGGCATTTGGGATTTTAAAAAGGGGTCTAAGGTTTCCGAGATCTCCCACAGCTCAACCGGACATATGGGAAGGTAGGAGATTTCATCCGGGAGGTCTATATTGAAGAAGCACAGAGGTGTTCGTGGATGGCGAGGTCCAGCCTCTACAGAACAGGCCCCCCAAAACGGGGGGGGGGGGGTTGTCACTGGAACAGACTGTGAGGCTCTTTAGAAGAGACCCCCCCTTTCCCATGTTATCCTTACTGTCTTGTTTCTCACAGAACCCTAAGGGTTAACATGGTGAACGGCCATGTCCCTTCACACAACACATCACAACCTCAGGAATTTGTCTTCCTCAGATGCTATCTGCGCCACCGCCACCACCCAGCATCTGGATAAATACCTCATAATGCCCCCCCTTCCCCAGGGCCTATTCCCCCCCTCTGTTTGTATATGCCTTCCCATGCTCAACACCCCACACCTTATGTGCTCCTGCCGTTCCTTACAACTCTTTTAATTCTCATGTTTATTTCCTGCAGCCTCTTGCATGCTTTGGATGCAGACGCCCTACTTCACAAGCTCTCCGCTTTCCCATAATCAGATGTCACACTTCTTTCTCTCTCTCTCTCCCATGTGCACACGATAAATAGATGCTTGCGTTCTCCAGAGCTCCCTGCGTGAGCCCACACGATTCAGACCTGAGTGCCCCAGAGTTAATCTCCTGTTTTCCTGGTGTACCTTCTCTTGCAATTCCTTCTTTTCTCTTAACTGTATCCCGCATGCGTCATGTGCACATATGTGCAGTTGTGCATGGAGGATTATATGCCATGCAGACACGATCCTCTAAGCCAGTGTTTGTCGGAATCTGGCCCAAAACATTTTGATGCCTGAGGAAGGAAGTTCACATGGGAGCCAATACCTCCCCCCCCCCCCAGCTAGTTAACATGGCGCACCACCCCATGGGAAGATTTCCCGCAGAAGCCCCATTAGAAATGGAGGGGAACTGTGCAGGAGCACTGCCGTTTCACCTCGGTGCGTGGCAAGGCCACCTCTGCTGCACGTTCGCCTCGGCCAAAAACTCAGTGCCGTCGCACGTCCACATGCTGTCGCGCCCTCCTGAGCGAGCGCTGAGAAATATTTAAACGTTTTAGCAACCAGCCTCAGACTTTAGTGGTGAGCACGCTATGCAAGGATTGAAATGATATCCAGATTCTTGGGAGCCATTTTCAGATTTTTAGACACATGATTTTGTTCCCCCCCCCCCCCCCAGTTTGGTCTTGGAGAATGAATCCTGAGGTCTCTCAGCCCATCTTTAAATGCCACTGCCACGCGCATGCTTGGAGCAATGCTCTCCCTCTCCCTCCCCCCCCGCCCTCTGGCCATGCTCCCACACCTCTTTTTTAGATGCAAACACTTAACACTTCGATTTCCTCTGTGTGCTGATTGCTCTTGCAATCTTTTGGCTGCTTCGAGCTGTGCCTCGCCCCACCGTCCAAATTTCCTCATAACCACATGCACTTCTCCCCCTCGCATTTTCTCTCCCCCCCCTTCGCAACACGCAGAACACACCCTGTAGACACGCCCCCTGCTGTTATTTTTATACACACACACACACACACACACACACACACACGATAGCTTTTTCACCCACATTTTCCTCTTGTTCACACCTTTTCTGCCAGGCCCCTGCACCTGCAAACCTCATTCTTCATAAACTCAGTGCTGTACATACCTTCCGCTATGCTCCCCTCCCTCCCATTCCCCCCTCGTTCCATCTCATGCCTTCAATCGCCCCACCTGTATCCCTCACCTATGTCTTCCTCTACTCTCTTCCCAACCATTAGGGCTACTATTGCATGCGCCTTTACCCTGTGCGCACGCACGCCAGAGCTAGGGACCGTCAAATGTGTTTTATGTCCGATGTTCTAGTCGAGGGGTCATGCGTGCAAGACGATAAGGAATGTGTTTCGCAAGGAGTCTGTAATAGCAGCCATGTGTGTGTCTGCGAGGACGTGATGGTGAGTGTACCTACCTACGCCTTGATTGTGTATCTGAGAGGCGTTGTGTCTCTCTTTGTGTGTAAGGCTTCCTGTGGCGTTCACGCTTGCAAATGGTGGTGTGCGTTTTATATGCAACAGTGCGATTCTGTGTAAGGTGCCTGGGCATTTGCCATGTTGAGCAACAGTGGTTAGACATTTGGGGGATTTTGTGTGATACTGTGTGTGTGTGTGTTGTGGGGGGTGTCTTCCACAGAGGTTTAAGAGTAGGCGAGGTGCAGGGACAAAGCCCACTCAACAGCAAAATGGCATCATCCTGTGATGCTTAAGCCCAGCTGTTGTATCAGCGTGTCTATTTCTGATGTTACTTTTTAAGGTTCTGAGATGTATGCAAATGCAATGTTACACACATGGACATGGACACACACACATGCACACACATTTACTTCTTGCTTCAGCAATGCACTTTACATCGGCTGCCTGTTTAAATAATGCATCTGGAATTTTGCTGAAGTGTGGAAAATCTCCCCCGTTTTCAGACTTGTGGTGTAGAGGATTTTTGTCTGCCCGTGGGCTTTGAAGAGCAAAGCTCTGATGCGCCGACTGAACGCACCTGGCCCCTGCAATCTACGCACAGCCCACTCCACAGACCGGAAGAATTGCAGAGCTGGCGTGGACAATGCAGTAAAGGTAGAGGGGAGACGTGCGAACGCCATGCCACACGGCAGCCATTTTCAGGTAGCGCTGCTCAACACGCCAAGTTGTGTGGTCAACGCCGTGTGTACACGCATAGCATCCTTTCCCATCCAAGGACTTTCTCCTATTTCAGAAAACTTTAATACACATTTACATATCCCTACTAAATAGAAAAACACACTTGATTTTTTTTTAAAGGGTCCATATATCCCACACATGCATTTACACACACACACTATTGTGCAGAACTTAATAATAAATCATAAACAGGGTTTTCGAGTGTTTAAAGTCCTTCAGCTGCATTGTCCAATTGTAAACCTTCCAATGGTTCTGTAAGGTAAGTTGGTATTATTTTCTTACCATTGCAAGCCAGCAGGCCGGAGGAACGAGTTGAGTTCATGACAGAGATGAGATTTGAATTAAGGCAGCCTTCACCATACTGGTGCCGTCCCCCAGCCTCATAAAATAAATTTCTCTAGGCTTTACTGATAAAAATACAAAATAAAACGACAATATAAAACGAATAAACACGTGAACACAGCATAAAATATAATATCGCATTGCAGGGAGCAGGATAATAAACATTGCAGGGAGTAAGATCGTAAAACACAAATACTAAAATATATTTTTTAAATACTTTCAAAGACTTTGACTTCTTTAAAAAAAAATGTAGGAGAACAGGGAAGTCTTGGCCTGGCATCAGAAAGGTTCCAGAGATGGTGGGGGCCACTACTGAAAAAGCCCTGTCTCTCATGGCCCTCATTCTCCGAACCCCAGGAGGCTCTTGAAAAAGGACTTCGGGATTTGGCTTTCAGGTTGTAGTCCTGACACATCTGGAAGGGTGCCAGATTTGGGAAGTCTGGGTGAAGGAGTTGCTGCTCCGTCCCTCAGCCAAATGTCCGTATCGGAAGGAGATGCTTCGGTACGAAGATTGCACCTCCCCGTTTGGTACACAAGGCGGGAAGAATAGAGACGGTTCCAGCGGAAACTTTCTAAAGCCTTTGCTGTTGTCTTTTTATAAGAATAAGCTCCCAGCATGGGGCCGTGTTTCTCGAGCATGCGTCCACACGGAGGCCTGCAACAGGCTGCTGACAGAGGCCTTGCGGCCATCTTGTTTTGATGCCAGCCGGGCCCAGCGTAGGGCATTTCCACGGGACGGCACTGGCCGTGTTTTCCCTGGAGAGCTTCCAAGCCTTTCTGATCTCCATCGTGGCGCGGGCGTCTCTTCCCTCTTGCTGTTTTTCTCCTCCTGTCAGTTTAGTACTGCCTCTCTTCGCACTCCTGTTACACGAGCCAGGCCTCCTTTTGCTGCTAAGAGGGACGAGCCGTCTCGCATGGAAAAAGGTCATCCTTCCATGGAAAGCATCCCAGCTGAACGTCAGATAGGCCTTTTGCTCGGAAATGGGAGGGGCTGAAACGTTCAAGAAGGACTCTTGGTACACGACATTTTGCTCTGCAACGCCGTGCGTGCCCTAAGGCTGCATTTTACGAGGGTTGAGGGTAGAGGAAAGCACGTCTTAGCACAATTTAACTGTCCTTCGTACTCTCAAGTCGTCACACATTCAAGATCACTTAGTGTTGTTTGGTGGAGGCTAAAAATGGTTAGAAGACTGTGGATCCCTCCTCCTCTCTCCTCCCTCCCCCATCCACATAAGTATGTACTTGTATTGAGCTAGCCTAAAAATCAGGATTATAATAATGAAGCTGTGTGAATGGGGCTGGGGGGAGCGGATCCTGTTTGGTTTTAAATGAAGTGTTAGTAGTACTAGATTAATGAATCTGAGTGACCCAGTTTGCACATCACAACAGTTTCTAGGTTGTTTAACCCAGGAATTGTCAGAGCCGAGGAGCAGTGAGTAAGTGTGCTGCCTCACATGCGCTCATCACTTCCACTGTCAACAACCCAGGAATGACCAATTCCTGGGTTATCGTGATGTCCGAACCCAGAACTCTGGGTTGTTTAACGGTTAAGCAACCAAAGTTAACAATCACCTGTGGTTTATTGTTGGATTAACTTTGGGAACAGAGCATTCCTGGGTTGTTTTGGAAAGCAGAAGTGGCAAGCGGGCGGGAGGCAGGAAGCTCCCTCCCTCGTGGCTCTACCAGTTTCTGGGTTGTTTAATCTAGGAATTGGGTATTATGCGCAAATCAGGTGTGTGTTTGTGTGGTTGGTGGTAGGGATTGTGCTCACCACTCAGACTATATAGATCAGCATAAGAAACCAATACTCCCATATCTGTGTGCTTGGTGCTCCATCACTCCTTTTAGTGCAATTCCAGGCATCCTTAATTATGAGAGTCAACCATTCCCCTTTCTTAACAAAAATAACCTATGTTTACAGAATAATACCCCTTAATACTTGTAATTATAATTGTTCAAAGAAGTCCAGTCCTTTAAGGATGGAGGTGGTTGTGCTTGCAACCTGTTTTTGGGCATTGCTTTCGCTTGAGGTGTGCGCGGTCCTGTACGTCACTTCAAGGCACAGCAGTTCTGAGAAGCAGGACCACCCAACATTTATTTGCACGTGATAGCAGTTCACTGAGCCTTGTAAAGTATCCATCATCCCCAGCAGCTTTTGAGGTTGCACGTTTGAAAAGTGTGTGTGTGTGTGTCTGTCTAAATCAGCCTTCCCCCACCTGATGCCTTCCAGACGTGTTGGACTAGAACTCCTAGAATTAAAGGGGATGTATTTATGGGGGTTGTAGTCCAAGACATTTGCGGGGTACCAGGTTGGGCAAGGCTGGTTGGTATACATGTATGTATAGTGGGGTGTATAACTATTGGGTAAGATTTTGTGAGCCGCAAGCATCTGTACATAGACTATGCAGGTGCGTCGTTTGTGAACCCATAAGAATCCGCGAGCCACAGACCTTGCACACCTGGGAATGCTGTTGCAGATTCTTTTGTGTTTGATTTGCAGTTTGGATTGGCTGCGCGTCCTGTTCGGGCCTGCCTTGTGTGTGTATTTTAGAGAGGCTGTGCCCATCTGTTGAGTAGCACGGGTGTTTATCTCTTCAGCAGGGTTTTTTTTTTTGATGCCTGTAAAAGCAGTGGGAGGTGAGCAGGTGAAGATGAAGGAATCGATATGGTGTCATAGGCGACTTGGCCAATAATAATTCAGATCTCTTCTGTGCCTTTGCTTCCTGCCTCGCCAATTGGCTCTGGGTGTTGTGAAGCTTGTCTAAATATCCTTGGCCTGCGATAATAAAAGAGAGAGCCCTTTTCCCTTCTCTGAGGATCTGAGTTCAAGATCTTGTGCATCTTTGGCAACGGCGGACAGCAGGTTCTGATTGTCATGGAACAAGATCCCCCTGACGTTGGTGGGAGTGACCGTTTGACGCCTGGAGAACTGGTGGACCCGGTCCACTTTCTTGATCTGACGTGACTTCCTTTGCTGTTTGCCTTCTTGGTTTGGGAGAGGAGGCAGCAGGGGGACGGGACGACGACACGCAGCCTGTTTGGTGTTCCTATGGTGACACCTGGTGTTGTTTTTCAGTTAATGATTTGTGAGTGCTTGGCTACTTCCTTTGCCTTAAAAGTGGTTTTCGTGTCGGGCTTGAAAGGGAAAAATAATTTGTCGGGGTTATTTATTAGCTTCATAATGACATCAGCTGGGCTCTGCCTGACTTTAGCACTCGAAATTACGTCAGGCGGTGGCTGCCTGACGAACCCCCAGTCCTGTCCAGCTGTACCCCTGAAGAGTCAGCGGTTGTGTTTATCCCCCTCTTGCTCACCCACAGTGGGTGTGCATGTGCACGTTGCGCAAACATGTGCGTGCATACTTGCTTAAGCTGACTCGACGCTTCATCAAAACCGTGCTGGACTGCGCCACTTGGCACATTGCCTCACGATTCCCAACCCTGGATCTCCGTGCTGTTGTGATATCAGGCTGTGCCCAAGACCTCTTACATCAGGCTTTGCCTGTCAACTGCGTACAAATAGCTCCCAAATGCCCACCCCAAACGCTCCGGTTATATCCGGCTCGAATGACGTACCTAGCGCAATTGCTTTCAGATTTCCCGTGAAAGGCCTGGGAACAAGTGCTATCCGTTTTCTCCCATTTTTTCTCCTCTTCCACTTTCCACCCCCTCAAGATACCCTCCAAGACGTTGGCCTCTTGACCGCATGGCTCTTTCTGGAATGACGTCATACCTATTGTGTGCGAAACATACAGACCCGTTGACTTTACGCTGCTGAGTGTTACACGCAGACCAGTTCTATTGGACGGCGCCTGTTCTCCACTCCGCTTGACCCACATACCAGAATTTCATCTGACAGATCCTCATAGGCGTACAACACTCATTTTCCTTGACGTTTTCCCGTCGTGCATAGGAATGTGTCTTCCCCACACACCCCAGCCTACACCTGAGACACGAATCGTGTTCCATCTGAGACAGGGCGAGGGTGACAGATCGCATCTCCATCTTCAGTTACCCCCAGCTGTAATATTGACTCTCACGTGCAAGTAGCTCCAGTTTCTGACGTGCGCACGCGCACCCCAGTTGCAGCAGCCCATGCCTTCAAGTGATCCTTGTGCCCCGATCCGCTACGCAGCAAGGGTTTTTCTGTCTGAATATAGCAGGCAGTGTCTCTCCAGAGGCTGTGGCCTCCTTTTCCTTGGCAGCTAGAAAGCTCCAACTCACCCACCCCCCGCCCCCACCCCGGCGGCCTTGCTGCATTCTTCTGGTGTTAAGCTTGGGAGGTGGATGCTTAACACAACACAGTCGGCTGTACTGAGATCACAGGCTCTCCGGAAATGGAAGGGGATCGGGTTCCCTCTGCAGTGCGAGCTCAGAGGCTCAACGCTTGGGTATGAAAAGCTGTAGGCTCTGTTGATTTCGATGGGAAGAGCCTTGTAGGCACTCCTGGGTTCTCTGAAGAGGGGTGTCAGGCAGATGTGAGCCAGGACTTAAGATCCTGTGCTGAAGGGAATTACATTTCGCCTTTAGAAGTAGAATTAGATTAAGGTCTTAGTGGGCAGTCTGCTAAGACAGAAGTACGGATATGCACCCAGGATTTGCTCCTGAAAAATACATCTTGAGAGGTGGGTGGCACCTTGTGTGGGCTTTTCCCCCTTGGCGTAAAATGGCAGGCAGAGGACCAAATATTTTGAACTTCATGGCCATGCTATCTTCCGAACATCTTCACAAACCGGAGCTTCAAGGTCTATAAAAACAGCAATTTTACAAGCTGGTGATATCCTTTATTTATTATTATTTTCTGGATTTTTTATAAGGCTGAATACGAGAACAGTTAGGGATTGATCTATCCTGTACCGTTCAGTCCAGAATTTGCCTTTTAGGAGTGTAGAGCACCCTGCAATTATTTGGTCCCCCCCCCCCCAATAATACAAATATATCTGAACGTGAACATTTTTTGCATGCACAGCCTATTCAGGTATGGGACACACATTAATTTTTATTCTGCAAACATGGATAATGTTGATTTTTCATGACTTTGGGGGTGTAAAATGGGTGCAACTATTCTGTAAAATGTCAGGCAGAACATTTGAAGGAAAGATGTTGAAAGCATTTTTTTCTACTGTTGAGTGATGCCAAGGAAATATTCTAGCATTTAAAAAATGCAGCGGGGATTGTTTTCATTCTTCTAGCTCAGCCTCATTTAAGGATTTAGAGTAACAGGAACTGTACTTAAGGGAAGTCCCGGGTGATGCTGCTTTGGCCTGGTTTGCACATAACACTAACCTATGGCTTATTTAAAGTATGGTTTGTTGCCCTACCCAGGGTTTGTCTGGCAATGATGAAATAAACCATATTTTATTTTCTCAGTCACTGGGTTGTTTGTTTCTCTCCTCCTTTGCCCACTTCCTCCCTGTCTCCCAACTGCCTTTGCAGCACTGGCATGTAAAAAGGATGGGGGTTTGGATCACTCTTGCTCACTGCCTCTGTAGACTGGTGAAACAACCTATGAAGAACCCACAATTCTGGGTTTGCACAAAATGAAAACCCATGGTTTAAACAACCCACATTTCACAACGACGAACTATGGCTTCTCTTCACTCATTGTTTGTAGTTAACAGCCCATAGTTCCAGGTTCACATGTAATGACAACCTGCAATTCAACAAACCATGGTTAACTAAACCATGGTTTGTCATTATGTGCAAACCAGATTTTTCTGTAATATTTGACAGAAGGGAAACTGAAGTTGTCAATACTCCAAAAGGGTTTTCTTCTTCAGTGGGGTAAGGATTTGAGGACATGGAATTTGAATTCCTGATAATCTCAGTTTTCCTACTTTTTAAAAGCACCATTTTGGTTCTCATGAATAAGGAAAGATACTTGAAGCCATGCTGGCAGTTTATTGGGGGGGGGGAGCAGTGCCCATTTTGCCCTTCCCTTGAATCCTGTGGTCCTTTTTTCTGACCCATATACCCATCATGCTTCAGCCCCTCATATCCCTCCTAACCTGTGAATGACTCTGCCTGCCCACTGCCCACTTCTTGCCCCTTCTGTAAAATCCCAAATTGACCAAGTTGTGTGAAATAAAGCTGCACACATTTTATTGGTCTGCGTACAAGGCACGGGTTTTCTAGCTGCAGAGAGAAGCCAGGAAGGGTGCGGGAGGCACAGATAAAAGGTTTAGATGTGGGGTGATGCATTGCCTCTTTCTTCCCCCCTGCAGAGGGTCCTGCTCAGGCGAGTTTGGAGGCCACACCTTGACGAACAGCGACACAGAAACCCAGTAGATGTGGCCAGCTTGTCCAGGTAAGGCCAATTCCACCCCCCCCTTCCTTCGCCTTGGCTCCCCTCCGGGTCTTGCATCCATGTGACCCTCCTGGTTTGGTGGTCTGCCCTGCTTTGGGTCTGGATGGAAATGGAGCCTGCTTCCAGACCCACGGCATTTTCCTGTCCTGGTCTCCATAGCAACAGTGCCTGTATCTAGGCCAGTCACCACCTCCTTGCTGGTGTCTCTAAGGGGAGGCCTCGATCTAGGCCAGGCCCTACTTCGAGTTCTGGTCCCCATGGCAACCGCCATTGGATCTGGCCACCTCCGGTTGCCCAGGTGTCCATCACAGCACAGGCTCAGCGCGGCTCTTCTAGAGCCTCCGCTTTGGCCTTCTTCTAGAACTTTCTGTTTGGCTCGTCGTTTTTATTTAATTTTTTTTTCCTCCCTAACCTGCCCTGCCCCCCCAAAATTCTTAAAACCCACGTCTTCTCAGTAGTCTTGACTATACCATTTGTTTCTCCAGGGAAACTGAGCTGGACTGGGATTACCTGAGGCCTACCTACTCTAGAGCCTTGTCCGGTTGCCATAGCAACATAGCATCTCGACCCTTTCTTTCTTCTTAACATATTTCACATGTGGGGATCTCTACTATCTGTTGCCCTATTTTACAGGCCTCCCTATATTAGGGTGACCATATGAAAAGGAGGACCAGGCTCTTATATCTTTAACAGTTGCATAGAAAAGAGAATTCCAGCAGATGCCATGCACCTGGTAAAATCCCCTCTTCATCACAACAGTTAAAGCTGCAGGAGCCCTGCCCTCTTTTGTATCTGGTCACTCTAGTATGGGTCCTGCAGCTTTAGCTGTTGTGATGAAGAGGGAATTTCACCACCTGCTGAAATGCCCTTTTCTTTGCAACTGTTAAAGATACAGGTGCCCGGTCCTCCTTTCCATATGGTCACCCTACCTTATCCCTTGTGACTGAATTGAGGCCTCTGAGTGGCTCTTTATTGAACTTCAGATCATCCCTGAAGGCATTAATAGGGTAAAAAAGAAAAGAAAAAGGCAGTAATAGTGCTTTTACCATATTACTGCTTTTCCAGGCCCTCAGATTGCTTTAGCAATCACTAGGCCTGCTGTTTCTCTCTTCCCGAGAGGTTTCTTTTTTCCAGGTCTGCAACCTGAATTTGCAACCTCTTTTGAGCCCCCAAAGTGAACATAGAGTTAAATAGGCAAAACCAGGTCTCTGCTCCCTAGGAACTTACAGCCTAAAAATGTTATTGAGAAGAAACTGCGCAAATTGAATATATCATGTGGGACGAAGAGGACATATTAGAAAGTTCTGAGTCCCGCCAGGGTCTTGCTCACTCGGTGTTGTGAGGCACACGGTTCTGGGGGCCATGTATTGTTGGTTGTAGTTATTTAGGGTGACCGTATGGAAAGGAGAATAGGGCTCCTGTATCTTTTAACAGTTGCATAGAAAAGGGAATTTTGGCAGGTGTCATTTGTATATATGGAGAACCTGGTGAAATTCCCTCTTCATCACAGCAGTGAAAGCTGCAGGAGCTATATTAGAGTGACCAGATACAAAAGAGGGCAGGGCTCCTGCAGCTTTCACTGTTGTGATGAAGAGGGAATTTCACCAGGTGCTGCGTGCATACAAATGACACCTGCTGAAATTCCCCTTTCTATGCAACTATTAAAGATGCTGGAGCCCTGTCCTCCTTTCCATATGGTCACCGTACAGTTATTACTGATCCATTTCTGTAGCAATGTAGGATGACTATGGGGGTAGGTATTGGGTGAAAAGGCCTTCTCAACTCTTTCCAAACCCCACCTCGCAAACACTCTTTGGTAGACTGCTACTCTGCCCATTTTTCAGATGGGGAAAACTGAGGCAGGAAGTGGAGTAATGAGTTTTGAGGCAGCGACAATAGCTAGGGCTCACATTTCTCACATAGAATCATAGAATAGCAGAGTTGGAAGGGACCTACACGGCCATCAAGTCCAACCCCCTGCTCAATGCAGGAATCTACCCTAAAGCATCCCTGACAGATGGTTGTCCAGCTGCCTCTTGAAGGCCTCTAGTTTTCCTAAACCTGCACATGTAAATTGCATTCACCTGCACCAAATCCACCCGCATCTAGGATGAGAAGACAAGGCTGGGCCTAGTTTCCTACCCTTCCTCCATGTTGTGTGGAGAAAGATAGATATTTTCCTATTTTATCCTTGCAACAACAGCCCTGTGAAATGGTTTCGACTGAGAAAGCGACTGATTGGCCCAGGGTCGTCCAGTGAGCGCAGCATAGCTCAGTGGGGATTTGAACCCAGGTCTCCCCAGTCCAGCTGTCTGATTGGCAGAATCTACATTTTAGGGGATGAGGGATTTAGTAAACAGTGTCAAAATTCGTAGGAACCTGCGTCAAACGTTGTACTTACCTGCGGGTATTGCTTTTCCTAATGGGCAGCGTCTCGAGTCACGGAATAAGGCAGCCTTTCTACTTTTTTGAAGAATGCGGATCGACACGCAAGTCAATAGCGTATTTCTGGCACAGGTGACCCTTCCCTTCTCCCCCCCCCTTTCCTGGCCTTGCCTTGCTCTCCCTTGGCGCACGGATCCAGCGCTGCCGCTCCCGCACCCCGCCTGCTGCCTCTCCCTGTGCAATTTGCTGACCTCAGCCTCCGTGACTCACAAGCAACAGAGGCCTGCAGAAATCCATCCTGCCTCTCCTCTTGTTTATGCTCGGCTTGCGTGTCTCCATCATCCTGTCCTTTCTCTCCCCCTACAACCCCCCCCCCATTTCAGAGCCCTGTCCCACCCACCCCATAGGCTGCAGGCAAATGGCAACTTGATTCCCAGAAAACAAACACGCGCGTGCTGTTTCTCTCCCACCTCCTTCCTGGTGTTTATTTCTCGCCACCGGGAAAGGGGGTGGTGGTGTGGGGAGAGCAACCCACTTTTGCTCCTGCCTTCCCATCCTACAGTCGTTTCTTTTTTTGGGGTGGGGGGGGATGCACATTCCACTCCACATTCTGGGTGGAAATTTTTGCAATTTTTTAGCCGATGGGAAGCGGAAGTGTGCCATATGTCTACCAACTGCATACTGAACAGAGCAGCCTTTCCCAAAGTGGTGCCTTTCCAGATGTGTTGGACTTCAACTCCAGCACCAGCACCACCCAGCCAGGCTTGGGGATCCTGGGAATTGTAGTCCGACACATCTGGGGAAGGCTGGAATTAGGGGAACAGATACGGGAGTTCTCCCCTGATCCTGGGGGAATACGTGAGCTCATTCCTCGCTCTTTTAACATTTTCACTTCCATTCCCTAAGCATTCAGTCTTCAGCTTGATCCAGGGCTCAGCCTTGGAACATGTGAAGTAACATGATAAAACGTTCCTCTGGGCATGTCCAGAGTTTGTTTCGCCGCTGAAGGGGTAAAGCACAGCGGGCTCCAATTATTCAGAGACCAACTTGAGTAAACATAGATGGCTCTGTGATAACTTTAGGTTCTCTTGAAAGTGGGACCGGGGGTGGGGTGAGGCGGGGAATCATATTTCCCCCACAATAACCCGGTGATTTGCTAATTCGGAGGTACCGTGGTTTCCAGCCAGATGGATCTTGGGTCACGAAGACAGCTGCAAAGGTCCAAGAGGCTGTTAGTGCCTGGAGAGGAGACCAAAATGGGGGGGTCAGTTGGATTTAGGATCTCTTTGGCATCCACAGGTAACACGCCAGGAAAAAGATCCCATTTTTTAGAATCTCCCCCCCCCCCCCGGGCTCCTGACTCTGCGTTTTGACCTCTTTTTATTTCCTCCACGTTCGCCCCACCGCCGAAGCCCCATATCGTCACAACGCGTTTCGCCCGTCAGTCCCCCCAATCCTCACATCCCTGCTCCCCGTCCCCATCACCGCACGGCCTTTTCCTTCCCTTCCCCCACCTTCTCTTTCTCTCTTCGTCATCCAGGCCTGTTTCCATAGAAACTCCCTTTCCGTTTGGATACTCCCGTCATAGCCAGGAAGGGATATTGTGTGTGCGTGTGTGTGTGTGTGTGTTTGTGTGTGCGAGAAAGCAAAAAAGAGAGAGAGAGAGAGAGAGAGATCCCCTCAAGGAATTGTTCTTGTATTATACACACATGCTCTCTCTCTGTCTCTCTGTCTCTCTCTTTCACACAGACACACACACACACACAATGTGACATTCACAACACACACACCCCCTCCAGTCCCTGTGGCCTGTATGCGCCTCCAGGTTGACGTGAGGTCTGCATACTTCCACCCAGGCCAAAGAAAGCAGAGACGGAAGGAGGGAGGCGTAGGTGTGTGACGGATAAGAAAGAGACAGATAAGGGTGAATGGGTGGGTGGGTGGGCACCACGACTGTCTCCCCCACCTCTTCATATTTCCTCGCCCGCCTCCGTTTCTTGCAGCGGAAGGGCTAGCGCACGGCTTCGGGGACTCGGGCTCAGTGCGGCGGGCCAGGCACGGTGCCAGCCCTTGGCACAAGGCGATGCCAGCCCCAAGGAGCCATCCGGGCGTCTGGGGCAAACGGGCGAGCCGCTTGAACCAGCCTCCGTGCCGGCACGGAGTCGGAAGGGGGGCCGGGCTCCGCTCGGCGGCTGCTAATCCGAGCTGGCACCAGACTTTGTTTCCTTCAGCCATTTTAGGCTGCCAGCCGGGGGAACTCCTTGAGCAAAATGGCTCCCAAAAGGAAGGAAGGGGAAAGTGTGGAAGGGAAGAGGGAGGGAGGGAGGTGCAGCTGCAGACCCTTTTTTGACCAGTGGGAAACCTCTGTCCCATGGACCAATCCAGCCTTCGCCAACCTGGTGCCTGCCGAATGCGTTGGACTACAACTCCCAGCATCCCCCAGCCAGCTGGGAGTTGTAGTCCAAGACGTCCGGCGGCCATCAGGTTGGCGACACCTCCCTTCATCTTGTAGTTTAGGCCAAACACGGCTTTCTTTCTTTCTTTCTTTCTTTCTTTCTTTCTTTCTTTCTTTCTGCCGGCCTTTAACCTCTCCATGCCTGGGCTTGAGCCCTGGCGCTTCTCAGCATGACTCACGTTGATGGCAACCCCCAGTGACCTTTTTGAACTGGCCAGAAGCAGCGTCTGTGGTTCTGAGCCCTGACCCTGGTTCCCAGAGTTTGGCTGCTTCCTGCCCCCCCCCTTCCTACATGAAGCCTTTAGTCTGGGAATGTTTCTAACCACTAGGCTGCCTGCCCAGTTTGGAGACTTTTCCTTTAGCTGTTCCACAGCTTTCCCCCAGAAATGGGGCGTTCTGATGGATGTGCCCTGCTGCACCGTCTGTCCCCAGCTCCCATCTGCTCTGCTTCGACCCTGTTCCTCTTCCCTGGCTTTCAGCTCACACGCAGGTAGGGCTGGAATACTTAGGCCATACTTCCACTTCCTCAAAGTCCTGTGTTTCTGGCTCCCACCTTTCCCTAAAAGTCTCTTCTCCCTTCCCAGGAAACACTGTGCTCGTCCCACCGTCAGGACAAGGGCTACCCTCCACCCAGGGGAACCTTGGATTCTTGATTTCTCCTCCTCCTCCTCCTCCTCCTCCTCCTCCTCCTCCAGGAAACCTGAACCCTCACTCCCCACGCTGAGCCTCAAGGCCATGTGCCTCCCAGAACGCCCTTTGGGTCCCGCTTTCGGCCCTTCAAACTGAGCCGCCTGGATCAAAGCCCCCCATGGCCTGTCCTCCCCCCCTCGATCCCCTCGTCGAGAACCCAGGTGCCATCTTTCCTCTTCCTCTTCTTGCAGATCTGAGAGCGCGCGATGGCTCCTGTCGTGGAGGTCACCGACATCTGCCACCCCAGCTCCCTTCTGGTCCAGTTGAACGAGCAGCGCCTGCGGGGCCAGTTCTGCGACATCACCATCATTGCCGAAGACACAAAGTTCCAGGCCCATAAGAACGTCCTCGCGGCCTCCAGCCCGTACTTCAAGGAGGTGCTCTCGGAGGAGCCGGCCTGTCACCAGCCGAGCCAGATCTTGGAGCTTCCTGACATCCAGGCCGAAATCTTCTCCGACATCCTCAACTTCATCTATAACTCCCGCCTGTCGGTGCCCAGCCCGGCTGCCGCCAAGGAGATCGGCGCCGTTGGCCGTCGCCTGGGCATCTCCCGCTTGGAGAATCTGGATGACCCTTCCTCCGACGCGGAGATGGACGACTGCAGCGTTGCCTCCTCCAGGCTGTGCGGCTCGCCCATAGACCTCACCTGCCCTTCCCGCTTGGCCGAACCTTCCAGCCCGATCTGCTGCCAGGATTTGGCCAAAGCATCCAGCCCCGTGAGGGACACTCGTCCTGACCCCGAAACAGAGACGGCGAAGATCCTCTATAACCTCAGCTCGGTGTCGACTGTGCCGCCGCCGCCTGACCTGGCTTTCATGCTGAAGGGGAGTGTCGGCTGGGACCATGACAACCCTCCCGGGGATCCTTCTGTGGCCGCCAGCAACAACGACGCGGCCGAAGCGCCGGCCTCGTCTTGTTCGTCCCCGTCCGGACCTTCCTTCCCGGCCAGCAGCACCTTCTGCTGCGGAAGCTGCGGCCGTTCCTTCTCCACGTCTTCTGCCCTCAGCCTCCACATGAAGCTCCACCGGACGCGGCGTTCGTTGTCCTGCCGGCACTGCGGAAAGAGCTTCATCCACATCAAGCGACTACAGACACACGAGGTCTTATGCAAAGACGTGGAGAAGTCCGAGGAGGGGGCCCCGACGGGCGAGGCGCTGCCAAACCCCGTGTTGCCTTCCAAGCCGACGCTGACATCTTCCAAGAAGGGCTTGATGTTCCGTCATCGGGGCCTGCCCCGGGTGGACTACATCTCCGACCAAGACCACTTTGTCAAAGTGGTGGACGGCCACATCATCTACTTCTGCACGGTCTGCGAGCGGTCCTATATGACGCTGTCGAGCCTCAAGCGGCACTCCAACGTCCACTCGTGGCGGCGGAAGTACCCGTGCCGGTACTGCGACAAAGTCTTCGCCTTGGCCGAGTACCGCACCAAGCACGAGGTCTGGCACACGGGCGAGCGGCGCTACCAGTGCATCTTCTGCTGGGAGACCTTTGTCACCTACTACAACCTGAAGACCCATCAGAAGGCCTTCCACGGGATCAACCCTGGCCTCATTTCTTCCGAGAAGACTCCCAACGGAGGCTACAAGCCGAAACTCAACGCCCTGAAGCTCTACCGGCTCCTGCCCATGCGGTCCCAAAAGAGGCCCTATAAGACCTACAGCCAAGGGCTGGTGCCGGATAACCTCTTGCTCCCAGCTCAGCCCATCCCCATGACGTTAGGGGACAGCGATTCCTTGGATGGGAACTTGGTCTCCTCTTTGGGTACCGGCGACGTCACGTCCGTCTTCGCCGCCAACAGTGGCTCCTTGGAGCTGGCAGAGGCAGAACGCTTCCAGCGGCAAGAACCAGCGGGCGGCCTGGAGATGCCTGTGCTCGCAGCCGTTGATGAGAAGGCTCCGGCAGACAAGCGGACAGGGCCGTTGAGCGCAGAGGCTCCCTCCGTCATTGCCTACGGGCGTCCGGCCTCTTCGGTGATCGTCCACAGCACTTCAGTGAAGTCGCAGCCCCCCTCGGTGATCACGTACAACAGCAAGTCTTCAGAGGCGCCTTTGGATACAGGGCCTCTGCCGACGGTGTCGCAGCCAACGCCGCCCACAGTGGTGGCCAGACCCATGAAGAAGCAAGTGCTGAAGGAATACATCCAGTCGCAGAAGGCGGATGAGCGGGCCTTGGAAGAGAACGGAGGGGAACACGGGCCCAGGGCCAGGGGGCTACGGGCCGGGCGGACCATGACGTATATGGCCAAGCCGGCCTACGTGGGCACCGCCTCCGAAAGCCGGTCGGCACCGCTCTGCCAGATCACGGTGCGCATCGGCGAAGAGGCCATTGTCAAGCGCCGCATCTCCGAAACAGACCTCATGCTCGACAAAGGCAGCCGCCTCGGGGGAAGGCGCTTTGATTTTGGCCGGGAGCAGAACGGCGAGAAGCCGCCGCCGCTGCCAGCGCCCCACGGCAAGCGTGCCGACAGGGGGTACGCCAACGAGAGCGGCGAGGAGGAGAGTGACCGCGGGGATGCCGAAGACCAGCTCTGGCGGCCCTACTACAGCTACAAGCCCAAACGGAAGGCGTGTGGCGGCGGCGGCAATACCGCGCCGAAGGTGAAGAAGTCGCGGTGGCGGCGGAAGCTGCGTTCGTTGCACTGGATGAAACGGACGGAGAAAGCCGAGGAGGAAGCGGCGGAGGAGGAGGCAGCCATGGAGGAGGCCAGCGTGAGGTCCAGCCAGCCAGCGTCCGCCGAGGTCCCTGGAGGCCTGGGCGGTGGTGCCTCTGAGGGCGAGGGGACGGACCAGCCCCCCAAAGTGGGGAGCGGGCGGGGCTCGGAGTGGAAGCACGAATGCAGCGTCTGCGGCAAACTCTTCTCAGCGCTCAAGAAGCTGAGGAAACACGAGCGGGTTCACGGGCGCATCGGCACGGACGACCGCTCCTCGGCCCCGCTGCCGGCCACTCCTCACCGCGTAGGCCGCAAGCCTTTGGTCAAGTTCGCCTGCGCCCACTGCGTGAAGGTCTGCAAGACTGCCGCGGCGCTGAGCCGCCACATGAAACGGCACGAGGGCCAGCGGCCGGAGCAGGCCCCGCTGCCGGCCCTTACCACGGTCATCGCCTACTCCAAGAAGACCACCGATGCCCCTCCGCCGTCGCCCGTGGTCAAGGAGGAGACCACGCAAGAGATGCAGGTGTCGTCCTCCAGCGGAGAGGCCCCGGCGTGCCACCAGGAAAGGCCGGAAGCGGAGCCTGTGGCGATGGAAACGGCGCCTTACGACGACGGCCCTCCTCTAGCGGCGCCGGGGGCCGAGGGAAACCCGCCACCGCTGGGAGGAAGCGGCTCCCCCTTCCCCGAGGAGCTCGCCGTTCACCCCCCTCCGCCGCTGGAGGCGGCCGCCGGCCTCGCGGAGATGCCTCTGAGTCTGCCCCACTCCCTCCAGGACCCCGTCATCTCGCACACCGGCCTGGTCCAGAAAGAGGTCCTAGCGCCGCAGGAGATGGAGGAGGAGCGCTATCCGGTCCAGGAGTATCCGTTGCCGCTGCTGGTGCCGGGCAGCTGTCGGACCCGGAAGGAGCTGGAGGACAGGCCCTCGTTCCTCGCTTACCCCAGCGCCATCCAGTTCAACGCCATGGGCAAAGCGGGCGGCAGCGACGGGGAGGGCAAGGTGGGCTTCTATCCGGATCCGTACCCGCTCATGTACGGCCATCAGCTCCTGGCCGCCTATCCGTACAACTTCACCCTGCCGGTGGCGTTGAACATGGTCGTGCCGGACGACAAAGGGCAGCCCCTCCCCTTCCTGCCCAGCGTCTTCAGCTACTCCATGAACCCGTGCCGGAGCGAGGCGCACGACGGGGGCGCTGGATCCAACGGGGCCCTGTCCATGGCGGGCGGCGCGGCGCGCGAGAGCAGAGGAGACCCTGCCGCCTCGGACAGGCTGAAGAAAGGAGCCCTTCTGTGAGGGACAAAGGGAGGTTGGTGTGTGTGGGGGGGAAAGGCGCCAGAAATCATAGGGGCGTTGAGGGGGGAGTGAAGTCCGTGGCTGGCGGGGGCTTGGCAAAATCCCCCCCTCTGTTCTGAGTAGGGGGGGGTCTGCGGAGTGCTGTGGCAGAGAGGTGTGAATCCAGAGGTGAGCTGGGCATAGCCACCTGGCCAAATACGTCCGTCCCGCTTCACATCAGGGGCGTATGAAGCGGGGCACATCGTAGGTCAAACTTTTTTTAAAAAATAGCAAAAATAGGTACAGGGTAATTCCTCTTTCCCTCCCCCCCCCAACCACCCTTCCGCCTGTCCTGGTTCCCAAATCCCCTATGAATGTCCTCTTGCTGAATAGACACAGTTAAGAGTGAATTTGCACAACGCAGCCCTTCACTCCCCACCCCACCCCGCCCCACGCCTGGCAGTTCCTCCGTTCCTGCCCGTGTCTCAGTGGCATTCCCTGTTACCTGTGCTGGACACGCAGCGCTGCATGGCACACGGGGTTATTTCTCAGACCCTCCCACCAGGGGGCGCTCCTGGGTTTCTCTTGCCCCTTCCAGCCCCCTCCCCTCCCTCTCCCCCCTTTGCCCCCCCCCCCGCTCCCCTTAGAGCAGCCTTCCTCAACCTGGGGCGCTCCAGATGTGTTGGACTGCACCTCCCAGAATGCCCCAGCCAGGCTGCTCTAAGGGGAGTGGGGTGTGTGTGTCTTGTTCTGCAGAAGTGCCCCCCCCTCACTCTCCCTCCCCGTTTCCTTCTCTCAGCCCCCTCTCCTCCTCCTCCTCCTCCTCCTCCTCCTGCCCCAGAAGTTCAGAGCTCTTGGTTCAGGGCCAGGGCCTCTTTGTTCACTGCCTGTGCCGAGCAGCTGCCGAGGGAGAGGAGAAGGAGTTGGTTTTATTTTTTAGCGGCCGTGTTTTGTTTTGCATCTCTCGCATGGGATGAATCACATTTTCCTTTTGGCCGGAGGAAGGCAGCGGGGACAGGGTGGGGGCGGGGTGTTGCCGGAGGCGTCCTGCTTTCGGCTCTTGACGGGGCCGAGGGACTCCTCCGTGGGCTCTGGGTCTTCCGGAAACTTCCTTCGCCCGTGAAGCGAGAGGGAGGTGCTGTGGAAACCCGCTTTGTGCATTTCGCGTCCCACGCTTCCCCCAGCCTGGTGCCCTCTGTGCCGGCCAGCGGACGATGGGAGCTGTAGTCCGTCATATTGGATGGCTCCAGGTTGGGGAAGGCTGGCGTGTGCAGAGGGGGGAGATGGCACGACCTTCTTGGGGTGGGGGTGGGCGAGCAGACCGGGTTCCACTGTGTACTGTTGATTTCATTTGTCGTTGTTGCAAACCTCATACTGCCTGCACAAGAGGGGTCTTTCGCCCACTTTACAAAGGACACCACCCCCACCCCGCTGCCCCTAAATGCTGGAATCCCCCAGTACAAATGACCTAATATCAGCAATAGGACCCTTTATATTGCATTTAGCCGACAAAGAATCCTTGTTTTGAATCTTGTTTCTCAAGAAGTCAACCCTTAAACAGTCTATCTAAAGAGAGAGAGAGTCCTGCATATTGCAACAGAGAAAAAAAATGGGTTTTCATATGCATAGCCTTAATTGTCTTGGAGCCTCATATGAAAGAGCAAAAGGGAGGCATTTGTCATGCGAATGAGCATCTGTGGGCCCTGAGGTGTTCATGTCTGCATTACATGGAAGCCCGGCCTGTTGTAAACTCCCCCCCCCCTTGGAATATCCACTGCAGGCAATCAAAATGTCGTTCACTTCCTCTCTTGCTACAAACCCAAAAAATAAAAGTATTGAATATTTTTTAGGATAGGGAAAATTGAGCTCCCCCCCCCCCCCCCGTGCTGCATTCCAGACGAAAACTCTGGCAGATTTTGGAGAAGCAGAAATTTATTTTTTACCAAAGGGGTGGGTAGGAGAATAAAAAAGAATTTTACCATGAAAAGCCAAAGGTTAGATATAGTGAACTTTTTTTTACAATAAATAAATAAATCTTGAGTTAACAGATTCCCCTGATGAAAAACACACATTTCAATGTATCGGTAATATCTTTCAGGGGGAAAAAAGGACCAAAATAATGAAAACATTATAAAACCAAGTCAGTTTGGGTGTGACGCAGGACGAGGAAGAATCGATAACTGACACGTCTAAAGTGCATGAACTTTAAAAGCAAATAGCAGGATTTTAGAAAACAATTTGCAGTGGTTTTTAATATGTCAAAGGTTTCTTGAAAAGGGAGCCGGAGGGAAGTCCAAAATTTTGCTTCGAGGTTTAGGAGAACCGTTGTGGGCGTTCAAAGGGGAGGTTTGTGTTTGTGGGTGTTTTTTTTACATTTTAATGCATAACCCTTTAAAAGGGTGGCAACCATTCTGTCTCCGTGGGCAGTGCCCCCCTTTCTTTCAGGGAGGCCTGTGCCGTGCTGGAGAACGTTCCGGTGGATCTCAGCCCCCTTGCCCTAACTCTGGAAATCCCACCCGCTCACTCCCTGTTGTTAAACCGAGCGTAAATCCCCGCCCCCCAAACCTACACCCTCTCTACACTCCTGTTCACACAACCGCTTCCTTCCTAAAACCAGAAGAATTCTGCCCCAGTTGTCAGGTTGGGGGAAGGCTGGAATAGGGGAGGGGGGGAAGCCCACCCCTCCCGGGGCTACTGCAAGGGCTGTGTGCGTTTGTGCTCACAGGACTGTAGCGGCGGAGGACCAAGCAGTTGGGCTGGGCGCACAGGCCCACAGGGCAGGTGTGTTTGGGCATGTGCG
Organism: Elgaria multicarinata webbii; assembly: GCF_023053635.1. NCBI lineage: Eukaryota > Metazoa > Chordata > Lepidosauria > Squamata > Anguidae > Elgaria > Elgaria multicarinata. The sequence continues at coordinate 45,880,268 of NC_086181.1, forward strand.
TGCGCGTTTCAATATAAGCTTTGCTTCCAGAGAAAAGGCTTCCACTGTGAAACCCTTGCAGCAGCCCCCCCCCCATGTGGCCTTTGAACCCTGTTCCGAAAGAGCAGAGCGCCGGGTTAGAGGGCTTGCCAAACGGCGCAACGTCTCCCCCCCCCCTCCCCTGCACTGCAGCCCTGTGCGATGTGAGGCCCCCTTCTCCCGCCGGCCGCAAGCGGCTGCCTCTTCCACAGCTTTGCAGCCTGCCGCCACCTTGCAAAGAAGAGGAGTGCGCAGTTGCGCGTCGTAAAAAAAAAGAAACACACAAACCCTCACGCACTCCTCCCTGGCTCACTGCAGCAAAATCATGGAATGCACATTTCTGCCCCCCCCTTCCCCCTCCAGCAGTTCTGATCCTCTCTTCTCTCTCTCAACCCCCCCCCCACGCACCACTTTTGTTGCAATGACGTCTTTCAGTGCAGAGTCTTTTCTCCCCCCCCCCCCCCGGCATTTCACATTTCATGCTGCAACATCGGATGCATATTCCGCGTGGCCGTTTTCTTCCCCGGCTGCTCCTGCAGGACTCCAATGCGCGGAAGTGCATCCTTTCCTGCGCATCCTTTCTGCAATGCAGCAAATACACATTCCTGCCCCCCCCTTCCTTCTTCTTGCTGCACCACCAGTAAGAAGGCGCTGCCTGAGCTGGGAGGTGGGGGGCGGGAGTGAACTTCCTGGCTCTCTCCCCCCCCCCCCCCACACGCACACAATTATTTATCTCACATAAGTGAGCATAAAAAGACAGTTCTAAATAAGTGGTGTGTTATTCAGGCTGGCCTTCTGGAGTGAAGCCGTTGGGACCTGGCACCCGCCCGCCCCTCTTCCAGATTTCCGCGGGGGCGGGATGCACGTGTGTGTGCGCAGAGGTGACGAACCCAGTGGCCCTAGACTTTTCGTGGAACAACCGCTTCTAAGTAGCCCTGGATTGGATTTTTGATCTGGAGTGCAGGCGCCGTCCCAAGTGAGAAAGTTCTGGTCTCGGCTGCCCTGCAGTGCAGATCACCCCGCCGCCCTCCCCTGACTTGCGGCGGCTGCAAAGGAGCTGCAAACGTCTTGGAGAACTTCGCAGCGTACTGCTGCACTTAATCCCCCTTTCCTGGCAGGGTTCTTATCCTTGTAGGAACAGCTCCAACCGCTGCCCCGTTGCTGTAATCTAGCAAGCGATGCATTTCTGGGGGTAACTGTTTGCTGTATCTCAGCAGAAGCGTTAAAGAGGCCCTTTGTGGGGGGGAGCAGGTGGGAACAGCGTTGGGGATGAAACACAGAGAGAGAGAGAGCACCAAAGGTATTTGGGGATGGTGCCCCATCACCCCTCCAGCAGGGAAGGGGTGCTCTGGGTCACCGGGGAGGGGAGGGGAGGGTGTGGGGGGGGGCGGCGAAGGGCGGTCACTGACATGTACATAGCTGTCCGTCTCTTCCGATCTTTTGCACTTTGTCACTGGGGGGGTGCTCTCGGTGATTGTTGACCGTTTGCTACTGAATGTAACTTGTCTTATTTTTATTTTTTATTTTCTAGAAGCACCTCTAGCTAGTTTTATGGCACTTTAGAGATTTACTGAAACTGTTTAAGGAGGAGAAAAAGAGAGAGAGAGAGAGGGGAAAACGATACCAAGGTTTTAAAAAAGAAAAAATAGAGGGGGGAAAAAAACCCTACAAGAAATGTTAATAATAATAATGATGAGGATAAATAATAATTTTCGCCGCTTTTTCCCGGTCTCTGTTCCAAGTGTGACTGTGTGAAGAGTCCGTTAGACAAATACCGTATTTATCCTTCTGCATCTTTGTGTGTAACTCCAATAACTTCTTCAGAATAAAAAGACAATTATATGCTCAGCACAAAACGGTTAAAGCACCCACCCACACTGCTTTTGTGAAACAGGAGAGGCCGTCTCCACACGCAACTCCGTGGCGCTGCTGTTCCGTCTCTTTTCGTGGAGAAAGATCCTCTTGGCCGACACGCGGCATCCTACCCCTGCAAGCGCAAACCTTGCCTAGACGGCCTTTCATTGCCATAGCGTCGCGCAACCAAGGACCTTTTGCTGGGGTTCTTACGCAGCTACATTTCTTTTTGCAGACAGTTAAACCGGTTTCAGTTTGGTTCAAAACCTGTAAAAATGGGGTGCAGTTCCTGCTGGGTGGGAGGGACGGGTTTTCCTGGCCTTCCCAGATTCAGCCTCAATTTACCCCTGGGTTGGAGGCTGCTGCTTATGCGAGGTTTGGCCTGGGTGCATCCGTCTTGGTTTGACTCTAAGAAGAGGTCCTGAATTTGGTGGGAGGGGGCTGAGCAGACCACCGTTTTCCACTGCCCCAGTGGGCTTTGCCCCAGCAGTTAACTGCTTATGGGCGGCTTTAATGTGGGACAAAGGGAAACAAGCACCGTGAAGGAGGGCAGAGTGAGAGGCAGGAAGATCTGGGGTGATGGGAATTGCAGTCCAATACGTAAGAACATAAGAAGTGTCATGCTGGATCAAGGGTCCATCTAATCCAGCACTCTGTTCACACAGTGGCCAGCCAGCCATTAGCCAGGGATGAACAAGCAGGACATGGTTCAACAGCACCTTCCCACCCATGTTCCCCAGCAACTGGTGCACACAGGCTTACTGCCTCAAATACTGGAGATAGCACACAACCATCAGGGCTAGTAGCCATTGATAGCCTTCACCTCCAGGAATTTATTCAACCTCCCTTTTAAAGCCATCCAAATGGGTGACCACTACATCCTGTGGTAGTGAGTTCCATAATTTAACTCTGTGCTGTGTGAAGAAGCACTTCCTTTTATTTGTCCTGGATCTCCCAGCAATCAGCTTCATGAGATAATGTCCCCATTGTGTTCTAGTATTTTGAAAGAGGGAGAAAAATGTATCCCTGTCCACATTCTCCATACCATGCATAATTTTGTACACCTCTGTCATGTCTCCCCTCAGCCTCCTTTTCCCCCAAGCTAAACCCAGTTGATGCAGCCTTCCTTCAAAGGGAGATGCTCCAGCCCCTTAATCATTTGAGTTGCCCTTTTCTGCTCTTTTCCCAGCTCTATATTTTATTTATTTATTTATTACATTTTTATACCACCCAAAAGCCGAAGCTCTCTGGGCGGTTCACAAAAATCAAAACCATAATAAAACAACCAACAGGTTAAAAACACAAAATACATAATACAGTATAAAAAGCACAACCAGGATACAACCATGCAGCAAAATTGATAGAAGATTAAAATACAGAGTTAGAACAATAAAATTTAAATTTAAGTTAAAATTAAGTGTTAAAATACCACGAGAATAAAAAGGTCTTCAGTTGGCGATGAAAAGAGTACAGTGTAGGCGCCAGGCGGACCTCTCTGGGGAGCTCGTTCCACAGCCGGGGTGCCACAGCGGAGAAAGCCGCCCTCCTGGTAGCCACTTGCCTCACTTCCTTTGCAGGGGCTCACGGAGAAGGGCCCCTGTGGATGATCTGGGCAGGCACATATGGGAGGAGGCGTTCCTTCAGATAACCTGGCCCCAAACTGTTTAGGGCTTTGAATGTCAATACCAGCACTTTGAATTGGGCCCAGACCTGGACTGACAGCCAATGAAGTTGTAAAAGGACTGGTGTGATGTGATCTCGCCGGCCAGTCCCTGTTAGTAAACGGGCTGCCCTGTTTTGTACCAGCTGAAGCTTCCGGACCGTTTTCAAAGGCAGGCCCATATTCTTAATAATTACCGCATTCAGAACTGGCTACAAAAGCCAACCCCTTGACGGTCAAAATGGTCCTATGTGCATGCCCATGATCAAGTCTGGGCCTGTAGTTTTTCTGCAGGCTGTGAACCATTTTTTGCAGACCCGTCATTTTAAACAGAGCAAGTTTTGTCAGGTTTCAAACCTGTGAATATTTGTTTGGCCCTGAGACCAGGGGAAGAGGGGACACGGTGGCTGAACCGTCTCCCTCAAAGCACCCATCCGCCAGAAAATAGTGCTGCCAATTTGGCGGGAGAGCACTTCTGCTTTCTCTTGGTCCTCTTCAGGGCACACACGAACTCCCCTGCGGTTCACTAATGCCTATCCAGTCATCTGTGCCAGATCTTTGCCCCGCACTTAAAACCCTTTGGGGCTGTTGGAACCCTGTACCAACACAGCCTGTAGGTTTCCGGATGATGGCTACCCTGACGAGAAATCCAGTAATGTGGGGGCCGGGGGCAGAGAGGGTCCCACGCTTCCAAACGGGGGCAGACTTTTTTCCGCAAATGGGGTTCAACCTGTGTCCACATGCCAGGGTCAGCGCTGCGGAAAATTCTCCAGAACATTTTAGGCCTTTGGGACATATCTTCTAGGTGGGGTGGGGGGCACAGAGAATCTGACCCACCAACCGAAGAGAAGGATTCAGAACAGGAAGCCACGTGTGGACTTGGTGGGCGGGGAGCCTGGGCGGAAGAATGCAACTGCTGTGCTCAGAGGAGTGGCCTGTATAGGTCAGCCTTTCCCCAACCTAGTGCCCTCCAGATGTGTTGGACTACAACTCCCATTGCTCCCAGGTTGGGGCGATGGGAATTGGAGTCCAACACATCTGTAGGGCTCTGGGTTGGGGAAGGGTGACCGAAGGGAATTTACAGTGGAATTTTCTGGGAATAGAGATGCCATCATTGTCTCCTCGGGTCCCTCCCATCTTTTCTCTCTTAACACCATCTGTCCAGAAACAAAAGACCAAATAGCTGTACGATGCCTTTGCTTGGAAGCAGCCTTCTCTGGTCAGATACCTCCTTTTGGGCAGCTCCCAGTGGGCAAATCTCGCACTTGCCTATTCGTAGGCCAATGCCGCACTCAAAAAATGACCTTGCGAGGAAGAGGGCTGAGTGGAAGCTGTCCACTTGCCCCGGTGGGAGATAAATACACGGACTCTGTCCCCATGAAGCTTACAGTCTGCAGGAGATTTGGGCCACGCAGCAAGGGGGCGGGCACAGGCGCAGCATTTAGGGGGTGCTGTGACCTAGCTGCTGGCCGTTTGTCTCAGGTTGGAGATGAGAAGATTGAGGGGAGACAGGATAGCACTCTTCAAATACTGAAAAGGTTGTCCCACAGAGGAGGGCCAGGATCTCTTCTCGATCCTCCCAGAGTGCAGGACATGGAATAACGGGCTCAAGTTACAGGAAGTCAGATTCCGGCTGGACATCAGGAAAAACTTCCTGACTGTTAGAGCAGTACGACAATGGAATCAGTTGCCTGGTGAGGTTGTGGGCTCTTCTCCCACACTCGAGGCCTTCAAGAGGCTGCTGGACAAGCATCTGTCAGGGCTGCTTTAGGGTGGATTCCTGCATTGAGCAGGGGGTTGGACTCGATGGCCTTGTAGGCCCCTTCCAACTCTGCTATTCTATGATTCTATGATCTTGTGACTTAACACAGCAGAACTTGCAGCGCGCGTCACGCCTGTCCTATTCCTCCTCCTCTCCCGGAGCCTTGCAAAGCACTTCTTGCGAGGCGTGTGGTCTCCCCTTTCCGGGGCCGTTGCTTCAGTTTGACCAATGAGCTTCTGCAAAGCTGAGATTCCCGAAGCTCGTGACCCCTGCTTGGAGAAAGCTGCTTTCTAGCAATCGCTCAAATAAAGCAAATGGCAAACGGGCCCCGGCGCGCCAAAGCGACAAAGGAGCGTCACTCCCCGTGAAGACGAGTCTGACGACTCTTGCACCACTACGACAGGTGTTGGGCTGAATCTACGGCCCGCGGAGGGCCAGGGAAGGCCTCAGGGGCCCGAAATCCCGTCTCTCACCCACACAAGCTTCTGTCTCACTGCAGACCTTGACCCTGGGGAGTTTATGTCAACAACTATGCCTGACAGTGCAGAAATAGTGTTTGACCACCGTGCTTTCCAATTCCGGCTCCAGTCCCTCCTAAGCCCTGGGGCTCTGCAGCTGGCTACCCACCCTCCCGGATCATGTTTTCCATTGTGGCTTGGCTGCTGCTTCTCATGGCCCCTGGGTCCCCCTGGGAGACAGGGGAAGTGTCCGAAGGAAACGAGAACAGATACTATTCCAAGGTGAGTCGGAGGCGGTGGGGCAAAGGTGGCTCACCTGGCTATCCGTGGGCAGGGGTCTGGAAAACAGCCCCCTCCCACTCTTGCACACAGGAGATTTTGGGGTACACTAGGAGGGGGCCCTCCTTCCCCATTGGGCAACCAATCTCAATTGGGGTCAGATTAAGCCCTGAATCAAACTTTGGATGTTTTGGCCCAGCTGTGGGGCAACTAAAACTGGGTGTCGCTGCACATGTCCAGAGTGTTTCTCCCCGCCCGCCCCCTTCAAATTATCACAGCCGGTCATCTGCACCAGGGCAAACTGAGCCCAGGTTTCTTTTTGGAAGAGAAAACACATATAATGCCAGTCCAGAAAAATACAACTCTGGGTTGCATCATTGCTCTCTCTTCCTGGAGGTTTTTGTGATTGCCCCAAAATCTCCCTGATTCGGACAGTTGTTTTTAAACTCTGCCCTTTCAAAGCCTCTGGTCTCGGCCTTTGACAGCTGCAGGACAGGCAGGACCCCAACAGGTGAGGTTTTTCCTTGAGGCTTTCCTAAGGCATCAAGAGGACAGCTTCCCCAAACCTGAGGCACTCCAGATGCACTGGGGTTATTTATTTATTTATTAAAACATTTATATCCCACCCTGTATCACAAGGGTGTCGGTGGCATACAGATAAAACCATACATATAAAATAGAACAATAAAACAAATCAATCCATTAATATGTTAAAAACAGCATGATTTTTTTCTGACTCCCACAATCCCCAATGGTCAGGCTAGCTGGGGATGAGGGGTGTTGTAGTCCAATCCATCTGAGTTAGGGGAGGCCGGTGTAAGATATGTCTCTGCTCTTTCGCTCCCACGGCTCTGGGTTTATATGGTTTGCAAAGGGCTTTCACACAGTTTTTCTTACATTTGGAATGCTGGGTAAAGCCCTGCATGATTTAGGATCTGTGCCACCTTTTTCTTGACAGACGTTTCTTTTCTTCTTTTTTTATGTGACAGGCAAACATTTGAACAAATGCAGTTTCCCCCAGGGGGATGGGGGGAAACGTTGCCTGTTGAATTTCCGCCTGTCTTGCATAAGACTTTCTACCAGGACTTTTCCTAGGCCCAGTGCCCTCCAAATATGTCAAATCCCATTAGCTTGAGCCAGCAGGGCTGAGAGTCAGGAATGATGGGAGTCCAAAACACGGAATAATGGGCTCAAGTTAAAGGAAGCCAGATTCCAGCTGGACATCAGGAAAAACTTCCTGACTGTTAGAGCAGTACGACAATGGAACCGGTTCCCTAGGGAGGTTGTGGGCTCTCCCACACTAGAGGCCTTCAAGAGGCAGCTGGGCAGCCATCTGTCAGGGATGCTTTAGGGTGGATTCCTGCATTGAGCAGGGGATTGGACTCGATGGCCTTGTAGGCCCCTTCCAACTCTGCTATTCTATGATTCTATGAACATCTGGAGGGCTTCGAATGCACTGTTTTAGTGCATTCTGCAGTTCGTGCTTAAGTGGCAGCCGTACTCTAGGGCTGCTTCACAACAAGCAGACATTCAAGAGGTGAAGCATTAATCATCTCCAGATCTCTGTGCAGGAGAACTTACCCCTTATGTACAGATCCATAGACTTCTCTGCTTTAAGAGCATCAGAAGTGCCCTGATGCTGGATCAGACCAAGGGTCCACCTAGTCCAGCACTCTGTTCACACAGGGGCCAACCAGCCATCGGCCAGGGACCCACAAGGCAGGACATGGTGTGCAACAGCACCCTCCCACCCATGTTCCCCGGCAACTGGTGCACACAGGCCTACCGCCTCGACTAGGCTTTGACATGCTGTTTCTTGGGAATGAAATCTGGCGCTACTTTAACTGCCTTTGTCGCTCCTAAATAAATAATCAAATCCTGGCTGTTTTAAGAATAACAGGCAGAAAACACAACATCTCGCTTTGAGAGTTGTTTTATTTTATTTTTCTTCGAACAGCAGCACAGTCCACTGGCTTCATTCCCACAAGACGGAGAGCACGAAAGAAACGCTGAATTTACAACGAGCACCGCTATTAATGAATTAATTTTTCTAAGTACTTGTCAGAGGGGGTTGGGTGGGGATGGGGGGGGGCGGTCAGGTATGAAAGTTTCACAGAGCAGCACTGCCACCAAGTGGCGGCGAGGCGCAATTGAGCCCCTCTGAGTTTTCATCCCAGCAACAGCGGTCCTCTGTGGCCCGATGCTGCCGCCTAGTGGCCAACTGGGGACTAATGGTAGGGTGACCCTATGAAAACGAGGACACGGCTCCTGTATCTTTAATAGTTGTATCGAAAGGGGGATTTCAGCAGGTGTCATTTATACGCACGCAGCACCTGGTGAAATGCCCTCTTTATCACAGCAGTTTATTTATTTTATTTTGTTTATTTATTTATTTATTACATTTTTATACCGCCCAATAGCCAAAACTCCCTGGCTGTTCATTATTATTATTATTATTATTATTTATTTATATAGCACCATCAATGTACAAAAATTAAAACCTGCAGGAGCCCTGCCCTCTTTTGTAGAGTGACCAGACAAGAAAGAGGGCAGGGCTCCTGCAGCTTTAACTGTTGTGATGAAGAGGGGATTTCACCAGGTGCTGCATGCCTACAAATGACACCTGCCAATATTCCCTTTTCTACACAACTGTTAAAGCCCTGTCCTCCTTTCCATAGGGTCACCCTAGCTAACAGCCATTCTCTCGTTCTCAGTCTGACCAGTGCTTCCAGTCCCTCAAGGGTGAGGCACATGCTCTGAACCTTGGACAGAGATGGGGAGACTCTTATCCTGCAGCGACGATGTTGCTTGATCTGGAATCAGTGACAAGGTAAACACTTGAATTACGGGGTGTGGGCGTGTGTGGAGGCAGGGGTGGAGGTTGGTATCCCTACAGCTGGAGGCCAGTGGCTTAGAATTAACGGAATGGGACCGGATTCCTCTATTTTGACCTGTTGCAGAATGGCAGGAGGTTCAACAGGTACAATTTTCTTAGGCAGAAAAATTCAACGATGGGGGCAGGGGGAACCCAAGTGACCGAACACATAAAGCCCTGCCTTCTTTTGTATCTGGTCACTCTAGTATAGCTCCTGCAGCTTTAACTGCTGTGATGGAGAGGGGATTTCACCCGGTGCTGCAGGCAAGCAAATGACACCCGCTGGAATTCCCTTTCCTATGCAACTGTTAAAGGCACAGGAGCCATGTCCTCCTTTCCATAGGGTCGCCCTAGCCCTGCCACCACCCAGCCACCACGGAGAACGCCTGGATTCTCTTGCCTTGCCATCCAAGTCCTCAGATCCTAATTCCCTCTTCCCAGCGCTACCTCCTTCTTTGACTTCCGCACCTTGGACCCAGAAGGCCTGATTTTCTACGGGGACACGAACCCCAGCGTGGACTGGTTCATCCTGGCCTTGCGCCAGGGGAAACTCGAAATGCAAATCCACAACAACATCACGAAGATCACCGTGTCTGGGGGGCAGCGGCTCAACGACGGCCGGTGGCATCGGGTACGAAATGCGGGACGGAGAGGGGGTGGGAAGGCGTTCGTCATTTATGCAACCCCATTTGTATACCATCTCTTGACCTGCAGCTGGCCTTGAACTGGGCACCTGGGAGACGTCAGGCGGCAATTTAGCCTGCCTGCCACCAGCCACCCTTGAGAGGGCTCCCCCACCCACCCAAATGAGGGTACTGAGGGGGTGGGGTGAGGTTGTGCCTTCCATTTTCTTTTCCACTCCTCCGCTGACAGATCCTGGTGAAGAATGAAGGACACACTGTCCTGTTAGAGTTGGACGGTGAAGACTACCTGACGCTTAACCACGTTTCCCATTCTATCATCGAAGAGCACATCTCCTTAATGCGCATTGGGGTCGGAGGCTTGCTCATCCCCATGCAGGAGCTGCTGGTTCCGGTAAGCCCCCCAACCCCCCGGACTTCCTCCATGAGAGAAGAGCTGTGGCCAGTGGAGGGTGGTGGCTCTGACGCCAGTGGGGCGGAGAATCCACTCTGAGTTTCGGTCAGAACTCTAAAGGAGGTCGCCAAGATGTGATGTTCCTTTAGAGTTCTGGATAGAGTTGGACCCCTGCATTGCAGTTCTGGTGGAAACCCAGAGTGGATTCACCGCCCCCACTGACATCAGAGACACCAGCCTCCACTGCTCGACGGCGACCACAGCATCTCCCACGTGGGCTGGAAGAGATGCCCATCTGAAACGCTGCAGCCTGTGTGAAACAGACATCCGCAGCCTGACCAGACCCTTGGCCCAAACATAGGGTGACCCTATGGAAAGGAGGACAGGGCTCCTGTATCTTTAACAGTTGTCTAGAAAAGGGAATTTCAGCAGGCGTCTTTTGTATACATGCAGCACCTGGTGAAATGCCCTCTTCATCACAACAGTTAAAGCTGCAGGAGACCTGCCCTCTTTTGTATCTGGTCACACTAGGCAGAGCTCTAAAATACCAGCATATTTTACCTTAAAACTCTTGCTGCATCAGCTATACTAGAGTGACCAGATACAAAAGAGGGCAAGGCTCCTGCAGCTATAACTGTTGTGATGAAGAGGGGATTTCACCAGGTGCTGCGAGTATACAAAGGATGCCTGCTGAAATTTCCTTTTCAATACAACTGCTAAAAATACAGGAGCCCTGTTCCCCTTTTCCATATGGTCACACTACCTAAACATGCATTTGGAGAACCTCTTTTTGTTTTCATTTTTTTTACCCCCAGATTTGCATGGTGGTGTTGCTGTTACAACTCACCTTAGGGCAGATTGCTACTCAGCAATGCGGGACGCCTCTCCTGATGCCCAAGGACACCTCTTTTCCATCCTGGTTTTTATTTTATTTGTTAAAGATTTTTTTAAAAAAAATCAACAATTTTTTTTAACTGGAAAACCACCATATTGCAAAGCAAATCACATCTTTATTTCCAAGAATGCTTCAGGCCTGAAACTCAACAGATTGTTTTCTGTGAAATGAACGTTGGAGCAGAAAAATGTGGTTTTTGTAATTCGGAGCTCAGACCCCAACCTCTGTCTTGTTCATTAGGTGTTTGGAGCAAGTTCCTTTTCTTTTAGCCTCTCCAGTTTGCCTTCTGGGAAACAGGTGGTGAGTGATTGGCCACGCCCACTATGGAAGCCATTTTGTGACAGTGCCCATGACACTGTCTTGATATTCCAAATGGGCCCTGCTGACCCCAGAAGTTCCCCACCCCACCCCGGTGTGGGTTGTGAGCCGCCAGTTAAAATACTCTCCAGATGTGTTGCCCAACACATCTGGACACACCAGGTTAGGGAAGGTCATTCTATGGAAAGAGCAGGGCCCAGGTGGGCTTTTTGCACTGTGGAGGAGAATGCTACTTTATCCCTCCTCCCTTTCCTTCCCTCGTAGCTGAACACAGCCATGGACGGATGCATAAGGCACTGGAACTGGCTAAATAAGACCTCAGAGTGGCAGGAAGCTGCATCCCTGGAGGACAAAGGCATCAAAGGCTGTTTCCCCACCATCCGGCCTGGCAGCTTCTTTCCAGGAGATGGACTGGCCACCTTCTCTCTGTCAGGTACAGCTGGGGAGACCCCTTACCCAGGGCAGAGCGGGACTGAGGCGCGAGGAGAGCTGGGATCCTGTGCGTCTCCGTCTCTCAGCACACGGCTAGCCCTTTGCGACCTGACTTTGGAGGCGCTCACAGGAAGCAAAGATGTACGCAGCAGAAACCGATAAACATTCAGGCCCCATGCAGGTTTACTCAGGAGTAAGCCGCGCCACGTTCAGTACGATTGCTGCCACCTTTGCTGCTTTTAGACTTTGCGAGTGGGTGTGCCCTGGTACAGAAAGGTAGGCATCTGCATATTTATCCTCCGTGGAATATTTGTACTTTGATCAATGAGCTACTAGTACCACCTTCTCGAACTTGCTGCCCTCTAGATGGGCGGGACTACATCTGGAGGGTTCCAGGTTCGAGCAAAGCTTTTGACAAAGTGCCCCATGATATCCTGATTAACAAACTAGCTTAACTGGATTCTCAGTCGGCTACAGAATCGGACTCAAAGAGTGCTGATCAATGGAAGCTTCTCAAACTGGGGAGAGGCAACGAGTGGGGTACCGCAGGGCTCAGTCCTGGGCCCAGGGCTCTTCAACATTTTTATGAATGATATGGACGAGGAAGTGCAGGGAACGCTTATCAAATTTGCAGATGACACAAAATTGGGTGGGATAGCTAATACCCTGGAAGACAGAAACAAACTTCAAAGGGATCTTGATAGGCTGGAGTGCTGGGCTGAAAACAACAGAATGAAATTTAATAGCGATAAATGCCAAGTTCTACATCTAGGAAATAGAAACCAAATGCACAGTTACAAGATGGGGGATACATGGCTCAGCAATACTACAAACGAGAAGGATCTTGGAATTGTTGTAGATCACAAGTTGAATATGAGCCAACAGTGCGATATGGCTGCAAGAAAGGCCAATGCTATTTTGGGCTGCATTAATAGAAGTATAGCTTCCAAATCACGTGAGGTACTGGTTCCTCTCTATTCGGCCCTGGTTAGGCCTCATCTAGAGTATTGCGCCCAGTTCTGGGCTCCACAATTCAAGAAGGACGCAGACAAGCTGAAGCGTGTTCAGAGGAGGGCAACCAGGATGATCAGGGGTCTGGAAACAAAGGCCTATGAAGAGAGACTGAAAGAACTGGGCATGTTTAGCCTGGAGAAGAGAAGGCTGAGGGGAGACATGATAGCACTCTTCAAATACTTAAAATGTTGTCTTACAGAGGAGGGCCAGGATCTCTTCTCGATCCTCCCAGAGTGCAGGACACGGAGTAATGGGCTGAAGTTACAGGAAGTCAGATTCCGGCTGGACATCAGGAAAAACTTCCTGACTGTTAGAGCAGTATGACAATGGAATCAGTTACCTAGGGAGGTGGTGGGCTCTCCCACATTAGAGTCCTTCAAGAGGCAGCTGGACAACCACCTGTCAGGGATGCTTTAGGGTGGATTCCTGCATTGAGCAGGGGGATGGACTCGATGGCCTTTAGGCCCCTTCCAACTCTGCTATTCTATGATTCTAAGGAGGCTGTAGTAGTAGCATCCCTGCTCAAAAAATTACTGGCGATCTTCCAATCAAAAATGGTTTTGTAATAGTAGTGGGTGCTTTTCAAACATTGTGAGTTTTTTAGCTACCCTGTGTGTGTGTGTGTTCTGTTAGGGGGACAGAAAGATGGGGTAAAAATACCTTCTCATATCTGTCATCATCATCATCATCTGCTTGAGATGTCTTGTAGAAAGATCACCACACTCTACAATTACCTTCTAGTCAGTTGCATTCTAGTAATAGTATAGCACCAATGATGTTGTTAGGAATTCTTAGTAGTTTAGCCATCCTAGCAGTAGACTTAGTACTTTTTATTTATTTCATTTATATGCCACCTTTTCCCCTCCAAGGAACCCAAGGCGACGTACATAATCCTCCTCCTCTCCATTTTATCCTCACAACAACAACCCTGTGAGGTAGGTTGGGCTGAGAGTCTGTGATGGGCCCAAAGGCACCTAGTGGGTTTTCCATGGCCGAGTGGGGACTAGAACTCAGTTCTCCGGACTCCCAGTCCAACACCTTAGCCACTACACCACACTGGCCCTAGTAGTAATACTCTTTGTGGGAGCAGTAGGGATTACTAGAAGCCCAAGCACCAAGGCAGCACCCAACGCAGAGTGGTAAATAAATGTGTCGGCATCATAGCCACAGCGATGATCAATGTGTTCTCCACCTTGTTGGAGTGGAGAAATTGTATGTAGTGGAGTAATACGCAGGCATTACAGGTCGGTTGAATAGTAGGGTGACCATATTTGGGAAACCAAAAAAAAAGGACACCCAGTGTAGGGGTGGGAATGGATTCCAGGACATTATAGAAAATTGCAGAAAATCCACCCCCACCCCCCGACACCCAGGATAGAACAAAAACCCGGACAAGCCCTGGGAAATCCTGACAGTTGGTCACCCTACTTCTAGTCAGGATGGCTGCTAGCCCAGTGGTCCCCAACCTTTTTGGCATCAGGGACCGGTTTCGTGGAAGACCATTTTTCCACGGACTGGGGTGGGGGGTTGAGGGGATGGTTTTGGGAAGCTCCCCCCCCCCCACTCCAGCATCCTGGCTTTGCTTTGGCTGGGTGGGTGCCCAGCTGAAGTGAAGCCAAGACGCTGGGGCGGGCGGGCGGCTTCGGAACGGAGCGCCCGGAAGTTGCTCTCCCAGAGCGGCTTCCGGCCGGGCGCACCATTCCGAAGCTGCCCCCCCCCCCCAGTGTCCTGGCTTTGCTTTGGCTGGGCAGGCGAGATGGCGCCCTGCGCCCAGGTTCTCTGGGGTGGGGGTGGGTGAAAGCAGCTCACTTGCGCAGCCCAGTTCCTAACAGGCCATGGACTGGGACCGGTCCGTGGCCCAGGGGTTGGGGACCCCTGTGCTAGCCAACGCCATCCTCAGGTTTTGAAGGGGCTTGGGAATTGTAGTCCCGCCATTCTGGAGGGCTCCAGATTCGAGAAGGAGGCTGTACTATTACTAGAAAGCAACTGACATTTTGAGCATCTCTGCTCAAAAAATTATTGGTGATTTACCAGTCAAAAATGGTTTTGTAATAGTAGTGGGTGCTTTTCAAACGTTGGTGTTTTTTTTAGCTACTCTGGGGGGTTCTGTTAGGGCAGCCTTCCTCAACCTGGGGCGCTCCAGATGTGTTGGACTGCATCTCCCAGAATGCCTGGGAGTTGTAGTCCAACACATCTGGAGCGCCCCAGGTTGAGGAAGGCTGTGTTAGGGGGACAGACAGATGGGGTAAAAATATCTTCTCGTATCTGTTGAAACAGATATGGGGAAGCCACCTCCAACGGCCTCCCCTCCGTCAGTGAATCTACCTTCTCACGGCCATGATCCCCAGCTGTCCTTGCTCCTCCTCGTCTCTCTTTTCACGGCTAGCCCTTGCTTGCTTGTCAGGCAGAGAGCCAGCGAGCAAGGAGGCTTCTCCTGCTCCTCACCACCACCGTGGTCTGGGCCGCAGCAGGAGGCAGGAGAACAAGCAGGCTGCAACAGGGAAGAGAAGCAGGAGCGATGGGGAGCTTTTCCCCGCAGGCCCGGAGTGTGGGCCCCCTGGCAGAGGCCTGACCAGGCCTACCCATGACGCCGGCCTTGATGCAACCTCGGGGGTCAGGCAGCAGCACGCCTCTGCCTACGTGTCCCTGAGGAGCGCCAGTGGGAGGGTGCTCCATTTGCCCCACTTGTGGGCTTGGCATTGGGGCCAAGAATGCTGGGGACAGAAAAGCTGGATGCGAGGGGTCTGGTCCAGTGCGGCTCTCCTCGCGTCCTCAGTGGCCTCCCTGTCTCCCTCCTGAGAGTCCCTCCTATCAAGAATGGTTCCGAAGCCCCCGGACGTCCGTCCGCTAACCGGCTTCCATGGCTCTTCCCCTTTCAGCTCTCCCCACAGGACTCAACTCAGCCAGTGGGAGCTGGTCCCTGACGGTGGAGATGTGGGTCAAGGCAGCCCTGCAGTCGGCGACTCTGATGGCTGTCTCCGCCCCGAGGCAGACGCCGGTGTTCCGCTTGGACGTACAGCACACGGTGAGAGCCACTGATGGAGCGGAGCTCACTAGGAGCAGCTGCCCCTTTGGGGTGGGAAACCCACGCCCCAAAAGGCTGGGGGCGGGGGCAGGTGAGATGTCCCATGTCCAGAGGATGCTGGCGGGGAGGGGACTGCATCCTGATTGATTGATTGATTGCATTTCTATACCGCCTAATAGCCGGAGCTCTCTGGTCGGTTTACAAAATTAAGACAATTCAAAGTATAAAACAACACTGTAAAACCATAATATAAAATACAGTACGAAAGCCCAACCAAGATAAAAACAGCAGCAATGCAAAAATACAAATTTAAACCAGCAAAGTTAAAATTAATTTATGGACTGTTAAAATACTGGGAGAATAAAAAGGTCTTCACCTGGTGTCTAAAAGAATGTAATGTAGGTGCTAAGCGAACCTCCTTAGGGAGCTCATTCCACAGCCAGGATGCCACAGTAGAGAAGGCCCTGCTCCTGGTAGCCACCCGCCTCACTTCCTTGGGCAGGGGCTCGCGGAGAAGGACCCCCTGAGGATGACCTTAGGGTCTGGGCAGGTACATATGGGAGGAGGCGTTCCTTCGGATAGCCTGGCCCCAAGCTGTTTAGGGCTTTAAATGTTAGTACCAGCACTTTGAATCGGGCCCGGACCTGGACTGGCAGCCAGTGAAGCTGGAAAAGGACTGGCGTGATGTGGTCTCGCCGGCCAGTCCCTGTTAGTAACCGTGCTGCCCTGTTTTGTACCAATTGAAGTTTCCGGACCGTTTTCAAAGGCAGCCCCACGTATAACGTGTTGCAGTAATCCAAACGAGAGGTTATCGGAGCATGGATCACTGTAGCTAGGCTCTCTCTGTCCAGAGAAGGGCGCAGGTGGTATATCAGCCTAAGCTGATAAAAGGTGCTCTTTGCCACTGAGTTCACCTGTGCCTCAAGTGACAGTTCTGGATCCAAGGGCACCCCCAAACTATGGACCCGATCCTTTAGGGGGAGTGCAGCCCCCTCCAGAACAGGGTGAACATCACCTAGCCGGACAGCCGAACCATCCGCTAACAGTACCTCCATTGAAAGGAGGGGAGGGGACGGAGGGTGGGGCTGGCCCCTATCTATTTATCAGAACTCGAAGTGGATTCCTCCCCAACTGCTGCCCCGTGAGTTTACTCACCATGCAGAGGGCGATTTTCAAGGGGGGTTACAGCTGGGGAGGCAAGCATTAACCCACATGCTGCAAACCCCCCCCCCCCCGTTAAAACAACAACAACAACCATCTCCCTGCCTGGTAATTAAGCTTGTGGGGGGGGGGGACGACTTTTTATCCATTGGTTTGAGATGTTCTAGGGCAGCGTGCAAAGGAACAGAAGAATTCATTTTCTTTGAGACGATTTGGACGAGAAATGAATTAGCCGGTTTTTGCCTCTCGTGAAATTTAAACAAAGCCTAGTCATTATTTCTACTTTTGCATATAGAGATAGAAATCGACACGTATGCCCATTTTATGCAAACGTGAGTCCTATAGGCCTGGGCTGTGAACCTTTTAAGCGCCTACCAGTGGCTACTAGTCATGGTGGCTATATATTACCACTGCCCCTATCGGAGGCAGTACGCTGGGGAAACACGTCCTGGCTTATGTCCCACATTGGGGACTTCCCACTGGGGCGTCTGGCTGGCTACGGTGCGAGAATGCTGGGCTGGAGAGGTGTGATCCAGCACGGCTCTTCCGATGTGTGTGTGTAGGTGGCCAATGGCATAAGAGGATGCTTGGGCAAGTGTCCAGCTCGAGAGAAGGATACTGGGGTGGGAAAGCCAGGAGGCTGCTGTAGTTTGTAGGAAGCATTTGTGCAGCCCCAGCACTGGGAGGGGCATAGTAGACCGTCTCCCTCTAGCCCAGGCCCAAATTCCACATCAGAGAAGGTCCCAGGGGACGGACGGACGGACAGACAGACATTCTCTTGGTGGGCGGAGCCACAAAGGCAAAAGAAACCAGCCTGTTTTAACTTAAAGCTCTTCCTACCAATGATTAGGACCCAAAGAGGCATTTTGACCTGGTAGAATGGGGAGAAAAATTATGCAAAGCCCGGGAAACCACCCAGAGTTCGGCGGCTGGGGAAAAGGGGGCGGGGTCAGGGGAAGGGGTGGGGCCATCTCAAGAACCCGGAGGGCCGGATTTGGCCCTCGTGCCTGCAGTTCTGCACCCCTGCTCTTGATCTTGACCCTGCGCCACCAAGGTCTCTCCAAGCAAGGTGGAGGCGGGCAGGAGGGTTGCCTTTCCTGCGGAACTGCCACGGGGCCACCGCCGGCAAAGATCTGCCATCCGGAAGGGGGATCCCAATGGGATCTGGGATTTTGCCTCTGGACGTCTTTCTGCTCTGTGTCATCCTGTGTCTGTGAGTTCCAGGGACCCCTTCGCTCGCTCAGCCCCTGTGACTTCCCCTCTGCCCTATAGGACTTGGTGCTCCAAGTGGGTAATCGGACCACCACTCTGCCCGGGCTGCTCCCCGAGGGCTGCCAGGAGTCCCATCTCCTCCTGCGCTTCGCGCCGACTCACCTGGCGGTGGTCCTGGAAGATGATGAGATCCTCCTGCCAGCCTTGGATGACGACGTTGAAAGCCTGCAGCAGCTCTGGCTGGACAAGAAGGGAGACCTCGTCATTGGGGGGTTGCCTGGTATGTCCCCCCCACACACACACACACTAAAATGGCAGGGTGAAGCTTTGGGATAACCTGAAGAAGGATACCTTCACGGTTTGTATACTTCAGCTCTGCCTGGCTGGGGATGATGGCAGTTGCAGTCCCAGCCATCTGGAGGGCACCAGGTTGGAGACCGCTGCCTTCAAGCAATAATTTGGGCTGAAACACGCCCTGTTGAAGATCTGCTAATCTGAATGTTTCATCAGCACCTATTGGCTAGTCTCCATGCCTTATAGCCCATGATCCCCTCCTCACTCTGCCTGCCAATGACTGATGCATTTTTTTTAAAAGCTGGGAATGATTAGGAGGGTGGGCAGCAGGAGGAGGAAAGGATTTTCAGATGCTTTGGACCATCCAGTCCAGACGCTGAGCCCCCCTACCAAAGAATGTCACTATATAGCCCTGCTGCTGGATCAAGCTGCTGGTCCATCCAGGCCAGGATCCGGATTCCCACAGTGGCCACCTGGATGCCCCAACTGCAAGCAGTGCACCCCTCTTCTGTGTGGTTGACCTCCAGCATCTGGTAGCCAGAGCTAGAGTGCATGAATTTGCCCGTAGAAGTCCCTTGGGACATCCTGGTGAATAGATGCCGGCAGACCTTGAGGATCATCACCAGACGAGCGTTTTATCGCAGGCTCGTTTTTGCCCACTCGTAGTTTTTCACGGGTCCTTTTGACACCACCGTCCACCTCCTGCTCCTTCTGGGCTTCTTTCCGCAACAAATAAGATCCCAGTAAATCCGTTGTGTGTGTTTTTTTGGAGGGGGGGGAAGCGAAACGTGCCGCCATTTCCTGCCGTGTGCAGGAAAAGCAGCACGATAAAAACGCCCCCTGAATGGGCCACGTGGCCACTGTTTACTTCCTCTTTCTTCCCCCATGTGAGGAAAGAGGAAGTATTGTGGGACATAAGCAGGGGGAAACCGCGTTTTCCCCCCTCGTCTGATGACGCCCCTTCTCTCCTCCCTCCATGAATTTATCTCATCCCTGTTAAAGACTTCACCACCCCTTGTGTTTTGCAATCTCCATTGCACAAACTTCAAAGTGATCTTGATGGGCTGGAGTGCTGGGCTGAAAACAACAGAATGAAATTTAATAGGGATAAATGCCAAGTTCTACATCTAGGGAATAGAAACCAAAGGCACAGTTACAAGATGGGGGATACTTGGCTCAGCAATACTACAAATGAGAAGGATCTTGGAATTGTTGTAGATCACAAGCTGAATATGAGCCAACAGTGTGATATGGTTGCAAGAAAGGCAAATGCTATTTTGGGCTGCATTAATAGAAGTATAGCTTCCAAATCACGTGAGGTACTGGTTCCTCTCTATTCAGCCCTGGTTATGCCTCAGCTAGAATATTGCATCCAGTTCTGGGCTCCACAATTCAAGAAGGACGCAGACAAGCTGGAGTGTGTTCAGAGGAGTGCAACCAGGATGATCAGGGGTCTGGAAACAAAGCCCTATGGAGAGAGACTGAAAGAACTGGGCATGTTTAGCCTGAAGAAGAGAAGATGGAGGGGAGACATGAGAGTACTCTTCAAAGACTTAAAAGGTTGTCACCCAGAGGAGGGCCAGGATCTCTTCTTGATCCTCCCAGAGTGCAGGACACGGAATAACGGGCTCAAGTTACAGGAAGTCAGATTCCAGCTGGACATCAGGAAAAACTTCCTGACTGTTAGAGCAGTACGACAATGGAACCAGTTACCTAGGGAGGTTGTGGGCTCTCCCACACTAGAGGCCTTCAAGAGGCAGCTGGACAACCATCTGTCAGGGTTGCTTTAGGGTGGATTCTTGCATTGAGCAAGAGGTTGGACTCGATGGCCTTGTAGGCCCCTTCTAACTCTGCTATTATATGATTCTGTGATTCTATGTATTAATTACACTTTCTTTGAAGAAGAAGTACCTAGTTGTGTATGATTGCTTTCCCCTGGGATCTCCTACATGGCGCCCATGTTCACTGGAGTGGCTGTGGACGCCTCTGTTGGCACATATCTCCCCCAGCTTCTGGCCTCTCCTGTTTTTTTTCTTTTTTTAAAATTTCATTCAGATTTTTAAACATCGTTTTAAACTAGGGACAGAGATGCTGTGAAGCAAACTCCTGTGCCATCTGTGCTTGGCTTCCCAAGTGTGGTGTTGAGTTTTGGATCCCGTTCTGCCTTGGACAGGTGGATTTTTGTTCAGTCATAGAATCAGAATAGCAGAGTTGGAAGGGGCCTATAAGGGCATCAAGTCTAACCCCCTGCTCAATGCAGGAATCCACCCTAAAGCATCCCTGACAGATGGTTGTCCAGCTGCCTCTTGAAGGCCACTAGTGTGGGAGAGCCCACCACCTCCCTAGGTCACTGGTTCCATTGTCGTACTGCTCTAACAGTCAGGAAATTTTCCCTGATGTCCAGCCGGAATCTGGCTCCCTGTAACTTGAGCCCGTTATTCCGTGTCCTGCACTCTGGGAGGATCGAGAAGAGATCCTGGCCCTCCTCTGTGGGACAACCTTTCAAGTATTTGAGGAGTGCTAGCCTGTCTCCCCTCAATCTTCTCTTCTCCAGGCTAAACATGCCCATTCTCACCAGTTTGCCTTCTGGGAAGGGAGCGTCATGTGCCTGCCATCGTGGCAGCCATTTTATGAATGGCCAAGCCCGGCAGCCAGTTTATGTGAGTGCCTCCGAAGCTCTATCAAATGTGCCCATGGGCTCGAAACGTTTGGGGAACCCCAGCCTAGGCGTATGTAAAAAGCTTCACTCTGCCTTCGTCAACCATTTATTTATTTATTTATTTATTTATTGCACTTATATACCGCTCCCATAGCCAGGGCTCTCTGGGCGGTTTACAGAAATTCTAAAATTAAGACAAAAACGAGTATACAAAATTTAAAATTCTAAAACACAGAACATACACACATAAAGCATTAGAAACCGTTAAAAAACTAAACATGTGGGTGATTAAGATGTGCCGCCATATACCTGGGCAAAGAGGAAAGTCTTAACCTGGCGCCGGAAAGATAGCAGCATTGGCGCCAGGCGAGCCTCGTCAGGGAGATCGTTCCATAGACTGGGGGCCACCACCGAAAAGGCCCCGCCCCTCGTTGCCACACTCCAAGCCTCTCTCGGAGTAGGCACCCGGAGGAGGACCTTAGATGTTGAACGTAGTGACCGGGTATATTCACGTCGGGAGAGGCGTTCCGTCAGGTATTGTGGTCCCAAGCCGTGTAGGGCTTTATAGGTCAAAACCAGCACCTTGAATTGGGCTCGGAAATGAGCCATGCGTTTCTTTTCCAGGGCAGAAATTATCTGTACCAGCCCAGGAGGGACATTATTTCCGCGGCTGCCTGCGTGGGATAAAGGTGCAAGGCCAGGAGCTGGACTTCGACTCAGCCCAATTCAGGAGCAACTCCATCTGGGCACACAGTTGCCCCGGAGGCGATGGGGGCAAAATCAGCGCAGACCTCAAGCATTAAACGGCGTGCTGCGGCAACAACGCAAGGTCCCTTTTTGTCAGCAGCACGACTGTCCGACGCCAAAAAAAGAAGAGAGCAATTTGCATAACATTTACCTATGCAAATCTATGGGTGTAGGTGCTAACTTAGAAATAGTAACTGTCATTTAAGTAGAAGTTCGACACATCTCAACTGTGACCCAGCGTGCCGCGAAGTGTGACGGGTTGACTTCGAGACCCCGACTGAAGGCTCTTTATCTTGGAGCAGACCCCTCTTCAAATAGACCACTGTCTTCTGCCAGTTCACCAAAAGATAAAGGCTGTCCTCTGCAGAGGAGGGCAGCTGGCCAACGCTTTTGGGCAGGAATAATAAAATGAAATAAAGCGTCTACAGTTTAAAACATGTGCGGCACAATCTTCTGTGTACTCAGAAGTAAGCCCTGCTCTTTATTGGGCCAACTCTCAAGTAAGTGACCGTAGGATTACAGCCTTAAACTCCTAGCAGGCCAGGACGTGGGATACACGAGCTAAACATGAAATGCAGATGAATGAAAAGAAAGGGTCATATTACGGTCAGTTTAGTATCATTCCTGACTCACCAGGGAAGGAGAAAAGGTGTTGCAGAGGAAGTTACTTTAGTGTATACCAGCCCGAAAGGTATCTTCCTCAAGATACAGGCTGGAGAGATACAGACGCAGGCTTGTAATATTTGGTGAGGGGCCAGGGAGCATTGAAAGTACACAGGGGTGGGTGGGTGGCGTGTCCCTCTAGGGCAGCCTTTCTCAACCTGGGGCGCTCCAGATGTGTTGGACTACAACTCCCAGAATGCCCCAGCCAGCTGGCTGGGGCATTCTGGGAGGTGCAGTCCAACACATCTGGAGTGCCCCAGGTTGAGAAAAGCTGCTCTAGGGAACGCGAGAGAAATTAATTTGGTTTGCATTTTGATGTGAACTTCACTTAGGTTACATTTTAAAAGCAAAACGCAGTCATTCCTTGAAATGCACGCTTGTCAGAACGCTGCGATTAGGGTTGCCGTATTCTGAATCCACAAAACCGGGACAATTTTGGGGGGGGGTATGGGTGGTAGCATTTTTTTAAAAAACTGAGCACTATATAAAGCCCAATTTTTGCAAAGCCCAATTTTTCAATTAAAACATCAACAGCTGTAAAACCAGCCATCTTAAATTCACTGCAACTGACTTCCAAGTAACAGATTTGAGGCTTGCAACCCAAATTTTTGGGGGGAGTGACTTTCCTTTCCTTTCTCGCCTCTCTCCTTTCCTCTTCTTCACCCCCTCATCCCCCACTCGCTCGCTCCCTCCTGTCCCCCAGAAAACTCTCTTTCTTCCCCCACAAATAACCCAGCAGCTCTGCCCTGCGCTTACCCTAAAGGTCTGACCACAAGCAGCCAAGCTCACCAAACTCCTTTGCATTGCATGGGACTCCGGTAGCCTGAGGAGAGCAGGTGCGCCTTTCCTCACTGTTGTTCCAGTGCAACCAGGATGATTGGGGGTCTGGAAACAGCCCTATGAAGAGAGACTGAAAGAACTGGGCATGTTTAGCCTGGAGAAGAGAAGACTTAGGGGAGACATGATAGCACTCTTCAAAGACTTAAAAAGTTGTCACACAGAGGAGGGCCAGGATCTCTTCTCAATCCTCCCAGAGTGCAGGACACGGAATAACGGGCTGAAGTGACAAGAAGCCAGATTCCGGTTGGACAGCAGGAAAAACCTCCTGACTGTTAGAGCAGTACGACAATGGAACCAGTGACCTAGGGAGGTTGTGGGCTCTCCCACACTAGAGGCCTTCAAGAGGCAACTGGACAACCATCTGTCAGGGATGCTTTAGGGTGGATTCCTGCACTGAGCAGGGGGTTGGACTCGATGGCCTTGTAGGCCCTTTCCAACTCTGCTATTCTATGATTCTACGATTCTACGCATACCCCAAGGGCAATAAGGTGAGTCTCGGTGAGTGACTCAGACGAGCCTTTGGAGGAGCGGTGATGGTCTGGAAAAAGATTGATGCGTCTTTTTCTCTGCTGCTGCTGCTCCACTGAGCAGGCTCATGGCACCATTTTGGAGGTCAGAATTTCTCCGGCCAGCTGGACCAGGGATCCGGGATTCTTGCCCAGCCGGTTGGGGCATTTCAGAATCTTCTGGAAATTGGGACATTCCCAGTTTCCTGGGATGTATGGCAATCCTAGCTGCGATGCAGGTCTCCGATCAAAGAATGCACAAAAAAATGCACATATCAGGGGAAACTGAGGGCAAAATGCGTACATCGGTGAGGGGGGACAGTGTGCAGGAAAAAAAGTGTACGACTTTTCAAGCACACAGATGTGTGAAAGGGACGTTGCAGACTTAAGATCGGGAAAATGAGAAACGGTCCATCCTGATCAGAATCTGTGGCACGTCGGTGCCTGTATCACACTGTCCGTGGCTGTCAGGTATGGAGGACCGTGAGGGAGAGACACAGCCCCCAAAACCTCCTGATGGTCATTCAAACCCAGGTTTAATTGAGTAATCCATTCTAGAGATGCTGCCAGCGGTGTGGGGGGCAGGTCTAAAAATACCAGCGTATTTTAGCTTAAAAATTTTACTGCCAGTAACTAAAGCTTTATTAGGAGAGGCATTTGAACTTTTTAGAATAAGGGGTAAAACTGCCCCAAAGCTTGGAAAGTACCAAATGTTCAGAAGTTGGAAGAAAGGGGAAGGGGAGGGGCCACATTTGGCCCATGGGACTAAGGTTGCACACCCCGGCAGTCGAGGGGGCTTCTTCTAAGGATCAAACTAGAAGCAGGGCCCTTTGTCTAATTATTAAGAGATCGTGTGAACGACTTTTTAAAAGTGAATTGCAGGCGTTGTGCCTTTGCCGATCCAGATTGGTGTGTGTGTGGGAAACCTAATCCCCCCTCACCACAATCCTTCCAGCTGCAATTCTGATCCTGAGTGCCAGGAGGGAATGGCCCTGTAATTTACTTCTTAAAAAAATAATAATTCTGCCCATTGCTGATGGTGTGGAGGGCATTTGTGCAGAGCGGTAAAGCAGCAGTTTCTGCAGCTGAAACTCTCCTCATGGCCTGAGTTCGATCCCAGCGGAAGCTGGTTTCAGGCAGCCGGCTCGGGTCGACTCAGCCTTCCATCCTTCCGAGGTCGGTAAAATGAGTACCCAGCTAGCTGGGGGAAAGGTAATAATGGCCGGGGAAGGCAACGGCAAACCACCCCACTATAAGGCCTGCCAAGAAAACGTCAGCAAAAGCTGGCGTCCCTCCAAGAGTCAGTAATGACTCAGTGCTTGCACGAGAGGTTCCTTTCCTTTTCCTTTCGCCCACCCACCCCCCAAGACGGTTCTTGGTTTGGGTGCATCATCTAAGAACGGGGAAAAAAATGCTCTTTCTGGGTTCTGAACTATTGTTTTATTCAAATGCAAATAATGCAGAGATTAATCGGTGGAGGCAATCAATCGATACGCGCAGTCAGTTGCAATTTGCTGAATTAGGTGGGAGCCATAATCTTTACAACAGGTTGGTCGGCTGAAATTCATATGTCTGCGGAAGGCAGATACGTCCATACAGACGGAGTTGCGCGTGTGCTCAAAACTCTGTCCTCCTCAGGGAACTCCTATTCTGTATCAGGTGCAGAAAACTGCTACCCTGTATACATTACGCAAAACCAGCACCCTTTGCTGATTGCATCCTGCAGAGAAGGGCCGGGAACGGCGGAGGGTGCTGAACCCCTGCCCTGTTTATAACCGGAAAGTTTTCCAAGCTGTTCTTTTTGGCTTCAGGAAGATCAGTGCACTTCTGAGCTTAGCTTTGCTTCCATGGCTAGAATCTTGCTTTCAAAGGAAAATTAGAACACTCTCCAATGTGCTGGACTGCAGATGTGCTGGACTGCGACTCCCATTCTTCTCAGTGGCTGGAGGGCTCCAGCTTGGGAGAGACTGGAATATCCCAAATTTGGCTGTGATGTTAATTGAGGCTTTGCGCATGGTGTGTGACTGTCACTCCCTCGTGGGAGCATCTGTAGCGGATTAAAGATGCAATTTGGAGGCTGGACTCAGAAATGACTGTAGTCTATGTATGTATGTGTGTGTATGTGTGTGGCTTTATTTCTTCACCTGCTGGTGTGCATCCCAGAGCTGTGCCCGTCCCAGTTTCCACATAAGGAGGCCAAGACTTTCTTCTCCTATGGCAGAGAATAAGTTTGCCTATTATTACTCTACCCTACTGACTCCCCGACCTTGCCAAAAAGACGCTGTCCATTAGAGCTGGGTGCCCAAACAGTTGTTAACGCTGAATTTTCCGGCCTTTTCCTGATCCTTCCTTGCCCTGCCTCATACACATCTAACTCCCAAAGGGCTTGGGAGGGAAAATTAAGTAAGGAACAAAAGAAATAAAATGCTCTAGAAATTACAATGCTGATGACAAGAGTATCATTTTTTTGGTTCTTTCTTCAGAACCGGAATGTGGAGTCCCAGTGCGAAACTGGGACCAGTATGTGCCCTCCAACTTCTTTCTGGATGATAATTTCCTCTCTCCTGCACCATTAACTGGTAGTTTCTTCTTCCTACCCACGAACCGGAAGCAGAACTCCGCAATCCTCATTCAGAACCTCTGTTTGAGCCTCAAAATAGTCCAGGGAGTACAAACCAGAGCCGGTCAGTTACTTGAAGGGATGAAAGGGCCTTCAGGGTGCATGCCCCAATTCTATGAAGGGTGAAGCTTAGTGGTTAGAGGTGGTGGAGGGAGGCTGAAACCAGATGTCTTCACGGGCTTTTGCACTGGATCCAAAAGGGGGAAGTTGAGTTGAATTTGTTTGAGAAAGCAAGGCCGTGTGTTAGGGTTCCTGGCTTGTTTCCCCAGCTCCAGAAGGACCAAGTGGCTATTGATCATAGCCTGAAATCGTGTCCTTGTTACATGACCCCTCGTTCCGTAAGAGCCGGAGGTGGCCAGGGGCCATGGGGGCAGCGGGAGTCCCGGGCGTGGCTCATCTGCCTCTCTTCAGAGCAAAAGGCAAGTCCCAGATTTGGTGGAGGCGGAATCGGGGGGAGCGTTGCGGTCCAGGTCTCGCGGGACGGACCCCTTGGCGCCCCAGATGTTGAGCTCGCCAAAGATCCCCGTCTCAACCATCTCCTCTTGCCAAGGGATGGGGATGTTGCCCGTTGAGAAGTCGTCATAGAATGCTTTGTCGGTGTCATCAAGCAAGACGCCTTTCACCGTGGAGAAGGCACCCACGTCGCTGATGTCCTTGGCGTACACCACTTTGGGGTCGGGCACGAAAGGGGGGTCGACCATCCCTGAGGAGGGAGAGAGGGGCAGAGGCTGGGTGCACATCAGGACTCCTTGGGGTGCATGGAAACAAAAGGCGGGGATCCACCTAGTGGAGGCTGGCGGCTCCGACGTCGGTGGGGCTGTGAATCCACTTCGGGTTTCAGACAGAACCAGTTAGATTCCTGCACTGAGCAGGGGGTTGGACTAGATGGCCTTGTAGGCCCCTTCCAACTCTGCTATTCTATTCTATTCTGTTCTATTCTAGAAGTCTAAAGGAGCTATCTGAGGTGCTGAAGGGCCCTCCATCCCTTCCCAGAGCGGATTCACAGCCCCACCAATGTCGGAGCCACCAGCCTCCACTGAATCCCCCCCACCTCCCCACCCTCGGGTCATGTCGCCCACCCAGCCTGGAGGATGTTACCTGCTTCTAGCCGTCCCCAATTCATTTTCTGGAAGAACGGCTGGCTCTTCAGTTCGCTGCACTCGTTATTCTTGAACCCGAGGCGTGCGGCCGGGTTTTTGGTCATTAGCCCCTCGCAGCAGGCCTTGCACTCAGCACTGAATGTCTCCGGGTAGGTCACAGGATCGTTCAGGATACGGCGCGTCACCTCCTTGTTCTCCACCTGCAGCAGATGGGGTGAGGTGGAGGAGACGTGAGAGCATTTTTAAGATGTATTGATTCCTGTTCTAATGTTGTTCCCTGCCTCGATCCAAAAGGAGAGGCGGGTAATAAATAAATAAATTTATTATTATTATTATTATTATTATTATTATTATTATTATTATTATCTAGTCCATCATTTTGCGCTCAAGAAACCCGCAGGCAGGGCATGGTGCAACACCACCCTCCCACCCATGTTCCCCAGCAACTGGTGCACACAGGCTTACTGCCTCGGATACTGGAGGTAGCACACAACCATCAGGGCTAGTAGCCCTTGATAGCCATCTCCTCCTCCAGGAATTTATCCAACCCCCTTTTAAAATCCATCCAAATTGGTTCCCATCACTACATCTTGTGGTAGTGAGTTCCATAGTTTAACTCTGCGCTGTGTGAAGAAGCGCTGTGTCCTTCCTTTGAGCTGTCTTGAACCTCCCACCGATCAGCTTCATGGGATGACCCCATTGGGTTCTAGTTTTTTGAGAGAGGGAGAAAAATGTCTCCCTCTCCATATTCTGCACCCCATGCATGATTTCGTACACCTCTGTCATGTCTCCTCTTACCCTCCTTTTTTCCAGGCTAACCATCCCAGCGGTTGTAACCTGCCCTCATAGGGGAGATGCTCCAGCCCCTCGGTCATTTTACTTGATCATTTAGCTTAGGGGGAAAAGAGAAAAGATGGGGCGGGGGACCTTGGTGGGTCAGCAAATGGGGGGCGTTTAACACCCAAAACAAGTTTCGTAGCTCTGTCCCATTTGTGCTCTTCGTGGTCCTGGGACGTCCTAACAGGTAGCACCCCATCATGGCCTGATCCAGTGGGCAGTCCCCCATCCCCGCCATGCAAGCCCCATTGTCCTAGATCAATCTCCCCCAACCTGGTGCCCTCCGGTTGTGTCAGACTACAACTCCCATCACTCCCAGTCAGCAACCTTACTGCCACCTCATCCTTGTGGCATTGATCTTTATGTAGCAAGAGCGAGGAAGTGGCATTCATAGTGGAACCCCTGGCTTTACTCAGTTACAGACCCCCCCCAAACACAAAGAGTTTATGGGGGGACACCCCCCCACACACAAACAGCTGGATGAAAAGTGCACAATACTCATTGTGATCTTTTCAGCGCCAGTTTGAGACCTTTCCCTTTTCTCAGGCATTTGGGCAGCACAGGATGTGGTTTAATCAGTCCTTGGATTCATAGAATCATAGAATAGTAGAGTTGGAAGGGGCCTATAAGGCCATCAAGTCCAACCCCCTGCTCAATGGTTGATCAGGTCATTTTTAGATATATGTTGCCTCTGTGTGTATGGTCTGCTTGTTTTTATGTAAATGGTTTTTAAACTTTGTTTACTGTATTTTTAATGGTTTTTAATCTTTGTAAACCACCCAGAGAGCTTTGGTTATGAGGCGATGTAGAATAATAATAATAATAATAATAATAATGATGATGATGATGATGATGATGATGTCCCAAAGCAGCTTAGCTCAAAACTCTATCAGGCTCAGGTTCAGAGTTCACTTCTTGGCCATGACATTGTGGAGGGCTGGTGTGTCGCTGAGGCTTCCTCTCCACCTCAGTCTTTCCATCTGTACTGTGGGGATAATATTACCGGGTGGCCATACTATGCTGCTATGCTGGGATTACTGAAATAACATTTGTGAAGCACCCTGAGAATGAAGGAAAGGGGATACATAAATATTAATTATTATTCATCCGTAAACATAAGCTGGCCTTCCTCCCATAATCTGTGGGCTGCAGATTTTATCGGCGGAATTTATTTTTCATAGTGTTTTATTGGAGGAAAAGTTTTATTCCTGGAGGAGAAGGCGATCAACGGCTACTAGTTCTGATGGCTAAGTGCAACTTCCAGTTCCAGAGGCAGTAAGCCTATGAACACAAGTTGCTGGGAACATGGGTGGGAGGGTGCTGGCTGGCCACTGTGTGAACCGAGTGCTAGACGCCGGATCCATGGTCTGATCCATCAGGGCTCTTCTTTTGTTCTTATTGCATATTTATTTGCCTATTTGTACACTTTTGATGTGTGTGTTTTTAATCCCATGTGCTGCCTCAAGAGGTTTTACTCTTAAAGGCAGCCTAAAAATAATTTTAAATAAATAAAATAAATACCGTATTTCTTCAATTGTAAGACGCCATCGATTGTAAGACGCACACTAATTTCAGTACCACCAACAGAAAAAAAGCTTTGATTCTAAGAAATAATAAACGCACCCACGCTTCTAATATGCACCCCGTTTTTAGAGATGTTTAGTAGCACTGAGGAAAAGTACGTCTTAGAATCGAAGAAATACGGTAGTTGAATTGTGAGTGGAAGACATTGGAAAGGTTTTGGGCCGTGGAGGGTGGTGCCTCCGATGTCAGTGGGGTGTTGAATTCCCTCTGGATTCCAGTCCAGACTCTAAAAGAGCTACTCAAGTTGACTCAGGCTGAAACCTGGAGGGAATTCACCACCCCACTGACATCGGAGCCACCAGCCCCCACTGGCTTTCCCAAGTGGCTGCCCTCCAGGTGTGCACTATTCCCAGCCACCACGGCTGTCCTAAGGCGCTGTCAGAGTCCTACCTTCTCCCCACGACTACGGAACGGTCCTTTCGCTGCGATCATCTCGAATAGCGTTACTCCCAGTGTAAAATAATCGACGCTTGAGTCATATTCCTCCCCTTTGAGAAGCTCTGGAGCCATAAATCCTATGGGATGGAGAGAAGGAAGCAGTGATCCGAGGCTGGTAGCGTGATGGGGAAACATTTTTTTTGCCAACTCCTAAACACACACACAAGAGCCTCGTGTGGCGCAGAGCGGTAAAGCAGCAGTTTCTGCAGCTGAAACTCTCCCCACGGACTGAGTTCGATCCCAGCAGAAGCTGGTTTCAGGCAGCTGGCTCGGGTCGACTCAACCTTCCATCCTCCCGAGGTCGGTAAAATGAGTACCCAGCTAGCTGGGGGAAAGGTAATCATGGCCGGGGAAGGCAACGGCAAACCACCCCGCTATAAGGCCTGCCAAGAAAACGTCCCTCCAAGAGTCAGTAATGACTCAGTGCTTGCACAAGAGGTTCCTTTCCTTTTCCTTCCAAACACACACACACACACACACACACACACACACACACACACTGCCCACCTGGGGTACCCGCGTAGCCTTTGGTCTTGTCTTTTCCTTCATCCAGTTCCACTGCCAAGCCTAGATCCGAAAGCCGAACGTGCCCTGGTGGAGGAGAGAAAGAAAACCTGAAAACAATTTTCTAAATGCACAAATAGGGGAAAAATTAGAAATTCTAATCTGAAATGTCAAATCTGATTTTTTTAAAAAGCCCTGTTACTAAAACTCGAAGGCAACTGTTAATCTTTTACGCACCCTGGACTTTAAATCCAGTTAGCAAACCTAATTAGGAATGGTACTTAAAAACAACAACAATCCACTAGTCCTCATGAAATCACTAAAGACTAGTGTTTCACCATCACCACCTTTGTCTAGCACCAATTTTTAGCCTCTTTCAAAAGCCAGTTTGATTTTTGTTTTGTTTTTGTTTCATCCAGCCTTCCCCAACTTGCTGATGTGTCGGACTACAGCTCCCAGAATCCCTCAGCCAGCCAAGTTGTAAACCGCCCAGTGAGCTTTGGTTACGGGGCGGTATATAAATAAATAAATACATCCGGAGGGTCCCAGGTTGGGGAAGGCTGGTGGAGCCATTCTGGATGTGGGACTGAGGTTGAGGCCATGAACATGACCAGCCCCGGTGTATTCCTGTAAAGTCAAGGATTAGCAAAGTGACTGTAAGCTTGTTTTCAGCTTGATGATCAAAGCTAGAATTACACCAGCAAACTTTAGTGCCTGTTTTATGGAAGACTTGCAGAGGTGTTGCCAACTTGACTACATATTACTGCTCCTATGCTTTTAACCGCAGGCATTAGCGGATGGTTGCTGTTCAGAGGAGAGCAACCAGGATGATCAGGAGTCTGGAAACAAAGCCCCATGAAGAGCGACTGAAAGAACTGGGCATGTTTAGCCTGGAGAAGAGAAGATTGAGGGGAGACATGATAGCACTCTTCAAATACTGGAAAGTTTGTCCCACAGAGAAGGGCCAGGATCTCTTCTTGATCCTCCCAGAGTGCATGACACGGAATAACGGGCTCAAGTTACAGGAAGCCAGATTCCAGCTGGACATCAGGAAAAACTTCCTGACTGTTAGAGCAGTACGACAATGGAAGCAGTGACCTAGGAAGGTTGTGGGCTCTCCCACACTAGAGGCCTTCAAGAGGCAGCTGGACAGCCCTCTGTCAGGGATGCTTTAGGGTGGATTCCTGCATTGAGCAGGGGGTTGGACTCGATGGCCTTGTAGGCCCCTTCCAACTCTGCTGTTCTATGATTCTATGATTCTATGATCTCCAGATGCCAAAACAGATTTCACCTGTTTATTCCTGCAGCTCAAGCTCCTGTTGTAGTATGTCTGTGCACTCCACCACCGGCCCCCTGCCCAGATTGCCATTTTAGCGCACCCACACCCACACCCACCCACACCCACACACCTGTGTTCTGCTGCTAGCGAATTTGCTATCCCCCTTGTGGCTGTTTCCCTGCAAAATCACTGCAATTTTTGCCACCGCGAAAATTTAACAGATAAAGGCACAGGAGCATCCAGCCAGTTGGTTTTCCTGGTCAGTTGGCCATCCCACTCAGAAGACCCTTTTTAGCCGCATAATTGCCAGAAAAGCGAAATATGGGCTCTGTTTCCCAGCTACTGTTCTCGTTTGCGCTCACCACAACTTTCACAAACGCCAAGGCAAAATGTTTACGGACGAGGCCGCCAGGGCCGCTTCCTACCTGCGTCGTCCAGTAGGACGTTCTCTGGTTTGAGGTCTCGGTAGACGATGCGGTTTTGGTGAAGATGCTCCAGACCACAGATGATCTGAGCTGTGTAGAAAATGGCCCTGGATTCCGAGAACCCGGGGTTCTTCTCGTCGACGTTGTAGACGTGGTACCTGGGTGGGGAGGAAGGAAAGAACGTTTCCTAGCGCAGATTTCTCTGCAAATTCAAAATTTGGATTTTGATAAGCTGGGGGTGGGGAATGTGTGTAGCCCTCCAGATGCTGATGAATTGCAACTCCCAGAATTGCTAGCCACCATAGCGAAAGGTAAGGGATTATGGGAGTTGGAGTCTGGAGGGCTATAAGATGCCCACCCCCGGTATAAGCCAAGGGTTCAAATTTCAAAATGCTTAACTGAGCACAAGCCTTGGATGCTGAAGGTCCCACGTTCAGCCCCTAGTCCTCCGGTTAAAAGGGCCACATGCATGTGATGAGGAAAGATCCTTCTCTGCCTGAAACCTTGGCAGTGCTACAGCCGCTCAGAACAAGGAGACAACACTGGGTAGACTGAGAAAAGTTGGGTTTGCACATAACGACAACCCAGACTTGTAGGTGTTGAAAGAGAGTTGCCATTGAATTGTGGGTTATTGTTGAATTGTGGGTTGTTGTTACGTGCAAACACTGCACTATGGTATAACTATGTTAACCATGAACAACCCAGGAAGAGAACCCATGGTTTGTTGTTGGGTTGTGAATTCTGGGTTGTTTTGTGTTTAACAACCTATAGTTAAACCATAGTTCTCACGTAACGACAACCCATGATTCAAAGACAGCCCACGATTCAATGATAACCCATACTCAACCTGTACTCTGGGTTGTCGTTAGGTGCAAATGAGGTCAATCTGTCTTATAAAGCATCTTCCTGTGATTTTAAAATCTGACTTTTAAAAGCGCTTCTAGATAAAATGGGCTTTCTCTTAACAGAGCCTTCCAGGTGTGTGGGACTACAGCTATGAGAGTTGGAGGATGTGCATGTAGGGGGAAGACAGAATGGTGGCATTGTGGAATGACTCAGCTGCTGTAGCTCAGTGGTAGGGTGACCCTATGAAAAGGAGGACTGGGCTCCTGTATCTTTCACAATTGTATTGAAAAGGGAATTTCAACAGGTGCCCTCTGTACGCACGCAGCACCTGGTGAAATCCCCTCTTTGTCACAGCAGTTAAAGCTGCAGGAGCCCTGCCCTCCTGTATCTCTTCACTCTAGCTGAAGAGGGCAGGCCTCCTGCAGCTTTAACTGTTGTGATAGGGTGACCCTATGAAAAGGAGGACAGGGCTCCTGTATCTTTAACAGTTGTATTGAAAAGGGAATTTCAACAGGTGTCCGTTGTATGCATGCAGCACCAGGTGAAATCCCCTCTTCGTCACAGCAGTTAAAGCTGCAGGAGTATAGGTAGAGTGAACAGCAACTACCGCCCCAAACCAACGGCCTGGGTAGTGAGAAGCAGGGTCTGTATTGGCGCCGTGGTCACATCTTAAAAGTGGGTCCTCAGCCATTTGCTCCGGGAGCAGAAGAAGCCCCTGATCCCTGCCCAAACACGAGCCCCTCAATCCGCGAGAAAGGCTCCGAAGAGGCAGCCGGCCAGGTCCCCCCACCTGAGGTCTCCTCCGTTCATCAGCGTCATGACGAGGCAGAGGTCTGTCTTGGTTTGGAAGGCGTACGCCAAGGTGACGATGAAGCGACTGTGGACTTTGGCGAGGATCCGCTTCTCCACTATTGCCCCCTGCAACGAAAACAAGCCGGCGAAGGGGTCACGGAGGCTCTGGGCGCTCAGCCTCCAAAGCCCCCTTCTCCGTGGCAGGATGGTGCTGTGCAAGCTACGGAATTAGGACACGACCAGGGCTCCGTGCAGACTTCAGCCGCAGAAAAAGCAAAATTCCCTGGATTGCGTCAATGATGCATATCAAGCAAACTGGGCCTATTTCTACAGAATTTAATCTGCTACTCATACAGCATGGCAAAGATTAGAGCCAGGTAGGCTACTTCAGCAACCCCTCAGCGCTTGGGTTTCTCCTCAGCAGCCTCTTATCTCGACTCCTGAGATTTCGCTACCTATTTCCAGCACATTGTGTGATAATCCTGCCTTTGTGACCTTAAGGTCTAGAAACTTGCACGTTTTAGTTTTAGATTGGTTTTTTTTTTTAAGGAAACAAGCAAGCTGAGAAACTGAGGATATGGACTTTTGCATGATGTGATCACAGAATTATGGGAATCTGCACAGCATCTTGGTACCTCCTGTGTCCTTCAGAGCAGGGAAAGATAATAATGTAACAGCACCACTTACTGGCAGTTACAGGGAGAATCACACGAACCTCTTCAATGCAGTACGGTGCTGTTCAATTAGCTCTATTGGGCTTTTGACAATCTCCACTAGAGCATGCTGAAGGCCACTTAAGAACATAAGAACATCAGAAGTGCCCGGCTGGATCAGACCAAGGGTCCATCTAGTCCAGCACTCTGTTCACACAGGGGCCAACCAGCCATCGGCCAAGGATGAACAAGCAGGACGTGATGCAACAACACCCTCCTGCCCATGTTCCCCAGCAACTGGTGCACACAGGCTTACTGCCTCGAATACTGGAGGTAGCACATAGCCATCAGGGCTAGTAGCCATGGATAGCCTTTGCCTCCAGGAATTTATCCAACCCCCTTTTAAAGCCATCCAAATGGGTGGCTGTCACTTCTGCTATCTTTGCATCCCCGTGACATGTCATTGCTGAAACATCCCCTTTTAAATCATCCTCATATTCTCCGTGTGACTGGCCTTACGTAGCCTAAACGGCAGTGTGCAAGGTGATAAAAGATTGCAGAAGTACAAAAACAATTTAGGGGGGAGGGAAAACCGGGGGGGGGGGGAAGGGACCCCTAACCAAGGCTCCAGCCACGGGCAGGAACACTCCAACATGTGACATTTTCCTGCAGGAAATGTGATTCCCGTCACATGGTGAGTATTGAAAATTGGTTTCTGCTGATTTCTGAACAGGGAAATCCTAGAGGATTTTTAAAAATAAGGATAGGGCAGTGAGTCTGAACACCACCAGTGGCCAGTACCACCATTGTGTGGATAAGACAACCATGGCCGTGGTGCCCCTTTCTGGATAATCACCTACATCCACGTGTCTTTGGATCTGTATGGGCAAGGATGGCCCAAGATATTTTGCCGCCTAAGGCAGAGAGGCAGAAGGCTGCCCCCCCCCCATTTCGTAGTATCCAAGTTATTTTGATATTTGAGGCAGAAGAGCCCACAAGCACCTTTCTCCATCTCTGGCATTAGAATCATAGAACCATAGAATAGCAGAGTTGGAAGGGGCCTACAAGGCCATCAAGTCCAACCCCCTGCTCAAGGCAGGAATCCACCCTAAAGCATCCCTGACAGATGGTTGTCCAGCTGCCGCTTGAAGGCCTCTAGTGTGGGAGAGCCCACAACCTCACCAGGCAACTGATTCCATTGTCATACTGTTCTAACAGTCAGGATGTTTTTCCTGATGTCCAGCTGGAATCTGGCTTCCTTTAACTTGAGCCCGTTATTCCGTGTCCTGCACTCTGGGAGGATCGAGAAGACATCCTGGCCCTCCTCTGTGGGACAACCTTTTAAGTATTTGAAGAGTGTGATCATGTCTCCCCTCAATCTTCTCTTCTCCAGGCTAAACATGCCCAGTTCTTTCAGTCCCTCTTCATAGGGCTTTCTTTCCAGACTCCTGATCATCCTGGTTGCACTCCTCTGAACACGCTCCAGCTTGTCTGCGTCCTTCTTGAATTGTGGAGCCCAGAACTGGACGCAATACTCTAGATGAAGCCTAACCAGGGCTGAATAGAGAGGAACCAGTACCTCACGTGATTTGGAAGCTATACTTCTATTAATGCAGCCCAAAATAGCATTGGCCTTTCTTGCAGCCATATCGCACTGTTGGCTCATATTCAGCTTGCGATCTACAACAATTCCAAGATCTTTCTTGTTTGTAGTATTGCTGAGCCAAGTATCCCCCATCTTGTAACTGTGCCTTTGGTTTCTATTTCCTAGATGTAGAACTTGGCATTTATCCCTATTAAACTTCATTCTGTTGTTTTCAGCCCAGCACTCCAGCCTATTGATTACTTTGAAATTTGTTTCTGTCTTCCAGGGTATTAGCTATCCCACCCAATTTTGTGCCATCTGCAAATTTGATTAGAGTTCCCTGCACCTCCTTGTCCAAATCATTAGAAATACAATAACAACAAAATACATAACTAACAATTTGCTGCCCTTTTATGACACCTAAAATCTGCTGCCTGAGGCAACTGCCTC
Source organism: Elgaria multicarinata webbii (assembly GCF_023053635.1). Classification (NCBI taxonomy): domain Eukaryota; kingdom Metazoa; phylum Chordata; class Lepidosauria; order Squamata; family Anguidae; genus Elgaria; species Elgaria multicarinata. The sequence continues at coordinate 45,917,088 of NC_086181.1, forward strand.
GCTCTGCCTCATGGCAAGGCCGGCCCTGTATACAGTATACACAGCAGGGGGATTTCTCTCCTTCCCACCACAGAGGAGATGCACCCACTCTTCCTCCTCCAATAACATCACATTGCAGAGGATGGCTGACGTCTCAAAGGGAGGGTGCCCCCTTGCCAGCTGATCTTGCCACGCTCCCAGCTGAAAAAAGTGTTGATGCTGATTTGTTCTGACACCCCCTCTGCCGGACACGCTGCCACGCCGAGAGACCGTGGCTAAACCGCAAGCTTCTTTAAGGGGCATAATTGGCCGGGAGATTAGAATGGCTAATTTGTTCAGGCTAAAAATAATCCAGGGATGGGAAGGAGGCAGGTTATCCTGACAGCGGTGGGTGCGTTTCGGGAGGAGATGAGGTTGCGAGGTGGCCACGTGGGTTGCCACACGCTGCATCCGGTCAGGAACGGGATTGCACACAGACACATGAAACAACGTCCAACATTGCATGCACGCCGGAACACAGCTCCGAGCATCTGGTCTGCTTGTGTCACTGCAGCCTCACATGTAGGATGGCGTGTAGGGCGACCCTATGGAAAGGAGGACAGGGCTCCTGTACCTTTAACAGTTGCATAGAAAAGGGGAATAGTGTCATTGTTATGCATGCAGCACCTGGTTAGGCCCTGGTTAGGCCTCATCTAGAGTATTGCGTCCAGTTCTGGGCTCCACAATTCAAGAAGGACGCAGACAAGCTGGAGCGTGTTCAGAGGAGGGCAACCAGGTCTGGAAACAAAGCCCTATGAAGAGAGACTGAAAGAACTGGGCATGTTTAGCCTGGAGAAGAGAAGATGGAGGGGAGACATGATAGCACTCTTCAAATACTGAAAAGGTTGCCACACAGAGGAGTGCCAGGATCTCTTCTCGATCCTCCCAGAGTGTAGGACACGGAATAACGGGCACAAGTTAAAGGAAGCCAGACTCCAGCTGGACATCAGGAAAAACTTCCTGACTGTTAGAACAGTACGACAATGGAACCAGTTCCCTAGGGAGGTTGTGGGCTCTCCCACACTAGAGGCCTTCAAGAGGCAGCTGGACAACCACCTGTCAGGGATGCTTTAGGGTGGATTCCTGCATGGAGCAGGGGGTTGGACTCGATGGCCTTGTTGGCCCCTTCCAACTCTGCTATTCTATGATTCTATGAATCCCCCGCTTCATCACGACAGTGAAAGCTGCAGGATCCCTGCTCTCTTGACCAGATACAAAAGACGTCAGGGCTCCTGCATCTTTAACTGGTGGAGCAAAGAGGGAATTTCACCAGGGGCTGCATGTATACAAATGACGCCTGCTGAAATTCCCTTTTACACAACTGTTAAGGATATACAATGGTCATATGTGGTACTGCGGATTGCATAGAGGCAATTTTTGCCAAATTTTCTTCAAGGTCTTTGCGTCTCCACTCTATAGGGTTGCTAGGAAATTCTGTATATGCTCTATTAAGCCTTCCCCAACCTAGTGACCTCCAAATATGTTGGACCACAACGCCCATCGTTCTCAGGCCCCCATGCGCTGGCTGAGTAGCTGAAGGCCTAAGGATTAATTGTTATTTTTTGCCTCCTGGGAACAGACAAATGAAATCAGTTTTGCCTGTCCTCACAAAAGGTGACGTCCAAAGCTCATTGCATGTGTAGGCTGGACGGTCGATTTTGTGAGGCAACCCTTCAAAGAATCGGGACAAATACCTGAAAGTGGGAATGGAGAAATGGTAAAAAGGATGTGTTCTCATCCATTTATACTTGCCTTCCCTAGCCTGGCACCCTCTAGAATTTTTGGACTATAGCACCCATCATCCCCAGCTAGCATGGCTGGGGGTGATGGGGTTTGTAGTCCATCCCATCCCCATCCAGAAAGATTTCCTGGGCAGCTTGCTACCCTCAGGGCCTTGACTGACTTCCACCGCCCTTTCTGGCCTCTGGATGCTCCTGAACAGGAAGGAGTATAAGAGGACTTCCTGTCCCATTTAAACCTTGCTTGAGTAGTGAGGCCTTCCTGAGCGCTACTAGGTTCTTACATTCTTTGGTCTGGACTTCTGCCTTACCCCTCAGCCCTGTATCCTGGATGGTTCTTGTGGTTCTGGCTTGCTTTTCCCTCTGCCCTGTAATCCTGTGTTGGGAAACTGGTAGAGGTATAGACGTGCACACAGCATATTTCGTTTGGGTGTGCAGTGTGTGTGGCGGGGAGGAAAGTGCACTTTTTGGGACTTCTAGAAAGTGTGCAATTCCGCCAGGCATGCTAATGGCAGCCGCCATTAGTGTGCCCAGGGGAATTGCACACTTTCCGGAGGTTCCAGTGACATTAGGGTGTGCCTGGGCACACCTGGCACATCCCATATGCACACCTATGGGAAGAGGGGTGGGATTTTGCTCTCGTTATAACACACAAGTTGCTAGACAGGAACACACAAGTTGCTAGACTTTTTGGCTGAAAAAAGAGAAGTTTGAAAAACTGTTGATAATGCCAGACTGAAAACTCACAAGCCGGAGACAGAGAGTGTCTGAGTGAGAAGGACATCCAGGCTGGGGTAGCTTACAGCTCCAGAATGCAGGATGCAAATTTATGCAAATGAGTTGAGTTTGTAAAGTCTATTCTGGTGCTAGAAGAATGCTTTTCGTGTTGCTGAAACTGAGTTCTTTTAGGAAGGAGGGATATAGATCCAGTAAGCCTGTCCGCATGGCACAACAGCTTATCATGGGTTAATTTACCTATGGGGGCTTGCTGTGGCTAAAACAACCCACGGATTGTTTGAGGGTTTGTCTAACAACAAACAACCCACGGATCATTTGTCTAACTCTCACACAACCCCTGCCGCCTGGGTTTGCATGACATGACAAGCCATGGTAAGCCAGGGTGTCATGAAAAAATGGGGCCCAGCCGACACGAACAAATCTCATGGGTAAATTAAGCCAAGGTGGACTGTTGTGTCTTGTCGTGCAAACCACGTCAGTCTGGTGTAGTGGTCAGAGGGTTGGACTGGGAATCAGGAGATCTGGGTTGTAGTTCCCACTTGGCCTCGACGCTCCCTGGGTGCCTTTGGGCCACTCACGGACTCTCAGTCTAGCCTACCTCACAGGGTTGTTGTTGTGGGGACAAAGGGGAGATGAGGATGTCCATGCAAGTCACCTTGGGTCCCTTACAAGACTAAGGAAGGCGAGACAGAAATGTAATAATAAATAAGTAATAAATAAAGTATGCGCCCGTCGCCTCACCTCATAGCCCTGGCGTTTTTTGAGCCGCTTCTTGTTGAGGCGTTTGTTGGCGTACATCTTGCCCGTGGCCTTCATCTGACAGGCACACACCTCCCCGAAGCCCCCTTTCCCCAGCACTCGGAAGTCCATGAACCACTCGTCCGATACGCTCTGCGACTCCAGCCACTTGAACTGGAGGAAGCGGAAGAAATAGAGGCTCTCTTTGTACTTGCCGACGGCGTTGGCTTCCAGGTACTTCAGCAGGTGCTGCTCAGATTCCTTGAAGAGGTTCCCGTGACCGTGTTTGCCATCTTCCTTCACTCTCATGATGGCCTTCTCCTCAAGGAAGGAGCAGAACTCCTTGGAGGCCGAGTCAAAGTACTTGTTGATGCTTTTCTGGGCCTGCTGGGGTCGGTCGGCCTCCTCCGACGTGTTGTAGTCCTCTATGCTCTTCCACAATCCGCACGCCGCCTTGAACTCGTCCGTCTCCTCCAGGAACTGCTGGAAAAGCCTCTTTCCGATGGGTTGCCTCACGCAGATGAAGTTGAAGTCCAGGTCCAAGGAGTCCTTGAGGTGCTCACACTGGGTGATGTGGGGCAGTTTCAGCTTTGCCCGCATCTTCTTGTCCCGCGCTGAGGAGGGGCCGGCATCTCCACGGGCTGACACGTAGGCCGAGTTGGCCACCACTGTCTCTAGGCCACCGATGTCCATGTTGATGTGGTCTCACCTGTAAAGAAGGGATAGAAGATTCATTTTGGAGAGAAAGAGCCCACCACCACCAGTGTTGGACTAGATACACCCCTGGTCTGATCCATCATGAATCTTCTTAAGTTTTTATTCCCGCCCTCTCCATCCTGATGTGCTCCAGATGTGCTGGATTGCAACTCCTATCAGTCCAGCAAGCATGGCCAACGGTAGGGTTGAAACAGGGTACGTGACCATCAGCCCATTGCGATTTCCTCCCTGAGATGATGCCCTCCAGATGTGATGGACTACCACCTCATCATTCAGGCTGGGATGATGGGAGTTGTAGTCCACATCTTGAGAGCATCTGGTTGGGGGAGGCTTGTCTGCTACCATATTTCAGCAGTTCTGAGCCATGGAACTTTATTTTAGGAACCAATTCTCTTTGCTGTCTTTATACTATCTGAAAACAACGTTATTTCGACCCTCAATGTACACCTATACAATATCTATTTTCACTCCTGACTTGTTATCCTTAGAAATATTAACTTCTTGGACTCTTAGAATCATAGAATCATAGAATAGTAGAGTTGGAAGGGGCCTACAAGGCCATCGAGTCCAACCCCCTGCTCAATGCAGGAATCCACCCTAAAGCAGCCCTGACAGATGGTTGTCCAGCTGCCTCTTGAAGGCCTCTAGTGTGGGAGAGCCCACCACCTCCCTAGGTCACTGGTTCCACTGTCGTACTGCTCTCACAGTCAGGAAGTTTTTCCTGATGTCCAGCCAGAATCTGGCTTCCTTTAACTTGAGACCGTTATTCCGTGTCCTGCACTCTGGGAGGATTGAGAAGAGATCCTGGTCCTCCTCTGTGTGACAACCTTTTAAGTATCTGAAGAGTGCTATCATGTCTCCCCTCCATCTTCTCTTCTCCAGGCTAAACATGCCCAGTTCTTTCAGTCTCTCTTCATAGGGCTTTGTTTCCAGACCCCTGATCATCCTGGTTGCCCTCCTCTGAACACACTCCAGCTTGTCTGCATCCTTCTTGAATTGTGGAGCTTCTGGGATAACCTCCTTTTTTCATTGGTGTTCGTATGGAGGTTGAAGGTAAAACGTGCTAAGAGTTTCCAGGACTAACAGCTTGTCTTTTAACCCACGGAATGCTACATTGACCGAAAAATGGCTTCGTACAGATGTCAGATGGACAACAGTCAGAACTAGCTACCTACCCAGACTCTAGGATCAACATCTTTGGCCTTCCTCTGAGTGTCACCTCCAAGAGAGGCTCAGAAGGTGGAAACAAGGGAGAGGGCCTTCTCAGTGGTAGCTCCCCAATTGATAAAATGATCTCCCTACTGAGGCCTGCTTGGTGCCAAGCACTGACAACTTTATGGCGCCAAGTTAAGACTGTCCTCTACTCCCAGGCATTTAATGGCATACAATGGAGCTCTTACTTCAGTAGTCATGAACAGGTCTGTTATTAAAAATGTTTATTGAAATTGTTTTTAGCTGTTTAAACTGTTTAGTTTTTTGTACATTACATTTTTTAGACTATGTTTTATCATATATATTTTTTACATAATGAGCTCCATCAAATGAGCGTTTTATTGCACGCTCGTTCCTGGGCACTTGTGGGTTTTCGTGGGTCCCTCTCTTGACATTGTCTGCCTCCTGTGCACACTTAAAGCTGCAGGAGCCCTACCCTAGAGTGACCAGATACAAAAGATGGCAGGACTCCTGCAGCTTAAACTGTTGTGATGAAGAGGGAATTTCAGCAATTGCTGCATGCATACTAATGGCACCTGCATACAAATCCCTTTTTCTATACAGGAGCCCTGTCCTCTTTTCCATAGGGTCACCCTAATCCAATTGAACCCCTGCTCAATGAAGGAAGTAAAATTTAAGAGGCAACAAGAGCAGCCTGGCCATCCCAACCTGGTGCTTTCCAGATGTTTTGCACTACAACTCCCAGCATTCCCGACCAATGGCCATGCTGATGGGAGTTGAAGTCCAAAACATCTGGAGGGCACCAGGTTAGAGAAGGCTGAACTCCTGCATCCAGCGACGGAGAGCCCACCATTTTCCTGTATAATACATTTTCCTGTATAATATTGCCAGGATTCGATCATTTTTGTCTGTCTCTTCTTCCAAGACGCTTGTTCATGCGCTGGTTATTTCTTGGTTGGACTACTGCAACCTTCTTCTCTCTGGCCTTCCTTCTTCTCACATCAGTCCGTTGGTTTCTGTTCACCACTCTGCCGCAAAGATCATCTTCTTGGCTCGCCGTTCTGACCATGTTACTCCGCTTCTGAACTCTCTTCATTGGCTTCCAATTCACTTCAGAATCCAATATAAACTTCTCCTGTTAACCTTCAAAGCTTTTCACGGTCTAGCTCCTTCCTATCTCTCCTCTCTCATCTCACACTATTGCCCCGCTCGTGCTCTTCGCTCCTCTGATGCCATGTTTCTCGCCTGCCCAAGGGCCTCTACTTCCCTTGCTCGGCTCCGTCCATTTTCTTCTGCTGCTCTTACGCCTGGAACGCTCTTCCAGAACATTTGAGAACTACAAGTTCAATCGCAGCTTTTAAAGCTCAGCTAAAAACTTTTCTTTTTCCTAAAGCTTTTAAAACTTGATGTTGTGCGGACTTTATACTGTTAGTTTTACCCTACCCTGTGCCTGTTTACCCTACCCTGTGCCTGTTTGCTTTCTCTTCCCTTCCTTATTGTTTTATTATGGTTTTATTAGAATGTAAGCCTATGCGGCAGGGTCTTGTTATTTACTGTTTTACTCTGTACAGCACCATGTACATTGATGGTGCTATATAAATAAATAATAATAATAATAATAATAATAATCTTGGTTCCACTGCCGAACAGGAGGCTTTGCCTAATGCTTAGCCAAAATCTGTTTCCCTGCCATTTTCCCCCGTTGGGTTTAATTCTGCTCTCCGAGGCAACAGAGGACAGGTACAGTGGGAACCGCACCTATAGAGAGTATGTCCTTCCAAAGGGCAGGGCCAAATTCTCTAGCCCACGGCCACGAAATGTTCAGCATCTCCCAGAAGGAAAGATATAACGTAACGTGGCGCCCTCCTCTTATGACGCGAAATCCATCTTCAGGGACCCATACAGGGCGAAAGCCATGGGTTGTTTCCACACTAGGGCCATGGAGCACTGAGGCATCCAAGCGCCCTTTTACGCCCCAAAACAATCCCTTTCACACGTTCTGGGTTTTGGAAAAGGCACCCCTCTGTCGTAGGGCCCAGTTAAGCAAACCGGGGAGGCTGAGAAGCTTTTATCTCCTCCCCCCAAAAAGTAACAGGAATACACTTCCTGGCATACCATGGGCAGTTGCAGTTGAGAAAGAATCCCCCATCGATTCACGGAGCGCAGCTAAATAGGTCTATTATTATTAGGGTGACCATATGAAAAGGAGGACAGGGCTCCTGTATCTTTAACAGTTGTATTGAAAAGGGAATTTCAGCAGGTGTCATTTGTATATATGGGGAACCTGGTGAAATTCCCTCTTCATCACAACAGTTAAAACTGCAGGTCCCCTGCCCTCTTTTGAACCTGGTCACTCTAGTATAGCTCCTGCAGCTTTAACGGTTGTGATGAAGAGGGAATTCCACCAGGTCCTCCATATATACAAATGACACCTGCCGAAATTCCCTTTTCTATGCAACTGTTAAAGATACAGGAGCCCTGTCCTCCTTTTCATATGGTCACCATTATTATTATTATTACCGTATTTCTTCGATTGTAAGACACCATCGATTGAAAGATGCACACTAATTTAAGTACCACCAACAGAAAAACACACACCCTAAGACACACCCTCGATTCTAAGACGCACCCCATTTTTAGAGCTGTTTATATGGGGAAAAAAGTGTGTCTTAGAATCGAAGGACTAGGGTATTATTATTATTATTATTATTATTATTATTATTATTATTATTATTATTTATATTTATCTACCGCCGCATAGCTAAAGTTCATTTTTACTCAGAAATGAGTTTCTTTAAGTCCAGGTAAATGGACATCATATTTGCCTCCACTGCCCCCACGGAATGGTTGTATATGCAGCCTTCCCACCCTGGCGCACCCCAGATGGGTTGGGCTAGTCCAACTCATCTGGAGGGCGCCAGGGTGGGAAAGAAACTTGGACAGAGTTCTTGGCCCATCACTCTCAAATTTGTTTTCCAGGTCGACCTTTCATTTCTTCTTGCAAGGTAACGCCCTTTGCCTTCTCCGAGTGTGACTTTCCACCCTCCAAGCGGCCTATATTTCCACTCCTCACCCTCCTGGATCTCCACCCAACAGCCGGCAGGTCTGTTCTTGCCTTCTGCATCAGCGCCAACTTGACAGAGCTGCTTTTTGCACAGGCGTCCTTTGACCTAACAAGGGTGGCGGTGGAGTAATTAAGTCTGTCAGGGCATCTCCGCTGCTCAATGAATGAACGCCGAGGATTAACCTGAGTGAACTGGGACAAGGTGAACGGGCCTTTTGGGCCTGGGTCAAAGCTCCCCACAATCTGGGTGTGTGGGGTGGAAAATCCAGGAATCTGCAGGTTGGAAGAGGGAGCCTTTCTATGCCATTGTGTGCACAGAACTCTTGCCTAATTTGCTAGGAGTCTTTGGGGTGATCCAGTACAATAAAAATAACCCCCACATAGACAGATCTACACCCAGCAGGATATAACACTTTGAAAGTGGTTTGAAAACAGTATATGGAATGTGTCCTGGGCCCCAACAGTTGTCAATACTGTTATAAAGCTGTAGTGTAGATCCTGCATAGGATCCTATGAAAAGGAGGACAAGGCTCCTGTATTTTTAAGAAAAGGAATTTCAGCTGGTGTCATTTGTAGGCATGCAGCACCTGGTGAAATCCCCTCTTCATCACAACAGTTAAAGCTGCAGGAGCCCTGCCCTCTTTTGTAACTGGTTACTGGTGTTAGTGAGGTAAGCAGGCTGGAAACGTCAATAAACAGTCCGAGGTCGAAAACCAAAAGTATCTGTCAGAAACAGGGTCAAACAATACTATGGTGACCCTATGAAAAGGAGGACAGGGCTCCTGTATCTTTAACAGTTGTATTGAAAAGGAAATTTCAGCAGGTGTCATTTGTATGCATGTTGCACCTGGTGAAATCCCCTCTTCATCACCACAGTTAAAGCTGCAGGTGCCCTGCCCTCTTTTAAATCTTGTCACTCTAGTATAGCTCCTGCAGCTTTAACTGTGGCGATGAAGAGGGAATTTCACCAGGTTCTCCATATAGACAAATGACCCCTGCTGAAATTCCCTTTTCTATGCAACTGTTAAAGGTACAGGAGCCCTGTCCTCCTTTTCATAGGGTCACCCTAAACAATACGAGGTTCAGGAACGTGCCAAAGAATAGTCAGAGATCAGTTCCAAGATCAGGCTATGTTCAGGAGTTGGTATGTAAGGACCAACAGCACAGGAGTACCACAGTTGCTTCCAGCACCGCTCAGGTCCTCCGGCAGGTCTTATATTGGGATTGTGGTGATTAGGGATTGCTGTCAGCTGCGTTGGCCTGCAGCTGGCTTCTGCCTGTTCCTGTGAAGGGCCCCTCCCCACACACACGCCTGGGCTCAGCTGTTCCTCCTCTTCCAGCTCTATCCCAAGCTGAGGCACAACAGATTTAGGGCGCAGGAGAACTCCTAGGAGATTTGCGATCAGGCCTTCTAATTAAGAAACAAAACTTTGAAGCAATGGAGCTGAGGAGTGGGTAGGTGGGTGTTTAATACCCACCTACCCCCACATACTCCTCTAATGCATTGTACAAGTATTCATATTTCTTCCATGGTTTGGAAAAAGGATCTCTGAAAATTGGATCCATGGGCAACAAAATGGCACAGAGGCAAGTCCTGGTTTACACGGACTTACACATAAGTCCGTGTAAATCAGGGGTGTCTCAGGCCTGGGGGGCAAATCCATCCTGTCTGGGAGGGGTGCAATCTGGGCATGCCCCATTCTCCCAACCACCAACTGGTGGGGGTTTCCTGACTTTGGTGCCGTGTTTCCACGCACCCCCTCCTAAAGAGTAGATATTGGCAAGAAATGCTTGAAGCTAAAATATGTTTTGCCTTTGGCCCCACCCACCAGTGGAAGGAGGCCCCCGAGAGCTTGCTTGAGATGGAATTTGGCCCGCGGGATGAAAAAGGTTCTGCACACCCGATAGACAATGATGTGAACTGGGACAAAATAAATAAATCCAAACGTCACAGATAGACTGATGGAGTTTGAACGGGTGATGAACCAGAGAAGAAATCTTGGGGTCATGGCGCATAAAGTGACAATGTAAATCGAGGGTGCAGCAACCTTGAAAAAGGCAAAATCTATTTTAGGGATTATTAGGAAAGGGACTGAAATTAAACCTTCGTATGAGACTGTGCGACTGCTGACCTTTGGAACCCTGTTTACCATTCCCGTCACACCACCTCAAAAAGAAAAGGTTTTGCGCATCTAGCAAAGGTCAACCAAACGATCAAGGGGTTGGAAAGGAGTGATGTCCTTGCAAAATGTCGGGGGGGGGGGCAAACCGATCCTGCTGCTGGGAACAGAGATGCTGCAAGTCAGCGCCCCTCCCTTCATCTGGGGATGGAGGATTGCCCAAGTTAGCTGCACAGTGGCATAAATGGACACCCAAGCGTGTTGTTTGTTTATAACCTTTCTGGCTACTGGGCCTGTTATAGACTTTCACCACTTGGTGCCCGCCAGGTGTTTTGGACTATAACTCCCAGCATCCCCCAGCATCCTGGGCATTGTAATCCAACACATACGGAACAAGGCCGGCCTATTGCTTTTGGAAATCAGTCAGAATAAGCTAGGGTGACCATATGAAAAAGAGGACAGGGCTCCTGTATCTTTAACAGTTGCTTAGAAAAGGGAATTTCAGCAGATGTCATTTGTATGCATGTCACACCTGGCGAAATTCCCTCTTCATCACAACATTTAAAGTGCAGGAGCTATGCTACAGTGACCCGATTTAAAAGAGGGCAGGGCACCTGCAGCTTTAACTGTTGTGATGAAGAGGGGATTTCACCAGGTTCTCCATATATACAAATGACACCTGCTGAAATTCCCTTTTCAATACAACTGTTAAAGGTACAGGAGCCCTGTCCTCCTTTTCATGTGGTCACCCTACATAAGCACGGCCCATTTCCGAGCGTTGCCTGAAACGGCCTGGCTGTTTGTGTGACCGAGAGCCTCACGTGCCCATCCTGACACCCCGTGGGCCACCTTGGCAAGGCCGGAGCGGGGAAAGAGGAAACCAGCTGCCCCTCTCAAGGCGCGTGGCAGTGGGGAACGACCTGTCCAATCCCATTAGGGTCCATCCAGCAAAACCTTCGATAATCCCCACCGTAAGCAGCTTTGATGGCCTAAGTGTGGCTCACGCCCTCTCCGGGGGGACACGCTACAGGATCCGGTCATGGGATTGCCTCCTCGAATGAGGCCTCCCACTGGGTTGCTCTCACAAAGGCTTATGGGAAAAGTTCCCTTCTAAGCGTTGGAGTCCGGGCTAAGATGGCGGCTGTCCGACACACCAGTTGCTCATTTTCTTTTGCACCCAAAGTGTGCTTGCAAAGGTGTTCTGGGAGATTTCCCTATTGTATCCTAGGGTGTCTGGGTGTCCTCCGGTACAGAGGATTGGCCTGTATATGACACCATCTTCTTCTTAAAGGGCGTCCTTGTCCAAGTCTGAGTTAAAGATAAAGAATCATAAGGGCTCTTGTTCATGAACACTTTGCATCTGGACAGCAGACTGAACAGGTAGACATCCAAGACTCCTGGTCAGTCTTCCACGTTAGGATGAGATGTACACTGTATTTCTATTAAACTTATAACAATAATTTCTCCATTTGCATCTCTACACATACGTATAAATTAGCAAATATTATGCAAATCACTGCCCTCTTTTGACCTTCCTTTTTGACGATTCGTACAGGGCCACCCTACTTTGGGCCAGGGATTCAGATCGCAAGCTGAATATCAGCCAACAGTGCGACATGGCTGCAAGAAAGGCAAATGCTGTTTTGGGCTGCATTAATAGAAGTATAGCTTCCAAATCACGTGAGGTCCTGGTTCCTCTCTATTCGGCCCTGGTTAGGCCTCATCTAGAGTATTGTGTCCAGTTCTGGGCTCCACAATTCAAGAAGGATGCAGACAAGCTGGAGCGTGTTCCGAGGAGGGCAACCAGGATGATCAGGGGTCTGGAAACAAAGCCCTTTGAGGAGAGACTGAAAGAACTGGGCAGGTTTAGCCTGGAGAAGAGAAGATTGAGGGGAGACATGGCAGCACTCTTCAAATACTTAAAAGGCTGTTGCACAGAGGAGGGCCAGGATCTCTTCTCGATCCTCCCAGAGTGCAGGACACGGAATAACGGGCTCAAGTTAAAGGAAGCCAGATTCCAGCTGGACATCAGGAAAAACTTCCTGACTGTTAGAGCAGTACGACAATGGAATCAGTTCCCTAGGGAGGTTGTGGGCTCTCCCACCCTAGAGGCCTTCAAGAGGCAGTTGGACAACCGTCCGTCAGGGATGCTTTAGGGTGGATTTCTGCCTTGAGCAGGGGATTGGACTCGATGGCCTTGTAGGCCCCTTCCAACTCTGCTATTCTATGATTCTATGAATCCGTGATTTGGATTCATAGAATTCCCAACTCATTTGAATCCGTTGTGCATTTCTTTCCACCCCTACTGAGAACCAGAGAGGCTGCTCACTCCTTGCTCCCTTGCAGTAAGCAAAAGTCGCTCTGCACAGGCTATTTCTGCCCAGAAGGATCAAAGCCGCAATGCCCCATCTGAAGAGGTCTTACCAAGAAGCAAGGAGAGGTGGCAGATTTGGGGTTCCATAAGGGGTGGAAGACGCAGAAATAGAGAGGTAACTCATTGGAGTGCAGGGGGCATGATCCACCGGAGCTGTCCTAGGCCTAACTAAAACGAACAGGAGCGGCACAACAGGGGTGATGAGGGCATTCAGCTCTTCCAACAATAGAACCGCTGGTGAAACATCTGTATTTATTTATTTATTTATTTATTGCATTTATATCCTGCCTTTTTTTCCTCCGAGGAACCCAAGGCGGCCTACATAATCCTCCTCCTCCTCTCCATTTTATCCTCACAACAACAACCCTGTGAGGTAGGCTGGGCTGAGAGTCTGTGACTGGCCCAAAGTCACCCAGTGGGTTTTCATGGCCGAGTGGGGACTAGAACCCGGATCTCCCGACTCCCAGCCTAACATTTTAGCCACTACACCACACTGGCAAACATCCGTATGAACATGTGAAATGTTTCAGAGCCCCAAGAAGAGCAAAAGAGTCCATGATGATTTGACGACCCTTTTGGCTACGCTGATCACACACAGTGTCCTGAGATCTTGTCTGAAGAGTGGTTGATAAATATTCCTCTCTTTTCTTTTCTTTTTTTTTAAACACTAAACAAATTAGCATGGGCAAATTCATTTAAACGCATGCGAACTTTGAAAGAATTGGCAAACGACACAGAATAATGGGCTCAAGTTACAGGAAGCCAGATTCCGGCTGGACATCAGGAAAAACTTCCTGACTGTTAGAGCAGTACGACAATGGAATCCCTTACCTAGGGAGGTGGTGGGCTCTCCCACACTAGAGGCCTTCAAGAGGCAGCTGGACAACCACCTATCAGGGATGCTTTAGGGTGGATTCCTGCATGGAGCAGGGGGTTGGACTTGATGGCCTTAGAGGGCCCTTCCAACTCTACTGTTCTATGATTCTATGAAGCAGAGGGCTGGCAGAGGGGAGACGTACCTGGCTACCTATTGCTTCCTCTTCTTTCTTGCCACTTTTCGTGCGCTCTGCCGTGTCACCTGCAATTCCTCCTGCCTCTTACCGTCTTCCTACCACCCACCCAAAACCCCATGGCTCAGCCATCCCTCTCTCCCGCTCCCCCACTGCCAATATGGGGTAATGGAACCGGCATCTCTTCCTCTCTTTCCATTTGGAGGAATATTACGGAGGGATCCTGCACCTCCGCCGACCCAATCCAGCCCCATTCTGTGCCACCCAACTGGTTGATCCATCTTAACATCTACAAAACTGTTCTACACAGTTCTGAGCGCCCAAGTGACAAACTGCGTTAATAATACACCTGGAAGCCTCAAGGCTTCTTTGGGGGGACTTCCCAAGAACCATGCTTTTAAAAAAGTGAATTTTATTTCATCTGTTAATCCTCCATCAGCTGAAATAGCCCATAGAATGCCTTACACTGCACTGATCTGCCGCCTACTCCCTGCCCACCGAGGGTGTAAGGAAAGTTTCCCAAAACAATACAGGTCCATCGAAAAGCACATTTTAAACTACCTCAAACCCTAAGGAAATGGCCTGTTTCAGATTTCACTCACTTGCAGGGTTCTCCTTCCTTTCCACGAGGGGGGGGGGAAGCACCATCTCCTGGTGTTCCCTGTTTTCCTCTCCCTTGTCTAGATTTGAACTCGCTTCTCCAATTGCTAACCAGGCACCACTGAGTTCCTTGCACTCCAATGCACCCAAAGGGCCTCCATCGGCAACTCCTCCAAACGACAGGCTTACTTGGGGAAAACTTGCCAGCAAGGTCATAAATCCTGGAGGCTGGCAGCTCTGAGATCATTGGGGGTAGTGAATACGTTCCGGGTTTCAGTCAGAACTTTAGATGTTGTTTTCTCCACTGCCTAGACTTAATGGTTTTTTTTGGGGGGGGTGCTTTTAATGCCCACGTGTATCATTTCAGTTATGAAGCCCACAGCCCACATTTCCCTCCCCTCACCAAAGCCATTCCATGCTTCACAACTGCCGCTCCATTCCCAGCGTGTTAAGGGTATTCGCCAACCCCGATCAAAATTATTTTTTATTTTAAAAAAGGAACACAACCTCTGGGCATGTGCAGTTTTGCATTTTAAGCCCACTGAACTCATAGTGCCATCATGACTACAGGAATCACATGGAGTTTGCATCTGCTCCCCTGTTGCCGACATCCCCTCCAGCTCCTCTCTAGGTGGTCATTTGGGGGGGGGGGCGGATCCTGGAGTCTGCTCCTAGCTGTACCACTGGCTGGAATGAAAGAACCCCTTGGGAGGGCTTCTGCCCTGCGAGGTGGCCTAGAAATATTTTAAATTAAAAATAAATGCCACAAACCATAAAGTGTGAACGAAGAACCCTTGATAACTGAGTAGGACCTTTTTGTTTCATTTCATTATTATTATTTGCAACGAAAGCTTCTTTTTAAAGTATGTTTTCATTGGATTCCCCTCCAAAACTCGACACATTCGGCCTTCTGCTCCCCACTGCAAGTCTGGGGTGCTCCTTATTTCAGCTCCTACCCTTGACTTTTCACTCCTTCAAGCGATGCCTTCAGTACATCCCACCCCAATACACCCATGCATCTGTGCAACTCCCTGTCCGGCTTCTCATCATTTCACCTGACTGCATTAATGGCCCCTGCCTTACCTATACACCTGACCTAAGGAGGACCGCTTTAAGCGGACACCGCCCCCAATTCCTCCCTTTCTCCTTTCCACAGGGGCCACCCCCCAAAAAAACCTGCCGCTTTGCGCCCTGCTTTCTCTCCGCAGTGCCCACCTGCCAAACCACTCTCCAAAAACACACAGTTCAAGGTTGTCCCCAAACCTCCCCCCCCCACGGCCCGCACACCATCCCCACAAAAGAATAGAGGAATCGGTGAAGTGCTCACCTTTCAGGTGCTGCAGAACACAAAGGTGCTTCAGTTGGGGGGGCCCTGTGCTCCCCCCACCCCACGCCCCTCACCGTGTGGCAGGCGCTGGGTACCAAGTGTCAGGCTGCATCCGGAGAACACCCAGCAGTGGGAATTAGCAGGGGTGGGGGTGGGTTGCTTCAATCCTCCCAGGCTAAGATTAGCTCCCCCCCACCCCACCTCTGTGCCAAGTCAGGGCTGGAAAGCAGGAGGTGGCGGGCGGGGTGGGGGCAGGAGACACAGCAGCAACCTGTCAGAGGTAATTATGGCAATCCCTATTGCTTTGTCAAAGAGTCAAAGGGCATTTGTTACTCTGCAGGCGATTCTAAAACGTTCCCACAACCCAGGGATTCGATCTTGGAGTCGGGCCACGTTCTGGGGAACTGTAAACCGGAGTTGTTTGATTGTAACCCCAGATACACACACACTTTAAACTAGGAAACACAAAACTGCATCTTTTAATAGCGACTGCCTGAAATCAGTGTGCGAGTATGCAAGGTTTTAGGTTTCGCAGAACTCTTCGTCAGGCAGAAATAGAGTTCTGTGCAACTCCAACTTTGCACTTTTCTTGCCACACTCAGTTGGTCAAACAGAAAATGGGATTTTACCTACATTGCATCTCCTATGCTTTTGAGACTAATCCAGCAGTCAAAAATCATTGACTTAGGGAAGGAGCCCAGATTGCCCGGGTCTTCCCCCGAGATCTAGGAGTAGAAGCATTCTAAGTGGTTATAAGGTTGCCTTTTTAAAAAAGAAAGAAAAAAACCCCCAAACACCTGGATCTGACCATCTGCCTCTCTCAGCAGCCCAGCACACCAAAATTTGGCAAATAAAACTTTTTTCCATTGCTAATCTCAGTGTCAGTAAAATCTTTGCCTATTATTGTTGTGTGTATTAGGGTGCTGTTTAAAGGCACAAAAGCAGATTCAGTTTAAAAAGCTGGCAACCGCAGTGAGTTGAAGCGAAAGCTTAAAATTAGCAGCTTTTTTCAGTTTTACATTCAGATCTAAAAA
Organism: Elgaria multicarinata webbii; assembly: GCF_023053635.1. NCBI lineage: Eukaryota > Metazoa > Chordata > Lepidosauria > Squamata > Anguidae > Elgaria > Elgaria multicarinata. The sequence continues at coordinate 45,933,740 of NC_086181.1, forward strand.
CAACAACATTTCAAGTGGGGAATTTGATATTTATTTATTACATTTCTATACCGCCCAATAGCCGGAGCTCTCTGGGCGGTTCACAAAAATTAAAAACATTCAAAGTATAAAACAACAGTATAAAACCATACTATAAAATACAGTATAAAAGCTCAACCAGATAAAAACAGCAGCAATGCAAAATTACAAATTTAAAACACCAAGTTAAAATTTATTTATAGACAGTTAAAATACTGGGAGAATAAAAAGGTCTTCACCTGGCTTCTGAAAGCATATAATGTAGGATTATATGTACTGGAATTTGAAACTTTTGTGCATTTTGTACTTGCTGCTGCCTCTTGATGGTTTTAATTTTGGCAGGAGTCCACATCAAATCTCATAAATTGCCAGTTGTTACAGCCACTGCATGTCAAAAAACAAACCTTAATGCCATTGCACATCAGCTATGATGTGCAATTTTCAGCACTGAGTTTCCAATATTGAAACAAAATGACATTGGCAGAAAAGTACCAGTACAGTATGCTGGGATGGAAATGGATTTGTGAGAGAAAGTGGCAAGTGGGCGAGGGTCTTGGGATGCTAAGACCCCTGGAGGGTTGTTTTTTGGTTACCTTTATAGGGTGACCATATGGAAAGGAGGACAGGGCTCCTGTATCTTTAACAGTTGTATAGAAAAGGGAATTCCACCAGATGTCATTTGTATATATGGAGAACCTGGTGAAATCTCCTCTTCATCACAACAGTTAAAGCTGCAGGAGCCCTGCCCTCTTGACTAGATACAAAAGAGGGCAGGGCTCCTGCAGCTTTAACTGTTGTGCTGAAGAGGGAATTTCCCCAGGTACTGCGTGCATACAAATGACACCTGCAGAAATCCCCTTTTCCGATAAAACTGTTAAAGATATGGGAGCCCTGTCCTCTTTTGTATCTCTGGTCAAGAGGGCAGGGCTCCTGCAACTTTAACTGTTGTGATGAAGAGGGAGTTTAAAACTTGTTTGTTCCAGCAGGCCTTTGGAGAGTAATTTGGTCCTCCATCTATGTTAATGACTTATGATTTTGTTGTGTAATTTAAACTTTTTTACATTTCTTTCCCTAGGTTTTAAAATGTATGTTTTAAACTTTGTAATACTGCCTTGAGGCCCAGTATTGGGCAAAAGGCGAGATACTAATACTAATACTAATACTAATACTAATACTACTACTACTACTACTACTACTAATAATAATAATAATAATGTTTATATTATTATTTTTATAATAATAATAAATAATAATAGCCCGTCTCCATTTACAGGGTGCAATTCCTCCTGTTGTCACCAGGGGGCGCTTTGACATCTGCAGTGGCTGATATAATCCGGCATCAGTCTGCCAAGAAGCGCCTTTGGTTGGTGCACAAGGAAAAGGGAGGGGGGGTGGAGGGGGGAAGAAGAGGACGGATTCGACCCTGGCGCCCGGCCCAGCCTGGACCCCTTCCAGGGACAAACAGTCATCCTTAATAAAGGCAGATGGTTACCTGGGAGCCCGTAGGCGAGTTCGTCTGCTCGCAGCCTGCGAGATGGCTTCCACCGAACTCTAGGGAGAGGAAGAAGGGTGGTGCCCCCGCAAAACCGAATTTCCCCTGGGAGAACGTCGCCTGCCTTTAGCCAGGCAGAAGTACAGCAGGTGATGCTTTGCCCAGCCCAGCAGTGCCAAGACGGGGAAAACATTCACCTGTTGGATTTCTGCCTGTTGTGGAGGCACAGGAGCATAGAAGGGGCAGGCTTAGGCAGAGAAGCAGCAAAACTGGTTCTAGAATCATTGACTAGCGGAGTTGGAAGGGGCCTACAAGGCCATCCAGTCCGACCCCCTGCTCAATGCAGGAATCCACCCTAAAGCATCCCTGACAGATGGTTGTCCAGCTGCCTCTTGAATGCCTGTAGTGTGGGAGAGCCCACCACCTTCCTAGGGAACTAATTCCATTGTTGTACTGCTCGAACAGTCAGGAAGTTTTTCCTGATGTCCAGCTGGAATCTGGCCTCCTTTAACTTGAGCCCGTTATTCCGTGTCCTGCACTCTGGGAGGATCGAGAAGAGATCCTGGCCTTCCTCTGTGTGACAACCTCTTAAGTATTTGAAGAGTGCTATCATGTCTCCCCTAAGTCTTCTCTTCTCCAGGCTAAACATGCCCAGTTCTTTCAGTCTCTCTTCATAGGGCTTTGTTTCCAGACCCCTGATCATCCTGGTGGCCCTCCTCTGAACACGCTCCAGCTTGTCTGCATCCATCTTGAATTGTGGAGCCCAGAACTGGACGCAATACTCTAGATGAGGCATAACTAGGGCTGAACAGAGAGGAACCAGTACCTCACGTGATTTGGAAGCTCTACTTCTATTAATGCAGCCCGAAATAGCATTGGCCTTTCTTGCAGTCATATCGCACTGTTAGCTCATATTCAGCTTGCGATCTACAACAATTCCCAGATCCTTCTTGTTTGTAGTATTGCTGAGCCAAGTATCCCCCGTCTTGTAACTGTGCCTTTGGTTTCTATTTCCTAGATGTAGAACTTGGCATTTATCCCTATTAAATTCCATTCTGTTGTTTTCAGCCCAGCACTCCAGCCTATCAAGATCCCTTTGAAGTTTGTTTCTGTCTTCCAGGGTATTATCTATCCCACCCTAGTTGCAATGCTGTTTCCTTCTCAGAAACTCGGGTGAGCAGGCACCTCTAGGAAGGACCCGGGAATCTACTGGTGTTTTTTTTTAGAGAGGCCTTCTGCAACCTAGGGGCCTTCAGATGTGTTGGATTACAATTCCCAGAATCCCCAGGCTGGGGGATTCTGGGAGTTATAGTCTAACACATTTGGAGGCCCCTAGGTTGCAGAAGGCCACTTTAGAGATACTATTGGTTGTACGACTGCTACACTAAAGGCCCCAAGGCTAGCAGCATAACCATGCAGGTTGACTGCAGTAGATGTACCCTGAAGTGTTAACATCAGAACACACACACACACGCACACACAGGGATTTCTCCAGGCCTTTCTTGTTCCTGACCCCATTTCTCTCTCATTTGTCAAATTCATCTCCCAGGGTGACTCCTCCAAACCAGCCCAGCAAGAATTCAAAGTTGTCTTGGGAAAACCTGGGCAAGGCTCCACCTAGGCTGCTAACCGGGGAAGATGGGAGAGGTAGTAGTGCAAAAGAGGGAGGCATTCTGGGAAATGCATGGCCCCCCATCCCCCAATGGAACTTTTGCTGCCTTTAATTTTAATTTCAGCTGCTGCACTAACGCGCAATTTGTGAACCAACCCCTGAACCTCGCTCCACAACTGCTCTTCCAAGTATCCAGTGACTTGGATTCGAAATTTGCCAACGACCTGTGGTCTTCAGTGCAATTTGGCTTATGGACTAAGGGGTGAACTTCAGAGCTGGGGTCCCAACCCAGCCCTCCAGAATTCACCAAATGACCACGCCTAAGGTGGCCATATAAAGAGGACTGGGCTCCTGTATCTTTAACAGTTGTCTAGAAAAGGGAATTTCAGCAGGTGTCCTTTATATGCATGCTGCACCTGGTGAAATGCCCTCTTCATCACAACAGTTCAGGCTGCAGCAGCTATACTAGAGTGACCAGATACAATAGAGGGCAGGGCTCCTGCAGCTTTAACTGTTGGAGAGAAAATGCCTCCCTTTAGCCTCCTTTTTTCCAATCCCATCTGTTGTAACCTTTCCTCATAGGGGAGATACACAGCCCCCTGTTCATTTCAGCTGCCCTTTTCTGCCCTTTTTCCAGCTCTACAATATATATATATATATATATATATATATATATATATATATATTAAGTGTAGTGACCAAAACTGTACACAGTATTCAATGTGTGGTGGAACCATAGATTTGTGTAAAGGCGGTATGATACGAGCAGTTTTGTTCTCGATTCCTTTTCTAATTTTGCCTTCTTTCCAGCGGCCGCACACTGGGTGGACATTTTCATCTATCTGTCCACCACAACCCCAAGATCTCTTTCTTGGTCGGTCACCACCAGCTCAGATCCCATCAACATATACTTGAAGTTGGGTTTTTTGTCATTTCAAAAGATTTCACAGAAAGCATGTTTGGGAAAGGTGGAGACTTTAGCGAAGACGGTGTAGACAGGGGTATTGACAGTGGAATTTGAAGGATAGGACATTAGGTTAAAGACCGGGGGGGGGGGCAACTGACTCCTTTTCCTTCTATGGCATCCAGATGAGGCGTCTTTGACTTTTCATCTCCTGCTATAGTTCGAGCAAAGTTTTAATTCTGTGTTCGCTGTTGGGGTTTCAAAATCAGAAAGTGGGAGATATTCCAGCCTATTCAATCGAGAGTTAAAGGGTGTGAACTTAAGATAGCAGTCATTATCAAAAGAACAGTGAGCTCTGAAGACAGCATTTTGAGCCTCACATGACTCGAGCGAGCGAGCCAAGTTACGTCCGGCAAGACGTAAGAAGACGTTAGAGCAGTACGACAATGGAACCAGTTCCCTAGGGAGGTTGTGGGCTCTCCCACACTAGAGGCCTTCAAGAGGCAGCTGGACAAGCATCTGTCAGGGATGCTTTAGGGTGGATTCCTGCATGGAGCAGGGGGTTGGACTCGATGGCCTTGTAGGCCCCTTCCAACTCTGCTGTTCTGTGATTCTATGATTCTAAGAGCCCTGCTGGATCAGACCAAGGGTCCATCTAGTCCAGCACTCTGTTCACACAGTGGCCACGGGAAACCTACAAGCAGGGCACCCTCCCGCCCATGTTCCCCAGCAACTGGCATACGCAGGCTGACTCTCTCTGCTACTGGAGGTAGCACATAACCACCAGGGCTAGTAGCCATGGATAGCCGTCTCCTCCAGGAATTTATCTAACCTCCTGTTAAAGCCATCTAAACTGTGGCCTGCACTACAGATTGGTGGTAGTGAATTCCATAGTTTACCATGAGCTGTGTGAAGAAGTACATCCTCTTATCTGTCCTGAATCTCCTGTTGATCATTTGGGGTACTAGTATTAGGAGAGAGGGACACACAGAGAGTTAGACACACAGATCAACAAGGTGGCGCACACACACACACACACACACACACACACACACACAGAGAGAGAGAGAGAGAGAGAGAGAGAGAGAGAGAGAGAGAGAGATGTGGGTGGTATAAGTAACACAGGTCAGGTGCCCCCAGATGTTTTGGCAGGTGGAGGTGGAAAAACGGGCATCAGTCTGTCTGGCTAATTAATTAACAGGAAATGCACTGGAGCTTTTCATCTTCTGCTAATCGCAAAAGATAATCAGGACAAACCTTTCCAAATGAAGTGGGGGTGGGTGAGGGGAAGACACCGAGAGTTTTGACATCCCCAAATCCATGTGGCGTTCTGGGCTTGTGAAAGGCCGCGCTTGCCTGCCTCAATAATATGTAAATATAAAAGAGAACCATTCCGGGATTTTGCATCGTCGTCGTATCTGACTCCCCATCCTTTAGAGGAGATTTCTAAAAAATGGGAAAGGTAAATGCTGGGTGCACTTTAAACCTAAAGCAGGTTTGATACGAGCTCAGTGGGACTGTGGCAGGTCAGAGAAATTTATAATTCGGGGGCCAGTGAACTGTTTCCCCTTACCGCAAATTAATAGCAGGATTTCTCTGGCACGAACCCCATTTCAATGGGGTTTGCGCTGGAGAAATTCCCACCGGTTGGTGCCAGTTTTATCCATCTCTTCCTCTGTCCTGTCTCCTTTCAAACTTCAGGGATTTTCTCCCACTGTTTACTGTTTACCTCCCCCAGCCTCTCCTGTTCCCAGTCTTTGAGCCAACACTTTAGACTTTGATCCAAGCGGCCTCAAGAGATTCTTTTTACCAGACCCCTCCTTTGAACCTTGTAACATCCGCACCTTTATTGAGGCTAGACGTGTTTGTTTTGAGCAGAGGCCCAGGGAGAAGACTTCGTCCGGATCCGATTTGAGGAAGGGCAGAGGCAGTCTTCTCGGCATCCTTATCTGAGCGGGAGGCAGCTCCAGTTCCAAAAGGTATTGTGCTCACAGATACTCCATCATAGCAGGATGTGCAAAACCAGAGCAGGCTCATGCCTAGTTCAGAAACAGCGGTCACTGGCCAGAAGTGGAAACTGTTCCAGCGGCAATGCCAAGTTTTGGAAGGCCCGTGTACAAAGCATCTTCAGTGGGTCCCCTAACTCAGTGGGTTTATCTTCTCATTTGCACTGTCGCCAGTTGCTTTTACTCTTCCTCTTCCTTCTCATCACATAAGAACCTAAGAAGAGCGCTACTGGATCAGACTAAGGATCCATGAAATCCAGCACTCTGTTCGCACAGTGGCCAAACAGCTGTTGATCAATGCATTGTGTGAAGAAGTCCTTCCTTTTCTCTGTCCTGAATCTCCCACCAATCAGATTCATGGGGTGACCCTTTTGGGTTCTAGTATTATGACTGAAGGAGAAAAATGTCTCCCTGTCCACATGTTTAGCCTGGAGAAGAGAAGATTGAGGGGAGACATGATAGCACTCTTCAAATACTTAAAAGGTTGTCACACAGAGGAGGGCCAGGATCTCTTCTCGATCCTCCCAGAGTGCAGGACACGGAATAACGGGCTCAAGTTAAAGGAAGCCAGATTCCGGCTGGACATCAGGAAAAACTTCCTGACTGTTAGAGCAGTGCAACGGTGGAATCAGCTACCTAGGGAGGTTGTGGGCTCTCCCACACTAGAGGCCTTCAAGAGGCAGCTGGACAATCACCTGTCAGGGATGCTTTAGGGTGGATTCCTGCATTGAGCAGGGGGTTGGACTCGATGGCCTTGTAGGCCCCTTAACACTCTGCTATTCTATGATTCTATGATTCTCTACACCATGCCTAATTTTGTCCACCTCTAGCATGTCTCCCCTTTAGCCTCCCTTTTTCCAAGCTAAACAGTCTAAGCTGTTGTAACCTTCCCTCATAGGGGAGATGCTCCAGCCCCGTGGTTCCCAAAGTGGGCGGCACCACCCCCTTGGAGGCAGTGGGATTTCATAGGGGGGCGTTAAGAGGCAAGGGGGCGGCAGGGGGGCGCTCGAGGGGGTCTTTTCCGAGAAGCGCCTTTCCAGAAGGTCATAAAACCCAGGGACATTTTTTATGGGAGAAGGTAGTTTGGTCCCAAGCCATATAGGGGAAGAATCCACACATGTATTAATACCGTTTCAGAAGAGTCCTTTTAATGGTGAATTGAAATGTTTCAAAAGCACCAAATGCTAATGAAAAGACATGCTTGGTGTGCCCTGCCACGCCGGCTGCAAAACAGAGGTGTTCACATTAAGAATTTACAGAATAGTGAGGTACTCTACCTTAAATACTAAATGTGATATCTAATATTCTTGCTAAATGACTATCAGACTTTGAAACGATGATGTCACTGGATCAAGTTCATCAATTATGTTTAATTGAATGAACTAAAAAAATGTAATTGGATTTTGAATAAATATTCAATTAATTGTTACTGTTTTGAATTTTATTGTTATTATCTTCCTTAGTGGGTCGTTGAAAACCCCTGTTCTGAATAATGATTTTTATAGGGTAGGGTAGGGGGCACTGGAACCAAGGGGGCGGTTACCTGAAAAAGTTTGGGAACCACTGCTCCAGCCCCTTGGTCATTTTAGTTGTCCTTTTCTGCACCACCATTTCCTGGGCCAGAGTGAGAGGCAGGTGAACAAGCAGGTAAAAAGCAGGTGAGCAACTCCGGGGTGTGTGCCTTAGAATCATAGAATCATAGAATAGCAGAGTTGGAAGGGGCCGACAAGGCCATCAAGTCCACCCCCTGCTCAATGCAGGAATCCACCCTAAAGCATCCCTGACAGATGGTTGTCCAGCTGCCTCTTGTCAGTGGGCTCCTGCTCAGACGTGGGGGCCTACAGAAAGTAACCCATCATGCCAACCCTTGAGGGCGGCTCTGAAACGTCCTCCTCTTAGTGAATAGTATGGCCAGATGTTGACTCTCAAGTGCCTGAAATTCGAAGACATCATGGGGAAACGTTCCGGATCCTTACACAAGGGCTCCACAAGAAAACAGGCCTCACCTGAGTTCACACTTGTCTGTTTTACGGGTGGGTTGGAATCTGAAGGATTAAAATGTTAAGATGCGAGGGGAAGCGTTCCGAGTCGCTTCCCTTTCCCCGGGAACGCGAGCCCCGGAGGGCTTCCTGGGTGCCTTGCATGGCAGCTGCCGCAGACACCAGGGATGAGTCAGCTTTGTGGCTCTCGACCCAGATTCCCCGAGGAGGAAGGAAACTCCTTCCCCTGCCCCTCCGCGCAAACGCAGAGCTCTTGGATCAGGAGAATGTGGGTCACCTTTGTGCGTAAAGGGCAGCTTCACTCAACACCCCAGGCCCTTTGTCCAGGCTTAAAAGCGTCGCAATGGCAACCTTGATGCTTTTGGCAAGCAAAAAAAACAAACAAGAAAGCCACTGTGGCTCATGGAGGCCCAGTTTCGAATCCTGCCTCTGACGCAGATTCATTGTGGCGGTCGCGGTGGAGTCCCTCCCACTCCCTCAGACTCGTTTTGCCACAACAAGGAACAGCACTAGCCTACCTCCCAAGACCGTTGTGACTTTAGGGTTAGGGTTAGGGTTAGAGTTAGACAACCCATCCTCAACCCATCCTTATCATTTGTGTGAACCAGGCCAGTGTGTGTGAGACGGGCCCAAATTGACCAATACCAGAACCAGAACAATGTACTTGCAGTAGGCTACAATAGGGGGGTTAAGAACATAAGAATATAAGAAGAGCCCTGATGCTGGATCAGACCCAGGATCCATCTAGTCCAGCACTCTGTTCACACAGGGGCCAAACAGCCATCGGCCAGGGATGAACAAGCAGGACATGGTGCAAAAGCACCCTCCCACCCATGTTCCCCAGCAACTGGTGCACACAGGCTTACTGCCTTGGATATTGGAGGCAGCACATAACCATCAGGGCTAGTAGCCATGGATAGCCTTCTCCTCCAGGAATTTATCCAACCCCCTTTTAAAGCCCTGCCAACTGGTGGCCATCACTACATCTTGTGGTAGTGAGTTCCACAGTTCTACTCCGCACTGGGTGAAGAAGTCCTTCCTTTTATCTGTGCTGAATCTCCCACCCATCCGCTTCATGGGATAATGACCCCGTTGGGGTCTAGTATTATGGGAGAGGGAGAAAAATGTCTCCCTCTCCACATTCTTCACACCAGGCATGATTCTGAATGCATTTTGGCGTTAAATTCATTTTGGGGAGTGTGGGGGTTGAGGTGTGCCCCACACGTGAGATGTGATGAAATAGGCCATTATTTCTTGTCCAATTAATGCTCCCATCCTAAACATATGTCTGAGGATGGTGAGTAGGATGTGTGTCGGGGGGGGGGGCTTGCTCACCCTTGCTCTCTTCTCTGGTGACAGCTATCGAAATCACCCATTGAGCTTGATCGGCTGTGTGAGGATTTGAACTCAGCTCTTCCCAATCCTTGTCTGATGGACGTCCTCAACCTGGTGCCCACCCCCAAAAATGGACTGGACTGCAACTCTCACCATTCCCAGCCAGCTGTAACCACTACACCACACCACGAGCGATGTCCCCGGGGGGGGGGCTCCATAAAGTTGTCAGCTTTTTCCCCCTGGCAGGATCCTTGTACCTTTAACAGGTGCACAAAACAGACAGAGGTCTTACGTAAGATGCTCCTTCTCAGCCGGTTTCAGTGAGCCTGTCCCTCCCTCTCTCTCTCTCTCTGTTTTCTCTCTCTGTTGCATTGTGTCTTGCGCGAAGTGTTTTTCCCCCCGGTTGGCCTCCTTCCTCTCTTTCCCAACCTGTGAAATGGGAAGCAAAGAAAGGTGTCAGTGGCGAAATACCACCACTTGCGCATGCAGTGCGCACCCTTGCCTACCGTCCAGCTGCCTGACCTGGTTTGGGGTTCCTGTTCCTCGCCTCACTCGAAAACACCCCTTTCTGGGGCATGCATGGGGACCCAGGCAGGAGCCAACCGCACACCTGGGCCCTGACTCACCTGCCTCCCAAGAACAGCTCCCAAAATAAAAACAAAATAAAAGCCGGAGCCCAATTACACCCCCGCCCGGCCGCATTCCCCACTTCATGGGCAAAATAACTTTTGCCCTACATTCAACTGTAGGGCGGGAGCCCATTTTAAAGAGACGTAATTGCAAAGAGGAGGAAAGCATCAGTGACGGAGGAGCGGCTGGAGTGTTCCTAGGCAGAATGAGAAAAGGCCCAGGCAAGCTAAAGTGGAGCTTTTGTTAATAAAAAAGAAAAGAAGGGATGAAATTGCCCATGCAAAACTTTGCAGTAAGGTTGGTTCTGTTTCTTTGAACTACGTGACCTTTTCCCAGGCAGCCTTGCAAGAGAAGGTTCGTATGAACAGCAGAGGGTTCCTGAGAATGTACAGAGAGCCTTTTAAAATCGTAACTATATTAGCGAGGCATCTGAAATCCTCACTAATATACAGGCCAGTTGGAGGTCTTAACACAGCTTTCCCCAACCAGGTGCCCTCCAGATGTGTTGGCCTACAAATCCCATCATAGAATCATAGAATCATAGAATAGTAGAGTTGGAAGGGGCCTAAAAGGCCATTGAGTCCAACCCCCTGCTCAATGCAGGAATGGTTGTCCAGCTGCCTCTTGAATGCCTCTAGTGTGTAGGATTGACCATATGAAAAGGAGGACAGGGCTCCTGTATCTTTAACAGTTGCATAGAAAAGGGAATTTCAGCAGGTGTCCTTTGTATATATGGAGAACCTGGTGAAATTCCCTCTTCATCACCACAGTTAAAGCTGCAGGAGCTATACTAGAGTGACCAGATTCAAAAGAGGGCAGGGCACCTGCAACTTTAACTGTTGTGATGAAGAGGGAATTTCACCAGTTGCTCCATATATACAAATGATACTTTCTGAAATCCCCTTTTCTATGCAACTGTTAAAGATACGGGAGCCCTGTCCTCCTTTTCATATGGTCACCCTACTAGTGTGGGAGAGCCCACGACCTCCCAAGGTAACTGGCTCCGTTGTCGTACTGCTCTAACAGTCAGGCAGTTTTTCCTGATGTCCAGCTGGAATCTGACTTCCTGTAACTTGAGCCTCCCAGAGTGTCCTGCGCTCTGGGAGGATCGAGAAGTGATCCTGGCCCACCTCTGTGTGACAACCTTTTAAGTATTTGAAGAGTGTTCTCATGTCTCCCCTCCATCTTCTCTTCTCCAGGCTAAACATGCCCAGTTCTTTCAGTCTCTCTTCATAGGGCTTTGTTTCCAGACCCCTGATCATCCTGGTTGCCCTCCTCTGAACACGCTAAAGCTTGGGTGGGGTGATGGAAGTTGTAGTCCAGCACACCTGGAGAGCACCAAGTTGAGGAAGGGTGCCTTAACACCACTTAGAGCAGGAGAGCAGGTGGGGTTGGATGACCTTTATTACTTCATAGAATCATAGAATAGTAGAGTTGGAATGGGCCTCTAAGGCCATCAAGTCCAACCCGCTTCCTTCCAGGGCCTGGATTCGAAGAGGCCGGGAGGGAGGGAGGAACAGAGGCATTAATGCTGTGGTGCTCAGAATCTTGGGTCACCTCCTGGCACAGCTAATGGCCAGGGCTGGTCTAACTGGTTTTGCATTGGGGGGGGGGAATGCCAGTTAGATGACTCAAGGCTTAATTGAATATAATCACTATCAGATACTTGGTTTTTCCTCTCCCCGAGTTTCTGAATAGATCCAGGAGAAATGTAAAGAATCAATGGGGTTAAAAATGGGGAGGGGGGAAGGGGACGGGTGGGGTATAAGCCATGCTGTGTGTTTTGTCCAGATTTCCTTTTATGATCAGAATCGACATGTCAGAGATATGACGTCATTGGCAGAACTGAGCTTTCTATTCCACTTGCTGAGGAGTTCTGTGTGATCTCTGAGGCTGCTGCTCCTCCTCTCAAACTCCTCCTCCGTTTTGTTCAGCAGATAATGTTGGTCACGAAACGCAGGCAACGGAAAGTCTATAGCGAGCAAGCTTTTTGAGTTTCACAGAACTCTTCATTGAGCAAAGGAAGAATGATTTCTGGCCTGAGAAAGTGTCCGGTGAACCTCAAAAGAGGGCGTATTCCTACCTCTGTCCTCTCGCTGGAAAAACACGCGGCTGAAAAAAACTCATAATGGTTCACCCCCTTTCCCCTCTTGCAAGTATCCTGTGTGTTTAGTGCAGACATCCCCAACCTGACACCCGCCAGATGTGTTGGACTACAACTCCCATTATCCCCCAGCCGGGAGGGCACCAGCTGGGGAAGCCTTGTTTAGGGGGTTGCATCACAGATGGGGCAGGAGAAGAGATTAAGGCCTGCCTGTTGGCTCTATTCCAGATCATGCTGCCTAATTTCAGGGTTGCAGTGCAGACCCTGGCTTGATCGCCTTCGGAAGCAGGTCACTGGAGGCAGATTGGTGATTTGTATTATTTCTGTTGATTTACAAATATACGGGCTGAGCACAAGCGGAGACAGACGGCGTGAGCACTCCAATGGAAGTCCTCTGCTCCCGTATCGGATCTCTGGGGGTGGGGGACAGCCTGCACCCCAAAACACTCTTTGCATCTTTCCCAGGCCTCTCCCAAACTGCAATCCATCCTTCTTTTCACCCAGAGATCCTTCCTGCACTGCCCCTGGCTGGGGCGGGACAGGGTGGGGACCCTTGCATAGTTTTCTCAGGCCGTTTTAGCTTGGAGGGAGACAGGTGGGCCTGAAGAGGTTGTGTCGTCCCTCCCCCCCCCCCCCGGCATTGCCCCAGGGCAAAGGGAGCTGATCTGATAGGATGCGCATCATTTTTTTTAATGGATTTGAGCCTTTGCAATGCAAATTAAGTTTGGTTCATTTGTATAGCTGCTCAGGGGCAAAACAGATGAGCCCATGGCGCCAGGGGATGGGGTGGGAATCTTTTTGAGACCCCCACCCACCCACCCTGGGCATATCTCTATCAGCCTCCCGCAACCAGGCACCCTCCAGACTGCTTGTCCCATAATCCCCAGCAACTTCCATGGCTGGCCGACCATGCTGGGAGCTGCAGTACTTTGTTCCGTCCACACACGCATAGGATGGCACCCTTAAATCAGGGGAGAGTCCTGCTGGACCGTGTCATGGCAGTCAGACCTGCCTATCCTTGATTCACTCAGTCACAAGCAGCAGGAGTTTTAAGATAAAATATGCTGGCATTTTAGAGCTCTGCCTATCGTGACCAGATACAAAAGAGGGCAGGGCTCCTGCAGCTTGAACTGTTGTGCTGAAGAGGGGGTTTCACCAGGTGCTGCAGGCCTACGAAGGACACCTGCTGAAATTCCCTTTTCTTCTATGCAACTGGTAAAGATGCAGGAGCCCTGCCCTCCTTTCCATAGGGTCACCCTATTAGTAAACTTGAAGTAACTCCTTACTGGCGTGTGACCCTCCATCTTTGTTGTCTTGTAACCAGCTACAGTTAGAAGAATCTTCCTCCTCTCTATCTGCCAGACCTTTAGCCTCAAGACAAGGAGTACTTTAATTCTCCACAATGATAGGAGCAGGTTGTGGCGGGCTGGGGGTGGGGGGTGGTTGGGGGGTGGGAAGAGGGAAAGAGAAGGGGCCGGTTGGACTTGTCCTTCAGGGCTAAATACCCTCTCTGTGCGGCTGAGAGCGGATACTCTCCTTCAGGCTGTTATCAGGCCTGTATTTCTACACCTGTCTATTAAACCCGCATCTCTCTGCTGCCACAGTTCTGCATCAGTTCCCCCCCCCCTTATCTGCTCACAATATTCAAGGGCAACACAATGACGTCATAACTCACATGTGGAGACGCCGGAGAACAGACACACAGCTCAAGTTATCCATTCCGGCCATGGTGGTTTAGCCCTCTATATTTAATTTGCAACTCTTTGCTTGTGTCTCCCTCCCGGAGGTCCCCAAGCTAAGATCACTTCCCTTTCTTTCTCCAAGGAGTTCAAGGTGGGGATCTCCAAGTGATGAGGTCTGGTGTTGAACATCATGGCTGAAGGAAGATTTTGAACCCAAGTCTAACCCAGGTCAAGTCCAACATTCTATTTGCCAAGGCAGTGACTGCAAAATGTGTCCAAGAGATCCCAAAACAACTCCCTTGGCCACCACTGAATCAACAGTTCGCTGTTTCCACCAAGGAAAGGAAAGGAACCTCTCATGCAAGCACTTGAGTCATTGCTGACTCCTAGAGGGATGCCTGCTTTCGCTGATGTTTTCTTGGCAGACTTTGTAGCGGGGTGGTTTGCTGTTGCCTTCCCCAGTCGCAGTTACCTTTCCCCCAGCTAGCTGGGTACTCATTTGTGGAGGAACCCAAAAGGGCAGGTTCCCTTGGTTCGCTGAGTGGCGGTCAAAGACTCTCAAGACACCATTTCTCTCTTCTTGGAAAAGTTTTATTACGAGCAGCCTGCAGTGCTGCAAGGTGGCAAACCCTAGAGCAGCCTTCCTCAACCTGGGGCATTCTGGGAGTTGTAGTCCAACACATCTGGAGCGCCCCAGGTTGAGGAAGGCTGCCCTGGAGGATCTGAAGGACTGCTCACTAGTTGCAGGCAAAGCTCAGATACTCATAGGGTAACATCCTCAGAAGCAACAACAGAACTTCCTCATATAATAAACCAATCATAATACAGTTTTGCAATACAGTAACCAATGATAAACAAGGCATTTATGCATGTGCAGAGTGCAGATAATTCTAAGACTAGAAAAAAACACATAGATGGGTATTGCAATCCTGGAACATCTGTTCCTTTGTGGTTACTACTCTTCCTGTCCTCACTGGGAGGCTCACACTCTGACTAATGTGTCAACACTTCTTGTTGGTTGAGCAAGTGTTGCTCAATATATTTTCAGCTACAGTTTGGATCAAATTGCTATAGAACTTAATTTCTAATAGAAAGGGCTTACATCAAAACAGGGTGGACAAAACAGCCCATTCACACATTTCCTCGACATCATTTTACCGACCTCAGAAGGGATCGAACTCAGGCCGTGGGAGAGTTTCAGCTGCAGTAACCAAATATATCCTTTATTTATTTATTTGTTACATTTATGTCCATCTTTTCTGATGACACCAAAATATTTAAGGCAGTTAAAACAAAAAGGGATTGTAGGGAGCTCCAAAAGGATCTCTCCGAGCTGGGAGAGTGGGCATCCAATTGGCAGATGCGGTTCACTGTGAGCAGGTGTAAAGTGGTGCACGTCGTTGGGACAAAACCCCCCACCAAACTTCAAATATAAGCTGATGGGATCTCAGCTAGCAGTGACCAACCAAGAAAGAGATCTTGGGGTTGTGGTGGACAGATAGATGAAAATGTCGACCCAGTGTGAGGCTGCTGTGAAAGAGAAAAAATTCATGCTAGGCATAATTAGGAAAGGAATCGAAAATAAAACTACCGAGACCATATTGCCCTTACACAAATCTATGGTGTGACCACACTAGGAATACTGTGTACAATTCTGGTCACCGCAGCTAAAAAAGAATATCGTACATCGGCTACATCTGGGATTGTTTAGCTTAGAAAAATGTGAGTAAGGGGAGACCATTATGGTGATGGTTACAAGATGGGATTACAAGATGGGGGATACTTGGCTCAGCAATACTACAAACGAGAAGGACCTTGGAATTGTTGTAGATCGCAAGCTGAATATGAGCCAACAGTGCGATACGGCTGCAAGAAAGGCAAATGCTATTTTGGGCTGCATTAATAGAAGTATAGCTTCCAAATCACGTGAGATACTGGTTCCTCTCTATTTGGCCCTGGTTAGGCCTCATCTAGAGTATTGCGTTCAGTTCTGGGCTCCACAATTCAAGAAGGACGCAGACAAGCTGGAGCGTGTTCAGAAGAGGGCAACCAGGATGATCAGGGGTCTGGAAACAAAGCCCTATGAAGAGAGACTGAAAGAACTGGGCATGTTTAGCCTGGAGAAGAGAAGATGGAGGGGGAGACATGACAGCACTCTTCAAATACTTAAAAGGTTGTCACGCAGAGGAGGGCCAGGATCTCTTCTCGATCCTCCTAGAGTGCAGGACACGGAAGAACAGGTTCAAGTTAAAGGAAGCCGGATTCCAGCTGGACATCAGGATAAACTTCCTGACTGTTAGAGCAGTACGACAATGGAACCAGTGACCTAGGGAGGTGGTGGGCTCTCCCACACTAGAGGCCTTCAAAAGGCAGCTGGACAACCATCTGTCAGGGATGCTGTAGGGTGGATTCCCGCATTGAGCAGGGGGTTGGACTCGATGGCCTTGTAGGCCCCTTCCAACTCTGCTATTCTATGATTCTATGATTCTATGTTAAAAAAAAAAAAGTATGGTGTAGAGAAAGTGGATAGGAAGACATTTTTCTCCATCTCATAGTACTAGAACCTGGGGCGTCCCCATGAAGCTGCTTGGTGGGAGATCAAAGGAAGGACTTCTTCACACAGTTAAACTATGGAATTCACTCCCACAAGATGTGGTGATGGCCGCCCATTTGGCTGGCTAAATCTCTGTAAACCGCCCAGACAGCTTCGGCTATGGGGTGGTATATAAATAATAATAATAATAATAATAATAATAATAATAATAATAATAATAATAACAACAACAACAACAACAACAACAACAACAACAACAGGGGGTTGGACAAATTCATCGAGGAGAAGGCTATCCATGCCTTCTAATCGTGCTACCTCCAGTATCACAGACAGTCTGCCAGTTGCTGGGGAACATGGGTGGGAGGGTGCTGTTACACTCTTTTCTGGCTTGTAGGGTTCCCATGGGCAGCTGGTTGGCCACTATGTGAACAAGGAGCCTCCTCCTCTCCGTGTTATCCTCACAATGACCCTGTGAAGTAGATTAGGCTGAGAGTCAGTGGCTCCACAAATCAAGAAGGACGCAGACGAGCTGGAGCGTGTTCAGAGGAGGGCCACCAGGATGATCAGGGGTCTGGAAACAAAGCCCTATGAAGAGAGACTGAAAGAACTGGGCATGTTTAGCCTGGAGAAGAGAAGGCTGAGGGGAGACATGACAGCACTCTTCAAGGACTTAAAAGGTTGCCACACAGAGGAGGGCCAGGATCTCTTCTCGATCCTCCCAGAGTGCAGGACACGGAATAACGGGCTGAAGTTAAAGGAAGCCAGATTCCAGCTGGACATCAGGAAAAACTTCCTGACTGTTAGAGCAGTACGACAATGGAACGAGTTACCTAGCGAGGTTGTGGGCTCTCCCACACTAGAGGCCTTCAAGAGGCAGCTGGGCAGCCATCTGTCAGGGAGGCTTTAAGTGGATTCCTGCCCTGAGCAGGGAGTTGGACTAGATGGCCTTAAAGGACCCTTCCAACTCTACTATTCTTTTTTTATATATATAAATTTTTATTTTTTTCCTACAATACTTAAACATACATATTTACATTATCACAAAAAGAAATAAAAAAAACATAACATACTACATAATATTGAAATGTTGAATACATAATATCTTATCTAAATAACATAATCAAACTTAACATACAAGTGCACCCCCCACCTCGGGATCTCATTCCTGATTCCAGAATCTCATACTTTCTTCTGCTGGTGGTTTCCCACTTCCCTTAGAAAACACAAATATTAGGAACTGTTTCCAAATTCCTTCAAAATCATTTGATTTAACTAAACCTCTTCTCCATTTAATATTACATGTCAACTCTACTATACTATGACTCTATGATGTTTCTTGGAAACACAGGTGCAAAGTGTGGTGGGCAACAATAACAGCTTGCATATAGTATGGCATGCAATAAGGGAGGCCCTATTCTCTGTAGTATTTTGAGTTTATTGATGAATGCTGCCTCGGGTCTTTCTGATGGGGCCCTGGCCAGTTAATGGCCACCTCAGCCATGGCTCATGTGAATTCTTCCTTCTCATGTTCTGTACACCTGGGCACCACCAGAGAACTTCAGTGAATGGGCTGTCTAAAAGCGAAATGAATGAATGAATTGCATCACAATCCTATGTATGTTTAGATAGGGTGACCCTATGAAAAGGAGGACAGGGCTCCTGTATCTTTAACAGTTGCATGGAAAAGGGAATTTCAGCAGGTGTCGTTTGTATATATGGAGAACCTGGTGAAATTCCCTCTTCATCACAACAGTTAAACTGTAGGAGCTATATTAGAGTGACTAGATTTAAAAGAGGGCAGCTTTAACTGTTGTGATGAAGAGGAAATTTCACCAGGTTCCCCATATATACAAATGACACCTGCTGAAATTCCCTTTTCAATACAACTGTTAAAGGTACAGGATCCCTGTCCTCCTTTTCATAGGGTCACCCTATACAACTCCCAGCATTCCCCAGCTAGCCTGGTAGCCAAGACACCATGTCTTGGCTACCATGTTTCTGTAACTATCCCAGACCCAGCTAATTGGGAGCGTTACTGGTTCTTATTTGCATTGCCTCCCGGCCCTTTTCGGTAACGATCTTGATTGCCTGCCAAGGTGGTTTGCTGTTCATCATTTATCGTAAGCCTTTTGAGCGTACAGCGTGTCTTCGTTGGCATCCGCTTTCATAACCGCAACAACCACTCCTGAAACAGCACAGCCATTATTACATTATATAAATCTCCTTCCTACCTATAAAGAAGGTGGAAGATCATGAGACGTTCCACCTCTCAAGGCCACTAGTGGCTCAAAGGGGACGACTTGATGTCAGCAGGTTTAGGTTGCATGCTGGTTCAGAACCTCTCTGGAGTGGTGGTGTTTTTTTAAAAAAAAATTGCAGGGAGGCTGACATAAAAACCTGTAATATGAAATGCCCAGTGCTCTCTACCACCTCCAGATTCGACTTCCTCATAGAATCATAGAGTTGGAAGGGGCCTCTAAGGCCATCAAGTCCAACCCCCTGCTCAATGCAGGAATCCACCGTAAAGCATCCCTGACAGATGGTTGTCCAGCTGCCTCTTGATGCCCCTAGTGTGGGAGAGCCCACAACCTCACTTTTTTCTTCCTCTGAGCCTTCACAAAGTTGCATTGGAAAGAGTTGCAAATCCTTTTGCCACAGATTCAAATGAGTTTGTGTTTCATATAATCATAGAATCATAGAATAGCAGAGTTGGAAGGGGCCTACAAGGCCATAGAGTCCAACCCCCTGCTCAAAGCAGGAATCCACCCTAAAGCATCCCTGACAGATGGTTGTCCAGCTGCCTCTTGAAGGCCTCTAGTGTGGGAGAGCCCACAACCTCCCTAGGGAACTGGTTCCATTGTCGTACTGCTCTAACAGTCAGGAAGTTTTTCCTGATGCCCAGCTGGAATCTGGCTTCCTTTAACTTGAGCCCGTTATTCCATGTCCTGCACTCTGGGAGGATCATGAAGAGATCCTGGCCCTCCTCTGCGAGACAACCTTTCAAGTATTTGAAGAGTGCTCTCATGTCCCCCCTCAATCTCCTCTTCTCCAGGCTAAACATGCCCAGTTGTTTCAAGTCTCTCTTCTTTGGACTTTCCTTCCTGATCATCCTGGTTGCCCTCCTCTGAACACTCATGGGTGGCTGGAATAAGGGCGCTCCGGGGGCCCGGATGAATGAGCCCCCACTTTGGCCCTTGATTGATGGCTACTTCAAGACACCCATCAGAAGAGAGCAACACCCGTAAGGTACCCATCCTCCACTCTGGCTATTTCTGTTTTCATTTTCAGCACTACATTTTTAAACAAGAGCAGTGAAGCGCTCTGGCGTCCTGCCTCCCCAGACAAGAAAAGAGATACGCTAAGTTATTAAAGAGGATCACTTTGCAGGAGCCACAAACCACAAGAGAGAATTTCGAAGGCTCCACAACCCAGCCAGCCTGCCGCCCACCCTCTGCCTGTGTCAGCACAATCCCTGCGTATGGCAAATGATCAGAAGTGAACCCTCACTAAGTCCAAGGGCTGGTTGGGGGATACTGGGGGTTGTAGTCCCAACACATCTGGAAGGCACTAGGTGGCTGGGAAGCCGGTGTTTAGGACTGGAACCTAAATGAGGGCGGGAGACAAGAGAACGAAACGAGCGCACTGAATTGTGAGATTAAGTGTGCCAATTATGAGGAAGTAGGTGCATGACACCTCCACTGACTGCATCTGCCTATCTTGCACAGGTTGCCAATTTCCTCTTAGGGGTGTGTGTGTGTATGGAAAGGAGGACAGGGCTGCTGTATCTTTAACAGCTGTATTGAAAAGTGGATTTCAGCAGGTGTCGTTTGTATGCATGCAGCACCTGGCAAAATCCCCTCTTCATTGCAACAGTTAAAGCTGTAGGAGCTTTAACTGTTGCAATGAAGAAGGGATTTTGCCAGGTGCTGCATGCATACAAATGACACCTGCTGAAATTCTCTCTTCTGTCCTCCTTTTCACATAGTCACCCTAGTGTTGTTTTTATACTGAAATCCTGTTGTTTTTATACTGTTGTTTTTATGTTTCTGATGGTTTTTTAAATTTTGTATACTTTTAATGTTTACCATTTTTAACTGTTGAAAACCGTCCAGAGAGCTTCGGCTATGGGGCAGTATATAGATGTAATAAATAAATAAATAAATAAATCAGTGGGGGGGGGAGCAAGTTTATGGTTTCATTGCATTATAGATACTTATACCCTACTTTTTTGAACCCTAGAAAGCCTCACTGAGCACTTAAACAAACCAACCAACATACAAACCAAAAACACGTTACCTGGATTCTGTGGCATGGGAAAGGCCCTCTGCCTATGCCCAGGAACACTCTTTCCCTTGGGACAAGGGATGCAGCATCTCTGGAAAAAACACATCTAAACCAGACTTCCTTAAACCGACTACAATCCCATCACCTCCTGCCTGAAGATGATGTGGGGTTACATTTATGTATTTATTTTATTTACACACACACCCTTTCCACCAGGGCAATTGTGCTCAAGGCATCTAACAACAATAATGTGGACTGCCCTCCCCTTGGAGGCCCGACTGGTGCCAACGCTGATTTTATTCCGACGCCAAGTGAAAACACGGCTTTTTAACAAAGCTTTTAATGGTTGAATTCACTAAGTTGGCACATTGTTTTAACTGTTTTAATAGTTTTGCTGCTTTTAAATTATATATTGTTTTAACTTGGTTTATGGTTTAATTTGTTTTGAGCTGTGTATATTTACTGTTTTATACTGTATGCTTTTATTTGTACCCCGCCCTGAGATCTTATTGATATAGGGCGGGATATAAATGTTTTAAATAAATAAATAAATAAGAACCTAAACTTAAAATAAAATATGTCATGGTTAGAGTGTCGGACTCAGACTCGGGAGATCTGGGTTCTAGTCCCCACTTAGCCGTAAAGCTCACCGGGTGATTTTGGGCCTGTCTCTGCCTCTCAGCCTAACCCACCTAACAGGGTTGTTGTGAGGATAAAATGTGGTAGAGGAGGATCATGCAAGAGGAAAAAAGGTGGGATATCAATGTAATAGTTCAGCTATTTTTTTTCTCCTCCTCCCTCCCAATCCCCTTTCCTTTAGTGTCATGTTTTTTAGATTGTAACCCTGTGGGCAGGGACTGTTGAATGAATTATTTTTGTATGCCGCCTTGAGGGCCTTTCTTCCCCCCCTTCTTTTTTAGCTAAAGGGTGGGATAAAAGTTCTGTAATAAATAAAATATAACAAAATCTGGAGAGTGCCAGGTTGCAAAAGGCTGGTGGAAATCTTGTGGACAGTTCTGGGCTCCACAATTCAAGGACGCAGACAAGCTGGAGCGTGTTCAGAGGAGGGCAACCAGGATGATCAGGGGTCTGGAAACAAAGCCCCATGAAGAGAGGCTGAAAGAACTGGGCATGTTTAGCCTGGAGAAGAGAAGAGTGAGGGGAGACATGATGGCACTCTTCAAATACTTTTTATATTGTATTTTGTGCTTTTTATATTGTATTTTGTATTTGGGTTTTTAGCTTGTTGGATGTTTTATTATGTTCCTAATGGTTTTAATTTTTGTGAACCACCCAGAGAGCTTCGGCTGCTGGGTGGTATAAAAATGTAATAAAATAAAATAAATAAATAATAAATAATAATACTTAAAAGGTTGTCCCACAGAGGAGGGCCAGGATCTCTTCTCGAGCCTCCCAGAGCGCAGGACATGGAATAATGGGCTCAAGTTAAAGGAAGCCAAATTCTGGCTGGACATCAGGAAAGCCTTCCTGACTGTTAGAGCAGTAGGACAATGGAACCAGTTCCCTAGGGAGGTTGTGGGCTCTCCCACACTAGAGGCCTTCAAGAGGCAGCTGGACAACCACCTGTCAGGGATGCTTTAGGGTGGATTCCTGCATTGAATCATAGAATCATAGAACAGCAGAGTTGGAAGGGGCCTACAAGGCCATCGAGTCCAACCCCCTCCTCAATGCAGGAATCCACCCTAAAGCATCCCTTACAGTTGGGGGTTGGACTGGATGGCCTTGTAGGCCCCTTCCAACTCTGCTATTCAATGATTCTATGATTCTTTTCCTGCGCCTGGTGTGGTATATCTCTTTAAGGCCGCCTGCCCATTGGGAAAAGCCTCAATGGGGAAAGGAAGAGGGGGCGGGGGTGGGGGAAAGACACGTCCAGGTTGGGCAGGCTTGGAGGAGATGGTATTTGCATAGACATGGAGAGGGGCGGAGCCCAGCGGGCAGGAGGCGGGGCGAGGGAGGTGGGGAGAGTGATAAATACGAGCCCGGTCTCCTTGCCTGCCTTCTCTTCCTTCGCACCAGAGGATCCACCTTGAGCATCTTCGCTGCCTTCTCTTGCGCGCACCTTTCCCCAGGTGGCTCCTGCATCCATCCATCCGTCCGTCCGTCCATCTCCTCCTCTTTTTCTTCCTTCCTTCCTTCCCGGAGGGCTCCGAAGTTCACCCTCCCCGCTTCTTAGCAGCTCCCCCCAACCAGGATCTGCTGCCCCCCCCTTTAAGCTTCTCACGCCCCCCCTCCCCATTTTCGCACCATGGCCGTCGAGAAGGAAAAGAAGACCTGCGGGCAGGTCATGACGGAGTGGAAAGAATTCATCTGGAACCCCCGGACGCATCAGTTTATGGGGCGCACCGGCAGCAGTTGGGGTGAGTCTCGCTTCCGTCTCCCCACCCCGGGGGGGGCACAGCAGATCAAAGCAAAGGAGGCGGCGATGGGGGGGGGGGAACCTACTGCTGCATCTTTAGGCTGTGAGGATTTAGTGACAAGATAGTTCAAGGACTTCTCTCTAGCCGAGGGGGATTATTTAAAGGGGGGGATTAGTGGAGGCTGGGGATGGGGGGGTCAGGGGCCTGAAAGAGGGATTATTTGGGGGAGATCGGGTTGGGGGGGGGAGGGAAATAAACTGGGAGTTCAAGGCAGCCTCTTTTTGGAGAGAGAGAGATTAATATTGTTTGCCCCAGAGATTATGAAGGGTGGTGCTTTATTTATTTTTTAAAGAGGGGGGGCTCTTTTGGAGCGTTATGTAAGGGAGGTTCTTCTATTAGTTAAACAGGAGAGTGTTTGCCGGGGGGGGGGGGAGGAAGGAAGGAATGAGTTTTTTCCCGGAGGAGGCAGAGAGGCTGGGGGGGGGGCTTTATAAAGGAGGGGGGACCTACGGAACCGTGATGGAAGATACGGTTCTAGAAGGGGGGCTGTATTCATTAGGGGGGGCTGTTAAGAGCATCCGTGAAAATGGCATCTATGCGGACCTTGAGTAATACAGGGCTGGAGAGGCGGAGATGATGTATTTTATTTTGTGCTGTGTGTGTGTGAATTTATAGATTGTAGATGGGTGGAGAGAAATAAGGAACTCTGACATCCTAATAATGTCCCCCCCCCCCGCTCTTAAAAATTATCCTTTCGAACAGGAGTGGGGTGGTGATTCAAGCCTTCTTTAAAAGGGGATTTTGTGGGTCTTTAGATTGCAGCTCTCCCCCCCCCCCCCAAGAAGCACACCATGGCAAAAACTAGCACTAAAACTAAAAAACACACACACACTACTGCCCCCCCCCCGCACCCAGGTCCGGAAAGCAAAATGTGGTATCCTATGAGTTTACTGGGGGCACCCAGACTGCATTTGTGGGATGCATTTGTAGGATCTTTGATTTAAAGGGAGGGGGGACGTGAAGGATCTGGATTTTGTCATGTTCTAGAAGGTGTATTCATGGAGGGGCCGTGTGACATTTGCTAAAGAAGAAAAAAACCCTTTGAAAAATAACAATTGCTGAATGAGGGGAGAAAGGGTTGGATGCAATCCTGGTGCACCCACTCCCTTCTTTAAAACCATTTGGGGGGGTTTTTTGCCGCAACTCCTTTGCAGGGAATTGAGAATGGCGGATTTGAGGGGGGGGAATTGGGGGGGGACATTTAAAGAGCTACGGAACACTACTTTGAAAGGAGAGAAGGAAGCCGCTGAGGAAATTGGGGGGGGGGGGAGACTAAAACAATGTATATCAAAGAGAAAATAAAATCCTGGGGGTGCTGAATTTGGGATGGAGGCTGATTTATCAGGGCTATTGCATCATTACAGATGGGGGGTGGGTTTGCCCAGAATGAGAGATAATTTGAATATTAAGGGAGTAGAAAATGATGGGGGGGGGGGGAGGAAAGATAGAGAGGAATGATAGGTTAATAGGGGTGAGGGGTTTCCACATAGCTTACGGGTCTTCATGTGAACGGAACATAGGCCTGGATTTTCTTTAGGATGGGGGGTTTGTGGTCCGCAGTGATCATTCTTCTGCATGGGGATGATTAGAGTGGGGGTGTCATGAAGCTGTCTAAGGTTATATGAGGCTCTCTGTTTCTTGATGCTAATGTTTTTGGGGAGGGTGGTCTCTCCTTCCTCTCTCCACCCCCCCAGTTTTAATATTGATGCAGTGAAAGGTTCTGTTGCTACCGCCGCCAAGCAGAATGAAAAGTAGGTCATTATTTTCCTTCTGCTGAGTTGGCCTGAAAGCCCCTTCCCCCCCACTGCCTGCCCGGTCTGTCAACAAGCCCCCCCCCACCTCCAGCACCAGAGGGGGTGGGGTGGGGGTGGGCTTCACTGGCTGCAGCTTCTGTTTTGTCCTGAATTTAAAATATCCATCTTTCAATACACCGTTTCTTTGCAAACCCCTTCAAGCTCCACTCAAATATACACATGTTAAAGTCTCTGCATGCCCCCCCCTCAAATTCTATGGTGCATGCACCAAACCTGCTTTGATCCACGGATCCTCCCCTTCAATTGTTAGACCTGCTTAATCTGCAAACTGAATTGACAGTTCTCTCCCCCCTCCCCACCGATATTTTCGGGATATTTTCGGTTCCTTGTCCAAGCATCACCCCACAAACTGGGCCTTGTCTTCTTAGAGCTGCCATTGCTGATCCTTGAACGGCAATCCTTCTACCCTCCCCAAGTTTTGATTCCACCCCCCCACCCCATAATATTACCTACCATGTCACCCAAATTGCCTGCCGAGGGTTGCCAAGGAGTACGATTTGGGGTGGGGTAGGGGAAGGAGAGGGTCTTGTCCAGCATGATAGTGCTTCAGCCTGGTAACGGAGCGGATGAGCGGTCTCAGGAGGGGAAGATTGAAGGAAAGATCAGGATATTTGGGGGGGGGGCAGGAATTCTAACAGGAGAGGAATCCAACCTTTGGTTATGCCGCATTGCAAACCGAGAAGCCTGCAGAACTTGGCAGTAGGTGGCCTTGCTCCAAATGTACCTGTGGGTAAAATTATTTTGCGAAGCTGGTAGCTTCTCTGCCCCCCACCCCCGTCATCCCCCCCCCCTCTGCAAATGTGGTCTCCTCTGCCCCCCAATTCCTTACAACTTTCTCTTCTCCACCTCCACCATTCCGCATTGCCAATATATTTCTGTGCTGGAAAGAAAATGCTGCATCTGTCTGTCTGTCTGGATCAGGCCTTTTGCTCCCTAGCTCTGTGTGTGTGTGTGTGTGTGTGTGTGTGTGTGTGTACGGGGGGGGGGGGGGATGGAGGGAGGGCTTTGGGGCTGAAACAGTGCTGCCTCAACAGTCCCTTCCAAAGGAGGCCTCTGTGTTTTATTACAATTTATGTCTCCTTTTGCTTTGTAGGCTCTTTAACTCGTTTGTGTGTGTGTGTGTGTGTGTGTGTGTTGGTGATTTTGTGGTTGCGGAGGAGGGAGGGAGGATGGGTGGGAAGGTTGCCAGAAGAGCTCTTTTGAGCCTGGCTTGTCACTTTGCTGCAGAAGCATGCTGCCCCCCCCATCCCCCACCTCACCCCCAAACTCACTGCAGTAGCTGATTCTGATTCAGGGTGGGGAGAGAAGAAAATAGGCCAAAACCTGGCTGTATTTTGTAGGCTTCCTACTCAGTTTGGCAGGGGTTAGGGTTCAGTTCGCTTTGGCACTGCAGAGAGAGAGGGGGGGGGGCGGTTGGCGCATGTTTGGCCCGGTTTTATGCAGCTGGCAAGGGAGATGGCGCTGGCCAGCAGAAGGGGGAGGGCGCTTAATGGAGCGAGAAAGGGCACGCGATGTTCGGGGTGCCCCATTTTGCTTCCCATTCGCATCGAAAAGCCTTTTTTATGGACCGGAGAAAGGATTCAAGTGTTGAGAAACAGTTGGCCTGGCGCGTTCCAGATGTTTTGCACTATGTACCCCGTCATCCCCTGCCAGCGTGGGCAAATGGTTGGGAATGGTGGGGGTTGCAGTTCAAAACACCTGGAGGGCACCTGGTTGCCTCCCCAATGCCCCAACGGGTCTTCTAAAGGGCAGGGGACCAGATCCCCATGCCACCCATGAACCCCCGGATGGTTGCCGCAGGGGATATCCGGGTTGCCGGCCGTTGGCACAAGTAAGAGTTTGGCGGGAGACTTTAGCGCAGCCTTCCTCAACCTGGGGCGCTCCAGATGTGTTGGACTGCATCTCCCAGAATGCCCCAGCCAGGATGGCTGGGGCATTCTGGGAGATGCAGTCCAACACATCTGGAGCGCCCCAGGTTGAGGAAGGCTGCTTTAGCACAAAAGAAGAGCTTGAGGAAGGTTTTCTTCCCATCGGCCCCTCCTCGGCCTGGTTATCTGGAGCGGTCTGGAAGATTTCGAGAAAGGGGTGAGGCCTCCCTGGTGTAGCAAAGACAGGGCAGTTCTCTTGCCGGCGGTTAAAAATTGAATGAAGATGGAGATTTCAGGCAGGTGCCAAAAGGTAGAGTTGAAGGCTAAAAAAAAAAAAAAGTGTGGATAATTTAGGGGTGATGGTGGGGAGACACCCCATTATCTCGCAGACTGATTTCTGCTGCCGTTCATGCGGTCACAAGGAGTGTGCTGTTGGTTGGCCCAGCCCTGCGTGTGTGAGGGAGGCACGCAGGAAGGACGCAAACGGGGATTAGTGTCAGCCTCCTCCTCCTCCGTCTTCCAAAGCCCAAGGTTTCTGGGGTTAATGTGTGATGAGCTGAAGCTTCACAGCTTGGGCCTGCAAGGTGTTTTGCCTGTTCCTTCAGGACGGGTGATGCAGGAAGGAAAAAATGTACTTGGGAGGGGGGTGACCTGTGTTCGGATGTGCCCAGACTGCAATTCCCATCACTCTCAGCAGACATTGGCCAATGGCAGGGAATGAAGGGTACTGGTCTACAACGCATCTGAAAGGCGTGCGTGGGCTGGGGGGGGAAGGTTGATTTTAAAAAGTATCTGGCTGGATTGGAGCTTTTTAGTCTTTTGAAAATCAACACAGAACTTACTCAGGGTTTACACCAAGCCCCAAAGGAGCTTTTTAGTCTTTTGAAAATCAACACAGAACTTACTCAGGGTTTACACCAAGCCCCCAAGGAGCTTTTTAGTCTTTTGAAAATCAACACAGAACTTACTCAGGGTTTACACCAAGCGCCCAAGGAGCTTTTTAGTCTTTTGAAAATCAACACAGAACTTACTCAGGGTTTACACCAAGCCCCAAAGGATGTGCAAGCTGCCAGGAATTTGCAAGAAGTGGCTTATTTTAACACCTGAAGGTTGTTAACGTTCATGGGGGGCGGGGGTGTCTTTTAAAATTTACAATGAGGTTACCACAGGTTTACTCTTGACCCTGAATTGCCTGGCAGGCAATTATTATTTATTGCAACAAAAACACATGGGACAATTTGGGAGGCTGCCTTTTACTGAGTCAGACCCCGGGTCCACCTAGCCCAATATTGTCGACACTGACTGGCAGTAACTTTTCCTGCCCTCCCTGGAGACGGCTGTCTCTGGGATCAAACCTGGGACCTTCCCGGCCTTTCAATAAATTAGTTTTGCATACAAGTTTGAAGCTTTGTTCCGTTCACCGCCTGGGGCTGCTTCTCCCTTCCTTACTCTTTATTTATTTTATTTATTTTATTACATTTATATACCGCCCCACAGCCGAAGCTCTCTGGTCGGTTTACAACAATTAAAAATAGTAAACATTAAAAAGTATACAAAATTTAAAAACCATCAAAAACATAAAAAACGGTATAAAAACAACAGTATCCATTTAAAAACAACAATTCTGGGGTCCATTAAAAACAAACTTAACGTTGTTAAATGCTGTTAAAATGCCTGGGAGAAGAGAAAAGACTTGACCTGGCGCCGACAAGATAACAATGTTGGCGCCAGGCGAGCCTCATCGGGGAGATCATTCCATAGTGTGTGTGGGGGGGAACCACCGAAAAGGCCCTCTCCCTTGTTGCCATCCTCCGAGCTTCCCTCGGAGTATTCTTCCAGGCTCAGGGTTCATTTCAATAGGCTATGGGCTCCTTCGCACAAATGGCAGCCATTTGAGGGTTAATTAATTAAGCCAAGATTTGCTGCAGCCCATGCTGGCATGTTCCGCCACCATTTTACATACTCATCTCCAGCCGGGCTAATTGGAGGTTGCTATGGGACATCCGAACCCAGGGTCAGGGGTTTAACCTAATTATAGGTTAATTATGGGTGGTTTAACCCACAATTAATCTATAGTGTCCGGGTTCGGGTCTATTTCTCAATTGTATGGCCTACATTGAATTAAGGTGTTTCAAATTGGGTCTCAAGGCCTGGGTCAAATACCTCCGTGCCCACAGATTGGGGCTTGGCAACTACTCACTTCCTGTTAGCCTCAGTTCTCCAATATGCAAAGCGGCAATAATTGCCTACTTCAGTAATTGCAATGTGATGGAAAGGTTTGCTGACGTTAAACTCAAGAGTCACCTTGGTGTTAACATAACCTGTTATTTTCACAAAGGGACTGTGTGTGGGGAAAGCTGGCATGCCCTACTAGATCCAGGTGTAAACCTTGAGTAAACCCTGTGTAATTCTAGAGAGCAGCTCTGATACAACCAAGCTGAGGTCCCAAACTTGGTTCCAGGTAGATTAAATGGGCAGTTGTTGTTTTTTTAAAAAAAGGAGCTTGTAAAACAGCCTGTACAGAAGACAACTTTACTCAATTTTAACATCATGTTGTCACCAGTATTTCTTTGTGCCTTTACCACGAAGATTTATGCTACAGATTAGCTGAGTGGCTAAAAAGTTGCTCTCTCTGTCACCTCCACATTTTATAGGGACTTTCAACTGATTAAAGACTTCTTTTATTGATGATTAACACTCTAGCTGTAAGTGACTGAGAACTTAAATAAATACACATAGTGCACAACCTTTGCCAAGCTGCCTTTCTTCTGGAATTTTCTAGGATGGTAGAATTGCTTTTCCTGTCCCTTTGCATTCTTTCCACACTGTCAAAGTTTAAATCGGATTTCTGCAACCTGATGTTGTCCAGTTGTGTAGGAATATAACTCCCATTATCCCCAGGCAGCATAGGGATGATGGGAATTGGGGAAGTCTCATTTTAGATTGTATACTCTTTGATCTCGCCTCTTGTCTTTCTATAGTGTAAAGGTGCTCAATGAATAAATATTCCTAGCTATCTCTGCTGGAGATGGGGAAGAAGAAAAAGAGATTTTGAAGCCCAGCCTGCCCCCCCACCCACAAAAATTGTCCCCGGAAGAACAGACGTGGAACTGTTGTCTCTCTTTAGAAAACAACAGGATAATGCTAGTGAAGAAACTATTCAGAATTCTGATGTCCCAGCTTTTTTCCAATATGGGGAAATGTTTTTCCTTTAAAAATCATTACAAATCCAAAAGCAATGCTTCTATAGTATCTGCAATGAGGTTTTGTAGGTAGCCTTTATTGTAGGTAGCCTTTATTTGTAGGTAGCCTTTATTGTCTCTTAGAAGTTTGTTTTACACAAATTAACTGAGCCTAGATTAAAAACACCTTTAGGGTTATGGTAGGTAGACTTCATCTCCCTCCTTCTCCCCTTTTAATTGTTGGCTTATCAGAATAAAAAAGCAGGTGCCTTTACAACACATACCTGCATGCTTGTAGTAGGATTCCAGTGGGATACCCTGGGAGCTGTTAACCTTTGCTCTCCTGGATTTTTCTCCCAAGTAGTCATGAATGCCTACAGAAGTTTATGACTTGAGTACACATTCTGGCATTCTTAGGCTGTAGCTGCCAAAACCAGAATGCAGGCTTGCTAACTATTGATCACAGAGAGAGAGAGAGGCACAAGAAGGTTATTCTGCATTTAAATTAGGTGGAAAGAAGCATAAATTAGGTATAGAGAGTACTACTGAGAGGGAGGAGTTGGGAGAACTTTAGGGTGACCCTGTGGAAAGGTGGACAGGGCTCCTGTATCTAACAGTTGTATTGAAAAGGGAATTTCAGCAGGTGTCATTTGTATATAGGGAGAACCTCTTTTAAATCTGGTCACTCTAGTATAGCTCCTGCAGCTTTAACTGTTGTGATGAAGAAGGAATTTCACCAGGTTCTCCGTATATACCAATGACACCTGCTGAAATTCCCTTTTCTACATTACTGTTAAAGATACAGGAGACCCTTTTCATAGGGTCACCCTAGACAACTACATGTATTCATCTAGTAGTAGGTGAAAATAACTATTTGTAGTTCAAGCTGGTGTGAGCAGCAAATATTAGGGATAAGTCTTCTTTGGCTGAGCCTCGTGTGGTGCAGAGCGGTAAAGCAGCAGTTTCTGCAGCTGAAACTCTCCCCACGGCCTGAGTTCGATCCCAGAGGAAGCTGGTTTCAGGCAGCTGGCTTGGGTCGACTCAGCCTTCCATCCTCCCGAGGTCGGTAAAATGAGTACCCAGTTAGCCGCGGGAAAGGTAATTAAGGCCGGGGAAGGCAACGGCAAACCACCCCGCTATAAGGCCTGCCAAGAAAACGTCAGCGACAGCTGGCGTCCCTCCAAGAGTCAGTAATGACTCAGTGCTTGCACGAGAGGTTCCTTTCCTTTCCTTCTTTTGCTGCTCCGGGGGACCCAAGATAACTCTGCCTCTTCACCTAGGAGAATGGGATATAGAGGGTGCGGAAAGGCTATATTCATATTTATTATGTAGGTTCTTCATTTATTAAAAAGAAGCATACATTGTGAGGGAAAGGGGTGAGTAGGATGCAATTTGGAGCAGGGATGCAGTTTATTGGTAGATGAGAGTTGCATCTCAGCTCAGTAGGAGAGGGAATCGCTGCTTAGTTACCCCTTGGATGGCAAAGTGGGTACTCTTATGGTTGGCACATAAGAAGCCATGTTGAAGGAAACTGTGTTTGGAAATTGAGGGTGGCAAATGTGTCAGGGATGACCACGGGAGTGCAAGAGTTTGACCTTCACTCAAGAAGCCAGGAGCGAGATGTATGTTTAAAAGTTGTATTGAAAAGGGAATTTCAGCAGGTGTCATTTGTATGCCTGCAGCACTTGGTGAAATCCTGTCTTCATCACAACAGTTAAAGCTGCTAAAGTACAGCTAGAGTGACCCGATACAAAAGAGGGCAGGGCTCCTGCAGTATAGGGAGAACCTGGTGAAATTCCCTCTTCATCACAACAGTTAAAGCTGCAGGAGCCCTGCCCTCTTTTAAATCTGGTCACTCTAGCATAGCTCCTGCACCTTTAACTGTTGTGATGAAGAGGGAATTTCTCCAGGTTCTCCCTATATACAAATGACACCTGCTGAAATTCCCTTTTCTATGCAACTGTTAAAGATACAGGAGCCCTGTCCTCCGTTTCAGATGGTCACCCTAGTGGTGGTACCAAGAGAAAGGCCGCCCCCAGGCAGGTGTGTATGGGAGAAAGTGGTCTTTCTGGTAGCCCTGTCCCAAATCCTTTCCGTTGCAGCCTTTTCCAGATTTGGTCCCTTGGTTTTGCACACACCCTGACTCCATTCTCCACACTTGAAACCAAGAAGTGTACAGAGCCCTAGAAAGACTTCCTGCTCTCTGGGACCTTTCGCCACATGCTGCTATGCTTGCGTGGGCAGTGTGTAAGGGAAGGCCCGCTTGCGCGGGTAGCTTCGTGGTTCCACGATGTTTCGTGTCTGAGCCACGCAGGTTATGGCATTGAACATAAGAACATAAGAAGAGCCCTGCTGGATCAGACCAAGGGTCCATCTCGTCCAGCCCTCTGTTCACACACAATGGCCAACCAGCCATCGGCCAGGGACCCACAAAGAAGGACATGGTGCAACAGCACCCTCCCACCCAAGATCCCCGGCAACTGGTGCACACAGGCTTCTAGCCTCAGATACTGGCGGCAGCACATAGCCATCAGGGCTAGGAGCCATGGGTAGCCTTCTCCTCCAGGAATTTATCCAACCCCCTTTTAATGCCATCCAAACGGGTGGCCATTAGGAAGTGAGTTCCATAATTTAACTATGCACTTCCTTTTATTGGTCCTGGATCTCCCACCAATCAGCTTCATGGGATGACCCCAGGCTCCAGGCTAACCACTGGGCTGTACTCTCTGGCCCAGTTTTGCAGCTGTGTGCGCATTCAGCTTTTGGCAAACTTCTCTAGATGTTGGTGAAAGTGTCCCCTCTCCCAGAGAACTCTGGAAACCTGGTCCCCTATATCCAAGCACGACACCCCCAGCATGTCTCCTAGGTGCAGACAGAATCCCCACTCTAATGGAGTACCAAAGAAGAGAGGGTGGGTAGGAGTTAGGGGGTGGGTACGGGTGTTTGACGCGGCGGTCTTTTAATTTCCTATCCCTGAAGTGTTGCTGCCATGGAGAGGTCAGCTGCCCTCCTCATGAACCACTTGGGATATCTAGAGGTTGTGTGCGTAGGGAGAGAAGCTCAGGTTTCCTTTTCTTCAATCATCTAATTAAATTGGCACAAAGCCCTTGCATCTTGCGAGTCTGCTGCCAAGGAGCAAAGGTGGGGTGGGGGAAGAATTGAAGAAAAAGGTATGCATGTTTTGGTGGGGGATCCAGGACAAATAAAAGGAAGGACTTCTTCACACAGGGCATAGTTAAATTATGGAACTCACTGCCACAAGATGTAGTGATGGCCACCCATTTGGATGGCTTTAAAAGGGGGTTGGAGAAAATCCTGCAGGCAAAGGCTATCCAGGGCTACTAGCCCTGATGGTTGTGTGGTACCTTCAGTATTTGAGGCAGTAAGCCTGTGTGCGCCAGTTGCTGGGGAACATGGGCAGGAGGGTGCTGTTGCACCATGTCCTGCTTTGTTGGTCCCTGGCCGACGGCTGGTTGGCCCCTGTGTGAACAGAGTGCTGGACTAGATGGACCCTTGTTCTGACCCAGCATCAGGGCTCTTCTTATGTTCTTAATATAGCAGGATTAAACAACCTGAGGCCCTCCAGATGCTTTGGACTACAACTTCCATCATCCCTGTCCATTGGCTGTGGTGGATGGGGCTTCCAAAACATCTGGAAGGCACCAAATTGCCCCCTACTCAGGTATAGGATCAGTGGTACATTTGGAAATGCGGACACTCCCTCATCCCATAGCCGCGCCCTCAAGGAGAGTCCAAATATTCAGCCAGCTGTGTGGATGCAGATTGTCAAACCAGTTCTAGCAGTTTGAACCCTACCCAGGAGTGGGTATTTTGCAAGACAAATGGACTTAATTGCCTATTCAAGTCCAAGGGGGTGGGGGGCGGCCCTCCCCAAATATTTTGTATTACAATAGGGAGCGATATATTGTTGTTGGGAAAATTCATTTCCCCTGAGGCTGCTGTGAAGATTGCAGCTCAGCTCAGAGGACACCCCACTCCCAGATCTGAAGGGGGGGGGGGCAGAGACAGTCAGCATCCCCACAAATAATAAAAAAAGTGCAGGTGTTTCGTCCCTGGGCGCCTGGCTCCATCACACCACTGTGTAGGAGGGGCCTTTTGGGGCAAGAGACAACCTAAGAACACAGGAAGAGCCCTGGGGCTGGATCAGCCCAAGGGTCCATCTAGTCCAGCGTTTTGTTCACACACATTGGCCAACTGTTGGGTTTTGTTGGCAGTAGAATCATAGAACAGCAGAGTTGGAAGGGGCCTACAAGGCCATCGAGTCCAACACCCTGCTCAATGCAGGAATCCACCCTAAAGCATCCCTGACAGATGGTTGTCCAGCTGCCTCTTGAAGGCCTCTAGGGTGGGAGAGCCCACAACCTCACCAGGCAACTGATTCCATTGTCATACTGCTCTAACAGTCAGGAAGTTTTTCCTGATGTCCAGCTGGAATCTGGCTTCCTGGAACTTGAGCCCGTTATTCCGTGTCCTGCACTCTGGGAGGATCGAGAAGAGATCCTGGCCCTCCTCTGTGTGACAACCTTTCAAGTATTTGAAGAGCGCTCTCATGTCTCCCCTCCATCTTCTCTTCTCCAGGCTAAACCTGCCCAGTTCTTTCAGTCTCTCTTCATAGGGCTTTGTTGGCAGTACTTAGTAGGGGTCCTTTCTAGGGGCCCTTTTGTGTGAGGGGGGCATCTAGGCTTGTTAATTCTGTTCCAAGGTTTACTGAAGGGTGCCTGATGAAGAGGGAGGAGGCAGAGCAGAGCAGAGCAAGTCTGAGTAAGAATTTCGCTGCACTGATGGGGTTTTGTATCGCTCCACTGTCTGGTTCTCTCCCTGAATTTGGTCTCTCCTCTGCCTTCCCCTCCTGCAGCACTCATCCTGCTCTTCTACCTGGTGTTCTATGGCTTCCTCACCGCCCTCTTCACACTCACGATGTGGGTAATGCTGCAAACGGTGGATCCCTTCATCCCCAAGTACCAGGACCGTCTCTCTGTCCCAGGTAAGGCTTTGGGTTCTGCTCTCTTCCTCCCCCGTCAGTCCTGACTCGATGTGCAGGAGAAAGGGTCTGGCCTACCTTTTTCGGAAACTCCCTTTGAGATGGCCATGTCTTGGGCGGACATGTATGATGCGTGTCCTCTGGTGATGTGCTTGGCCTGCTGTCGGATGGCTGCAGTGGTGTCCCACACAGGCCCCTTAGTGCTAGGGGTGCGCCAGGCCCTGTACATTGATGAAGCTGGGACTTAATAGGCAGCAAGGCGGTAAAATGAACTGCAGCCCTTCAGACTGCAGGTGTGGGGTGGGTCGTTTTTGAATGTCCCCCCAAATGTCAGTGCAGAAAGAAACCAAATTCCCACCTGCATCCAGAAGTGATTCATTTTACCATCTTGTTTTGTTGGATGCTTAAACCCCGACCTCTGATGGAAACTGCCGGGCGAAGCTCAGGAGCCGGCAGGTTTGGGGTCTATAGAGAGGTGCAGGGGCTTAAGCCTAGACACTTGCATAGATCTGGAGGACATCAGGTTGGAGAAGGCTGGTAGACATGTACAGAGACTAGCTAGGGCTACTCAGGTAGCGTTGGCCATGTTCAAAGAATCATAGAATAGCAGAGTTGGAAGGGACCTACAAGGCCATGGAGTCCAACCCCCTGCTCAATTTTATTTATTTATTTATTTATTACAGTTTTATACCGCCCAATAGCCGAAGCTCTCTGGGCGGTGCTCAATGCAGGAATCCACCCTAAAGCATCCCTGACAGATGGTTGTCCAGCTGCCTCTTCAATGCCTCTAGGGTGGGAGAGCCCACAACCTCCCTAGGGAACTGAGTCCATTGTCGTTCCTTGTAGGCCCCTTCCAACTCTGCTGTTCTATGAAATATCAGGTCAAACTTGCTGTGCCTTCTGAGAACTAATGGCACAAGCAAATGCCTCAATCCAGATAAGCCCCAATTGGGGTTGGGAAGAATCAGGCATTAGCAGAGATTCAGGAAGGGCAGGATGAGGCTGGTTTGTTGGGTTTCGAGGAGGAAAGTCCAAACGGACAGAGAGGAGGCTTGAGAAATCGTCGTCTTTGCAGCATCAAAGCAGCGTTTGGACTTCATCAGCCGTGCGAGAGGGGCAACGGCGAGAGAGGCTTAAAACTGAAGTCGACGTGGCTTCCTCTTTCCAGAGGCTCCTGGGATTTGTTTTTCTGAGTTCCTCTAGCAGACCAGTCTCATCGTCCTCACTGAACTGCAGTTCCTGAGAGTCTTTGGGGTAACCCACGGCATTTAAAAAGTGACATATAAAACCAGTGGACGTTTGTAGCACAGAAATGCCCTTTAGCCTGTGTGCCTTTCCAGCCAAACTGGTTTTAAAAGCAGCTTAACCATTTGGGAGACATCTCCTATATTTGATTTTAGCTTGTTGTGGAAGAGGTATCTCTTGAGGTCATCTAGTCTGACCTTGTGGCCTTGGAGTGGAATGTTCTGTGCTTTATGACGATTCCATTGCCTCCCTGAACAGCTTGTACCAGAATCACTGTACTTTGCCTCACTTAAAAACCCAAGGCCACAAATCTTGGATAGCTAGACCTCATTGTCCTATATTTAATGGGAAAGGTTTCCATTCCTGAGCAGTCTGAGGAGTCAGCTTTTAGGGGTATCCTCAACCTTCCACCTTTATAAGGCGTCGGCAATGTCTTCTCCTTCCACCTCCCTGAAAATCACTTTAATGCCCAGTAGTTAAGAACATCAGAAGAGCCCTGATGCTGGATCAGACCAAGGGTCCGTCTAGTCCAACACTCTGTTCACACAGTGGACAACCAGCCATCGGCCAGGGATGAACGAGCAGGACATGGTGCAACAGCACCCTCCCACCCATGTTCCCCAGCAACTGGTGCACACAGGCTTACTGCCTCGAATACTGGAGATAGCACACAACCATCAGGTCTAGTAGCCATTGACAGCCTTTTCCAGGAATTTATTCAACCCCCTTTTAAAGCCATAGTTAAGGGTGCATCCACACATGGCATGGCCATTGATTGCTGACTGAAACTTACATGTGTGAAATGGCAGGTCCAATCCTGCAAACTGATCTCACGTTGTTATCCTCTGGAGGCTGTTCACTCATTCAGTGCTTGAGACACACATTCAGCCACACCGCGGGGACAATTGCTGTTGTTTTTGTCCCAAGCGGATTTGCAGAGAGATGCCAGAGAGAGAGAGAGAGAGAGAGAGAAATACCGTATTTCTTCGATTCTAAGACGCCATCGATTGTAAGACGCACACTAATTTCAGTACCACCAACAGAAAAAAAGCTTTGATTCTAAGAAATAATAAACGCACCCGCGATTCTAAGACGCACCTAGAATCGAAGAAATATGGTAGATAAACCTTTTGTCCACCCGGGGAGGTGATCGGACTGGATAGCTGGGACTCCTTAATTAATTTGTTTGTTTTCTTTTCTCTTTTTCCTCTCCCCTCTCCCCTGGCTCAGGGATGATGATTCGCCCTAAGACAGAAGCTCTAGATATCACCTACAATGTCACCAACACCGAGTCTTGGGAGAATTATGTGAGGATGCTAAATTCCTTTTTGGATGGTAAGTAATAGGCAGGGTGGCCTATTTAGACCTTTCCACCAAGTGATACTGTGAGGAGTAATTCCCTGCCTCTGCAATACCCGTACCCCGTCCTCCCACAACCTGGAGCTTGGAGATGTTGGACTGCAACTGGCATTGGCCGTGCTGCCTGGGAATGATGGGAGTTGCAGTCCAACCTATCTGAAGAACACCAGCTAAAGCCCCAGGTGGTGGTGAGTGTGAAAACATGGTACATCAACCAGTGGAACTCCCTCCGGTATGAAACCTAGCAGTGCCTTTTAAACTATATGTGAGTTTCTTCAACTTATGATTTTTGCTGAGAATTTCCCCCTCCTTTTGTACAATCTGATGTAGTTAAAATAATCATTCAGGTATTCTTCACTAGAGGTGAGGCCCACCCAGGTCTGCTATGTCAGGTGATAGACTGAGCTCCGAACCACTGAGATGCATAATATATTTGGCTTAAGATATTTGGGCTGTTGTTGTCTTTAAAACCAAACTCTAGCTATTAAAATGGAAATTATTATTATTGGTGTGTTCATTGTTTCCATGCATTCATGGGCTGGATTTTAGCCTCTTTTGATCTGTGCTCGATACACATCTGGACAATTAATTCATGTTTTTCAACTGTTAGAAAAAGAAACAAAGAGTTTTCAGAAGCAGTTCATCTGGATAGTGCTTCAAAGATATGATTCTGAACATGTATATCAACCCTCCCCCCCGCCCGCAACTCATTAAGATAAATGAACTTGTTTGATCTTGAGTAGCAGAATGAATTTTTGATTCTACTTTAATTCTAGGCACCCCAGAGAAGCTGCAGTCCTTTTAAATTATTTTTTGCCAGGCCTTATTATCCCTTCATCATTGAACATCTAATTAACTTAGGGAGCTGGTTGCCACAAGACATGGTCAAGGTCACTGGATTAGATACCTTTAAGACAGATCAGACAATCTGACAGAGGATAAATTTACCTATCCTAGCTCAGTGGAACATCCAGGTTCAGAGGCAATATACCTTTGAAT
Source organism: Elgaria multicarinata webbii (assembly GCF_023053635.1). Taxonomy (NCBI): domain Eukaryota; kingdom Metazoa; phylum Chordata; class Lepidosauria; order Squamata; family Anguidae; genus Elgaria; species Elgaria multicarinata. The sequence goes on from NC_086181.1 coordinate 45,972,268, forward strand.
AGCAGGTGCTGAAAGACAAAACAGAGGAGGCTTTTCTTATGTACCTAGAATCATAGAATCATAGAATAGCAGAGTTGGAAGGGGCCTACAAGGCCATCGAGTCCAACCCCTTGCTCAAGGCAGGAATCCACCCTAAAGCATCCCTGACAGGTGTTTGTCCAGCTGCCTCTTGAAGGCCTCAAGTGTGGGAGAGCCCACAACATCCCTAGGTAACTGGTTCCATTGTCATACTGCTCTCACAGTCAGGAAGTTTTTCCTGATGTCCAGCCGTAATCTGGCTTCCTGGAACTTGAGCCCGTTATTCAGTGTCCTGCACTCTGGGAGGATCAAGAAGAGATCCTGGCCCTCCTCTGTGACAACCTTTCAAGTCCTTGAAGAGTGCTATCAGGTCTCCCCTCCATCTTCTCTTCTCCAGGCTAAACCTGCCCAGTTCTTTCAGTCCCTCCTCATAGGGCTTTGTTTCCAGACCCCTGATCATCCTGGTTGCCCTCCTCTGAACACGCTCCAGCTTGTCTGCGTCCTTCTTGAATTGTGGAGCCCAGAACTGGACGCAATACTCTAGATGAGGCATAACCAGGGCCGAATAGAGAGGAACCAGTACCTCACGTGATTAGGAAGCTATATCACGTGATTTGGAACCTATTTCTACCTGCCATTTGAAGTTCACCTTGTATAACTGTTTCTTCATGGAAAATTAAGGGTCATGTTCACTTTCGTCAATGATTCAAGATAAGGAATTTGTGTAGGAGAGGATTTGAGACTAGGCATAAGAAGACCTTTTCTGTCTTCACGGAAGAGTGTGTGTTCTTTTAAAACCCTTTAAAAAAGGGGGGGGGAAGTTTCCCGAGTATATAAAGCCTTGGGTGAGGTGCAAAACCATCCTAAAAGGTTGAAATGTGTCTCCTAAGACTTGGCTACTGCTGGGAAGGACTTCAAGCTAATATACGCCGGCCTTTTTGCCCCACGACTTTTATCTTTAGCTAGACTCCTTTTTGCCTTTGGCTCAGCTCTGGAATGTGGAGCCCATGAGCTTCTACGATTCATCCCTTGGGGGAAAGAGTGTTGACAGCCCTCTTCTAAAAGATACCTTGTACTAATGGGGAGCTGAGATTTAGTGATTTGGAGACCAGTACACAATCCATTGGGGACCGAGCGGGGCATGGGCGCAGTTATGCCAAAAAGTGCTTTCGGGAGCACAGTGATTCTTGGATGGCCACTCTCCCTCTTCCGGAAGTCGTAAGAATAGGGCAAGATGTCTGAGACCGAGTCGGACTATTTGTCATTATTGTCTTACCTCTCAGGCAGGGTCTTGGGCAGAAATAGGGCTTATTCCCATGGCCTACATCCATCCTTTTAACTGGAGATGCCAGGAGTATCACCCCTGCATCCTTCTGCATGCAAAGAACCTGCCATTGCTTCTTTTACTCTCCTTTTGTAGCTTACAACAATTCCAGGCAAGTGGCCACCAATGAGTTCTGCCACCCAGGGCGCTACAACGAGCAGCCGGACAACGGGGTGCCGAACTACCCCAAAAGAGCTTGCCAGTTCAACCGCACGGAGTTGAAGGACTGCTCGGGCCTCAATGACACCACCTACGGCTACCGGGAGGGGCGCCCTTGCATCCTGGTCAAACTGAACCGGGTAGGTTGACCGGATGTGGCATTGGGAGCTGGGAATTGTGGGTCCTGTCCCCAGTCCTGAGAACTCATAAAATGGATCCTGTCACTTGCCCAGAGGCTGCTCAGACGGCTTAATCCTAAATGCTTATAGACCCTGGCCGACAACTAATATTCATTAAAAGGCATTTTGTGGCATGAATAGAATCATAGAATCGTAGCGTTGGAAGGGGCCTCTTAAGGCCATCGAGTCCAACCCCCTGCTCAAGGCAGGAATCCACCCTAAAGCATCCCTGACAGATGGCTGTCCAGCTGCCTCTTGAAGGCCTCTAGGGTGAGAGAGCCCACAACCTCCCTAGGTAACTGGTTCCATTGTCATACTGCTCTAACAGCCAGGAAGTTTTTCCTGATGTCCAGCTGGAATCTGGCTTCCTTTAACTTGAGCCCGTTATTCCGTGTCCTGCACTCTGGGAGGATCCTGGCCCTCCTCTGTGTGACAACCTTTTAAGTATTGGAAGAGTGCTCTCATGTCTCCCCTCAATCTTCTCTTCTCCAGGCTAAACATGCCCAGTTCTTTCAGTCTCTCTTCATAGGGCTTTGTTTCCAGACCCCTGATCATCCTGGTTGCCCTCCTCTGAACACACTCCAGCTTGTCTGCATCCTTGGAGCGTTTTCAGAGGAGGGCAGTGGGCCTGCATTTTGAGGCTGCTTCTGACATGATGGTTGCCACATCTTCCTTGCCTCTTTGATCTCTAGCTTGGCCATTTGGAGGGGACAAGCTGCCCTCCTCCAGGAGTGGGCACGTTTAGCATTAAAGACTTCTAGCGGCTGACTCCTGGCTCAGAGTGTATTGAAGACAGAAGTGTCAGTCCTTCCTATAGTGAGGCAAACAGCACCTTCTCTTTCTGCTGATGGTGTTGCCACCCACAATGCTCAGCCATTTGGGGTGGAGGGCAGGGGAGGGATAAGAAATGTGTGTGAAGGCCAATTTGCAGTACTAAACCCCTTCCTTCCCCCATATTCTCTTTGCAGGTCATCAACTTCTACGCAGGAGAGAACAAGACCGTGAATATCTCTTGCATGGCAAAGGTAAAGTCTTCGAACCTCTTCCATGTAGATTTCCCTTCTCCATCTCTTGTCTCTCCGTCTTTTGCCATTCACCTACTTCATACTATTAACACTCCACTGTCTCTTACCTCCTTTTCTCTTGGAAAAAAAAATATTCTGTGCGTTCAGAGATTCTGGGCCAAGCATGAGGTAAGGGCTTATCTCGCCAAAACATTAGAGGATCGAACTAGAGTTGTTTGGAGACGTACTGTGTAGTGGATTGTAGAACCCAGGAGGTATTACTCTCGCTTTCCCTGCTTTCGTAGATTCTACTTTGCTCCAGAAGACAGTGGGCATGTCTAGACGATGCCTTATCCCAGGGATCGCCCCGGGATCATCCCTGTGCATCCACATGACGCACAGGGGATCCCGGGAGCAGGGAGGAAAGATCCCTCCATTTCCCTGGGATATCAGGGTCGGCTTTTATCCCGGTTTTCCCCGCAGTCTCGGGATCATCCCAAGACCGCGGGACGAGTGGGTGGCCGTCCCAGTTTCGTCCCGGCTCCTCACAAGTAGATGTGAGGAGCTGCGAACCAGGCACAGGGCACGGAGCTCTTCAAGCGCTCCGTGCCCGTGGGGAGCGGGGTCAGGGCCTTTTTTTTTAAACATGTACTTTCGCGCAGGTGCGCTCCAGCGCCTTTCCCTTTTTTAAAAAAAATGGCGGGCGCAACGTCCTCCGTCCTCCCGGGACGTCACACAGCGTGTGTGGACTGAGGGGGAGGATCTCGCGATCAGCATGGTGTAGGCATGCCCAGTGATAGAGCGTGGGAGTCCTGCATTCCACTAAGCTGCTCAGCTTGCCTTGCTTTTGGGAGAACTAGCAGTTCTGATCCTAAACTAGACCCTATGATTTTCATCTACTATGTGCCTCCTCTAACCCTACTTCCCTCTCTAGCAATACCTTGTCCACCCACACCAATCCCTTTCAATATGTATGACCAATAGAGATAGCGGAAACTAATTCCTTTGACTCCATTCTCCTCCATTCAACTACAAATATTTCAGAAACGCGGTTCCCAGATACTGTTGGCGAACACCTAGCAAGTAGCTTTCAGCTCGGTGTTTTCCATGTGTCTGGAAAACTCATTCTGGGCCAAAACAGACATTACTTTAAAGACATAAGTGCTAGTCAAATCCACCTTTCATCCTTACTTTAGAGTAGACGCTGGATCCCTGATTCCCATTGGGGTCTTGGCATGGGGGAAGGTGCATTTAACCACCCACTCTCTTGTTATGGGCCTGAGAAGATTTTTGTTTTTGTGCAAAATAGTGATCCATCAGCTTTTTTGTTCACTATTTTGCAAAAGAAATTGCAGGCATGTGGGGATTCCAATCTGGATTGGGCCCACAGCAAGGGAGATCTAAAGTAATGACTGGTTTGGCCCTCAGTATCTCTTAATGGGTGTCATGCTGTCAAGAATATCTGTTTCCCTAAGGGAGCTGCATTATTGTTTGGTATTCTAAAAGATGTCTCAGTAAACTGACTTCCTGGACAAGGTTAGTTGCTGCTGCCTTTTATCTGCTAAGAATATAATTATTAGAAAACTTTTTTTAATGAACTCCCAGTCTTGTGGTTCCAAACAGTTTTGATATGTTGTCAATAGACATAAATACCCCTGGAGTCACTCAAATGTCAGCTTCTCCCTTTTCCGTTGTCTCCCCCGAAAGTAGCCCTTCATTCATCAAGAAGGGGTGTGTGTATATTCTGGGCTCAAAAATTCCTGCACGAAGGAAAGATGACGTTTGATACCTGTAAATCAGACAAATGGAACCAATGTCTTTTTCTTTTCATTTTGGGGAGGGGGTTCTGGTTCCCTTAGGCCGTAGCTAGACCTAAGGTTTATCCCAGGATTGTCCTGGGGTCAAACCTGTTCATCTAAGTGCCACACAGGGCATCCAGCGCTCAGGCAGGGACGAACCCGGGATGATCCTGGGATAAACCTTAGGTCTAGCTACGGACTTAGTGAAGCAGAAGGGTGTGTGAGCTATACTTGACATTTGGCTGTCTTCCTTATCAAAATACTGGGAATTCTGCTACCCACCCACTCACCCCCTCCCCAACCTTCTGGGATTATTACCAGGCTTGAATGCATCCATGCATTGACTATCTTCATAGCCTTGAAGGACTAGAATCATGATTTTTGTTTAATTTCTGGCAGCTGGGGTTCTCATAGATTGTGTGCTTGAGTCTAAAATTCTGATTTGGATGGTGCAGTTGCAGAAAACATACGGCCCTTTTTATTCATTGCTTCTGCTCATTCCTTTTACCTTCTTAGAATCATAGAATAGCAGAGTTGGAAGGGGCCTACAAGGCCATCGAGTCCAACCCCCTGCTCAATGCAGGAATCCACCCTACAGCATCCCTGACAGGTGGTTGTCCAGCTGCCTCTTGAAGGCCTCTAGTGTGGGAGAGCCCACAACCTCCCTAGGTCACTGGATCCATTGTCGTACTGCTCTAACAATCAGGAAGTTTTTCCTGATGTCCAGCTGGAATCTGGCTTCCTTTAACTTGAGCCCGTTATTCCGTGTCCTGCACTCTGGGATGATTGAGATGAGATTCTGGCCCTCCTCTGTGTGACAACCTTTCAAGTATTTGAAGAGTGCTCTCATGTCTTTTCATTGTTTTTTTCTTTTCATTTCTGTTTTCTCTCCCACCATCCTCCTCTCTTCATTTACTCATTCGTTCAATCTGTCTTTTCCCACTACATTTCCATCATCAAAAGAAAAAAAATCGTCAGGAAGAAATTCTCGTAAGAACAAATGTTGGATGGGGTTTGGGCCTGGGCAAGGGGATCCCATCTTGGGCACTCAATGTACGCAGTTAATGGCAGGAGGGCGGAGGGCGGAGCAGGTGAATAACTTACCCATGGGAATAAAGGTGTTTATGGTCATTAATAGTAGGGTGACCATATGAAAAGGAGGACCGGGCTCCTGTATCTTGAACAGTTGCATAGAAAAGGGAATTTCAGCAGGGGTCATTTGTATATATGTGAACCGCCCAGAGAGCTTCGGCTATTGGGTGGTATAAAAATGTAATAAATAAATTAAATAAATAAATAAATAAATACATATAAATGGAAAACCTGGTGAAATTCCCTCTTCATCACTACAGTTAAAGCTGCAGGAGCTATACTAGAGTGACCAGATTCAAAAGAGGGCAGGGCACCTACAGCTTGAACTGTTGTGATAAAGAGGAAATTTCACCAGGTTCCCCATATATACAAATGACCCCTGCTGAAATTTCCTTTTCAATACAACCCTTAAAGATACAGGAGCCCTGTCCTCCTTTTCATAGGGTCACCCTATTAATAGTGAGTTTGGCATGGGTTCGATAGAAGCAAAGGAAGGCTGCCTTCCAGTATGTGTACGTTGGGGAGGGGGGGAAAGTTAAATCTGTAATTTGACATTCCTCTTTCCTTCTTTCAGAAAGATGAAGATGCACAGAAACTCGGAGACATTGAAATGTTCCCACCCCACGGGAACATTGACCTAATGTACTTCCCTTACTATGGCAAAAAAGTCCAAGTAAGTATTAGCTGTTTCCGGAGTCTCTCCATCCCCCTGCAGGTGCATGCTGGGAAATTCCCTCTTTCCTTTTCACCCATTTCCACCATCCAAACCTGGGTTGCTGGGATTTCCTACAGAACTTGATCAAATGTCCCATTTCCCCTCCTCTTCTTTAACACCAATGTAGATTTCTTGATGTCTTCCTTAATTAAAAGGCTACAGGAAGAGATTGGGTGACAGAGCAAAGGTGTGTGCACACTTGGACGAAATGTTTTGGTGGGGGTAGATGAGCCTAGGATTGCTGATTTCAACGTCTGGTCTATCGGAATTCTATTCTCCAAAATGGAAAACCATCTCTGCTTCTAAACAGAACAAAAACCTACATAAGAGCCAATGTGATGTAGTGGTTAGAGTGTTGGACTGGGAGTTGGGAGATCCGGGTTCTAGTCCCCACTCGGCCATGGAAACCCACTGGGTGACTTTGGGCCAGTCACTGACTCTGTCTAACCTACTTCACAGGGTGGTTGTTGTGAGGATAAAATGGATTCTGGCCCACTTGCATTGGCTGCCTATACGTTTCTGAGCCCAATTCAAGGTGCTGGTTTTAACCTATGAAGCCTTACATGGCTTGGGACCGCAATACCTGATGGAACGCCCCTCCCGACATGAACCTACCCGTACACTGTGCTCAACATGTAAGGTCCTTCTCCAAGTGCCTACTCTGAGGGAAGCTCGGAGGATGGCAACAAGGGAGAGGGCCTTTTCAGTGGTGCCCCCCCCCGACTGCCGAATGATCTCCCCAATGAGGCTCGCCTGGCGCCAACATTGTTATCTTTCAGGCGCCAGGTCAAGACTTTCCTCTTCTCCCAGGCATTTAACGGCATTGAACAACGCTAAGTTCGTTTTTTAATGGACCCCAGAACTTGTTTTAAATGGATGCTGCTGTTTTTATACTGTTGTTTTTATGTCTCTGATGGTTTTAAAATTTTGTATATTTTTAATGTTTACTGTTTTTAGCTTTTGTGAACTGCCCAGAGAGCTTCAGCTGTGGGGCGGTATATAAATGTAATAAAATAAATAAATAAATAAATAAATGTAATAATATAAACACTAAAGCAGCTCTCCTCAACCTGGTGTCCTCAAATATGTTGATTTGCAACTCTTATAATTCCCAGCCAGCTAAATTAACTTGGATGAAATATACAAAAATAAAAAAATACATCCCCAAGAAAAGAGAGAAACATCTCAAAATGCAAATATTTAATTTGTGGAAAGCTTCTGGGTTTTCCACAAATAAAATCTTTGCATCCTGAGAAGTTTCTCTCCTCTTTGGGTCTGCTTTGGATGCTTACCAGCCTTTGCACCCCTAACCGAAAAGATAGACATGCCTGTGTTTTAAATGAGGTTGTAGTGACCTAGATTCTTTGTACCAAGATTTTGGCTAACTTTTAGAGCCTCTCCTGTTTTACTCCTCTTTATGTGTTAAGGCAGCCTTCCTCAACCAGGGGCGCTCCAGAGGTGTTGGACTGCATCTCCCAGAATGCCGGGCATTCTGGGAGATGCAGTCCAACACCTCTGGAGCGCCCCAGATTAAGGAAGGCTGTGTTAAGGGGACTGACTGGGTGCTGGCAGTGGAAAATGATGACTGTCTCTTAACCTCTCTGGTCCTCACTCTGACTTTTCCCCGTTTTCAATCCACTTCAGGTAAACTACACCCAGCCTGTTGTGGCCGTCAAGTTCCTCAACCTCACGTTCAACTTTGACCACTACGTGGAATGCAAGGTCAACGCAGCCAACATTGCCGTAACCGACGAGCGGGACAAGTTTGCCGGCCGTGTGGCTTTCAAGATCCGCGTCAACAAAGACTAAGCTACTCTGGGTCCTTCCTCCATCCATCCCCTTGCACCCTCAAAAGCTCCTCTTTCCTTAAGGCTCTGTCCGCTGTCTGGACAGAGCTTAGGGCGGTTGGCACATAGATGTTGAAGGAAGGGCGGGTGATGGTGGGTGTGCGGGATTTGGGGGCTCTCCTGACCAGTGCTGCTCTTCCTAGGGTCACTAACCTTTGCTATTAGACAATCCCAGCTCCCTGAACCCTAAAACTGAAGGCTTTGCTTCCACCCACCACTCACCCCCATCTTCCCTGCCTCCTCCTTTCCAATCCCAATGTCTGGAATGCTACTTCGGCTCGTTCTAACCTCATTACTTGCTTTATCCTGTCTCACCCCACATATGGTCTGTGGGGAGCTCAGAGGCTGTGACCCCCTCCCTTGATTTCCCCCTCCACCCCGCCCTGGAGATATTTCCTAATATAATAATAAATGTATATAGATATTTTTTATATATATTAAAAATTAAGGTACTGCTGAATCCTCTGTATTTTCCTGCTCTTTCACACACACACACACATACCCCCTTTTCCAGCACCCTTCTGCTTCCCACCCCACCCAATATTTTCTACCAGTTTAACTCCTGCTTGGAAACCTGTAAACTCGCTTCTGTTAAGGAGATTTGGCATTCTCAAACCTGTCAATGTGTTGGCCTTCTTGTTTTCCTAGTCTCTACAAGGAATACTGTGGGTTCGGCCCTACTGAAGTTAATGATTCGCCTTGTTGACTGTTGGAAGCCATTTTGTCATTGTCACCCCAAATGCTTGTGGCTGCTAAGAGGGGAAAAGGTGGTTTTGGCTGCAATCCCAAACACGTTTTAACTAGGAGTATGCCCCATTGACCACAATGGGACTTGCTTCGGAGTAGACGTGCGTAGCACAACGTTTGTTCATGTGGCAAGAAGCGACCAGTTGGGCAGGCGTGTTGGGTTGGCCAAGAAGCAAAACAGCTGCGCTTAGTCTACATGATAAAGAAACAAAATGGCGGCTATTATCAGCGTTGTTGTGTTGACTGTGGAATGGCAGCCATTTTGTTACAGGCTGGTTCTGCCATTAAATACTGTGGAATGCTGTGACCAAACACAGGCGTAGCCATCCTGACTACTAAACAACACAAAACTGACACCACAACATTGTGCCATGGGTGCCGAGAGCCCAAAACGGCTGACAGAAATGAGACATCCCCCCCTTTGACTCTTCTATGTGGCAGTAACATGTCATATTTCTTGATTGTAGGCAGCTTTTGAAAATGGCGGAAGTAAAGGTTTCTTTGTGAATGGTGGCCATTTTGAATTCCTAGCATGGCAGCGGTGAATGCAGTTTGTCCGTCTTAATTGTCTAACCTTCATCGTTCCTTTCCATTTGTTTCTAAATAGGATCTATTCTGACCCTGTTCATTCTTTAGTATACAGTTGTTTTAATCTGTTATTATAGTGGCACATTGCACTAAGATGATATAAATAAATAAAACCCACTGTTTCCGCCATAGTTTTGGGGTGGGGGTGGGGGAATATTGACTGAACCCAATAATGCCTCTTTAGCCACCTGAATTAACTGATGGAGATCTTTGGTTCTCTAGATCCTTGCGTCCCCCTTCCTGTTAATATTTGTCGAACAAAAGAAGTGTGTTTTAAAGAAAGAAACTTAATTTTGGCAATGGAGGTTTTTTAACTTTCCTTGCTTTTTATTTTTTAATAACTATTAAATTTCATCCCTTTACCTTTAAGGCTGCATCTCTGAGAAGTCTACATGTATGAATGGGAGTCATAACTTAAATTCCTCGGCTTTTTAACTTTTTTGAATTTTTTTTCCGTTCTTCGTTTTTATTTGCAGAATTATTTAATTGCCTGTATCAGATTTACTGTAAAAGATGAGAAATAAAACTTTAAAACCTGGTATCGTGCTGAATTTTTATGAGTTCAAGTGTGTGTGCGGAGATAAAACGTTGGTTTGAATTATACCACGTGCAACTCCAGAAGGCTTTCTAAAGCTATGCAAAATAAAATGTCAAAAAGCTAGACACAGTGCATGCGATATTGGTCAAATTTGTGACCTGGTCCTCAAATTGTGGTTGCTAGGCTACAGGCCACGGTGCTCTGTTCTTTAATGATGGCTACTAGGCCTTAAAGTAAGGTGACCGTATGAAAAGGAGGACAGGGCTCCTGTATCTTAGAATCATAGAATAGCCGAGTTGGAAGGGGCTTCTAAGGCCATCCAGTCCAACCCCCTGCTCAATGCAGGAATCCACCCTACAGCATCCCTGACAGATGGTTGTCCAGCTGCCTCTTGAAGGCCTCTAGTGTGGGAGAGCCCACAACCTCCCTAGGTAACGGATTCCATTGTCGTACTGCTCTATAACAGGAAGTTTTTCCTGATGTCCAGCTGGAATCTGGTTTCCTTTAACTTGAGCCCTTTATTCCATGTCCTGCACTCTGGGAGGATCGAGAAGAGATCCTGGCCCTCTCTGCATGACAACCATTCAAGTATTTGAAGAGTGCTCTCATGTCTCGCCTCCATCTTCTCTTCTCCAGGCTAAACATGCCCAGTTCTTTCAGTCTCTCTTCATAGGGCTTTGTTTCTAGACCCCTGATCATCCTGGTTGCCCTCCTCTGAACACGCTCCAGCTTGTCTGCGTCCTTCTTGAATTGTGGAGCCCAGAACTGGACGCAATACTCTAGATGAGGCCTAACCAGGGCCGAATAGAGAGGAACCAGTACCTCACCTGATTAATACTTCTATTAATGCAGCCCAAAATAGCATTTGCCTTTCTTGCAGCCATATCGCACTGTTGGCTCATATTCAGCTTGTGATCTACAACAATTCCAAGATCCTTCTCGTTTGTAGTATTGCTGAGCCAAGTATCCCCCATCTTGCAACTGCATTTGGTTTCTATTTCCTAATCTTGGAACAGTTGCATAGAAAAGGGAATTTCAGCAGGTGTCATTTGTATGCGTGCAGCACCTGATGAAATTCCCTCTTTGTCACAACAGTTAAAGCTGCAGGAGCTATACTAGAGTGACAAGATTCAATCGAGGGCAGGGCACCTGCCGCTTTAACTGTTGTGATGAAGAGGGAATTTCACCAGGTCCTCCATATATACAAATGACACCTGCAGAAATTCCCTTTTCGATACAACTGTTAAAGATACAGGAGCCCTGTCCTCCTTTTCATAGGGTCACCCTACTTAAAGCAGCCTTCCCCAGCTGGTTGGGGATACTGGGTCCATCACATTTTGGGGGGCACCAGGTTGGGGAACATTGCTGTACTTATGCTAGCCTTTAGTGCTGGCTTCTAGGCCCACGGTTTTTGGTGGGCTGTTCTTTTCCAGCTGTAGTTGTTACTAGTTACAACAACAGTGGCCGTTGTTCATCCCGTTGTGTCTCTAAAGCCTAGCCTGGAGATGGAGAGCCTTTGGGTTTGTGGGTAGTGTCTATGTAGCAGTGTACTCTCCCATTTGCTTGAATTGGCAGTGAAAACAGGACACAAATGAAGCGCGTGACTACTAAAGTTAGCTACTGGACTGAATGATTGCCGTTCGGAGGGAAATGAATGTGATGTTTCTCTCTGGCCGGGGGCCGCCAGATTAAAAGGAAAGGAAACCCCCCCAAAACAGGCAGGCTCTTTCAGAGTGGGGCCTGGAATGAGGGCCGTTTGTGGGATAACCTTTCTGGCTCTTTGGGGGTGCCCCAGTGAATTGTGTGCATGAGGGCATCACCTTTTTTTTTTTTTTAACGTGGTCAAGTGAAGCCGGTGGGGAGAGGGAAGCGCCATTGCCTCCTGGTTCGGGGCTGCCCCTAAATCATTTGGGTGAAGCTGCCGTGCCCAGCGCTGGGGGATGGGGAGGCGCTGGCAGCAGCCCCCTCGGGCCCAGTGAGCCAGACGGAATGAATGGCTTTCATTAAAGGCTTGCTGTGGCTTTTCCTTTTCACTGGGCTGACAAGGGAAGAGAAGGCCGAAGGGAGCCGAGAAGCGAACACTTGGCCTTCCAAAAAGCAGATTCTCTCCAGCCTCCCACACCATCGCTTTGCACGCAGTGAGACTGTGGCAGAAATGTGTGTGCCAAAGGGAGGCGGCTGGTGTGTGTGTGAGACCTAGACTTTCCCCTGAGATTTTGTGTGGTTGTCATCATTGGGAACTGCTTCGCGCACGCGCACGCGCACACACACACACACATATATATCCCGGGAAAGAGGAGCAGAAAGCTCTTGCACATTCCATCAGGCAGTGTTTCCATGTTAATAGCTGGGGTGCTGTGTGGATTTTCCATTTTGGGGCTCAAGGTTTCATCGGCGGCTCCCTTTCCAGCGGCTTCTTCCTCGCCTGCTGCCCCACTGCCAAGGTCTGGTGAGCTGAGATGCTTCCTGCAGCTCCTTTCTGGGCCCATCTGCACTGTCGGTGCCAGCTATTCTTAGCACACACACACACGCTGCACTGTCGCCCTTGGCCATTGCATTATTATAGGGGTGTGTGTGTGTTTGCCGCATTCCTGACCTGGGAATTGAAATGGAATTCCCAAGGTATGGCGGTGTTGTAAACACCCTCCTGTACCTCTGTCAATTGGAGCAAAGAAGCTATATAATGCGTGACACACCGGAGCATCCCTTGCAAGCGCCTAAAACCATCACTGTACATTGCTTACTCCTGGGAGCTGTCGGGTTTCACGGATTTAAGTAAACACATTGCTGTCCTTTCTTTTGCCTTTTGCAAGAAGAAGGGCTGTGTTGGGTCAGCTCAAGGGCCTGTGCGGGAAACACATTAGGAGGGCACCTGGTTGGGGAAGGCCATACTATAGTTTCTGGGTACGGATTCCGTATGTTTCATGATGTGAAATAGCGTTTCCTATTACCAGTCGATTTCACTACGGCCTTTGTGAAGTCGGTTATAATTATTGGCGTTTTGGTTTTGGTTTTGATAAATGGGAGCAGGGAGCCAAACAGAGGAGGTGGGGGCTGTTGAATTCATGCCCAGCCTGGGGGCTTTCTTGAAGCCATCTGGCTGTTCTCTCTAGAACCAGTTCATAGAATCATAGAACAGCAGAGTTGGAAGGGGCCTACAAGGCCATCGAGTCCAACCCCCTGCTCCATGCAGGAATCCACCCTAAAGCATCCCTGACAGATGGCTGTCCAGCTGCTTCTTGAAGGCCTCTAGCGAAGGAGAGCCCACAACCTCCCCAGGTAACTGATTCCATTGTTGGGCTATTCTCCTATCTTAACTCCCTCCTTGTCAGCTCTCCAGAATAATTTGGGGGCACATTAATCTATGGGCCTTTAGGCATTGCAAGGCTGTGTACTCCTAAGACTTTTCACATCCTGTGAGTTGTAGCAGTCATAGAATCATAGAATTGCAGAGTTGGAAGGGGCCTACAAGGACATCGAGTCCAACCCCCTGCTCAATGCCTTGAGCAAGGGGCCTTGTCAGTCAGTCATGCCTATCATTTTTGCATCTTTTTTTAAAATTTAATTTAATTTTTTGCATTGTTTTGCTAGCCGTGGGTGAAGCCGCCTTGCCCACCAGTAAGCCTGGTGAAGTTTTCTGGCTCTCGATATTACACTAGACAACTTTCCCCCCTCTGCTAATAAGGAGGCCAAATCTATTTTCCTTGAGAAAACTGAGATTCCTGCAATGCTGTGTTCTGTAATCAGTCCGGAACGATGTGTGTTTCCTTTGCATGTGCAGAATTCCAGAACGCACAGAACTCTTGATTGTAAATCTCCCTTAAAGCAACAAATGGGCCAAGCTCAGTGTAAGAGCCAGTGTGGTGTAGTGGCTAAAGTGTTGGACTGGGAGTCGGGAGATCCAGGTTCGAGTCCCCACTTGGCCATGGAAACCCACTGGGTGACTTTGGGCCAGTCACAGCCTCTCAGCCCAACCTACCTCACAGGGTTGTTGTTGTGAGGATAAAATGGAGAGGAGGAGGATTATGTATGCCGCCTTGGGTTCCTTGGAGGAAAAAATGCAGGATAAATGCAATAATAAATAGATTTAAAAAATCAATAAACTCTACAGATAGTTATACAGCAATACATATCTAGACGTGCACCACAATAATCTGAATTGCTTCAGTGGTTATGGGTTCTTGTGTTAGTGAGAATTCCCCATCTTGAGTGGTAGGGTGAAGGTTTGCAAAAGGGGTAGGAGGTTTATCAATATACTTAGGGGGCAAAGCTGTGGCTCAAAGTTACACCCTTGGAAGAAGAGAAGAGTGTGAATCCAGGCACTAGATCCTTGGCCTGTTGCATACAGGGTACATTTGTCCTACCTCCTTTTAAATTTCCCACTAATTGGTTTATAATATGAAGGAATTTTGGGAACATGCAACAGGACTTAATTTCTCAGCGTACAGAAATAAGAATTGCTATGGATCCTTTTATTTATAGGCTTGTGCTATTTTGAAAGGTATTGAAAGTTACGTGCATCATCTTGTAGCAGTGAGTAACTTTGGCTCCTAGCTCTGCTGACCCGTGGGGGAAGATGAGCTAAAGAAGCATCTTTGCCCACAAAAGAGAATTGGGAACATTATGCCCAAAAGGAAGCAGAAGGTATACGATGTGCTGAATCTGGGGCACCAGCTAGTGATGTATGGTGGGCCAGCCAGGGCGTCCTTTTCTCCCCCATCCCTTTTTTTTAATGTGCGCTTGCTTGGGATTGCAAGATGGGGGGGGGGGGGAAGCACAGAGGTGCCAAGCCTCTTGCAGGCTTCAATGCACAGCATGGTGGGGGGCAATTTGCACAGGCCTCGCTTGGAGGCGTCCGCGGCAGGAGGGGAGTGAGAAAGCAGCACCCAAGACAGCTCCCAAAAGTGGGACAGTCGCCATGGCGACAGGGACTTCTCTGCAGAAGGAAGGTTGCTTTGGCAACGCGGAGCCCTCCATTCATTGCAGGAGTGGGGTGCCAGGAACCTTCAACGCTGGGGAGGTGCCAGAGGGGCCCACCTTTCACAACCTAGCACCACAGACAGCTCCCTGCGGATGCAGCATTTATGCTAGCCACCAGGGCAAGGGAATACCCCACCCCACCCATTTTGCTACTGCAGAATGCGTCCGACCGAAGCAGCATTGCACAATAATTTCTTCTTCTTTTTCGTCTTCTTCTAATGAAGGGATGTCTTAATTGGACTTCCTGCAGGCTTAAAGCCATGCAAGGTTTAAGGTGGCACAGAATTCTTTATCTGACTGAACAGACAAGTAGGGTAGTCACCTGATGCAGCCGGAGGGCTCCTGCAGTGTCCCGTCCCCCCCAGCAATCTCTGCTAGATTTCATTTTGCCTGATGCAGCGTTCTGTGTTACTTGGAAGCATGCATGCTTCAACATTGGAACCAGTTGAGGCCTCAACGTGATACAGCCTTTACCTCATTTTGGGTCTCCTTTCCTCTCCAGGACCAGTGTAATAACATCCACCTGTACTTACATCCAATTCAAGCTTGGGCCACAAAAAACCAGGCAGCCTCTAAGGTGCCACAGAGCTCTTTGTCTTTGCCGCTACAGATAAATGCAGCTGCCTCTGGAATCAGGACTGCATCAAAATACTCCAGACCGGACGTGATGTGAGGCTACATTCCTATTTTGCAAACCAAACTTGGTCCTGGATGTACGTGAAGTTGGTTATGCCTATTTACGTGGTAGGAGATCAAATGATCAAAAAACACTCTCGACTTCCCTGAGCTCCAAAACATGCCCCCAAGGTCCTAATGAAACCCCAGTACACAGCTGTCTCTTTGCACACCTAATCCCCTCCAGGGTCTATGAAGCCTCAGAACCCATTTCCGCCTCCGAAGTGGGTGATCTGGTCTTTAGGTTCCTCCTTTGCTGTCTTTTCTACCTGCAACAGCTGCTTTCTCACTGCGATGGATGCTTTTCCCTTGCAGGAGTTGAGGGATGGGTGAGGAGATGCATCTTTGTCCAGACTGTTGGCAATTTTCCCCTAGTAACCTATATTCCCCCCCTCCCCACTGTGCTATAATATTGTATCTCCCCACCCCCCACCCCCTGCCTGGATTGGTTCTTTGCTTGTCGCTTTCTCTCCGGGCTGGATCACCCTTAATCCCTCCCCCCCCCACTCCACAATCGCCAGTCTTCTATCAGCTGCTGCGACAATGAGACAGATTGTATTTCTTTAATCTCCGTGCGTAAGGCAATCTCTCCGCCCAGGGACCTGGCAGGATCATCTTCTAGCTGGGCACACGTTATGCCTCAGTGGACTGTCATGAGGGGGTTCAGGAGAGAAAAAGCAAAAGATTTGTGGGGGGACTATTTCAGAGTCATCCAGGCCTCCACCCACCAAGCATGTCGTGCTTAACAAGAGATAATTCTATTTCTTGTTTAAGCACAAGAATTGTTGTAGATCGCAAGCTGAATAGGAGCCAACAGTGCGATGTGGCTTCAAGAAAGGCAAATGCTATTTTGGGCTGCATTAATAGAAGCATAGCTTCCAAATTGCGTGAGGTTCTGGTTCCTCTCTATTCGGCCCTGGTTAGGCCTCATCTAGAGTATTGCGTCCAGTTCTGGGCTCCACAATTCAAGAAGGACGCAGACAAGCTGGAGCGTGTTCAGAGGAGGGCAACCAGGATGATCAGGGGTCTGGAAACAAAGCCCTATGAAGAGAGGCTGAACGAACTGGGCAGGTTTAGCCTGGAGAAGAGAAGATGGAGGGGAGACATGAGAGCACTCTTCAAATACTTGAAAGGTTGTCACACAGAGGAGGGCCAGGATCTCTTTTCGATCCTCCCAGAGTGCAGGACATGGAATAACGGGCTCAAGTTAAAGGAAGCCAGATTCCAGCTGGACATCAGGAAAAACTTCCTGACTGTTAGAGCAGTACGACAATGGAATCAGTTCCCTGGTGAGGTTGTGGGCTCTCCCACACTGGAGGCCTTCAAGAGGCAGCTGGACAAGCATCTGTCAGGGATGCTTTAGGGTGGATTCCTGCATTGAGCAGGGGGTTGGACTCGATGGCCTTGTAGGGCCCTTCCAACTCTGCTGTTCTATGATTCTATGATTCTATGATCTTGGGGTTGTGGTGGAGAGGTCAATGAAAATGTCAACCCAGTGTGTGGCTGCTGTAAAAAAAGGAAAAAGGAAAAAAAGGCAAACTCCAAGTTAGGCATTATTAGGAAAGGAATTGAGAATAAAACTGCCAAGATCAGGCTGCCTTTATACAAATTTATGGTGCGACCACATTTGGAATACTTACGGCTCCGGTCACCACACCTAAAAAAAGATGTTGTAGAGCTGGGGAAAGTTCAGAACAGGGCAACTAAAACGATTAAAGGGCTGGAGCATCTCCCCTATGAAGGGAAGTTACATCAGCTGGGATGGTTTAGCTTGGGGGAAAAGGAGGCAAAGGGGAGACAAGATAGAGGTGTACAAAATCATGCATGGTGGGGAGAATGTGGATATAGTCAGACATTTTAATCCCTTCTCAAAGATGACAGGTTGGCAATGG
Source organism: Elgaria multicarinata webbii (assembly GCF_023053635.1). Lineage (NCBI taxonomy): Eukaryota > Metazoa > Chordata > Lepidosauria > Squamata > Anguidae > Elgaria > Elgaria multicarinata. The sequence continues at coordinate 45,989,825 of NC_086181.1, forward strand.
TTCTCACTATGATATTGAATTTATTTGCATTTGTAATAATCTCTTCCTCCAAGCAGATCAAAGTGGTGGCATAAAAGGTTCCATTTTATGGGCCGTTCTATCCTCAAAATACCCCAGTGTGGGTAGATTAGGCTCAGGTCCAAAGTAACCACCCGCAGTGCTTTCTGGCTGAGTGAGAGTCTGAATGCAGGGCTTCCCAGTCATATTATTATTATTATTATTATTATTATTATTATTATTATTATTATTTGCATTTTTATACCGCCCAATCGCCGAAGCTCCCTGGGTGGTTCGCAAAGCACTTTTGCACGGTGCTTTTTTGAGCATTCAAAACCCAGTAATCTTTACAACAGCCCTTTCTGGTAGGCCAGCGTTATCATTATATTGTAGTCAGGAATGGGCCAGATGTGGGCTTGCCTCTGGAAAGGAGGAACATAAAATGTTAGGGAAGAAAAGTGCCCTATATCACACTCAGGAGAGCTCTTCCGCTGAAATGAGGGCGAGATGGGTCTGCCCCTCAAATACATCCTCTACAGGATGTCTTACCGATAGTTTTTGCTGCGTTGGCTAAGTGAACACGTCCCAGACTCATCTCTTCCGGCAGGCCTACCCAGTCGAATTTTAAGATGTCTGGCTGTTATTTTAATAACGTATTCATTTCATATGTTTTTTAAATCAATTTTATGTATGTTATAGTATTCTTGTATTTGAGGTTGTTCCCTGCCTCAATCCAGAGGAACCGGTGCCTGGCTGCGACAATGGACTGGATGAGGGCTAATAAACTGAAACTCAATCCAGACAAGACTGAGATGCTGCTGGTGGGTGGTTCTCCTGACCGGATGGGGGGTGTTCAACCGGTTCTGGATGGAGTTGCACTCCCCCTGAAGGAGCAGGTTCGTAGCTTGGGGGTTCTCCTAGAACCATCTCTGTCACTTGAGGCTCAGGTGGCCTCGGTGACACGGAGTGCTTTCGACCAACTCCCGTTGGTGGCCCAGCTATGCCCCTATCTGGACAGGGATAACCTGGCTTCAGTTGTCCATGCTCTGGTAACCTCCAAATTAGATTACTGCAATGCACTCTACATAGGGCTGCCTTTGAAGACGGTTCGGAAGCTGCAGCTTGTGCAAAATGCAGCAGCCAGATTGATAGCTGGAAAAGGGAGGTTTGAACATATAACACCGATTCTGGCCCGCTTCCATTGGCTGTCTATACATTTCCGAGCCCAATTCAAGGTGCTGGTTTTAACCTATAAAGCCCTACATGGCTTGGGACCGCAATACCTGACGGAAAGCCTCTCCTGACATGAACCTCCCCGTACACTGCGCTCAACATCTAAGGTCCTCCTCTGAGTGCCTACTCCGAGGGACACTCGGAGGATGGCAACAAGGGAAAGGGCCTTTTCGGTAGTAGCCCCCCAATTATAGAATGGTCTCCCCGATGAGGCTCGCCTAGTGCCAGCACTGTTATCTTTCAGGCACCAGGTCAAGACTTTTCCCTTCTCCCAGGCATTTAACAGCATTTAACAATGCTAAGTTTGTTTTTTTAATGGACCCCAGAACTGTTGTTTTTAAATGGATACTGTTGTTTTTATACTGTTGTTTTTATGGTTTTGATAGTTTTAATTTTTGTATATTTTTATTGTTTACGGTTTTTAACTTTTGTAAACAGCCCAGAGAGCTTCGGCTATGGGGCGGTATGTAAATGTAATAAATAAATAAATAAATTATTATTATTATTTCTTATTATCTTCCTGTGTCCTGAGAGCAGAGCAGTCATGGAACAAATTGCGGAAGGGTATCAGCTGTCCCCAACCTGGTTTCCCTCCAGATGTTTTGAAACACAATTCCCAACCGTCTGGAGGGAACCACGTTGGGGGCAGCTGTCCCAAATTCTCTTTCTTTGGACGTTTCCCAGAAAAAGTGGAACATGCAGCTGTTTGGGATGCTTTACGTGTAGTATTTCCTGTGTTCGGTCAGGGGTGGACTAGATGACCCCATGCATCCCTTTCCAAACCTCTTAATGACTTAGTTCGAGGCCTGTAGCTTCTTCCATGAGAAATGGTCGCTGTTTCCAGCTAAAAACATATTTATCATTGCATTTATATCCCACCTTTTTTCCTCCAGGGAACCCAAGGCGGCATACATAATCCTCCTCCTCTCTCCATTTTTATCCTCACAACAACAGCCCTGTGAGGTAGGCTGGGCTGAGTGAGAGCCGGTGACTGGCCCAAAGTCACCCAGTGGGTTTCCATGGCTGAGTGCGGATTAGAACCCAGATCTCCGGACTCCCAGTCTGACACTTTAACCACTACACTACATGCTGCCCAGTCAGCTCCAGAGCAGTGGTGTAGTAGTGGTCAATTTTGAGATGTAGCTTAGTCAAGCTCTCCAAATTGCAGGCAGCTGTGTGGGTCCCTATCAACAAACCAGTTCTAGTGGTTTTCATCTCTCCCAGAACAGGGCTTTTGGTAAAGTGAATGGGTCTCCATTGCCCCAAATACTTTGCATTGCAACAGGCGGCAATGCAGGATTGCTGAGGAAATTCTTCCCAACCCCACTCATCTTCAGCTACTGTGGGGATTGCAGCTAAATTCAGAGGGATCAGAGAATTCTGAGACGGGCCGCAGATGAGGTCAGTGGCCCGGCTAATGAAAGAGAGACAGACCGTCTTCCGTAATTCCAATTCAATTTTGATCCTTTTTCAGGGAACCGTTGGGGAAGGGTGGAGAGAGATGACGTACAGTGTGAGTCAGAGAGTTCAGTGCTGAAAAATAACTGTAAATGTGCAGGAACCTGCATAAGATGAAAGATAAATAAGCTATCAAGAACATCAGAAGAGCCCTGATGCTGGGTCAGACCAGGGGTCCATCTAGTCCAGCACTCTGTTCACCCAGTGGCCAGCCGGCTGTCGGTCAGGGACCCACAAGCAAGACATGGTGCAACAGCACCCTCCCATCCATATTCCCCAGCAACTGGTGCACACAGGCACACTGCCTCTGCTACTGGAGATAATTACGGTTAGGGGCAGAATGTAATGGGTGTAAGAAATTAGGGAAATGTAGAAAAGAGACAGGCAAATGACACTAAGCCCATACTGAACTCCTTCTCACAGGGTGACCCTTAAGTAGCTAAAACACCACTGCCGATGCAGGTATCGTGAGACACGCAGTTTGCAGAAGTACAGAAAATGCTAGGAGCAACCTTAAGGAGGGGTAACCCCTCACCCCCTCGCCCCAAAACAGCTCAGTGACAACGGAGCATGTTCAATGGGTACAGAATGCTTCCGTGTCGTGGAGGGGATGGAAAACCAGGAGTGGGGGAGGACAATGGAAGGGGGTGCCCTGTAAAGGGGCTGGCTGACTGGCTGACACCCTGAACAGGAGCAATCTGCACTGCAACATTTCGTTGCAGGCCCAGCTTGAATATAATAGTAAATTAGACCCATCCATCCAGATCGTGTGTGTATGTGTGTGTTTGTGTGTGTGTTTTAATGCGGCTTTTGCTTTAGGCTGCCCCCTCCCCCTGCTCCAGTTTATTCCTCCGGGTTCCAGCCTGCATTTCTGTCTGGCAGCCCAGCCTGATCCCTGCCAACCTCCGCTTCTGCACTGCCGTGATGCAGCTTGATGCCAGGCTGGGGAGAGGGAGGGCTTTTTTGTCGTAGCCTCACATGCCCTGAGCTCTGCAGAGTCATGAAATGCATTCCAGCCTGGCCCCATGCCCAGCGAGCCTGCCTGGGCCACCTCCATCTCCCGTCTCCTGCATCAGCCCCCCCCCCCCCGTCCCCTAGTTGTGGCCTAACCCCCCCATCTGCTCTTCTGATGGATGCAGATCAATGTCAACCTAAAGTGTCCTCATTCGTGGGCAATTAACCAAATCGATTCAGCCCCAGAGCCTCCGGGAACCCCCCACCCCCACCATGAAGGCCGGCATGGACAGATGGGCACAGTTTTATGTAGAAAGGGATCAAAGATGGCCATATGGATCAATCAACATTTATCTGTAGTTGTTGCCAGTCAGCAGGGGCTGATGACAAACACAACACAACACGGGTCTTTTTTGTAAGGCCTGCTCAAAGATGGAGATTTGACGGACACCAGGGTATCCCTTAGGAATTGCGCCCCCCAAAAAAAGAGGTCAAAAGGTGACAGCAATTTGCACAACTTTTGCATATGCTGATTGATATTCATATGCAAATTTAGAAATATCTTTTATGTAAATAGAAATACCTTAGGTCTGGCCTTAGTGTGGATGGCTGTGAGCTGTGTGTCTCCCTAGTCATCGGTCTGTCCTGGTGATGGGACAGTGATGGGACACATTTCCTGTAGTTCATAGAATTATAGAATAGCAGAGTTGGAAGGGGCCTACAAGGCCATGGAGTCCAACCCCTTGCTCAAGGCAGGAATCCACCTTAAAGCATCCCTGACAGATGGTTGTCCAGCTGCCTCTTGAAGGACTCTAGTGTGGGAGAGCCCACAACCTCCCTAGGTCACTGGTTCCATTGTCGTACTGCTCTAACAGTCAGGAAGTTTTTCCTGATGTCCAGCTGGAATCTGGTTTCCTTTAACTTGAGCCCGTTATTCCGTGTCCTGCACTCTGGGAGTTCTTTATCTCTAAACCAGACTTGGAATAGAGAGTCCTTTAAACAGTTCTGTAAAAAAAAAAAAAAGAGGACCCATGGTCACCCTGTGGAAAGCTCCTGTTCAGGGTTCCAGCCAGCCATGCCCTCTTTGAGACTATGCCATTACAATTTCCCTTTCATTGGGCTGTTTTGGGATTTTCTTATATTTCTTTTTGCAGTTCCCTCAAGTCTGTTGTTCCTTCCCGCTTGTGTGTGTGGATGATGCCATTTTGACTAAATCAGGAAAGGCACTCAGAGAATGAGTTCACCATCACTCTATTAGAAGATTTACCAATAGGAATAAATGGGCATGTGAAACTAGGGATTCCTCCTCCCATCATAGTTCTGAAAAGGACTTAAGGTCCTCTGAGGTGGGTCCAGCATGGTCAAGTCAGGCAGTAGATTTTTGAGTGGCGGAATGGGACAGGCAGAATATTGGGCATAATTAGGAAAGGAATTGAGAATAAAAGTGTCAGGACCCTACTGCCTTTAATCAAATCTATGGTGCGACCACACTTAAAATACTGTGTACAGTTCTGGTCATCTCACCTGAAAAAAAAGACATTGTAGAGCTGGAAAAAGTGCAGAAAGGGGCAAATAAAATGATCCAGGGGGCTGGAGCATCTCTCCTATGAGGGAAGGTTACAACAGCTGGGATTGTTTAGCTTGGAGAGAAGGAGGCTGAGGGGAGACATGATAGAGGTGTACGAAATTATGCATGGTGGGGAGAATGTGGATGGGGAGACATTTTAATCCCTCTCTCAAACAAGACAGGGTGGTGATGGTTCTCACTATATTTAATTCAGGGCGGAGGAAAGGCAAGACTTCTTTACACGGCGCATAGTTAAACTATGGAACTCACTGCCACAAGATGTGGTGATGGCCACCAGTTTGGATAGCTTTAAAGCAGGGTAGGATAAATTCCAGAAGAAAATGCTATCCATGGGTATTAGCCTTGATGGCAACCTCCAGTATCAGAGGCCGTAAGCCCATACATCCCAGTTGCTGAGGATCATGGGCGAGAGGGTGCTGTTGCACCGGGTCCTGCTTGTGGGTTCCTATTTGACACTTGGTTTGGCCACTGTGTAAACGAAGTGCTGGACTAGACGGAGCCTTGGTTGGTTCTTCTTATGAGACAGATAGAGTTCTTTCATCATAGTCACGGTTGTTTTTTAAAAAAACTGGACAGGTCAGGGAGAAGGTCCCTAGTTTGATCCCTAGGCCAATGCTATTTTGGGATGCGTTAATAGAAGTATAGCTTCCAAATTGCATGAGGTACTGGTTCCTCTCTATTCGGCCCTGGTTAGGCCTCATCTAGAGTATTGCGTCCAGTTCTGGGCTCCACAATTCAAGAAGGACGCAGACAAGCTGGACCGTGTTCAGAGGAGGGCAACCAGGATGATCAGGGGTCTGGAAACAAAGCCCTATGAAGAGAGACTGAAAGAACTGGGCAGGTTTAGCCTGGAGAAGAGAAGATGGAGGGGAGACATGAGAGCACTTTTCAAATACTTAAAAGGTTGTCACACAGAGGAGGGCCAGGATCTCTTCTCGATCCTCCCAGAGTGCAGGACACGGAATAACGGGCTCAAGTTAAAGGAAGCCAGATTCCGGCTGGACATCAGGAAAAACTTCCTGACTGTTAGGTTAGTTACCTAGGGAGGTTGTGGGCTCTCCCACACTAGAGGCATTCAAGAGGCAGCTGGATAACCATCTGTCAGGGATACTTTAGGGTGGATTCCTGCATTGAGCAGGGGGTTGGACTCGATGGCCTTGTAGGCCCCTTCCAACTCTGCTATTCTATCATTCTACAATCCCTGACATCTTCTGCAAGGGCTAGAAAGGAGCCCTGCCTGAAGCTCTGGAGGGAGAGCAGCTGGCAGTTAGTGTAGACCAATGGGGTCTGGGGGCTCCCAGGTCAGTGGAGTGGAAAATCCACTCCAGGTTTCAGTCGGAACTCTAAAGAAGTTATCTAAAGAAACCTGGAGCGGATTCTCCACCCCACTGACATCAGAGCTACTGACATCCATTGTTGTCAACAGTACCGGGCTAGGTGTACCAAGGCATCTTTCAGTGTTCCTGTGTGCAAACACCCCCACACACACACACTTGTTGGATACCTAGAGCCACACTGATTCTACCTTGGGACTGGCTGCACACTTCCAAGGACACCCGTAAAATCCCTTTCCAATCTCTCCATTTGCAATAAAACATTCCCCACCATGGAGGCGGTTAATTCTCCCAACTCCCTCTTGGTCCAGGCCCAGGAATTCTCTGGCTTTTGTGAATGGATGGAGCAGCACTGGCGAGACGGGGTTGGGGGTTGAGGAGTCGGGAGCACAAAATGTTCCCAACCCAACCTAGTGGGCCAAAATGCATCGTCCCTTGGAGAGGGAACACCTGCGGTTCAAAGCAGTGGTGCAAAGTGGCCGTTGCCACCTTCCTCCCTCTGCCTCAGCTCCTGTGCTTTTAACAGCTGGCTGACAAGCTGAAATTCAGCAGGGGCACCTTTTCCTGTGGCTGCCACCTGCATGCCAGGAGAAAGCAGCACCTGTGTCATTGCTACCCGTCTTGCTTGGGCTAAAGAGGCAGGGCCTCTTTGGGGGGATCAGGACAGCTCTGCCCCTTGGACAACACCTTCAGAATTCTGATTGGCTCTGATCGAGACCCAGAACGGATTCACCGCCCCACTGACATTGGAGCCACCAGCCTCCACTGCTAGACTCATCTTTGTACCGCACTGTGTATTAGGGCTGTGCACGGACCCCCCTGATCCTCTTCGCGCCCGATCTGCAAATTGTGGATCGGGCCCGCTCCGCCCCGCCTCAATCTGCCTAGGAGCCACTCCACTCCACTGCGGAGCTCCGAATCGGAGCTCCGCAGTGGCGGGGAGTGGCGCCAGGTAAGGCCCCCCTCCCTCCTCTCCCTTACCTGCATCTGTCTGCGGTTCCGCAGCTGCTTCAACTGAGCCCGAGGACGTAAACAGGAAGACTAGACGGCCTAGTCTTCCTGTTTGAGTCCTCAGGCTCAGTTGAAGCAGCCGCGGGACCGCGGATGGATGCAGGTAAGGGAGAGGAGGGAGGAGGACCTTACCTGGCCCTGCCGCCGTCGCCGCATGGGCGGCAGCGACAGCGGCAGGGTCAAGTAAACCCCCCTTACCTTTTTTGCGGAACTCTGGATCGAGGCGAAGGATCTGCCTTCACCTCGCTCCGCTCCGCAACGCTCCGCGGCTCCCCCAATCCTCTTCGCCTCCGCCTTAAGGGGAGGCGAAGCCCCCCCCATCCGCTCCTGCTTCTCCGGTCCGAGGAGAAGCGGAGCACATCCCTGCTGTGTACACACACACCAGCAGCAGGGTTTACGTGCTGTGGGATACACACCACACCCTAGCAGGTATCTCAAAACACCCTTCTCCTGCTGCTGCAGCTTTCCATGGCTGCAGACACCAGGGCTCTTTAATCTCTCTCAGGCCAAGGACCAAATTCCGTTTAGGAGCGGCCCTTGGAGACTGCATTCCAGTGTTAGGTGGGGCTGAATCCAGAAGGAGCGGGGACAAAATATCAGAAAGCCCGGCCTACTTTACCTTGAGGTTCTTACTGTAACTCAGGAGAGCCTAAGCAGAGCCCTGAGGCTGGATCAGACCAAGGGTCCATCTAGTCCAGCACTCTGTTCCAACAGTGGCCAACCAGCTGTTGACCAGGGACCAACAAAGCAGGACACGTTGCAACAGCACCCTCCCACCCATGTTCCCCAGCAACTGCTTCTGCCAATGGAGGTAGCACACAGATGTCAGGGCTAATAGCCATGGATAGCCTTCTCCTCTAGGAATTGATCCAACCCCCTTTCAATGCCATCCAAATGGGTGTCCGTCACTGCATCTTGTGGCAGTGAGTTCCATAATTTAACCATGCGCTGTGTGAAGAAGTCCTTCCTTTTCTCTGTGCTGAATCTCCCACCAATCAGCTTCAAGGGATGGTCCCTTGGGGTTGTAGTATTTCGGGAGAGGGAGAAAAACCCCTCCTTATCCACATTCTTTCCACCATGCCTGACTTTGTACCCCTCTATCATGTCTCCGCTTAACCTCCTTTCTTCCAAGCTAACCCATCCCAGTTGTTGTATCCTTCCCTTGGAAGGGATTTGCTCCAGCCCCTTAGTCATTTTAGTTGCCCTTTTGTGCACTGTGCCAAATCCATAGAATCATAGAATAGCAGAGCCGGAAGGGGCCTACAAGGTCATCCAGACCAACCCCCTGCTCAATGCAGGAATCCACCCTAAAGCATCCCTGACTGACGGTTGTCCAGCTGCCTCTTGAAGGCCTCTAGTGTGGGAGAGCCCACAACCTCCCTAGGGAACTGGTTCCATTGTCGTACTGCTCTAACAGTCAGGAAGTTTTTCCTGATGTCCAGCTGGAATTCAACCTTAGGAGAGGCATTTCTACTTTTGAAAAGGGAAACCACTCAAAGACGGTCAGTAAGAGAGGGGAGGGGCAGGAACAGCAGAAGGGTGTCCAGCCATCGGACAACCCCAGAGAGCAGGACTGGAGATCCAGATCCAATCTTGGAGTTGCTGTAGATCGCGAGCTGAATGTGAGCCAACAGTGCGATATGGCTGCAAGAAAGGCCAATGCTATTTGGGGCTGCATTAATAGAAGTAGAGCTTCCAAGTCACGTGAGGTCCTGGTTCCTCTCTATTCAGCCCTGGTTAGGCCTCATCTAGAGTATTGCGTCCAGTTCTGGGCTCCACAATTCAAGAAGGACGCAGACAAGCTGGAGCGTGTTCAGAGGAGGGCAACCAGGATGATCAGGGGTCTGGAAACAAAGCCCTATGAAGAGAGACTGAAAGAACTGGGCAGGTTGAGCCTGGAGAAGAGAAGATGGAGGGGAGACATGAGAGCACTCTTCAAATGCTGAAAAGGTTGTCACACAGAGGAGGGTCAGGATCTCTTCTCGATCCTCCCAGAGTGCAGGACACGGAATAATGGACTCAAGTTAAAGGAAGCCAGATTCCAGCTGGACATCAGGAAGAACTTCCTGACTGTTAGAGCAGTACGACAATGGAACCAGTGACCTAGGGAGGTTGTGGGCTCTCCCACACTAGTGGCATTCAAGTTGGACAAGCATCTGTCAGGGATGCTTTAGGGTGGATTCCTGCACTGAGCAGGGGTTGGACTCAATGGCCTTGTAGGCCCCTTCCAACTGTATGATTCTAGGAGTTCCACACCCTGATGTCTGCAGTCACCACAAAACAGCCCCCAATGTTGCTGCACTCACTCAACAAGGGTGCCCCCGTCTGCACCCCACCAGGCATGTGCCCTGCGCGCTGCACCCATTCTGATCCTCAAAACAATACCGGCTCCACACCGAGTCTGTTGCACCTACCCTGGCTCTGAAGGAGTTAACCCCCCTGTGTGGTCAACTAATCCTTCCACAAGGACAGAGGAAGAACACCACCAGCAGCGGCAGCTTAGAGGATTTTCCTTAGGGTGGGGCGGGCTGGGATTATCTGGCCTTCATTGAGGGTGGGGGGCGGCTTGGACAGCATTTCTCAAACCTCCCCCCTCCCCTTCATTGGCCTGCGGACGGTGCAAACAGAGCCTCCAACGGTTCTATAAATACGCCTTGCCTCTTGCCACCCCGGTGTTTCCTGTAGTGGACCCTGGCTTTTTCAAAAGTCTGGGAGGGTCCTGCAAAAAGTTTTTTTTTTGGGGGGGGGTGGACACCCAGATCAATAATTGGAATGGGGGGGAGGGAAACTGGCAGGCATGCAAACAATCAAGGAATCAAGCAACTAGAAGTATGTGTGTTGATTTAATTACATGTGTGGGGTCCCCCCCCTCTTGCAACTAGATTCTCTTTCTAGCTGCTGATCTATCCACAGCCAAACTCACATGTTGTGTTTCAACATCCAAAGCAGCATCCTTCAGGCTGGGAAGGTCAGACTGGCCCACTGCAACAACAGCACTGCAACCTTTCCCTCAATTTGAAGTGCTTTCATTGATCAGGGTTGCTTTTTAAAAAAACCAAAAAAACCTGTGCATGCATAAAAAATAAATGAAGATGTATAAAGTGCAAGAGAGTGCTATTAGGGATATTATTAATATCCCCATTAGGGGTATTTTGAGGAAGTATAGATTGCATATTTATATCTGACTTTTTAAAAAACTTGTAAAATGGGATATAAATGATTTATGATTTCTTAATTATTTTCATGATTGAATACTTGTAAAATAAACAATAACATGAATTTAAAAATAACCCTACAAGTCACTTGCAACCTTCACCTCCCAAAGCAGAAAAGGCATTCAAGAAAGCTATCAAGACTGATCTCTTCAGGCAGGCCTATCCAGGAGAATTTTAGGATATTTTAGTATGCTTTTAGGACAGCAGAGTTGGAAGGGGCCTACAAGGCCATCAAGTCCAACCCCCTGCTCAATACAGGAATCCACCCTAAAGCATCCCTGACAGATGGTTGTCTTGAATACTTCTAGTGTGGGACAGCCCACGACCTCCCTAGGTAACTGATTCCATTTCGTACTGCTCTAACAGTCAGGAAGTTTTTCCTGATGTCCAGCCGGAATCTGGCTTCCTTTAACTTGAGCCCGTTATTCCGTGTCCTGCACTCTGGGAGGATCGAGAAGAGATCCTGGCCCTCCTCTGTGTGACAACCTTTCGAGTATTTGAAGAGTGCTCTCATGTCTCCCCTCAATCTTCTCTTCTTCAGGCTAAACATGCCCAGTTCTTTCAGTCTCTCTTCATAGGGCTTTGTTTCCAGACCCCTGATCATCCTGGTTGCCCTCCTCTGAACACACTCCAGCTTGTCTGCGTCCTTCTTGAATTGTGGAGCCCAGAACTGGACGCAATACTCTAGATGAGGCCTAACCAGGGCCGAATAGAGAGGAACCAGTACCTCACGCGATTTGGAAGCTCTACTTCTATTAATGCAGCCCAAAACAGCATTTGCCTTTCTTGCAGCCCTATCGCACTGTTGGCTCATATTCAGCTTGTGATCTACAACAATTCCAAGATTTAAATTTTTATTTATTTATTTATTTATTACATTTCTATACCGCCCAATAGCCGGAGCTCTCTGGGCGGTTCACAAAAAATGTTTTAAACAGTGTATACAAAGTTTTTAATCAGTATTTTATATATTTTATACTTGTTTCCCCCCACCTCAATTCAATTGGAGAGGCTAGTAAGAAATTTATTATTATTACTATTATTGTTATTGTTATTATTTGTCCAAGGTACAAATGATGTAAATGTGCATATTTTTCCATTTTGTATAAATTTATCCACCTGCTGCAAATTATGGAAAGCACCACCCCAGCACTGTCCAACCACATACTAGCCTTCATATCTTGGCAAACATGAGGGATAGAAACTTGGTTTTGTTAAAATAATAATAATAATAATAATAATAATAATAATAATAATAATAGTAGTAGTAGTAGTAGTAGTAGTAGTAGTAAAGGGGCTAAGATGTCTCTCATGCCAAGTTCAGCATCGCCTATAATTCACCACTGTGTCTGACATAAGCAAGATTAGAGAGAAGGAGATGAATACTACTTTATCTCAAGCAGAGCTTGGGTGAGATTCCTGAACCCACCCCACCCCACCTTCTGGAGAAGTAAGGAGGCGGCATCTGCAGGGGATAGGAGGCGCTCTTGGCATGCTCAGAGGTGGGAACTGGGTCTTGGTTGGACGGCCTTTGCGTGCACATGGGGAAAACCATCCGCTTTAATCATGCTTGATTTCAAGCCTAGCATTTTACTCCTTAGGGTGGGCGGGGAAGCTGGACCTGGAGTGCTGAAAGGCAGTCGCCCACCCCCACCCCCTGCAAAAATCAGCACCAAGCTTTGCCCTGCAGACGTTGGGCCAGTAGCTGTCCAGGTTCTCCATCGAGGGCGACTTCAAGGTCAGAGGAAGGGCAAGGACAAAGCACCCGCTTTGCCCGTTCGCTGGAGAAACTTGGCAGGCCTCCGTGATGGAGAAGGGGGTGGGTGGGTGGACCAAGCCGCTCCATCCCCCACGAATCTCTTTTCCCACATCGTGAGATCCCAGCCCAGAGTGTTGCTTAGTGCAGAAGGGGTGGGGGAGAAGGAATCTCCTTTGCACTGAATATTCATAAAAAAAAGTGGGGTAGTGTGGGCCTTGCCTTTGCTCAGCCCCCCATCCCCCTGGAAAGTGAAACCCCCTCTCTGATCTCATTGCAGGGAGCTGTCAACGCCCGCCTGCCCCTTTTTAGGGTAAGGAAAGAAAGGGGGGCTGTTGAGGGCTTTGGCATTGGCAAAGGAGAGCTGTGTGTCCTCCTCTGACATGCAGCCAACCCATCCAACACGCACCGCCCGGCCCCCCTTTACCATCCAGCATCTCCCATTCATAGAAAGGCCTATTTTTGCTTTTGAATGAAAGCAGCTAAAATGGACCCGGCCAGACCTTCTCCCCCGAGTCAATGCTGCCGCCTCCTGGCACAGCCCAGAAACTGCGGCACTCAGACTGCACACCGCTCAACAGCAACGTCAGTATTGGGCAGTATAGAAATTTATTTATTGGATAATGGGAGGATCTATCACCATCACACTCGGCAGAACCCCAGCGTGAGATAAGAAGACAATTATTCTGAGGGACGGTCAGCGGGTGTAGACTTTTGAAATTATGAAATGCACGGCCATGAGGCTGTCACCCAGAGGAGGGCCAGGATCTCTTCTTGATCCTCCCAGAGTGCAGGACGCGGAATAACGGGCTCAAGTTAAAGGAAGCCAGATTCCGGCTGGGCATCAGGAAAAACTTCCTGACTGTTAGAGCAGTACGACAATGGAACCAGTTACCTAGGGAGGTTGTGGGCTCTCCCACACTCGAGGCCTTCAAGAGGCAGCTGGACAACCATCTGTCAGGGATGCTTTAGGGTGGATTCCTGCACTGAGCAGGGGGTTGGACTCGATGGCCTTGTAGGCCCCTTCCAACTCTGCTATTCTATGATTCTATGATGTTCTGTAACAACCAAGAGTCAGAAAAATCTTTGATTATTTTCTGCAAATCCCCTCCCCCCGCCCCGAGATTTCCTTTCTGCCTGTCCCTGTTTTACAGCTCTCAGACTCTCTTATGCAGGGTGACACCGCTTCTCAGAAATTTTAGGAAAAAGGTGTTCCAAGACATTTTATTCCGTACAAAAGGTTATGAAGTATTACAAAAGGTAAGGGGTGCAGCAGAAAATAAATCAAGCCTATAAAACTGCTCAGAACAAGGCGTGTGTGCGCACGGTGTGTGTGTGTGTGTGTCTAACCTAGAGGAAAATGAATATAAAATTGGGGTAATGCGTTGGATATTGGGGCAGAGGGAAAATCTATAATAAAATGGGGGGGGGCAGGCTACCTGCAGGAAACCAGCCCTGAGCCAACCCCTCCCAGAACCCGTAATAATTCATAATCACGGTGGCAGTGCATTGTTAGCTTAGAGCACCGGGTCTTGGCCATGCTGGCTCTCTAGCGAGGAGGGGGTTTAGAAATGAGACCCCCCCCCTAGCAGCAGCCATAAAGGAAACAAGCCATCTACAGACGTCTTAGCCAACCGGCCGCCGTCCAGATGGGGGTTGCAACCCCCATCATGGCTGGGAATGATGGGAGTTGCACTCCAACTCATCTGAACGGCGGACGGCTGGGGAAGACTGGTTTAGAGACTTCGGTGCTGTTTTGTGCAAATCCCGGTCAGAGAGGGAGCTGTGTTTGCGGGGAATGGTTCTCAATGGGTTCCCCCCACTTCATTCCAGGAGAACCGGGTCTTCTTTTCAACCATGGCTCTGGGGAGCCCTTGTTCTAAGAAAGAGAAGTTGGGGAAGTAGGTGTGTGTGTGGGGGGGTGCATATAGAAAAGGCCAAAATCAGGCCAGGGAAAGCGCGCGGGGATAGAGCTAGTCAGAATCCAGTGTCTCATCCTTCACCATTGGTTTCTTCACACTACATGAGAAGGTGACAGCTCCTCGTTTTCGAGCTTTTGGAAGCCTAGACAAAACACACAAAGGAAGAGGGTGAGAGAGAGGGAGAGCAGCCGTTATCAAAAGAACAGTGAGCTCTGAAGACAGCACTTTGAGCCTCGCGTGACTCGAGCGAGTGAGCCAAGTTACGTCCAGCAAGACGTAAGAAGAGCCCCGGTGGATCAGACTGAGGGTCCACCTAGTCCAGCGCTCTGTTCACCCAGCGGCCAACCAGCTGTTGGCAGGACGTGGCGCAACAGCAACCTCCCACCCATGTTCCCTAGCAACTGGTGCATACAGGGAGAGACCCTCAAAGGGTCGCCCACGGGCAATCCGATGGAGGGAGGCGCTCTTCCCACCGGGGCTGGAGGAGAACACCAAAAAGTTGTGCGCCCCCTCCCCTGCCCACTCACAAAACAACACGGGCTTTGTCCAGGCAGTGTGGGTGCCACTCTTTGCTTAGCCCCACCCCCCACGCGCACCACGAAGGTGGCGCTGATCCGCTCACCCTTTCGGCGGGTGACGGATCTCCGCTTCAGCTGGCAGCTCCGTTCCCCCTGGCTGCATCGCTTCTTGATATTCAAAGGCGTCCCGGATTTTCTTTAACATTTGGTAGGTCTTGCGATTACGGATCTGCAAAGGAACAGGGGACCGGGGGGGGGGGGCACGGAGGAGAGAGTTGATTAACGAGCTGCCAAATTGGGGTGGGGGGGAGTGCCCTGATCCGGGCTCCAGACAACCGGCACGTTGGGGATCCACTGACAAAGATCCGCTTCAGGTTCATCCGAATCAAATTGCTACGCTTCGGACCTTCAAGTCTTTCCCCCGCCTGGGACCCAAAGCATTCTGGGTGTTCCGCTCTCAGCCCCAAAGCGGCATAAAACACCGCTAAACTCTGCCTGGCACATGACACCCCTGCAAAAATTCATGCAAAGTGCAGAACGTGGCATTTCGCCGGCTGAATCCCATGCGCAAGTCACCTGAAGCGTGTAAACTCCGTTCTCAGGGGCGTCCTCAGCAGCGGCGTTGACTGGTTCAGCAACCTTCTTCTTCAGCTTTTCGGAACGGCTGCCTTGCGGAAGAACTGGAGGTGGGGCGGGGAAACAAGAGAGGTGAAGAATGAAAGAACAGCCGTCCTGGATCGGACTAAGCTGAGGCACATCATCATCCCACGAAGCGGAATGGTGAGCGATTCGGGACGAAGCAAAGGATTGTGGCCCACCAGATGCCCCCAGGAAGGCAAGAAGTGGTGCATGAAGCCGACCACCTCACGAATACAGAGAATTTAGTGGCATCTCACGGCTGAATCTACAGGTTTCACCTGGCCAGTGGAGACTGGGGGCTCTGATGGCAATGGGTGTGTGTGTGAAGCCGCTCCGAGCGTCAGTCAGTTTGGACTGAAACCCGAAGCGGGTTCCCCACCCCACTGCCTTCAGAGCCACTAGCCTCCACGACATCCAGCCAACTTGATAAGTAGCCGTTGACAGCGCTTCTTCGGTCCCTTTTTAAAGCCTCCCAAGTCTTGCGTCAGGGAGTTCCACAGCTGAACTCTGCACTGCGTGAAAAAAAATCCTTTGCTTCGCCCACCATTTTGCTTCGTGGGATGATGTTGTGCCTCAGCTTGGGATAGAGCTGGAAGAGGAGGAACAGCTGAGCCTGGGCGTGTGGGGGGGGGAAGGGGCCCTTCGCAGGCTCTGCTTAGCTACCTCTACGGAAGGGGAACCCGCCACCTCCCAAGATGCTGGTCTGTTCCAGCGCGGAACAACTTTCACTGTTAAGAAGTTCCTCCAAACGTTTCATTAAAATCTGCTTCCCTGCAACTTCTCCCATTTTAGTACTGCCCTTGGGAGCAACAGAGAACGCATCTGCTCCATCTTCTGCAGGGCAGCCCATGGCTCAGTTCGGACAACACATTAATCAATGCTGTGTGAAAACTGCACTCAACAGTTGAGTTTTTAGGAGGTATATTCCACACACAACATGTCCTAACTCCACCGTTGTGTGACTGTGGGCTACCGAGGAGTTGAGTAAAATCCATCGCGGCGTTCATTTGACAGTTCCTCCCTCCTCTCTCTTCCCAATGGTATCCCATCAGCCATTGCTGAAAAAAAAAACACCAATCCTAGCGGCTCTCCCAGAGTGGCACTCGCTCCTTCCGCTGCTCTTGCCAGGGAACTCTGTAGCCAGCGGGAAAAGTCAACGCAACGCAAAACTCCATGGAGTCCGCTACACAAGACACAACACAACGGTTGTGCAGGAACTCTCCTCTGCACAGCATGGATATTGTGTGTGGAGTGTTTTTTTTAAAAAAAACCAACCACCTCCACTGTTGCGTGGAGTTTTCCCGATAGACAACACATTCCTCAACTGTGGGGCAAAAACTCCACCGTGGCGTTCTGAAGCCACCATTAAAAAATGTGTTGTCTGAACTGAGCCTGTGTCTTCATCTTCTCTTCCCCAGGCTAAACATATCTAGCGCTTGCAACCATTCCTGGATTTCAAGACCTCTCGCTATCCTGACTGCTCTTCTCTGGATATGCTCCAATTTGTCTATGTCCTCCTTAAAATGTGGTGCCCAGAACGGGACACAAGACTCCAAACATGGCCTGACTCATCCAGAACAGAGCTGAAACTTCACTTCCCACGACCTGGACATGAATGCTTCTGTTAATGCAGCCCAAGACTGCATTCGCCTTTTTAGCAGCTGCATCGTGCTGCTGGCTCAAATTCAGTTTGTGATCCGCTAAGACACCTCAGTCCATTTTACACACACTGCCGCCAAACCAAGGCCGTTGCTAGACCAGGCGTTAGTGCGGTGTGAGGCCCGGTCTTCCTCCTGTGCATCCAGATGATGCACAGGGGATTCCGGGGTCAGGCCAGGCTAAGACCTTGCTTAAGTCGGGATAAGCGGATTCACTTATGGCCCAGCTTTTCCGCAGCCCTGGCCTGAGGCCGGGGCTGCGGAAGGTCTAGCAGGGTCCGTGGCTTTTCCCGGCTGCTCGCTTACTCGCGAGTAGCCGGGAGAAGCCACGGACTGGGCACAGCATTCCATAGGAGTGCTGTGCCCATCGGGCCGGGGGGGGGGGAATCACGGGGGGGGGGAGATGGGGGCTGGGGGAAAGAGCCGACCCGGCAGGAGAGATGGGGGGGAGAGCGGAGCCAGGGCATGGCAAGTGGGCACTGGCGAGCGGACAGGACACAAGGCATGGCGGAGTGGGGGGTGGGGAGAAGAACGGGGGACAAGGCATGGCGGAGGGGGGAGGACGGGTGAGCAAGCGAGCGGGCAGGGGGGGCATCAGACATTGGGGGGAAATCAGGGGCAGGGGGAGCGGGGAACCCTTTATTTTTTAAAAAAAAGACTTGCCTTTTCAGCGGTGCGCTCCTGCACACATGGCCCTTTAAGGGGGGGAAACACGGAGCACGCGACGGGGCTTTCCCTTGCCCCGTCGTGTGCTGACGTCTGGAAAAGGGCGACAGCGTGTGCTAGCTGTAGCGCGCCGTCACCCCCGCCTCCCAGATGGATTATCAGGTAGGTCTAGCAAGGCCCCAAGTCTCCCCCATCCTATACCTTTTAGTTTTTGTACCTAAATGCAAACTTTACATTTATCTCTGTTGAATCTCATAGTATTCCAGCCTGCCTAAAGCCTTTTGAATCTCCATCCTGTCTTCTACGGCTCTCCCTCCTAGCTTTGCGTGATCTGGGTGAGCAACCCCATCTACACCAGGTGATTGTTAAGAATATGGCACAGCTCCGGGCCTTGGCGACACCTTCCTATCCAGGGCCCACCTCTATTTCTGTCCCTTCAAAGTTTACCCTTTTTGGATTTTTCACCACGGCCAGCAGTTTTATGGGCGTTGTCTTCCTCGGTTCGGCGATCCCGGCCAGGGCAGGCGCAAACCCGGACTTCAAAGCAGCGGCGGCCGAGGATCTGACTGTGGAATGGGGGGTGGGGGAGAGAGAGAGAGAAGAGGCAGGAAACACGTGTATGATGTGTTGTCCAAGACATTTGGAGTAGGGCTGTGCAGGGACCCCCCGATCCTCCGAAGCAGCCCCGATTTGCCTCGGGGGTTCCTGATCTGCCTCGGTGCTGAAGCTGAAGCGAAATTCGGACTCGCCGTGGCGACTCGGGAGTCTGCGCAGCCGGCACCCAGAAAACTCTCCCCACTTACCTGGTGCCTCCGCTGTCCACCGCCACGGATGGCGAAGACACCAGGTAAGTCCCCCTTACCTGCGTCCGCTGTCCACCACCTTCCACTCTGACAATGCTGAAGCCCGGAAGTAGGCCTACTTCCGGGCTTCAGCGTCGTCGGAGTGGAAGCTGCCAGACGCAAGCCGACGGCAGTGGACCCAGGTAAGTGGGGAAGGGGGGAGGGGAAATGAAAGGGAGTAGTCCACGCGATATCTTAAAATTGCGCGGCCTACTCCCTTTCATTTCCGCCGGCGGCACCGGAAGCCGCCAGAAGAAAGATGGCGGCGGTGACAGAGGCAGCAGGTAAGGAGACTGGGGAGGCGGCTCCGAAGCACCGAGGCGGTCCGATGCTTTGGAGCCAATTGGATGCGACCAAACTGCCTCGGATCCGTGATCCGGAGCTCCAAATCATAGAATAGCAGAGTTGGAGGGGACCTACACGGCCATCGAGTCCAACCCCCTGCTCAATGCAGGAATCCACCCTAAAGCATCCCTGACAGAGGGTTGTCCAGCTGCCTCTTGAAGGCCTCTAGTGTGGGAGAGCCCACAGCCTCCCTAGGGAACTGATTCCATTGTCGCACTGCTCTAACAGTCAGGAAGTTTTTCCTGATGTCCAGCTGGAATCTGGCTTCCTGTCACTTGAGCCCGTTATTCCGTGTCCTGCACTCTGGGGGGATCGAGAAGAGATCCTGGCCCTCCTCTGTGTGACAACCTTTTCAGTATCTAAAGAGTGCCATCATGTCTCCCCTCCATCTTCTCTTCTCCAGGCTAAACCTGCCCAGTTCTTTCAGTCTCTCTTCATAGGGCTTTGTTTCCAGACCCCTGATCATCCTGGTTGCCCTCCTCTGAACACGCTCCAGCTTGTCTGCGTCCTTCTTGAATTGTGGAGCCCAGAACTGGACGCAATACTCTAGATGAGGCCTAACCAGGGCTGAATAGAGAGGAACCAGGACCTCACGTGATTTGGAAGCGATACTTCTATCAATGCAGCCCAAAATAGCATTGGCCTTTCTTGCAGCCTTGTCGCACTGTTGGCTCATATTCAGCTTGCGATCCACAACGCTTGCCCCAATCCACTTCGGATTCAGGGTTTGGACCCGAGGCGGTGCACAGCCCTGATTTGGAGGGCACCAGGGTTGGGGAAGTCTGCTTTTAGGAGCCCGCCTGCTCCTAAAAGGGAGAGGGGATACTCACCCAGGGATCTCCAAGGTGATGATTGCAAGGATGGCGCGCCGGTTCATGCCCCCCATGCAGGAACTGTTGCACATAAAGTTGTACAGCACGCTGCTACAGGCCGACCCCACCTGCAAGTCAGACGTGGAATTATGCACAGATCTAATTCAATCTCCCCCCACCCAGCCCAGCTAGTCAAGGGGGGGGAGGAGGAGCCTCAGAGGGGAGCAGGGGAGAAAGGCAGATCAGA
Source organism: Elgaria multicarinata webbii (assembly GCF_023053635.1). NCBI lineage: Eukaryota > Metazoa > Chordata > Lepidosauria > Squamata > Anguidae > Elgaria > Elgaria multicarinata. The sequence goes on from NC_086181.1 coordinate 46,010,020, forward strand.
AGAAAAACCTCACATGGAGCAGAGTGTGGAAAAGGCCCCTTGATCACTAGAGATGTCAAATTTCCAGAAATTTTGAGGCCAAGGGGAAAAAAAACCATTTTCCCGGGGCGTGTGTGTGTGTGTGTGTGTGTGTGTGTGTGTGTGTGTGTGTGTCAGGAAAAAACCCAGAATTTTTGGAAAAATTGAAAAGTAAATAATAACTTTTCTTTTAGAGCTCTTTACAGATCTCAAGTCACTTTTTTTTTTTTTGCTTTAAGACCGCTTTTCCCAACCTGGTGTCCTCCAGATATTTTGGACTTCAGCTCCCATCAGCCTCAGGCAGTATGGCTAGTGGTCATGAATGCTGGGCACTGTAGTCCAAAACATCCAGAACACACCAGGTTGAGGAGGGCTGTTTTAGGAACACAAAGCGGCTTTTCTGTTGTTATTTTATGTATAACTTAATTTGCTCCAAAAATGATCATTATATTCTAAAACTTTTAAAAGTAAACTCAGTAAATTTATAAAACCATGGTCTGGGGGCCTGTCCAGACAACACGCTAAGCCATGGCTTGGCTGGTATTGCAGCAAATGGTTAGTGCGCGTGTTTCAATGGTTAGGAATGGTTCACTTGAGATGCTAAAGCCATAAAGCTCAAAACGTTTAACCGCCGTGGTTTACCGGGATGTCTGAACAGGGTCTTGACTAGATTAGAACTACATTAATTGACTGCTTCAGCATCAGAAACACAGGATTCTATACAACAAAATTCAAACTGTCAAGAACGTGACCATACCCACATATGTTGGGAAATTGAGCATGAAACTGCTGGCAGGTGGCTACCCGGAGGAGCAGGGCCTTCTCTGCTGCGGCACCCGGCTGTGGAATGAGCTCCCTAAGGAGGTTCGCTTGGCACCTACATGATATGCTTTTAGACGCCAGGTGAAGAAGACCTTTTTATTCTCCCAGCATTTTAACGGTCTACTAAGTGTTTTAAATTTGTAATTTTGCATTGCTGCTGTTTTTATCTGGTTGAGCTTTTATATTGTATTTTATATGATGGTTTTATACTGTTGTTTTATACTTTGAATGTTTTTAATTTTTGTGAACCGCCCAGAGAGCTCCAGCTATTGGGCGGTATAGAAATGTAATAAATAAATAAATGAATATCTATGAGTCAAACATACTTTAAACCAATAATCTTAATAAGGAATGAAAAAAAGAACTATGCTGAGGATCATATAGCGAGCATATTTAAAAATTAATAATTCCCCATGGCTTCATTATTTCCAGGCATTTTACATCTCTGGTCTTTCTATGAAAGTGTTCTTATGGATAATGTTGTTTTTATATTGTTGTCTATATGTTTCTGATGGTTTTTTAAAAATTTTGTATACTTTTTTTAAATGTTTACTGTTTTTAACTGTTGTAAACTGCCCAGAGAGCTTTGGGCAGTATATAAATGTAATAAATAAATAAATAACATAAATAAATAACATAATTTTTAGAAATCATTTGGGGGAGTAAAAGCTGATTACCAATACTTTGTCTTAAATTCTAAAAGAAAATATTTCATAATCCAAAGATGTTCAATTTTGGGGTGGGGGGGAGGAACCCCAAATCAATAATTGGGGAAAAAATGTTTCTCCCCCTGAATTTTTTCGTCCCGCCGCCCCGACCCCCATATTTCTCCTCCGAGTGCGTACTCCAAGGGAAGCTAGGAGGACGGCAACAAGGGACAGGGCCTTTTCAGTGGTGGCCCCCCAATTATGGCATGATCTCCCCAATGAGGCTCTCCTGGTGCCAGCATTGTTATCTTTTCGGCACCAGTTCAAGACTTTTCTCTTCTTCCAGGCAGTTAACAACATATGCTGAGTTTTTAACTGACTCTTTAGAACAGACCCTACAGAATAGTTGTTTTTAAAGGGATATTGTTGTTATTATGCTTTCGTTGGATTAAAACTTTTGTACATTCGTTTTTAATGCTCACTGTTTTTAACCTTTGTAAACCGCCCAGAGAGCTTCGGCTATGGGGTGGTAGATAAATGTAATAAATAAAGAAATATTTCCAGCAGTGCGGATTCCTATCAATAAACCAGTTCCAGCAATGTCCATCTCCCATGGGAGCAGCCCTTTTGTAAAGCAAATGGCTCCTGGCTGCCCATTCTGTAGGAAGGAAGGAAAGGGACCTCTCGTGCAAGCACTGAGTCGTTACTGACTCTTGGAGGGACGCCAGCTTTCCCTGACGTTTTCTTGGCAGGCCTTACAGCGGGGTGGTTTGCCGTTGCCTTCCCCGGCCGTTATTACCTTTCCCCCAGCTAACTGGGTACTCATTTTACCAACCTCGGGAGTATGGAAGGCTGCCTGAAACCAGCTTCCGCTGGGATCGAACTCAGGCCGTGGGGAGAGTTTCAGCTGCAGAAACTGCTGCTTTACCACTCTGCGCCACACGAGGAAGCCACTACAAAAGGTTTTGCATTACAACAGGGAAAATTCCTCCATCCCCTATGAGGACAGACAGCAGCTTAGCTCAGAGGGAACAGGGAACCCTGAGCAGGGGTGCCAGGCCCTGTGCCCCAGCTCCACTACACCGCTGTTTAGAAAGCATCCTATTTTTATTTTACTGTATTTACATTTGTAGGGCACCCCACAGCCACGTCCTCTGGGCGGACTGCAAGAGACCCCAGGCAGCTTACGATATTTACTAAGCGCAAACTCACTTGCTGATTGCTGCACGGTCAGTTCACAAGCGGGAGAAGTGTTACCGGCAGGCTGGAGGGGTGGGGTGCGGGGTGGGGTAAGTATAGAAAACAACTGAGGACACCCGGACATGCTCAGTGGCTGCGACAAGCTGAAGCATCGCACATCTGGCTGGGAGCCGGAACACACTGCCACCTTTTGTCGCAAGCTCACTCACTAGGACGACGACTGGGCACAGATATTCTCTACGATAGCCGGAAAAATAGAGCTTCCATGTCCAGCAGCAATGTATCTGAACGCCGGAGGCTGCAGACAAACCACAGGGGGGCGCTGTTGCCTTCATGTCCAGTTCATAGGCTTCCTAGAGGCTGGGGGCCATAGGGGCAGAAGCCGAAGCTGATTGGTGGCTGGGGGAGAGGGGGTGGGGCCACGTGGAGAACTCGGGGTGGGGTGGGGAGGGGAGAGGGTTGGGACCTTGGGTCTGAGATTCACCAGCCTTGATTTATACACGGCTTTTCAAATTGTCACAACGGTCAATACAAATAAAACATTATAAAACAACATTATGACATAGCCCTCCAGATGTGTTGGAGTGCATGATGGGGATTGCAGTCCGACACATCTGGAGGGCATCAGGCTGGCGAAGGCTGCTAGGATGCAACAGCCAGCTTCAGGGATGAATCTCCAATCAATGAAGTTCAAATCAAGAACTTAAAAGGGGGTTAAAACGGGATCTTTCCCCAGTGTCGAACACCCCACCCCTCCCCGATAACCTGGGGTGTTTCGTATGGGACGATAACACTGTGACGGCTGGTGTCCTCGTCAGTGAAATACTGGGCCAGTTTGTTTCCTTCTACCCGGATCAGGTGCTCAGCGGGCGCCACACCTGTCGGAAGACAGAAACCGGAGGGGGGGGGGGGAAGAGAGAAAGTGGCTCAGAAAGGGGGTCTGAAATCCTCACAGCTTCGTTTCAGTCGGAACTCTGCTCCACAGCCTAGTCCAGAACCACAGCTCCACCCTGGGAACGTGTAAACTAACTCGAAGTGTGTGGCCACTGAGGTCGTACAGAGGGCCAGCTTCTCACTAACTGCGGACCAAAAAACAACCCCAAGTTTAGCTGCGGTTGGAATAAGGAAAGCCTCCCTCCCATATGCCACCCCCATACCACGTTGCTTGGCTCACTTGGGGGAATCTAGTTTCTGCTTGTGGCCCCCTCACAACAACCCTGTGAGGTGGGCTAGGCTGAGAGCGATTGGCCCAAAGTTAACTAGCGAGCTTCATAGCTTAGTGGGGATATGAACCCAAGTTTTGGACTTCTTTGGGGTAGAAGAGGGGGGGAGGAAGAGGAGGGGAAAGGGGTCCTTAGCTCTCGGTCGGGGCTGGGTGGAGGAATTAACAATCTCCTGTCTTACAGCAGAAACAGAAAACCACAAACATAAAGGCCAAGGGGAGGCAGGTATCTGAACATGTGCAGACTGCCTTTTCCTCCCTGGTGAACCTTTGAAGCTGGAGCTGTGCTTTTGAGATGTGTGTGCGTGGTGGTGGGGAGGAGGTAGGGAACAGGGCTGCGTGGCTTCTGCGCTCCCCTCCAGACACTCCTCCGTGGGGCGCTCCCGAATCCCCGCCCACCCCTCCAAGCCCCACCCCTTCTCCCCCCCTCCCTGGCTGCCGGCGCACTGCCGCAGCTCACCATCTTTGTGTTCCGGGGAGCGCTCGTGGTGGGGGCAGCGCTTGACCACGTCCGCCACGTGCTCCGACTTCTTGTAGATGGCCGTGGCGCGGATGAAGGCGTTCGGTGGCGGAGCGTGGACCACCTTGATCAGGACTTTGCACGTCTTTGCAAGCTGGCAGAAGAGCTTATTCAGAGACTCTGAATACTACATACGGGGGGGGGGGGTCAGAGAGGGAGAAAGCAGAGGATGGGGTTACGGCTCTCATAAAGTCTTGATTCCTGTTACTGTGTTCAGAGGAGGGCAGCCAGGATGCTCAGGGGTCATCGGGTGAGGTCCTGGTTCCTCTCTGTTCGGCCCCGGTTAGGCCTTGTCTAGAGTATTGCGTCCAGTTCTGGGCTCCACAATTCAAGAAGGATGCAGACAAGCCGGAGTGTGTTCAGAGGAGGGCAACCAGGATGATCAGGGGTCTGGAAACAAAGCCCTATGAAGAGAGACTGAAACAACTGGGCATGTTTAGCCTGGAGAAGATTGAGGGGAGACATGAGAGCACTCTTCAAGGACTTGAAAGGTTGTCACACAGAGGAGGGCCAGGATCTCTTCTCGATCCTCCCAGAGTGCAGGACACGGAATAACAGGCTCAAGTTAAAGGAAGCCAGATTCCGGCTGGACATCAGGAAAAACTTCCTGACTGTGAGAGCAGTACAACAATGGAATCAGTTACCTAGGGAGGTTGTGGGCTCTCCCACCCGAGAGGCCTTCAAGAGGCAGCTGGACAACCATCTGTCAGGGATGCTTTAGGGTGGATTCCTGCATGGAGCAGGGGGTTGGACTCAATGGCCTTGTAGGCCCCTTCCAACTCTGCTATTCTATGATTCTATGATCCTACAAAGTGTTTAAATTCCCATTCCTATAAAGTGTGTTACTTAGAGACCAGCGGCTTCCTGGAGAACCCAGGCGTTCTGTTCCCCTCTAAGCTGTGTGAACTCAAGAGCCCCAAACCCCCCCCCCACACACACACATCACCCGCTCCCAACTATAATGACATACCCACCCTCTTGTGTTCCCAAACTGTTTTGCTGGCATGCCAACCTAGGCACCCAAACTCACCCCAGTACTGGTTGCCCGACTCCTTCCCCCACCCTTGAAAAAGAAATCTAGCAACCAGGTTGTTCCACATCCTTTCAACGGACATCCTTCCACCCCACAGAAGTCTGTCTGCGGGCCCCTTGCTTCAACAGCCTATATTTCACCCCCTCTCCCTAAGGTGCCCCCCCCACAGGAGACAAGGAATCCTAGGCCACAGCCCCCTCCCCCCTTAAACGTACCGTAAAGTGTCCCCTCCCGTGCAAGTTCAACCGCCTGAGTGCTCGTGCCCTAACCTGTCCATCATTGCAAAATCAAAGGGTTTCATTTGGGGTGGGGTGGGGGTGCTCTACTCAAGCACGAGAACAAACGACACCAAAAGCACACAACTGCGTACGAAGTAAATTGTTTTTATACAACACAAATAAAGTTATTAGTAAGCCAAATAAATCAACTAAGTGGTTATATCACAAGCCTGAATTTTTTTACACAATTTCAGTAGGTGAACTTTTTATGATACAGATAAATCACCAAGTTGTTTTTTAGAAGTCTGATTACAGGCATCTGGCGTTGATCCCGTTTCGTCATACTAGACTTCATCAGAAAAAGCACTTTCATTATCGCCGTGAAGGAGCAATGCCGTGGGAGTATGGTTTATTAGTTTTTAGTTACAGTCTACGATTCTGCTGTTGTTGAAGTTTTTGGTCTGCTTGCCAGAGACTGAGGAAAAAAACCTTTTGGAGGACTTTAACTAAAAACTAAAAACGCTATGGGATGATTATTTAAAGTCTGCAAACCCATACTCCCACGGCATTGCTCATTCACGGCAATAATGAAACTGTTTTTCCGATGAAGGACAATTTAATTGTCCTTCAATACGCAGTTGTGCGCTTTCGGCATTGTTCGTTCTCGTGCTTCGTTCAACTGCTGCCCTTTGGGTTTGGTGCTCTAATGAAGCGCACGCGCGCCCACACCGGTCCCTCTGCACGGCCACAAGCAGCCAAGACCAGCAACCCTACAGCAGAAACACGTCACTAGGAGAACAAGCCCAGCATGTTTAGACTTGTCTGGGCGGAAGAGGAGGGTGTGTGTGTGTGTATGTTTCTCTGGATTTAGAGTAGATCTTTTTCTCAAGTATGCTTCTTAAAGCACCAGTGAGCAAGAACTGACAGCCGCGTTGCCGGTGAAAAGTGAAAAGGGGGAGGGGCTGCAGGACACCGGTGGGGTTGGGGGGGTAAACCCAAGAGGCACTTTTAAGAGGTACGGAGACCCAGATCACCAAAGACGGAGGAAAGGAGGGAGACACAAAAGCTGCAGCAGAAGGGACGGACAGAGGAACAGTAAGTCAGTAAAGAGGGCGGGGTGTGGGGTGGATTCACAGACAGAATGGTTTGTGGGGGGGGTGGCAAGGGGATGAATTGGAGGAGCTTGCATCTGTACCCCCTGGGGGCTTCTAGCACGTTGGAAAAGGATGCACTTACAGCCTCTACCAGCGGCCTTCCCTAAACTGGCACCCCAACAGAGGGGTTGGAATACAGGCTGGGGATGCTGGGATTTGTAGTCCAACCCCTCTGGAGGGGCACCAGCTTGGGGAAGGCTGCTCTTTACAAGGAAAATATTATTGTTAAAAAGCCCCTAGGAAAAACACCCACCCTACAACAGGGAAAACAAATAAACCGGAATGGATTAACCAAAAGCAAGCGGCTGGGTTAGAAGCCTTGGGGGTGGGGGAAGGTCTGGAGCAAACACCTGAAAGAGGGAGATAATGACACAAAGGTAACCTTGCAGGGCTGTTGCAAGCATTGCCACGAACCGCTTCGAAGACTCTTTAACACCATGCACCTTCCCAATCCGCATGTGCTGGACTACAGTGTCCATTAGTGACCTAGGGAGGTTGTGGGCTCTCCCACACTAGAGGCCTTCAAGAGGCAGCTGGACAACCATCTGTCAGGGATGCTGTAGGGTGGATTCCTGCATTGAGCAGGGGGTTGGACTGGATGGCCTTGTAGGCCCCTTCCAGCTCTGCTATTCTATGATTCTATGAATCTGTGGTTCAATATTTACTATCAGCTGCTCAGTTAACAATAGCCTGAAATTGGAACAAAGCCCCGACTTTGGATGAACGGTTGAACAAAATATGGCATATAGTATTTAGGTTAAAAACTGCAAACTTGGAGTGAGGGAGGGCAGGCAGTTATAAGATCATTTTGTTGAAAATGGATCTTTTTTATTATGTAGCGGTCCAATGTAGTGCTAATCCACATTCCCCGCTACGAGGGATATTATGAGGTTGTACAGACTGCATTTCATATCTGAACAAGTGGATATGTTTCTTTTTACCTGCACAATGGCATAGGAATGCTTTATCGTTTCTTAATTATTTGTACGGTCTAGTACTTGTAAAAAGAAAAAGAAAAACAGAAATCCCCCTTCAGAAACAATCAGCAATCATATCAAAATAAATTAATACATAAAAATAAAAAAGGAACTCCCTTAAGAGAGTCATTTTAACATTTTAGAATGGGAGAAAAACACACCAAAGGCAGGAAAACACTTAACAGCCACTGGCCAGGGGGAACGGGAACACATACACACGCTTGTGGATCATGGCCACATTTGCCCAAATTGCAGACCCCGCCCCCCATTTCCAAAGGGGAAATCCTCCCCCACTCTCCAACCTAGCCACCATCTTGGGGACCCTAATCCGTGCTGAAGACCACGAGTCAAAGGAGGCAAACAGAGGCGTCATTCCAGATGACTTAAGCCTGCTCCACACAACCTGCAGTTGAGGTGCCAGGGCTGTACCACTGTGCCAGGGCTGTACCACTGAAGACTTTAGCCAGAACCCACCTCGACGACGCAAACGTTTCCCGCATACAGGAAAATTAACACGTCAAAGTAACACTGGAGCCCTTTCTGCCTCCAAACCCCTGTTTTGATCCAGGCAAGAATGAATTCCTTTATTGCTGTCTGAAGCAGCGTCCCGGTTCTGTAAGCCTCCACCTGAAAGCTGAAGTGGTATAGCCCTGACAGGGGTGTTTTTTAAACCCCTGCATTCTGTTTGTGAGAACTAACCCAAACTAAACAACTGGGCATGTTTAGCCTGGAGAAGAGAAGATTGAGGGGAGACATGAGAGCACTCTTCAAATACTTGAAAGGTTGTCGCACGGAGGAGGGCCAGGATCTCTTCTCCATCCTCCCAGAGTGCAGGACACGGAATAACGGGCTCAAGTTAAAGGAAGCCGGATTCCGGCTGGACATCAGGAAAAACTTCCTGACTGTTAGAGCAGTACGACAGTGGAAGCAGTGACCTAGGGAGGTTGTGGGCTCTCCCACACTCGAGGCCTTCAAGAGGCAGCTGGACAACCATCCGTGACGAATGCTTTAAGGTGGTTTCCTGCATTGAGCAGGGGGTTGGACTAGATGGCCTTGCAGGCCCCTTCCGACTCTGCTGTTCTATGATTCTAAACCAGCCTTCCTCAACCTGGGGCGCTCCAGATGTGTTGGACTGCATCTCCCAGAATGCCCCAGCCAGCTGGCTGGGGCATTCTGGGAGTTGTAGTCCAACACATCTGGAGCGCCCCAGGTTGAGGAAGGCTGTCTAAACCTTGGTTCCGGTTTATCAACGTAAGAAACAAGGCCCCTGCCTCCCCTCACGCCCCCCGCCCCTTCACCCTCAAAGAAAAGGTTGAAACAAAGCATGGATGATTGTGTCACCCCCATGTGACTCAGCTCTTCTGCTTGCCCCCCCCCCCCTCAGAAGGCCGTACCGTGCAGGTCACAGATTTGGCAGTCCCCGACTGCTCAAAGCCCAGCTCAAAGCCAAGTTCGCCGTCGTAGTCTTCCGTTGAAGGGACGACGGACGCAGGGATGGGGGCTGCGGGATCCCTCAGATGGAAATGATTCTGATCTTCTCCTGGCCTGGGGGTCTCGCCCTGCACCGCGAAGGACAGGGCAGGAAGGTCAGCCGGGTCCAGCAGACCTGAGTTCACATCCTCCATCTGGAACACGGCCTGAGGAAGACAACGCAGGGAGGGAAATAAATCACGCTGCACCCAAATGCCCCTCTTCTCCCCCGCCCAGATAATTAGCTGCCACATCTATGCTTGGCATCTGAACACTCAGAAAAAAATTCACAGTAATTCTTACAACCCCCCTGTAAGGTAGGCTACTAGAACACGTCCAAAGTGCAGACTGAGAAAGGGAGGGTGGGGGACAGCCACACCCAAGGTGAGTTTGTGAGTGAGCTGCTAAGAGAAGATCTGAGATTTATTATTTATTTATTTATTTATTGCACTTATATACCGCTCCCATAGCCGGGGCTCTCTGGGCGGTTTACAGAAATTCTAAAATTAAGATAAAAACGAGGATACAAAATTTAAAATTATTATTAATTATGATGATGATGAAACACTTTCTCACTCATGGTGGTTTTTCTAGACAGACATGACGGGCTTTGCCAAGTCATGCTATCTTTTACAAATTCAGGTATTTCCTGATAACTGAGCACGTTTTAATTCTGGATGTTGGTGTGGATGTATTTTGGTAGGCCCAGTTTCTGAAGGTTTTCTGTATAGTTTTTTTGATGTGATGCTGGTGACTGATGTGACTAATGGAATAATTGTGACCTTTTCCTGTTGCCATAGTTCTTTGACTTCCATGGCCAGTGGTATGTATTTTTCTCTCTTTTTCTCCTCCTTTTCAACCAGGATGATCAGGGGCCTGGAAACAAAGCCAGAGAGACTGAAACAACTGGGCATGTTTAGCCTGGAGAAGAGAAGATTGAGGGGAGACGTAATAGCACACTTCAAATACTGAAAAGTTTGTCACGCAGAGGAAGGCCAGGATCTCTTCTCGATCCTCCCAGAGTGCAGGACACGGAATAATGGGCTCAAGTGACAGGAAGCCAAATTCCGGCTGGACATCAGGAAAAACTTCCTGACTGTTAGAGCAGTACGACAATGGAATCAGTTGCCTGGTGAGGTTGTGGCCTCTCCCACCCTAGAGGCCTTCAAGAGGCAGCTGGACAACCATCTGTCAGGGATGCTGTAGGGTGGATTCCTGCATTTGGCAGGGGGTTGGACTCGATGGCCTTTTAGGCCCCTTCCAACTCTACTATTCTATGATTCTAATAACATTTTTGTGATCCAGTATTGCTATGTCGATGAAGTATGTGTGTTTTTCTTTTTTGTCTATGACAAAAAAGTGTTTTTCTTTTTTGTCTATGGTTTATGACTGGCCGGTTGCAAGGTATTGTTTTGTCATATTATTATTATTATTATTAATTTATTTATATAGCACCATCAATGTACATGGTGCTGTACAGAGTAAAACAATAAATAGCAGGACCCTGCCGCATAGGCTTACATTCTAATAAAATCATAATAAAGCAATAAGGAGGGGAAGAGAATGCACCAAACAGGCAGTATAAAAGTCAGAACAATTAAAGTTTTAAAAGCTTTAGGAAAAAGAAAAGTTTTTAGCTGAGCTTTAAAAGCTGCGATTGAACTAGTAGTTCTCAAATGTTCTGGAAGAGCGTTCCAGGCGTAAGGGGCAGCCGAAGAAAATGGATGAAGCCAAGCAAGGGAAGTGGAGACCCTTGGGCAGGTGAGGAACATGACATCAGAGGAGCGAAGAGCACGAGCGGGGCAATAGTGTGAGATGAGAGAGGAAAGATAGGAAGGAGCTAGACAGTGAAAAGCTTTGTAGGTCAACAGGAGAAGTTTATATTGGATTCTGGAGTGAATTGGAAGCCAATGAAGAGATTTCAGAAGTGGAGTAACATGGTCAGAGCGGCGAGCCAAGAAGATGATCTTAGCGGCAGAGTGGTGGACAGAGACCAACGGACTGATGTGAGAAGAAGGAAGGCCAGTGAGAAGAAGGTTGCAGTAGTCCAACCGAGAAATAACCAATGCATGAACAAGAGTCTTGGCAGAAGAGACAGACAAAAATGATCAAATCCTGGCAATATTATACAGGAAAAAATGACAGGATATGGGAATTGTTCTGTCCCAATATATTTTACGATCTGCATTTTACAAGATTGTTTTGGGTGAGTATGTATAGTATAGTGTAGGTTGTTTGATAAGGTTGAATTTGAGGGCCAGTTGTTGGTCAATTATTTTTGAAGTTGTATTGTGTCTGTCTATATAGTCCATTTCTGCCAGAATTTTACATCCTCCTGTTACGTGGTCTATTGTTTCTTAGAATTAACGGCATTTCCTGCATAGGTCTGTTGTTACATTGTTGTCTTTTATGATGTATTTTTGGTAGTTCTTGGTTGCTATAACTTATATAATCATAGAATAGCAGAGTTGGAAGGGGCCTACAAGGCCATCGAGTCCAACCCCCTGCTCATTGCAGGAATCCACCTTACAGCATCCCTGACAGATGGTTGTCCAGCTGCCTCTTGAAGGCCTCTCGTGTGGGAGAGCCCACAACCTCCCTAGGTAACTGGTTCCATTGTCGTTCTGCTCTAACAGTCAGGAAGTTTTTCCTGATGTCCAGCCGGAATCTGGCTTCCTTTAACTTGAGCCCGTTATTCCGTGTCCTGCACTCTGGGAGGATCGAGAAGAGATCCTGGCCCTCCTCTGTGTGACAACCTTTTAAGTATTTGAAGAGTGCTCTCATGTCTCCCCTCCATCTTCTCTTCTCCAGGCTCAACATGCCCAGTTCTTTCAGTCTCTCTTCATAGGGCTTTGTTTCCAGACCCCTGATCATCCTGGTTGCCCTCCTCTGGACACGCTCCAGCTTGTCTGTGTCCTTCTTGAATTGTGGAGCCCAGAACTGGACGCAATACTCTAGATGAGGCCTAACCAGGGCCGAATAGAGAGGAACCAGGACCTCACCCGATTTGGAAGTTATACTTCTATTAATGCAGCCCAAAATAGCATTTGCCTTTCTTGCAGCCATATAGCATTGTTGGCTCATATTCAGCTTGCGATCTACAACAATTCCAAGATCCTTCTTGTTTGTAGTATTGCTGAGCCAAGTGTCCCCAACTTGTAACTGTGCCTTTGGTTTCTATTTCCTAGATGTAGAACTTGGCATTTATCCCTATTCAATTTCATTCTGTTGTTTTCAGCCCAGCACTCCAGCCTATCAAGATCACTTTGAAGTTTGTTTCTGTCTTCCAGGGTATTAGCTATCCCACCCAATTTTGTGTCATCTGCAAATATGATCAGCGTTCCCTGTACCTCCTCGTCCAAATCATTCATAAAAATGTTGAAGAGCACTGGGCCCAGGACTGAGCCCTGCGGCACCCCACTCGTTACCTCCCCCCAGTTTGAGAAGGTTCCATTGATAAGTACTCTTTGAGTCTGATTCTGTAGCCAATTGTGAATGTTCTAATAGTTGTTCCATCTAGCCCACTTTTAGCTAGTTTGTTAATCAGAATATCATGGGGCACTTTGTCAAAAGCTTTGCTGAAGTCCAGATATATGACGTCCACAGCATTCCCACAGTCTACAAGGGAGGTTACCCGATCAAAAAATGAGATCAAATTAGTCTGACAGGACTTGTTCCTGACAAATCCATGTTGGCTTCTAGTGATCACCGCATTGATTTCAAGGTGTTTACAGATTGACTTCTTTATAATCTGCTCCAGAATTTTCCCAGGGATGGATGTCAGACTGACTGGTCTGTAGTTCCCAGGTTCCTCCTTTTTGCCCTTTTTGAAGATAGGGACAACGTTAGCCCTCCTCCAGTCGTCCGGCACCTCACCCGTCTTCCATAATTTTGCAAAGATAATAGACAAAGGTTCTGAGAGTTCTTCCGCTAGCTCCTTCATTACTCTAGGATGCAGTTCATCGGGCCCTGGAGATTTGAACTCATTCAAGGAAATTTGGTGTTCTTTGACCATTTTTCCCCCAATCTCAAACTGTAATCCTGCCCCCTGAACTTCTGCATCACTTTTTCCAGGGGGGTCATATACCTGCTTTTGGGAGAAGACTGAGGCAAATTAGGAATTGAACACTTAAGCCTTTTCTTTGTCATCTGTTATCAATTTGCCATCCTCATTAAGCAGTTGAACCACCATTTCTTTCCTCTGTCTTTTACTACTCCCATATCTGAAGAAAGCCTTTTTATTGCTTTTAGCATCCCTCGCTAATCTCAGCTCATTCTGAGCTTTAGCCTTCCTGACGCCATTTCGACACTTCTGCGCCACCTGTCTGTACTCTTCTTTTGTAGCCTGGCCTTCCTTCCACTTCCTATATTTGTTTTCAGGTCATCTCTAAGCTTTTTGTGGAGCCACATTGGTTTCCTCTGTTGTCTTCTATCTTTTCTCCTTGTTGGAATTGTTTGTAACTGTGCCTTTAAAATTTCCTTTTTTAAATACTCCCACCCATCCTGCACTCCTTTTCTCATTAGGCTCATTTGCCATGGGAGCTTGCTTATCATAGTTCTGAGTTTATTAAAATCAGCTTTCCTAAAATCCAGAGTACGCGTATGGCTACACTCAACTTTTGTCTCCTTCATAATCAGGAATTCAAGTATGACGTGTCAACCCAGGACTCCTGGGTTCTTCCTTCTCATCCAACCACTTACCTGCAAGTTGTCCTCGTCAACAGTGCTCCACAGAGCAGGGAAGGATTCTTCGCTGAACAATGGGCTCAGGTCGGGCTCTGGTGCTTGATCCATCTTGGCGATCAAGGACGCTAAGGAGAAATAGAAACCAAGGTGGTTTAGGGGGGCTCATTCCTGGAAAACATATCATCTTTTAACGTTTTCTTAAATGTATCGCCATGGGCCTCATCTACACCAAGCAGGATATTGCTCTTTGAAAGCAGTAAGAAAGTGGTATATAAAAGTCAGGAGCCACACCAAACAAGATATAGCAGTATGAAAGCGGCATATGTCAACGGGTCCCAACAGTTGTCAGTGCACTTCAATACCGCTATAAAGCAGTCGTGTGGCTCCTGTCTTTTATATACTGGTTTCATACCACTTTCATAGTGCAATATCCTGTTTGGTGTAGATGAGGCCTTAGTTTCACAACAGATCACAAATTCAGGACGGGCAAATTGAAAGCACCTTGTTCATTGTACCTTCTGCCCCTCTTCGACCAAATCAAAACATCAAAGGCAAATACAGAGGCAACGCTCCGTCTATCTGAGTGTTATGCACCCGACACTTCAGAAGCAGTGAGAATCTTCCTGTTCAGGCATTACATTAACTTCTATCCCACCTTTCCATAAAAAAGGCAGTTAATAATTTAAAAAAAACTTTCATTAAATCACAGCAAAAAAACAAATGAATTAAAAACTCAATAAAAGAAATCAATGGCGCCATCCAATTGAAACCCCCTCCAGCAACAGCTTATATGCCAAAGTCCTGCCTGAATAAAATAATACTTTGCATGCCGGCAGAAGGACACTAGAGAATGAGTCAAGCTTGCTCCCCTTGGTAGGGATTTCCAGAACCTGGGAGCAGCCACCGAGAAGGCCCTGTCTTGTGTCCCACCAAATACATATTTCAGGCATTTGAGAGTCAACATCTGACCATACCTTTGATTAAGAGGAGACATTTCAGGGTTGCTATCAAGTGGGCCCGCTGACAAGACCCTCCCTGGAGTTGCTCACCTGCTTTTTACCTGCTTGTTCACCTGCCTCTCACTCTGGCCCAGGCAATGGTGGTGCAAAAAAGGGCAACTAAAATGATCAAGGGGCTGGAGCATCTCCCCATGAGGGAAGGTTACGACCACTGGGATGGTTTAGCTTGGAAGAAAGGAGGCTAAGAGGAGAGAGGTGCACAAAATCATGCATGGGGTGGAGAATGTGGGCAGGGAGACATTTTTCATAGAATCATAGAATAGCAGAGTTGGAAGGGGCCTACAAGGCCATCGAGTCCAACCCCCTGCTCAATGCAGGAATCCATCCTACAGCATCCCTGACAGATGGTTGTCCAGCTGCCATTCTCTCTCCCTCTAATGCTAGAACACAACGGGGTCACCCCATGAAGCTGATTGGCGATCAGGACAGGTCGAAGGAAGGACTTCTTCACACAGCGCAGAGTTAAACTATAGAACTCACTACCACAAGATGTGGTGATGAATGCCAATTTGGAGGGCTTTAAAAGGGGATTGGATAAATTCCTGGAGGAGAAGGCTCTCAATGGCTATTAGGGAGGCGGTGGGCCCTCCCACACTAGAGGCATTCAAGAGACAACCATCAGTCAGGGATGCTTTAGGGTGGATTCCTGCATTGAGCAGGGGGTTGGACTCAATGGCCTTGTAGGCCCCTTCCAACTCTGCTATTCTATGATTCTAGTCCTTATGGCTATGTGCTGCCTCCAGTATCAGAGGCAGTAAGCCCATGTATACCAGTTGCTGGGGAACATGGGCAGGAGGGTGCTGTTACACCCGTGTTCTGCTTGTGGGTTTCCCATGGGGGCATCTGGTTGGCCCCTGTGTGAACAGAGTGCTGGACTAGATGGGCCCTGGGTCTGATCCAGCACGGCTCTTCTTACGTTCTTATTGTTTTTATTTTATTTTTCAATATTTGAGGCTTGGTTTTTTAAAAAATAAAACATGTTTAAAACGTGAAAAACACAAATGTTGTTTGGTTAAAATCTGCTTGCTGCAAAGCTTTGGTTGAAAGTAATAAAACGTTATTGAAGCAGTACATCTTTTAAAATTATTATTTGCGCCCTTTTTGGTTCAAGATGGCGGCTGAAATTTTCATTACGCCTAAAAGCATCCCAGCTAGAGGTAGAACAAACAGGTGTATGGTTTTCTAGTCCATACAAACATTTTATTTTATTTATAGCTACGAAGATGATTACCAACACTTTGAAATGTACCCACAAACAGACTAGTGAAACTGCGTCAACAAGGGAGTCACGTGCTCCCTGTAACCGGCTCTGATCAACAGTCGGGCTGCAGCATTTTGGACCAGCTGAAGTTTCTGAACAGTTTCCATGGGCAGCCCCACGGACAGCACATTACAGTAGTCAAATTGAGATGTAACTAAGGCATCCAAGATACTTAAAGACGACTTTTAATTTGAGAAAACAGCCCAATTCACTTTAGAAGTTGTTCTTTTTTTAAACCCTTCTAACACTTTTGCAACGCTTACTAAAAACAGAAGACTCTCTCTCTCTCCCAACACACTTTACTTTCTGAATTATCCAACACCTTTCACTAGCTGTCAATGGCTGTCGCTCACTCCGGAAGATTTTATTTATTTATTTATTTATTTAGATTATTTATATACCGCTCCCCATTGAAAAATTTCGGAGCGGTGTACAAGGTAAAAATGAAAATAAAAACAGAATAAAACAGTTAAAACAAAATTTAAAAAGAAGCAAAAAACAACAACACAGAAATCCAAGGCTGCATGTTAAAGAAAGGCATCATGATATAACCCATCATACCCTAAATCCTGAAATTTCATATCATATGTTTCTATATCAGCCAATAGGCAAAGTTCTTGGGCCATTAAAAGATCAAAAACCTTAAAAATACAATATTGTACATAATATAAAAACAGTTTATATACAAACACATAAACACACACCTAAACAATTTTTACAAACAACAGTAAGAAGCCTAGGGCCTAAATTAAAAACCATATCATAGGCTGTCAAATGCGTGAGAGTAAACGGTACCGAAAAGACAACAATGTCAGCACCAGGCAGGCTTCGCTAGGGACACTGTTCCATTATCAGGGGGCCACCACTGAGATGACCCTCTCTCCTCTGTCACCCACCTTTCCTGCTTCCCTTGGAGGAGGTACCTAGAAGAGGGCCTAAGATAAGATTTCCCCTTATTGGGTTGTCAGTGTCAAACTTGATAACAATTCCTAAAATACGATGATTTGCTAAAATTGTGTCTTAATTTTGTGAGAGGTTGCCTGGGGACAGTGGTTGCATGTTTGTATTTTCCTGAGGTCTTTTAACAAGTTGGCTTTGAAGTTGTTGTTATGTTGTAAACTGGTCTCAGGTTCTGCACTGCAGGGAAGTTCTTGTCTGACATTAGTATTTGAAAACATTGCTTTGGAACCAAGCATGCCACCAGACCTCAGTGAGGTTATGGCCTGTTCTTGTAGTACTTGATATCTACTCCAGCCATCTGGAACTATTGTCTCTGTTCTGCCTCGGGGTGTGCATGTATCTTTACACGTATGGAGACACAGAAATGTTTGGATTTTAACTTGCGGGTTTGTTTTACTTGCTAAAATATTATCAGCTCACTTGTAAAAAAACAACACCACCCTGTTCCCACCCACCCATCATTTTTTTTGAGGCTAGGGGGAAAATATGAAATCTAAAATTCTGTTACTTTGTTAATAGCTGTGCATTAAAAATCAGAAGCCACACCACTTAAATTCATTTTTGTTTAAAATAATAAACTGCATTTATTGAATTGTTCATAGTTGATTTTTTTTTAAAAAGAACATTTTTAATAAACTTTGTGCACACCCCCACCAGGAAGAAGCCACTTGCTTTCAGTAGGGGGAGGCCAAATCCTCCTCTCTTCCAAAAAACGTTCTGAAGACGTTTTTCTTTGCAACCTCAGGGCAAGGAAAATGCCTGGCCTGGGCCATACCATTTATTAAGGGGGGAGGGCGTGTATTGAGAAAGCTCCACTATCAGGCCTTAGTCTCCAAACAGACCTTTGAAAACACACACAACACCTCACGAAGCCTTTTTATAGAGATATTTCAAGTTCTCAAAATATATATATAAAAATCCACAAATACATTTATAAACATCAACATTCGCCTCCCCTCCATTTCCTTGTTATGGCTCATTCTGATATCACAGCCAATACCAGGATGGACTATACCATTCCAGATCAAGTTTCCGAAAGGGGGGGACGAAGACAGGAAAGGGGTAAAACTAGGACAGGATTTAACTCTTTAAGGGAAAGCACCCGCCCACCGGGGATTCTTCCCACGGTGTTTTGAACCCTTTGCCTGGCTCTGAACACGGCAACCCCGGCGCAAGGCAGAGAGAGACGCATACACACACACCCCTGTCAAATCCTGCAAATCGGAGCGGAGGCTACCTCGGTTTACGCTGCGGGGTAACAGCCCGCAATAATTCATGGCAGAGGTAGCATGCCTAGTTTGGAGGCATTTACTAAACAGGCGTTCAGCATCTCTTTCCCTTACGACCTCCACAAATTGCTTCAGCCCCAGTTCCCACCCCCCAGAATTTCCCAAAATGTTGGGATCTCCTCTCTCTCTCTCTCTCAATCTCTCTCCCCACACACTTCAATGGAAGATTGCAGGATCTAGTGGGACTTACTTCCTGAGTAAAGCCGGCGGGGATCGAGAAGCACGAATCTTGTTTTCGGGGAGGAGGGGGGGCGAGGAACAAGGAGGAAGAGAAGAGAGCCCCACTTCCCCCCCCTCTTTAAAGATAAGGGGTGTGTAGGGGGGGGGGGAAACGAATCCCGAAGCGTCTTCACTTTTTTCCTACCCAAGGGAAAGTGGGCCAGGATCGGGCCCCTCTGCCCTGCCTCCCCCGGGGCTGTCCCGGGGGAAGCCGCGCCGACATTCCACAGGTGGAACGCCGCCGCCCTCAACGTTCCACCCTCAGAACTTTGGCGGATCGAACGTTCGACTCAGCCCCTCCCTCCCTGCCCCTTTGCAATTGTATCAATGGGAGCGGAAGCGCCCGGGTGACTCACTCGCAAAAGACCAGCACAAACAATCACTCTCCCTTTTCTTTCCTTCTTTTTCCTCTCCCCTCCTCGCCCCTTGACTCTTCCAGGGAGGCGCAGAGCTCCATCCCATGTCCAAGCACTCACCCCAAAAGGGAGGTCGGCAAGCCCCTGTTTCATCCGCACTGGCCAGACGTCTCCTTCCCCGATGCCTGCTGCAGACTAGAGGAGAAAGCGGCGGCAGCAGCCAGATACAAAAACCACGCGCCGGGGATTCCCCCGTTTGGACTTGCCTCCCCGGGCTTGTTCTCGCGAGGGAAGGCAGCGGGAGCCATCTTGAGAGAGGGCACGGATTAATGGGGAGGGGCGTGAGCTTATAAAAAGGAGGACGGGGCTACTGTGTCTTTAACAGTTGCATAGAAAAGGGGATTTCACCAGATGTCCTTTGTATGCCTGCAGCTTGCTTAGCATGGCCAGATACAAAAGAGGGCAGGGCTCCTGCAGCTTTAACTGAAGTGATGAAGAGGGGGATTTCACCAGGTGCTGCATGCAACACCTGCTGAAATTCCCCCTTTCGATACAACTGTTAAAGCTGCAGGAGCCCTGCCCTCTTTTGTATCTGCTGATGGTCACTGTGACGGTTGTGATGAAGCTCTAACTGTTGTGATGAAGAGGGAATTTCACCAAGTGCTGCATGCATACAAATGACACCTGCTAAAATTCCCCTGTTAAAGCTGCAGGGGCCGTGTCCTCTTTTCCATATGGTTACCTACATTGGCAGGATTGTTAAGCATCGGTTTCATAGCCCCTGTGGGTGGCTCGGATTTCTTTCTGCCCTGGCAAGAAGGCGGCTGACGCTCTATGGCACTGTCTTTTTCTCTTTTTTTGCTTCTGGTTTTCCTGGCCTGGCAAAAGCAGCTGCACCTGTTGAAAGGCCACCTGGATTGGCTGCAAGCATTCAAGCTGGAGCGTGTCCGGAGGAGGGCAACCAGGATGATCAGGGGTCTGGAAACAAAGCCCTATGAAGAGAGGCTGAACGAACTGGGCAGGTTTAGCCTGGAGAAGAGGATGGAGGGGAGACATGATAGCACTCTTCAAAGACTTGAAAGATTGTCACACAGAGGAGGGCCAGGATCTCTTCTCGATCCTCCCAGAGTGCAGGACATGGAATAACGGGCTCAAGTTAAAGGAAGCCAGATTCCAGCTGGACATCAGGAAAAACTTCCTGACTGTTAGAGCAGTACGACAATGGAACCAGTGACCTAGGGAGGTTGTGGGCTCTCCCACACTGGAGGCCTTCAAGAGGCAGCTGGACAACTATCTGTCAGGGATGCTTTAGGGTGGATTCCTGCACTGAGCAGGGGGTTGGACTCGATGGCCTTGTGGGCCCCTTCCAACTCTGCTATTCTGTGATTCTACTCAGCGCACCAAGCAGGATTGAGCTGCAAGCAAGAAATCCATATTTGTTGTGATGGTGGTTGCACAAAGAAGGACAGACTGTGGCATATTTCTGTGTTTGAATGTTTAGTAAAGACATGTTTTATTAAGGATATATATATATATATATATATATATTCTTTGCGAGTTTGTTTTATTTTTTTATTTATTGCATTTCTATACCGCCCAATAGCCCAATTAAGCCCCACAGAACCCACAGTAGGAGAAGTTATACAAGCCTTGATTTTTCCTATCCTTGCTCCTATCTCCCTCATCTCCATTCCCTTTTATTAGAGCATTCTGTTTAAACATGCACAGGATTGCACCCGGTTAACACCATGTTTGCCAGTGGCCACCACCACCACCCATCCATTGCAGCATATTATTCCATGGAGCACCTTAGAATCATAGAATAGCAGAGTTGGAAGGCTAAACCTGCCCAGTTCTTTCAGTCTCTCCTCATAGGGCTTTGTTTCCAGACCCCTGATCATCCTGGTTGCCCTCCTCTAAACACGCTCCAGCTTGTCTGCGTCCTTCTTGAATTGTGGAGCCCAGAACTGGACGCAATACTCTAGATGAGGCCTAAGCAGGGACTCCCAGTACTCTGGGAGTCCATTTTCGTAGAGTTGTTCAACTTTTAATTCCCAGGGCAATCCCCAAGGAGTAACAAGACACTACAGAGTATTAGCCCTGCAATAATATAATTAGTACAATTATCAATACAAAAAATGATTCCCCACCCCCTTGAAATGCTACTGTACACAATTAACATTTGAATTTACCTTAGACAAGGTGATAAGGGCTTATAATTAAACAGAATTCACATAACTTTCAGCAGAACTGGCTCTCCTGCTCTCTGCTGCTGCTTCTCCAGGCCTCTCGCTCAGAGTGAGAGCCCCGCCCAAGGGACCAAACCATCTACTCCATAGAGGTTACACTTGCTCCAAATGGACTGCCCTCCCACCCTGACCCCCCACCAGGAGCTGAAAGGGAAAGCAGGGCCATTCCACCAGTCCTGCTGACAGTCTACTTAACCTTTTCCTCTTCCCTCCTCACATGCTTTTCCTTGTGTGTCATGTCTGTTTAGATTGCAAGCCTTGCAGGAAGGGGCTGCCTTCTTGGCTAAATGACTGTAAGCTGCTTGAGTGGGGGAAAATATCCTTCAAATAAATAAGTAAATATGGATTTAGGCATTTTTCTTAGGGTCAACACACCTGGCTTTTCTCCCCTCCATTTAACAACAGCCCCTCTCACTCACCCACCCAAAAGGGTTCACGCTACCGCCTCAGGCCTCTGCTTTCTGCTGCTGCAACCCTAAACTAGAGCCTATCATGGGGCAGTGAATTCCGCAGGAGAATTCCCTGTGCCTCCAAGAAATGCTTTCTTTCCTGGACTTTTGCCAGTCTTTGCTCTGCGTATCTCCTCCAGCCACAACAGCTTCCCCCCTGACCTATTTGCCATGCTGGCTGGGAATGATGGGAGTTGTAGTCCAACACACTGGAAGGCACTGGGTGGATGAAATCTGTGCTACCATCGTGCAGAGCCTGCGAATGGGGAAGGCGAGGAGAGAGAGAGAAAGAGAGAGAGAGAGAGAGAGCAGCCCAGAGTGAATTTGCAGAAAGTCAAGTATGGGTGAAGAGCGGGGAAGAGGTGTTTCAACCTGCCTCCGGAATCCAGGGGTGGAAACGCCTTCCCCCTGGGGATCAGGCGGCAGCCGGATTTGCCCACACAAGTGTGCAGGGTGTGTGGGTGTGTGTTCTGTGTTGCTGCTTGTGCTGTGAAGCAGCTACTGGTGACTCATGCGAAGGCCGTCAGCTATTTCCCGAGCCCTGGAGTTTGAGAACGCGAGAAAGGAGGCCCTGTTGCTGCATCAAATTGAGGGGCCGCTGAATACATGGTGCTGTTTCTCACAGTGGCTAGCCAGCACACACACACCCTGTCCCCAAATGCAGGCCACGAAGGGGTACCGCAGGGCTCAGTCCTGGGCCCAGTGCTCTTCAACATTTTTATTAATGATTTGTACGAGGAGGTGCAGGGAACACTTATCAAATTTCCAGATGACACAAAATTGGGTGGGACAGCTAATACCCTGGCAGACAGAAACAAACTTCAAAGTGATCTTGATAGGCTGGAGTGCTGGGCTGAAAAAAACAGAATGACATTTAATAGGGATAAATGCCAAGTTCTACATCTAGGAAATAGAAACCAAAGGCACAGTTACAAGATGGGGGATACTTGGCTCAGCAATACTACGAACGAGAAGGATCTTGGAATTGTTGAAGATTGCAAGCTGAATATGAGCCAACAGTGCGATATGGCTGCAAGAAAGGCAAATGCTATTTTGGGCTGCATTAATAGAAGTAGAGCTTCCAAATCACGTGAGGTCCTGGTTCCTCTCTATTCGGCCCTGGTTAGGCCTCATCTAGAGTATTGTGTCCAGTTCTGGGCTCCACAATTCAAGAAGGACGCAGACAAGCTGGAGCGTGTTCAGAGGAGGGCAACCAGGATGATCAGGGGTCTGGAAACAAAGCCCTATGAAGAGAGACTGAAAGAACTGGGCATGTTTAGCCTGGAGAAGAGAAGACTGAGGGGAGACATGACAGCACTCTTCAAATACTTAAAAGGTTGTCACACAGAGGAGGGCCAGGATCTCTTCTCGATCCTCCCAGAGTGCAGGACACGGAATAACGGGCTCAAGTTAAAGGAAGCCAGATTCCAGCTGGACATCAGGAAAAACTTCCTAACTATTAGAGCAGTATGACAATGGAATCAGTTTCCTAGGGAGGCTGTGGGCTCTCCCACACTAGAGGCCTTCAAGAGGCAGCTGGACAACCATCTGTCAGGGATGCTTTAAGGTGGATTCCTGCATTGAGCAGGGGGTTGGACTCGATGGCCTTGTAGGCCCCTTCCAACTCTGCTATTCTATGGTTCTATGAAGGCAACAGGCGGCCTCCTCCGTGCCATGTCCCCAACACGTGGTTGTCAGGTGGCGCCTGCCCCTGAAGGTGGCCGCATCATTCCGCAAAGCAGTTTGGAGCCTGATGGGAAGGACCCACGCCACCCTGGCGTGTGAGGCAGCCATCTTTCTGGCACCAACCCTGTTTGGGGGCAGAGCGGTGTCTGGATAGGGGGCCGTCAGGAGCCACCCAAGGCAAGGCTCCCAGCTCAGATGCTTTGCATGGAGAAAGATCCAGGTTCGATAACCAGCATCTCCAGGCAGGGCTGGGAAAGAAACACGGAGGGCTGATGCAGGTCTGGGGCAGCCTCCTCTGTCGGCCGCTTGCCCCGTCCTGCCCTGCCGCCAGGGATCAGGTAGGCTTTTTAAAAGCTTCCATTGGCTCCAACGGGTGCTTTAAAAAAAGACTCACTGCTGTGTGTCCTGTCTGCAGAGGGAAGAGTTAGCCCTCTACACTTGCTGCAATCCCCAGCCCCAAACCCTCCCTGCATAAGGTGACCATATGAAAAGGAAGACCGGGCTCCTGTATCTTAAACAGTTGCATGTTTGTTGTTTATTCGTTCAGTCGCTGCCGACTCTTCGTGACTTCATGGACCAGCCCACGCCAGAGCTTTCTGTCGGCTGTTGCCACCCCCAGCTCCCCCAAGGTCAAGTCTGTCACCTCCAGAATATCATCCATCCATCCATCTTGCCCTTGGTCGGCCCCTCTTCCTTTTGCCTTCCACTTTCCCTAGCATCAGCATCTTCTCCAGGGTGTCCTGTCTTCTCATTATGTGGCCAAAGTACTTCAGTTTTGCCTTTAGTATCATTCCCTCAAGTGAACAGTCTGGCTTTATTTCCTGGAGTCCGGACTAGTTTGATCTTCTTGCGGTCCAAGGCACTCTCAGAATTTTCCTCCCACACCACAGTTCAAAAGCATCTCTCTTCCTTCGCTCAGCTTTCTAAGCATACAGTACCTGGTGAAATTCCCTCTTCGTCACAATAGTTAAAGAGGCAGGAGCCCTGCTCTCTTTTGTATCCAAATTGGGGGCCATCACTACATCTTGTGGTAGTGAGTTCCACAGTTTATCTCTGCTTTGTGAAGAAGTCCTTCTTTTGACCTGTCCTGAATCTCCCACCCATCAGCTTCATGGGATGACCCTGTTGGGATTCTAGTATTATGGGAGAAGGAGAAAATGTGTCCCCCTCCACCTTCTCCACACCAAGAATCATTTTGTACACCTCCGTCATGCTCCCCTCAGCCTCCTTTTCCAAGCTAAACAATCCCAGCTGTTGTTGTCACCTTCCCTCCTAGGGGAGATGGTCATTGCTCCAGCCCCTTAATCATTTTTGTTGCCCTTTTCTGCACTTTTTCCAGCTCTATAATATCCTTTTTTAGGTGACCAGAACTGTACACAGCATTCTAAGTGTGGTCGCACCATAGATTTGTATAAAGGCAGTAGGATCCTGGCAGTTTTATTCTCGATTCCTTTTCTTATAATGCCGCTTAAATGCAGGCTTTGTAGTCAGCGGGGCCATCGGGACAGGACTTTGGGGCAGAGGTCAAGGGGCTACACAGCAGAATGCGCAGGAGGGCCCCCAAAGACGCCAGCACTGGCTTGCCACGTTTTGAAGGAAGTGAAGTGATGCACGTTGCCATTTAAAGAGCACTGCACATCCCCGCCTCCACCCCCCACCCCCCATGCCCCAGAAAGACCAGTGCTGGCTTTTAGAAGCCCCTTTGGACAAGGCACCCTCCAAGCTCCCTCTCCCTCATTGAGTCTCCTGCCTCCTCACCAGTGACCAAGCAGGGTGCAATGAGGAAGAGGAGTAAGTCTAAGGAGCTGTTATCAAAGGGACCCTGCTGAGGTGTGGAGCCTCATCAGGTGTCCGACCCGTGATGCCAACCCTGTGTGAGACCATTAAGTCTAAAGTGCCCTAATTGCTTCACTACTTGACACCAAGAGTGCTGTCTTAGTTTCTCTCTTCCCCAGTTGGCTTAGCACCCAGCCTGATAAGGAGTTCTGGAGCTCCCAAAAGCTTGCTCACAACTTTGTGATATTCTGAGTAGTCCTAGGGCTTGTCTATGTGGCTTCTTCACCCCCAACGTAAATGCGCATATCCGCGTTTTCAGGACACAGGACGCAGCCATCCATTCGCCGTAGCGCAGGGTTTTAAACGCGGTAAGGCGCGTATGCGCAGTTGCGCCTCACGCGCAAAGAAGGGGCAGGGTGCGTGTGTGTGCTTTCGCCAGCTGGAGATGGCCGGGCGCACGGGGACTGGGGGGAGGGGCGTTGGCAAGGAGAAGGGTGAATTTCTCAGTACTGACAGGCTAATGCCTTGATTGAATGACTGGCATATGAAGGGTGCCTTGCACGTGTGTGAATGCTCCTGCACTGCGCTACCCAAAAAATAAAATAAAATTCAGGAGATAAATCGCTGCTGCTGCTGCTAGATTCGAATCAATGAAAATTCAGGTTTATATTCAATGAGGAGCAATCCCGTTGTCATATAGACGGGGCCTAAAGCATGCTGTAGAGGGGATGCCCTCACTCCCCCGCCCCCATGGACCAACTTCCCATGCCTTTTTCCGACCACAAGGTGGCGTCCCAGGTCATGGAAGAGACAAAGGTAACTCTGGTTTATATAGGAATGTTGCCCTGGGGAGCGCTCTTGTTCAAAGTGCCGGCCAGAGCCAGCAATGCCCTTTCCAGGTTATTCCATTCCATTCCATTCCATTCCCTGACCCTGCTGATCGCTCCTTCTTGGTGGTGCCATTTTGCCCACCAACCCTACGGACTGGTATTTCATAGAATCATAGAATCATAGAATAGCAGAGTTGGAAGGGGCCTACAAGGCCATCAAGTCCAACCCCCTGCTCAATGCAGGAATCCACCTTAAAGCATCCCTGACAGATGGTTGTCCAGCTGCCTCTTGAAGGCCTCTAGTGTGGGAGAGCCCACAACCTCCCTAGGTCATTGGTTCCATTGTCGTACTGCTCTAACAGTCAGGAAGTTTTTCCTGATGTCCAGCTGGAATCTGGCTTCCTTTAACTTGAGCCCGTTATTCCATGTCCTGCACTCTGGGAGGATCGAGAAGAGATCCTGGCCCTCCTCCGTGGGACAACCTTTTAAGTCCTTGAAGAGTGCTCTCATGTCTCCCCTCAATCTTCTCTTCTCCAGGCTAAACATGCCCAGTTCTTTCAGTCTCTCTTCATAGGGCTTTGTTTCCAGACCCCTGATCATCCTGGTTGCCCTCCTCTGAACATGCTCCAGCTTGTCTGCATCCTTCTTGAATTGTGGAGCCCAGAACTGGACGCAATACTCTAGATGAGGCCTAACCAGGGCCAAATAGAGAGGAACCAGGACCTCACGTGATTTGGAGAACAGAGTTCTCTGTTAGTATCTGCAAGACATGGGACCTGGATCAAAAGTTCTTTTGGATGGCTTTCGAAACAAGAGCATCATAAAAAAACACACCAAAGGGCTCGTCTAGACCAAGCAGGATATTCCACTACGAAAGCGGTATGAAAGCGATATATAAAAGGCAGGAGCCACACGAATGACTTTATAGCAGTATTGAAGTGCACTGCAGGATCTACACCACTGCTTTATAGTGCACTGAAGTGCACTGACAACTGTTGGGGCCCATGACATAGGGTGACCATATTTTGGAAACCAAAAAGGAGGACAACATGGTCGCCCCCAAGGGGGCGTGTCCAGTACCAAGGGGGCGTGCCCACCCGAACATAGCCTTGGTCACATGTCTGATTTTACAGCACACATTTAAGACAAATCTCTTCTACATAACATCTTAATGTTAAAATCACTGAAATAAAGAACAAGTGAGAGATTCAATGTATCTGAAATTAACTTCACTCACTCCTACTTTTACAGGTTTTGCTGTACTTTGAAGCTTTTGCTATACTCTGTGTGTTACATTCTCCCCTTCCCTCAAATATCTTTTCTGACTGTATCTTCACTCATTGCAAGCTGCTGCTGTTGTTGTTAACAGGGTTTGCTACTGGCCCCAGATCTGTTTCAAATTTGGTATGGCTAAAGCTCCACCTAAAAGCTATCATGGTGCCAACTTTCAGCTCTTTATCTTTAAAAATGTCAGTTTAAAAAATAATAATTTTAAAACCTCATTTTTTAAAAAATTCCTAAAAAATCAATGGATGAACAGATCTGTTTCAAATTTGGTATGACTAAAGCCCTTCCTAAGAGCTACCATTGTGCCAAGTGTCATGTCTTTATCTTAAAAAATGATGGAGTTATAAGCATTTTTGTTTATTCCCATTAGAGTTGCTCTTTGGGGGAAAATCCGGATTTCCCCTCCCGGATTTGCCATCAAAAACCCGGGCAAATCCGGGCAAATCCGGTCGCATGGTCACCCTACCATGACACATCTACACCAAGCAGGATATAACACTATGAAAGTGGTATGGAAGCGGTATCTGGTATGAGTCAATGGGCCCCAACAGTTGTCGGTGCACTTCAATACCACTATCAAGCAATAGTGTGGCTCCTGCCTTTTATATGCCACTTTCAAACTGCTTTCATAGTGGAATATCCTGCTTGGCGTAGATGAGCCCAAGATCTAAAAGAAAAGATCAGTGTACAAAAAGAAAGAAAGAAAGAAAAGAATACGAAAAGAAATAAATAGCAAAGAGCAGCAGAAAAACCGCTTCATACAACAAAACCAGACCCGGACCAGGGAAGCAGAAACGATTCCAAACCAACAGTCCACTGAAATCACACCGTCTTTTGCATCGCGTCAAAATGCCTGTAAGGGACCGTAGCTTCTGAGTCTGCACTGATGTTGCTGTGCGGTTGCCTGCTCTCCCCTCAGGGCTGTGTGGGGTTGACATGGTCCCTCGGCCCCCTGAGATCCCTGGGACTGTAGAATGTGCTTTTTTGTGCCGAAATTGGCATTGCAAATCACGGCACCTTGCACCCAGTGTAAACCATTTTGTTTATCTAAGCCTTTCCCTTCAGGCAGAACGAAACCTTTGGCCTTGATTCCAAAGTGCAGTAATCTGAAATCTTGCGTGTTGCTTCTGGGACTCTCCGATCTCCAAGCCCTGCTGGTTTCTGATGTGTGAACTCACCCACATCACGTTTTGTGCAAACATTGCCCCTGATAAGGACCTGGGAAACAGCATTATATAGGCTAGCACCATTCCCTGCCTCCGCTGAGAGGGAGGCGTGTCTTAGATGTGCATGTTTATATCATTTGGTGTATAGCCTACCCTATCTGTGGGCACAAGGTGGATAAGATAGGGGCTTTTCCATCGGGGCACCCCGTCTATAGAATGCCCTGTCCAGAGAAGTCAGTGAAAGGGACTGACCTTCTTATCCACGGACGGTATTTGAACAGATGGTCTGTAGTGTTGTTACTGGCTCCTTTGTATTGCTGGGATTTATCTGCCCTTGCTGTTTTGCTGTTTTTATGAGTATGTTGTTGGTTTTCATGGTTGTTGTTTAATTTATGGCTTAGATTTCTTTCCCCCCCTCTCATATTTTGTTGAAAGCTGCTTTGCAGCCTGTGGAAATGTGGGCGACACAGACTTACAATAAATAACCCAGAGAACATTTCCTTATACCCTTTGTTTCTTGACACGGCGCCGAAGAACAGGAGGCTGCCCCAGAATCTAGCAGCATGGAAGTAAAGAGTCATTTGGTTTCTGGTCCTCATGGACTAGAAAAAAAAATGGAACTGTTTTTTCTTGGGCAGTGGTAGGAAGAGGAGACTGAATGAAGCGCTTTGGACTGTTTCACTCAGTGTGATTCCCTCTGGCCATAATTTTCTTTGAGTTGGGGCTTCCTCACCAAGGGCCGAGCCCCAGAACCTGTTTACAGTGACCCAGAACAGCAGACAGTAGAACTGGTGTCTTTCTTATGACATTCGCTCAGTCAGTTTGGAACTACGCAGCACCTCTTGCAGGAGTTCTTTGTGAGGTGTGAGAACTGATCTGTTTGAGCTGGTAGCACATAGGAAAGGTAGCTCTTGCCCTTTGTGGCTGGGGATACTAGGAGTCGTAGTCCAACACATCTGAAGGGCACAAGATGGGGGAAGGGTGTGTTAAAGTGAGCCCCTGGGCAATTTAAGAGCCAGTTACATTTAGGGCACAATCCTATGCCTATTTAGATGGGGGGAGTTCATAGAATCATAGAATCATAGAATAGCAGAGTTGGAAGGGGCCTACAAGGCCATCGAGTCCAACCCCCTGGTCAATGCAGGAATCCACCCTAGAATCAAAAATCATAGAATAGCAGAGTTGGAAGGGGCCTACAAGGCCATCGAGTCCAACCCCCTGCTCAATGCAGGAATCCACCCTACAATCATAGAATCATAGAATAGCAGAGTTGGAAGGGGCCTACAAGGCCATCGAGTCCAACCCCAACCTGAAGCATCCCTGACAGATGGTTGTCCAGTTGTACTCCACTCCCCCGTCTAAACAGGATCCTGCCTTTATTTGTTTTTTGTGTGAATATTTTTAGAATAGGACAGTGGTGAGAAGTGAAGGCAAAACCAAGTAAAGGCAAAACCAAGGAGTTAGATTTCAAGAGGGGGAGATTGGCCTTAAATCATAGCTGAGCCGAGGGGGCTGTGTCTATTTAGCCTGGAGGAGGCAGAGGAGGAGGGGAGCTATGACAACTGTCTTCAAATATCCGAAGGGCTGTTGTGTAGAGGATGGAGCAGACGTGCTCTCTGTTGCTCCCAAGGGCAGGACTAGAACCAAGGATTGGAAATTGCAAGCAGGTTTTGGCTAAACATTAGGGAAAACCTCCTGAGAGCTGTTCAGCGGTGGAACTAGCTGGCGGCCTCAGGAGCTGGCAGTCTCTCCTTTGCTGGTGGTGTCTAAGAAACTGGGCGGCTGTCAGGGATGCTGAGATCAGGGGTTGGACTACATGATCTCTAAGGCCCCCTTCCAACGCTTTGATTCTATGTAGCAAGTCCGTGATCTAGGGTGACCCTATGGAAAGGAGGACAGGGCTCCTGTATCTTTAACAGTTGCATAGTAGAGGGGATTTCAGCAGGCATCATTTGTATGCATGCAGCACCTGGTGAAATCCCCCTCTTCATCACAATGGTTAAAGCTGCAGGAGCCCTGCCTTCCTTTTCATAGGGTCACCCTATGTGATCTGATACCCTGCTGGGCTTTGGAGTCTGAGATAGACTTTTTGCCATTTCTCTTTCTGTCTCTCTTTCATAGCAGCTGCCTGAAACAGAGGAGGGTAAAGGGTTCACGTCACCCAGCTGGACAGGACCCAGAAAAATCTGACTCACCCAGGAGATGGGAGGGGTAGGGGACTATAAAGGCTACCTGTCTCAACGCCCAGGTGAGACTTCAGAGTCGTTCACCATCAAAGAACCATGGCGTACGTTTTCCGACAAGCTACAAGTGACGATTGCGAAGTCCTCATGAGCCTAATACAGGTGAGCTGCTGTCCCCCCACTGGGAGCAGGAAACTGGGCCGAGGCTGGTAAGATCCCATCGCTCAAGCTTTCCTCAGCGCAGTGCCTTTGTCCCTTGCTGAGGAAGGAAATGTACTCTGTGTGTGCTCAGAGGAGCCCTCCCCTCTTGGCCATCCCTTCCCTATCACATTGGCCGTAATAAAACACAACCCTTTCCCACCACTGCAAGGAAAAAGGACCCAGGTGAATTATGGGATGTATTATGAATTATGTGCAAATTGTGGTTCTACCAGCTGTCCCCAACCTGGTGCCCTCCGGATGTGTTGGGTTGCAACTCCCATCATGCCCAGCGGGCATGATGGGAGTTGCAATCCAACACATTGGGAAGGCACCAGGTTGGGGAAGGCTGTGCTGTCCAATATATCAGCATCAGAGCTTCTATTTGGCATACAGATGGCCCTGATCCATGTCAGCCTCTCCATCCAGAATCCACAAGATGGACTAACAATTTGACTTCATATAAGATGCCTTTGTCTGTTTCCCCCCCTAGGAAATCGCCACATACCATCACTTACAGGATGATGTAACGATAAATGCTCAAGGTAAGGGTTTTGACTGAGTGGCGTCATGAACCCTCCCTAACAACGCGTGTCCATGCAGGTCTCCATGTTTATTCCAAACACGCATGACCTTCTGGACTCATCTTCATTCTTAGATCTTCATTCTCATTTCTTACAGGCTCTCCTATCTATAATAGATACCCTAAAGAACATCAGAACATCAGAAGAGCCCTGAGGCTGGGTCAGACCAAGGGTCCATCTAGTCCAGTGCTCTGTTCACACAGTGGCCAACCAGCCATCGGCCAGGGATGAACAAGCAGAACACGGTGCAAATAGCACCCTCCCACCCATGTTCCCCAGCAACTGGTGCACACAGGCTTACTGGCTCTGATAGTGGAGGTAGCACACAACCATCAGGACTTGTAGCCATGGATAGCCTTCCCCTCCAGGGATTTATCCAACCCCCCTTTAAAGCCACCCAAATGGGTGGCCATCACCCCATCTTGTGGTAGTGAGTTCCACAGTTTAACTCTGCGCTGTGTGAAGAAGTCCTTCCTGTGATATTGTCCTGAATCTCCCACCAGATTCATAGGATTGACCCCGTTGGCTTCTAGTATAATTGGACAGGGAGAAAAATGTCTCCCTTTCCACGTTCTCCACATCATGCATAATTTTGTACACCTCTCTCGGGTCTCCCCTTAGCATTTTTTCCTAAGATAAACTATCCCGGCTTTTGGAATGCTATCCATCCGTCTGTCAGCACCATCCCGCCAACACAGTGAGACCTAAGCTCCTGAAACGTGGCATGCATACTAAGGGGACCCTAGGGCTGCGAACCACAGGGTTATTCTATTTTTAAAATGCCTGAATGAATTTTAATTAATTTAAATATGCCTCTGTGTTTGGAAGATTGTAGTACCCTTCTCAGTCACTAGGTGGTAGATTTCCAGCATCGTTTTGCAGTCCATACAGTTCGTGGTCCATACGCTCTCCCTCCCTCCTCCCTGCCCCCCTGCTGTGGGGCAGCCTCCCACAGGGAAATGGAGTGGACAGACTGCTCTCTCAGGAAACTATAGGGGTACAACATGGCAGGACTTCACTCACACGTGCGATTCCAACCAGTATAAAGCCAGATTTTGATATAAAACCGGAGCTTCCCCAGGTACTGAATTCTGAACACAGTCCTGCTATACTTTTCCTGTTTGCCTTCTTCCATCCCAGAATATGCACCCACCCCCAAGTTTTCATTGTTCTGGACTTTCACCCCAGAAACCAGGATCCAAGCTTTTCCTCAAAGTCCCACTCCCCGACCCCACGGTTGCTGATATCCCCCTAAATCACAGCAGGGAGCCCAATAATAATAATAATAATAATAATAATAATAATAATAATAATAATAATAATAAAAAAAAAAAAAAAACAAAAAAAAAACAGCACCTATCCTTTTTGGGGTTGGGTGAGTCAGGAGGAACAAAGCTGCAATTAAAATTAAAATTTATCTTGCTTGTTATATCCCCTCCCCCCACCGCTCCCTGCTGGTCAGTTTTAAAAGCAGATGGATTTGGCGAGGACCCCTTCTACAAATGCATACTGGCTGAACTGCCTGTCGAAAATGGATGCAAGAAAGGTAAAAAGCACCCCCACGCTTTCAGAAAACTTACAAAAGGAGTTAGTAGTATTACTCCGGGTTTACTCCAGGTTGTAAAATAGAGAACAGGGAACCCATTGCTGTTAGGGCCATGCAATTTTGTTACCGTTTGAGGTATTTAGTTGCAGACTCTACAGGAGAGACATGTATTTGATGATCCTTTGAAAGGAAAGGGGAGCCTTAGAGTTTTGCTCCCTCCTTTTCACCTAAGTAAACATTAGAAGAATCAGAGAGGTGTGAAATAATACAACAGAGGGGTGGAATGAGAAAATCAAGTGTGATTTTTGCACTAGGTATAGTCTGAGTACCAAAAATGTATTCCCTCCCCCTGTTATGTTCCTGTGTACATTTTACATCAGGGTGTAAAGTACTAGTAAGTCAAAGAAATAAAGCAAGGGGGGATTTACTTATCATGTTGCCATCGCCTCTGCTCTCACCCTACTCCAGTATATGAAGAGCTGTTCTTTCCCCCCATACAGCTTCTCCCGTAGGCTACGCACTGTACTTTTTTGGGTACAACGTCAATCATGGGAGGATGGTATACCTGGAAAATCTCTACGTGGTGTCTGAATTCAGAGGTACGTAAGGGCCATCTGTGGGGAGAGTTTGGTCAGGGGTTGTCAATGCAACTGTCAAGGAAGACGCTGTCCCTGGATCCTTTAACCAAAAGCCCCTTGAAGGAGAGGCAATATGACACCTTTAGGGCAGAGTTAGTTAGAGGCAAGTGGGGTGCCTCTGAGATTGCAGGCCTAAACAGAGTTACTCTCAACAAAAGTCTAATAAGTACCATATTTCTTTGATTGTAAGACGCCATTGATTGTAAGAGGCACACTAATTACAGTACCACCAACAGAAAAAAAGCTTTGATTCTAAGAATAATAAAAGCAGCCGCGATTCTAAGATGCACAACGTTTTTAGAGATGTTTTAATGGGGAAAAAAGTGCATCTTAGAATCGAAGAAATACGGTAACACTTGTTTAGGTCACCAAGCTGGGGAAAGGACTAAGAACTTGGGATGAGAACGATGCTATCAAATGCTATTCTTTTTTTTTTTATGGTGGTACAGGAAGGATAAATTTTGACCTCTATCCTTCAAGGAACTTTTTTTAAAAGAAAAGAACCCAAGGTTAATATTTGTTTTTTCTAGGGCAGATGTGTTGGACTACAACTCCCATCATTCCCAGCTAGCATGGCCATTGGCCATCATGGGAGTTGCAGTCTAGCACATTCAGAGAGCACTAGCTTGAGAAGGGGGGGAAGAATTGGAGAACCCTCTTTAGTGGTTATGCCTGCTTTACAAGTAGTTGTAAGAAGAGATTTGGTCACATTAGCTGAGGACATTCGTGATCCGCATCTGATTTGAGTGAGTGGAGAATCATCTGTTTTCCACCTCCTGTTGCTTTCTATGCCTATGGAACCAGCAAATAATCCAGATCTCTTTCAGTGAAGTTACTCCTGATTTACAAAAGGTGCCAAGCCGCGCAGAATTAATTTACTTGGGTTTTCCCCATAGAATGACTCTTACGTCACCTCGAAAAAAAGTAGCAGATGGGAATATAATGTAGTTGTTCTACAGAGCTGCATATTTAGGGTGACCATATGAAAAGGAGGACAGGGCTCCTGTTTCTTTAACAGTTGCATAGAAAAAGGAATTTCAGCAGGTGTCATTTGGATATATGGAAAACCTGGTGAAATTTCGTCTCCATCACAACAGTTAAAGGTGCAGGAGCTATACTAGAGTGACCAGATTTAAAAGAGGGCAGGGCACCTGCAGCTTTAACTGTTGTGATGAAGAGGAAATTTCACCAGTTTCCCCATATATACAAATGACACCTGCTGGAATTTCCTTTTCAATACAACCGTTAAAGATACAGGAGCCCTGTCCTCCTTTTCATATGGTCACCCTATGCATATTGTTATGTAAAATTATATAAAGGTCCTCTTGTGAGGTAAAAGCATTCCTACAGTTTGAATGGGAAAAAGTTACCTAACAGAGCCAGCAAATTTACCGGAAGCAAAAGACTGAAGAATTGGGGGAAACCGGCATGCATAGGTGCAACTGTGGAACATGGACAACATGGATTAAGGTGACCCTATGAAAAGGAGGACAGGGCTCCTGTATCTTTAACAGTTGATTAGAAAAGGGAATTTCAGCAGGTGTCATTTGTATATATGGAGAACCTGGGTGAAATTCCCTCTTCATCACAGCAGTTAAAGTGCAGGAGCTATACTAGAGTGACCAGATTTAAAAGAGGGCAGGGCTCCTGCAGCTTTCACTGTGGTGATGAAGAGGGAATTTCACCAGGTTCGCCATATATACAAATGACACCTGCTGAAATTCCCTTTTCTATGCAACTGTTAAAGATACAGGAGCCCGGTCCTCCTTTTCATATGGTCACCATAACATGGATGCAATTAGCTGAGTTTGGGGAAAACAACTGGTTGAAAAGATTTCTAAGTTGTCCTTTAGCATTGATAACAGAATTTTCTAGGAGGAAAGATGGAGCCAATGAATGTGCAACCAGGACACACAGTCAACAGGCGTGTTTTTCCACATTGTGCAGACGTGTGTGTGTGTGTGTGTTAGTATTTAACTTACCCCCAAATCAACAGAATTCTGAGTAAGATACCTCCTGCTCCGTTGCTCCAACTTCATTAAGTATTTCAGTGAATGCAAAAAATGTGAATGGGTTGAATTGAACGGCATTCTGTCTCCATAAAGATGTTCTAGAATTGCATTTGGGTTTTGAGTCGCGCTCTGTACCTCATCCTGTAATCCCAGCTATTCATAAGAGTATGTGAAGTAACAGTTCCAAAGTTTTGTTGCTCCTGGTTTACATTTTTATGGGGAGCCCTGTAGCTGATTGGCACTGAGTTAAGTGTGGGTTCAAATCTGAATTGCTGGGAACATTGATCTTGCTCTCATGGCCTGCTTGTGGTCTTCCCATTGGAGCAGCTGGTTGGCCACTGTAAGAACAGGACATGCCTTCCCGAGAGTTGAGATCTGTTGGACGAGAGCTCTCCTTCGCATCCCACCAACACGAGACATACGGTGAGACGTGGGAGAAGACCTTCTCTGTGGTGGCCCCCGGGCTGTGGAATGCCCTCCCCTTGGAGGCCCGACTGACGCCAATGTTGATTTTATTCTGACGCCAAATTAAGACATGGCTTTGATAGTTAAATTTACCAAGACTGTACATAGTTTTAAATGTTTTGATTGGTTTTACTGTTTTTAAATTCTGCATTGGTTTTAGCTTATTAATGGTTTGATTTATTTATTTATTTATTTATTTATTATTACATTTCTATACCGCCCAATAGCCAAAGCTCTCTGGGCAGTTCACAAAAATTAAAACCATAATAAAACAACCAACAGGTTAAAAGCACAAATACAAAATACAGTATAAAAAGCACAACCAGGATTTGTTTTTCACTGTGTATATTTATTGTTTTATATGTTTTGTATGATTTTACCCTGAGATCCTTGTGATATAGGGTGGGATACAAATGTCTAAATAAATAAATAAAGGACTAGATAGGGCTTTGGTCTGATGCAACTGGACTCCTCTTACGTTTTCATGACAAGTATCAGTGAATTATTGCTCCAATGAATGTCACAGTGGTGCATTAAGAACAAGTGTGTGTATATGTGTGTGTGTGTGTGTGTGTGTGTGTGTGTGTGTGTGTGTGTGTGTTAAGCCTGTTAATTCCAGAAGTAGACAGATATCAGTACAACCTAGGCCACTAGACTCTGGACCTGAGGAAAAGTGTCTGCAATCTGAATGGAAGAACCAAATAAAATCTGGACAATAAAAGGCTTGTTTACGTAATAAAATTTGCAGAACTGCTGACCTTGAAGTCAAAAATAGTACCGTAGGAGGAGAGCTTTCAGAATTGAAGGTACTCTTACTTTTAAAATGACCTAGGGAACTAGTTAAAATGTTACTCGAGTAAAATGTAACTGCAGTTCAAATGTTACATCCATTACATAATACTATTAGGGCCAGAGCCTTTGTTCGTCCTTCACCTATTTTCCTGCTTGTGAGAAAGGTATAAATGAACTGAGGAAACATGTAGGTGGTTATTTTTCTTAAGGAAGAATAAAATTGCTAAAGGTCAGTGAAGACTATTCCTCTTCCCTTTATTCCTTTTGTAAATCAGGAGTAACTCTGCCAGAATTACAGGTCTCGATGTGTTGCCTTTTCACACCATGGTTTAAATAGCAACTCTGTCAACCTTTCTCTCACACCTTCAGCTTAAAAATAGTTCTAAAATTCTCTTCTTATGCAATGCTCTGTATTCAACATGTGGTTATAAGTGGGAAGGAAAAACCCGCACATAACCCAGTTTTCTGCCATTAATATGCTTTCTTAGTCTTGAATCCCATAATTTTGGCATGAAATCAATATATGGCATTTTCATGAACTTTCTGCACATTGTATCAACCTGACTGAACCCTCTACCCATCTTCTCTGCCAGGCAAAGGAATTGGGAAACAATTAATGGCCAAAGTCGCAGAGGTGAGTTCAGCATTCCATCTGTCCTAATTGTTTTGCGATTCTCCTTTGGGATGTAAATGTTGCCCCATGAAGCTTTGTATGAAGCCCACCTCTGTTCCCCACCCCTCAAAAAGTGGCCATGCTCCAACCAGAAGAATATAGGGCCTACATCCAAATGGGCACACCAGCCATGAATAAATCCCAGGGCCCTGGTGGGAATGACACAGGCAAAAATTCAACCGGTGAAACCTCATCATCACATCTCCATGCAAGGTTATGCTGCACCATCTGAATTTCTGCCTGCCATGCCGCAGTTGGGAGAGCTGGCCAATAGAAAGGAGAAAACTCTTTGGATTTTTAAAAAATCTTATAAAATTATACATGGTGTGGAGGAAGTGGAGAGAGAGAGAGGGAGAGAGACGTTTTCCTTCCTTTCTAGTAACACAAGTCCCAGAGAGGTAGCTGTGTTGGGTTGTCATGGCAAAACCAACAGCGAGTTTTGTTATGCATAAACTCACTATCACAAGATGTAGTGATGGCCACCAATCTGGATGGCTTTAAAGGGGGTTGGATAAGTTCCTGGAGGCAAAGTCTTTCAATGGCTACTAGCCCTGATGGTTGTGTGCTATCTCCAGTATTCGAGGCAGTAAGCCTGTGTGCACCAGTTGCTGGGGAACATGGGTGGGAGGGTGCTTTTGCACCATGTCCTGCTTGTTCATCCCTGGCCGATGGCTGGTTGGCCCCTGTGTGAACAGAGTGCTGGACTAGATGGACCCTTGGTCTGATCCAGCATCAGGGCTCTTCAGATGTTCTTATGTTCTTAACTGCCTTAGTTTTTAAGGTGCTACAACATTCTTCGTGGTTCGTTACACTAGAACTCAGGATCATCCGGTGAAACTGTTTAGCAGGAGAGTGAGGTCAGGCAAAAATGCATCCTTGTTTTACACAACACATAGAGAGGAGTATCCAACATTATTTTAGCAGAAACCAACACTTGCACAGAGTAAATATAGACCCTTGCTTGGTGCAATGGTACTGTTACTGATGTCGTGTTTGCAGAAAACAACAGTTGTGCCATGTCAATAGCACTTCCTAGCACGACAGTAGTGTTAATGATGTTGCATCGCATGCAATGTTGACATGGGAAACCTCTTCAGGAAACATGATGATATGGACCTTTGGTTTGATCTGCTCCGGCTTTTCTGATGATGTTCGGAATTAATTTTAAGCAGGAATTTTAAAAAGTGGTAATTTTTTGTTCTGAGTATAACGTCTCCTGCTCCGGCCTCTTCTATTCTGCTTCCCTGCGCTTCCCATGTGGGAAAAGACCCCACTCGGCTTTGGAACGAGGAAACCGTCCTTTCGTTTTGTTTCTTCTCCTCCCGGACACAGGTTGCCCTCGCTGCCGGCTGCATGGACATGAAGTTCATGACCATGGAATGGAATCGCAGGGCGAAGGAATTTTACCTCCGCCTCGGGGCGCACGACACCACAGAGTCAGAGCAGCTTCACTGCATGGAGCTCGGGACGGACGCCTTGCGAAGGCTGGCACAGGATGGGAAAGAGCCTTGAGGCTGAGCGTAGGCCTGAGTGGGACCGCAGGTGGCAGCTATGGGTCCCATTCCAGAACAGCATGCCGCAGGGACAACCCTACCCCCCGTAAACGCTTGATGAAGATGCATGCTTCACAGCCTCACCTTCGTCTTTACACATTTCTCTGGAAGGATGGTTGTGTTTTTGGAGACGACATTCTCAATCAAGCATCTCATAGTTTTGCGTACAGTAGCATTAACTCCACCTTGACCTTTGCTGTGTGATGATCATAGAATCATAGAATAGCAGAGTTTGAAGGGGACTACAAGGCCATCGAGTCCAACCCCCTGCTCAATGCAGGAATCCACCCTAAAGCATCCCTGACAGATGGTTGTCCAGCTGCCTCTTGAAGGCCTCTAGTGTGGGAGAGCCCACAACCTCCCTAGGAAACTGCTTCCATTGTCGTACTGCTCTAACAGTCAGGAAGTTTTTTCTGATGTCCAGCTGGAATCTGGCTTCCTTTAACTTGAGCCCGTTATTCCGTATCCTGCACTCTGGGAGGATTGAGAAGAAATTCTGGCCCTCCCCTGTGTGACAACCTTTCTAGTATTTGAAGAGTGCTCTCATGTCTCCCCTCAGCCTTCTCTTCTCCAGGCTAAACATGCCCAGTTCGTTCAGTCTCTCTTCATAGGCCTTTGTTTCCAGACCCCTGATCATCCTGGTTGCCCTCCTCTGAACACGCTCCAGCTTGTCTGCATCCTTCTTGAATTGTGGAGCCCAGAACTGGACGCAATACTCTAGATGAGGCCTAACCAGGGCCGAATAGAGAGGAACCAGGACCTCACGTGATTTGGAAGCTATACTTCTAAGAATGCAGCCCAAAACAGCATTTGCCTTTCTTGCAGCCCTATCACACTGTTGGCTCATACTCAGCTTGTGATCTACAACAATTCCAAGATCCTTCTCGTTTGTAGTATTGCTGAGCCAAGTATCCCCCATCTTGTAACTGTGCATTTGGTTTCTATTTCCTAGATGTAGAAATTGGCATTTATCCCTATTATATTTCATTCCGTTATTTTCAGCCCAGCACTCCAGCCTATCAAGACTCGACTCCTTAATACTAAAAGCATGTATCAAAAGCATATAGTATAGGAAGTCCGCTTCCCACACCTCAGAATGAAAATTATAGATAGTTGATAGATAGATCTAGAATGTTGAATTCCCTCTATTCCTACTAGCAGACGAGAGTTCTATTACTAGCAGTAGACCATTCACCTTCCTGATGTGTGGGACTTCAACTCTCATAATTACAGCTTGCATCTGCATTAAGCTGGGTCTTGGATGGGATGACCCCATGGGGTTTTGGATGAAATGACCTCCAAGGCTTTTCTCCTCGGTACTCAAGTTCTAAATCTGCCCAGGTGCACATAGTCAAGGCAAACAGACGTGCCATTCATGCAATTGATGTCACATCTCCTTTGGCCCTCACAGGGCAATCAGAAAAGATGGAACGCACACTTTCCCTTTTACAGTCCAGGGGTCCGTTGGATGGGATCCATGGTGACAACGCCCACTACTTTCAATGAACAGCTGTGTGCAATGCGGGGCACAAAATTGTGTTAGGCTTACAAGCTATTGTTGAGAAAAACAATATCTCTCTTATGATAGCCTCCAGATGTGTTGGACTGCAACTCCCATCATTCCCAGTCAGCTGCAGTACAACACATCTGGAGGGCACTCCCTTGGGGAAAGCTGCACTAGACGCACTGTAGACTCATCCTTCTATCTTGTCTGAAAGACACCCTC
Source organism: Elgaria multicarinata webbii (assembly GCF_023053635.1). Lineage (NCBI taxonomy): Eukaryota > Metazoa > Chordata > Lepidosauria > Squamata > Anguidae > Elgaria > Elgaria multicarinata. The sequence goes on from NC_086181.1 coordinate 46,050,904, forward strand.
TAAGAATTTAGGTACGTCCTCAAATATAACCAAGTAGCAAGCAATTGTTTCTACAAGCTTGTCTTTGTGAGTATGTAGTACAGAGTGCCACCTGGTGACAGGTTTTGTGGTTAACATGTGACAACACGGCAGACAAAGACCAGAAAGAATTTACACTTGCTGCATAGACGCATGGAGGTAGAAGGGTACTTAGAGGCCATTTAGTCCAACCCGCTGTTAAAAAAATAATCTGCAAGGCAGGATGCAACCCTGCCCAGCTTCTGCTTAAAAGTCTCCCGCGAAGGAGAGCCTCTGCTTCCAAGCCAGTCTCTTCCACGGTCAAAAGGATGTTTCTCCTGATTTTTGCTGTCATCTGCTTCCCTGCAAATCATAGAATAGCAGAGTTGGAAGGGGCCTAAAAGGCCATCAAGTCCAACCCCCTGCTCATTGCACGAACCCACCCTAAAGCATCCCTGACAGATGGTTGTCCAGCTGCCTCTTGAAGGCCTCTAGGGTGGGAGAGCCCACAACCTCCCTAGGTAACTGATTCCATTGTCGTACTGCTCTAACAGTCAGGAAGTTTTTCCTGATGTCCAGCTGCAAGCTGGCTTCGTTTAACTTGAGCCCGTTATTCCATGTCCTGCACTCTGGGAGGATCGAGAAGAGATCCTGGCCCTCCTCTGTGGGACAACCTTTTAAGTATTTGAAGAGTGCTCTCATGTCTCCCCTCCATCTTCTCTTCTCCAGGCTAAACATGCCCAGTTATTTCGGTCTCTCTTCATAGGGCTTTGTTTCCAGACCCCTGATCATCCTGGTTGCCCTCCTCTGGACACGCTCCAGCTTGTCTCCATCCTTCTTGAATTGTGGAGCCCAGAACTGGACGCAATACTCTAGATGAGGCCTAACCAGGGCCGAATAGAGAGGAACTAGTACCTCATGTGATTTGGATGCTATACTTCTATTAATGCTGCCCAAAATAGCATTTGCCTTTCTTGCAGCCACATCACACTGTTGGTTCATATTCAGCATGTGATTTCTAGTAGGGTGACCATATGAAAAGGAGGACAGGACTCCTGTATCTTTAACAGTTGCATAGAAAAGGGAATTTCAGCAGGTGTAATTTGTAGAAATGGAGAACCTGGTGAAATTCCCTCTTCATCACAACAGTTAAAGCTGCAGGTGCCCTGCCCTCTTTTAAAACTGGTCACTCTAGTATAACTCCTACAGCTTTAACTGCTGTGACGAAGAGGGAATTTCACCCAGGTTCTCCATATATACATATGATACCTGCTGAAATTCCCTTTTCAAGCAACTGTTAAAGATACAGGAGCCCTGTCCTCCTTTTCATATGGTCATCCTAGAGTCTTGTCCTTGGGGGCAACAGAGAACCTGCTTGCTCTGTTGTCTGCACCACAGCTGTCCAGATGTTTGAAGCCTGCAGTCACGTCTCCGCATCGTCGTCTTCTCTTACCCAACCCTTTCCGCCATTCCTCTTAGGACTCAGTTTCCGTCCCCCTACTGTTCCCACAAGGCTAAAGGGCAGCCACAATTTTGCTAAAATGGTGAGTTAAAGGAGGGGGCTTGTAGATTTTTCCCACCACTACATACTTTGAACATTGCAGCAAGCCACTGTTAGATTTGAGGTGGAATTAAGTGGGGTGCAGCATGAGAAAGATGGAGCTGAGCCACGGTCTCCCCCTTTCTAAAAATAAAATGAAATCTGCTCTCCTTTTATTTATGTTTTATCCATTTTTATTTGCTGTTTTTCTGATTTGTTCCTTAGCCATTCTTTTCAGTGGGTCTTCTTGACTGAGAAACTTTCCTTTGGAATTATTATTATTATTATTATTATTATTATTATTATTATTATTATTGCTTTATTTTCCCAAATGCCAGTAAGGCAGTGTACAACCATTTAAAGCACTAGAACAATTTGGGCCCTGAGCTAATTAAGGGAAAGGACAGGTGGTGTTTGGATTCCTGCCCCCCCTCCAGAACCAACATGCCTTGGGCCCAGTTTCTGATACAGACAGATTAGTTTGAATTAATAAAGTTCGATGACTCCTTCCAGCCCAGCAGTTCGCATTAGCAGACAAGGAGGGAGATGGGTGGGTGTCAGTCCACGTGGCTACTGGGTGCCGGTGACTCTGAGTCTGCCCACACTTTCTCTCCACCAAGGGGGTAATTAAAAGCAAAAAACCTCATCAGGTTGAATCTCCATCAAGGAGAAAAGGTTAGGTGGTGCGTGCGAAGCAAGTGGACGGAGACGCACACACACTTCACAGCAGGGGCTCACAGCTGCTCAGGATACTCATCCCTCTCTCCATGGCCAAGCCAAGATCCGTGGGTTTCTGGAGATGAAATGGGTCATAGAATCATAGAACACTAGAGTTGGAAGGGGTCTCTAAGGCCATCAAGTCCAACCCCCTGCTCAATGCAGGAATTCATCCTAAAGCATCCCTGACAGATGGTTGTCCAGCTGCCTCTTGAAGGACTCTAGTGTGGGAGAGCCCACCACCTCCCTAGGTAACTGGTTCCATTGTCGTACTGCTCTAACAGTCAGGAAGTTTTTCCTGATGTCCAGCCGGAATCTGGCTTCCTGTCATTTGAGCCCATTATTCTGTGTCCTGCACTCTGGGATAAGCGAGAAGAGATCCTGGCCCTCCTCTGTAAGACAACCTTTTAAGTATTTGAAGAGTGCTATCATGTCTCCCCTCAGCCTTCTCTTCTCCAGGCTCAACATGCCCAGTTCTTTCAGTCTCTCCTCATAGGGCTTTGTTTCTAGACCCCTGATCATCCTGGTTGCCCTCCTCTGAACACATTCCAGCTTGTCTGCATCCTTCTTGAATTGTGGAGCCCAGAACTGGGCACAATACTCTAGATGAGGCCTAACCAGGGCCGAATAGAGAGGAACCAGTACCTCACGCGATTTGGAAGCTATACTTCTATTAATGCAGCCCAAAACAGCATTTGCCTTTCTTGCAGCCATGTCACACTGTTGGCTCCTATTCAGCCTGTGATCTACAACAATTCCAAGATCCTTCTTGCTTGAGCCAAGTATCCCCCATCTTGGGGTCACCCAAGTCCTAGTGAGTTCTGTCCGTAGCATTAAAGGGACAGAGAACTCCGGGGAGGAAGAGCTTTGGAGCCGATAGACCTGGATTTGCTGCCTTTGGGTGTCTAATGGGGGTCTGACAATACAGAAGGAGGACAGAGGAAATTCGGAAGTTGGTTTATACTGAGTCAGGCCATGGGTGCAATTTAGCCCAGTTTTGTTGATACTGATTGGAAGTGGTTCTCCAGCCAGGATTTCAAGCAGGATTCTTTCCTCACCTCACCTGGGGATGCTTGGAATTGAACCTGAACACTTTCTGCATTCAAAGCAGGGCTACTATCCCACTGAGCTTCAACTCCAGCACACCTGGGGTTGGATCCATACTTAGTCCTACTTAGAGCAGACCCACTAGGGCTTAAATTCCATTGATTTAAATGGGTCTACTCTAAGTATGACTTATTTGTATTTATTTATTTAGTTCAATAGCGGAAGCGCTCCAAACGGTTCACAATAATTCACAAGATAATAAAATACAGCATAAAATGCCAGTATACAAAATTTTAAAACCATTTCAATAGCAAAAAACACACCCCTCAATTTCAATAAAACACTATACCCTGTTAAAGACAGCTGACAGAAGTGCCTTGTTGCGTCTGGATTTCTCCCTTTTGCGTGCTTTCAGGCACCACACAACAGCCAGGTAATTCAACAGGCCTGGCTTTCTTTTCTTACTGCTGGTCATGCTGATCAGGAATGATGGGAATTGTAGTCCAATTCAACTGAGGAGCACCAGGTTGTGGGAAGGTGCTCTCATGTCATAAACTCGTTGCTTCTGATTTTGTAATCTATGTCCGATCACGAAGGACGTGTATTTTGGATGGAAAATGGAATGTGTGTTGTCATTAGGAGTGAGTGACACCTATTCCCTTCCTAAGCACGCATGTGTTGGGGCTTACTTCGGAGTAAGCATGCATAAAAGCTGCCCTTGCAGTGCAAACATAGCAATTCAAGGATTGTCGGCATTAAAACTCAGGACTATGTGGACTGATGGAGAAGTGAAGGAAGGATTTCCCACCCACCCAACATTGGCTGCTCCATTTTTTTGGTCCCCTTCTTGTGAAAGTATAAAGGATTGGAGAATTCTGTTCAGGTGCTCCAAAAATATACCTGTGACAAGGGCTGTAAAAATTCCTTCCATACCACCCCCAAAAGAAACATTTGGCAGAAGAATCAATCATGTCCCCCCACCACTTTGTAGAATCAATCACGCCCACGCACCCACCCCACTTTGTAGATTCAGATGAAAGTAGAAAGGTAGTTTCCAGAACTTATACATACCGTATTTCTTTGATTGTAAGACGCCATCGATTGTAAGACACACATTAATTTCAGTACCATCAATAGAAAAAAAGCTTTGATTCTAAGAAATAATAAACGCACCCGCGATTCTAAGATGCACCCCGTTTTTAGAGATGTTTATATGGGGAAAAAAGTGCATCTTAGATATACGGTATATCCATATTGAGCTTGGATGGCTGACGGCAGAAGGATCTCAGCAGCTTGCATTTGGTAGCTTTCTCCATACTGGCACCTTCCAAATGTGGTAGACTACAATGTCCATGTGGGGGTTATGGGAATTGTAGTCCAACACATCTGGAGGGCTCTTGGGACCAATCCAGTCCACTTCCCCCACACACATTTTCAGTTGGGGATGTTCAAATAATTGTACAGCACTCTTGGGTGCCTTTTTTCCCCCCAGTAATGCTGAATTTAATAGACACACTGAGCCCCCGGAAACTGGCCTCTGAGCATCTGGGAATTTGATCTGATGAGCAAAAATATCACCACGAAAGAGACGGGAAATGCAAGCAGACCACATTTTATTCCAACCAACAACATGTTACAATGCTCTCAAAGTTAATGTTCCACAGGCATGGCAACTCTGAGCAAGCAGACAGAGTAACGCACGCGATCCACAGAAACCACTGCACTCTACCTAGCCGTTAACACAACATTGTTGTTGTTTTGTAGGGATGAGAGTGGGGGAAGAGGAGGTCGCCCTGAACTCTGCGTCAGGTGGGAGGTTTGTGACCCCTGTAAATCTGGGTGGAGAGGAGGAGGGAGGGAGGGAGGATCCAGAACTGGCAACGAAAGTCAGCAGCTTTGAAAGGGTACAGTAAGCACAGCTTTGGGGCTTGGAGATGAAAACCCTCACGGAAAGCGTGTTGTGGGCACCCTCACAAAATGGCTGCTGAAGGCGATGCCAGTGAAGGCAAACTGATGAGGTTCATAGACAAGGAACTTGGCCAAGAAAATCAGAATAAAGTAGAAGAGGATGCTGAGGCCCAAATACCAAATCATCCCCGTAGCCCCTCAGGACCCACCCTACCACCCCAAATTATTATTATTATTATTATTATTATTATTATTATTATTATTATTATTATTATTATTATTATTATTTTCTGGGCAGCTGCTACATTTCAAAACAACAAACTGGTCTGAGGCCACCCCTTATTTCCGAAGGATGAATTTGGGGGCCATGGGGAGACCAGGGCTTCACTTTGCCCCATGCCAAAGTCAAACTTTTAAAAAGAAGTAACCCAAAGGCTCTATCTTATACATTTTTAAGCAGGGGAGGGGGAAGTCCTAAAATGCCCAGTATTGCTCAGCTAGCCACGCTGTAAGACGTTTTGCTGGCCTGACATGCATAGCATTGCACCTTAAAACTAAAAATCAGATAGGGTGACCCTATGGAAAGAAGGACCGGGCTCATGTATCTTTAACAGTTGTATTGAAAAGGGCATTTCAGCAGGTGTTATTTGCATGCATGCAGCACCTGGAGAAATCCCCTCTTCATCATAATCGTTAAAGCTGCCCTCTTTTGTATCTGGTCACTCTAGATACTTTAACTATTATGATGAAGAGGGGATTTCTCCAGGTGCTGCACACATGCAAATGACACCTGCTGAAATGCCCTTTTCTATGCAACTGTTAAAGATACAGGAGCCCGGTCCTCCTTTCCATAGGGTCACCCAGAGGTGTTGTGAGCACACAGGTGCCAACCAGCCACCATGTTGGAGATCTCTTAGCTGGTCCAAGAGCTCCATTCTGCATCTTTAAGCAGAGGGAACCACCAAGAGTCAACAAGTCCGTGACAAGAGGCTTTCTGACACTCACTCCAAGTCTGCTTTTGGGATGAAGAGTTTCTGCGCCGTCCTTCGTCCTTGTGAAGGGCGTCTCTCTTGCTGCTGGGACGGGACACGTCTCCTTGGGGCCACCACCTCTGGGGAGGACAAGGACAAAGGTACAACGCAGGCCAAGGCATCCCTGCCTCCTCTCTCCCACCAAGGAGCAGCGAGGGAAAAGCTAACAGGCGGTCAGGGTTTTCCAGAAGAAGGCCTTGCAGCCGGCTTTGCGTTCCCGAGGGGGCTGCCAAGGGCCGGGTGGGTGGGAGGCCAACCGATGGGAGCCGGCATGGTGGTGGTGGTGGTGGTGGTCTCGGAGAAGGCCGGAGATGGCTCGCAGGGCTAGACGGCCGGAGGAGTCCTGTTTAGGGAGGGGGGAGGCAGAGACAGGTGAGACCAGAGAAATAAAGACAAGCACAAGCAGGGCCGGTGCCAGACTATTTTGCGCCCTACGCAGGTGAGCTGCTTTCACCCATCCCCATCCCCACCCCAGTGTACCCGGGTGCGGGGCGCCATCTTGTCCACCCAGCTGAAGCAAAGCCAGAACGCTGGGTTGGGGTGGGTAGGCGTGGCTTCACTTCGTCTGGGTGGATGCCCAGCTGAAGCAAAGCCAGGACACTGGGGCGGGCGGCTTCGGAACGGCGCACCCGGCCAGAAGCCGCTCTGGGAGAGCGACTTCCGGGCGCACCATTCCAAAGCCGCCCGCCCCAGCGTCCTGGCTTTGCTTCAACTGGGTGCCCACCCAGCTGAAGCGAAGCCAGGATGCTGGAGTGGGGGACGGGCATGGCTTCACTTCGGCTGGGTGGGCGCCCAGCCGAAGAGAAACCATGCTGCTTGGGTGTGCGGGCGGCTTCGGAACGGCGCACCTGGAAGCTGCCCTCTCAGAGCCACTGCGGGAGAGCAGCTTCCGGGTGCAGCGTTCGGTGCCCCCCTTACCTTGGTGCTCTAGGTTGAGTGGCCTCTATGGTAGCACCGGCCCTGAGCACAAGGTGTAGTCAAGTGGGTGGGTGCCTTTGAGGCCCTTCAAAAGTCGGCCGGCAACATAAACGCAGAGCTAGAGGCTGGTGGGAGCGAATGGCTTCCTTTTTGAAATGCAATCTAGAAAAGACAGGCGACCCTTTCCCTTTTTACAATCCTTCTACTATCTGTAGCTGCTTTACAGCAAGGGGCCGTGCTCTCTCCAGAGCCGGGTCAGGCATGGGGGGAAGATTACCTGCCCCTTTCCCCGGTCTTCTCACCCCTGTCAACACGGTAGATTTTAAGTTCCTCGGGGCAGAGGCCTGGCCCCTGAGGCTTCAGGAAGCACCATATAAATTGATGGCACGCTCTGAATAGTTTGAGACTCTCACTAAAACAACAGCAAACCCCCTCCCCTCCCCATTCCTACATGGTACATTGACCCTGCCTCTCCTGCCTTCCATTTCATAAATTTAGTTCACAAATTGCCTCGCCTCCATCAGGAAGATTTGCACCTGTCTTGACTCGCACCCAGTTTGGTTCAGCTCCCTAGAATAATAGCATAGGAGAGTTGAAGGTACCTCTGAGGTCATCTAGTCCACCCCCTGCCCACTGTAGGCATTTTGCAACTTCCCCAACAGAGGGCCGACCAACCTCTGCTTAAATACCTCCAGCGAAGAAGGACACTCACCCACCCGCACCTCTCGAGACGGTGGTCTATTCCACAAACAACGCTTACGGCTGGGACGTTTCTCCTAATGTTTTGCCGCAATCTGCTTCCTCATTCCTTCCTTTCATTTTAGCCTGATGCCCCCTGGAGCAACAGAAGCTCCTTCCCAAATTCGGGAGACGAGGTCCACAATCTCCAAGGCTGTGGGTCCCCACAGCCGACACCCCCACACATCAGTTCCCTGAATTTGGGAACAAAGCCAGGAGGAATCCCAACCCACTCCCCTGTCTGGGGATGATGGGAGATGCCATCCAACACAGGTTGGGGGAAGGCTGCCCCCAAAACACTCTGCAGTCCTCCAGATGTGTTGGACTGCAACTCCCACTTTCGCATGCTGGCTGGGGATGATGGGAGTTGTATTCCAACACAACTGGAGAGCACCAGGTTGGGAATATTGTCTTTCTCGAAGGGATCCATGGCTGCAGGAGGAAATCTCCATTCTGTCTCTTCCATCAGGGGACCCCCCCATATCTCCACCAATTTTAACCCTTAATGCCCTGGTACCCCTAAAAACTGCATTTGGCGAATCCTTTCCCCAACTTGTTCCCCCAAAACTCACCTCGCTGTCTAGGAATTGGAGCTCCACGGGGCTGTCAGAGACCAGAGTTGTTAGCATTGAGCCAACAAGTAGCAGGACCAAATGAAGCTGCAGAGACCTCATGCTTGCAGTGTGTGCTTCGTGTGTGAGTGAGTGTCGGGGTGGGGACACACACCAGGCTGGGAGACAGGTGTTCTCTGCCCACCTTTCTATACAGACCATCAGTTTCTGCAGCTGGGAAAGCAGCCAGTAAAAGTCCAGCCCAGGAGGGTGGCAGCCAATGAGGGACGCAAGCCTGCGAGGAGGGGGCCAGAAATTGAGTGAGGGGGGGATCGGGGGGGGGGGGCTGCAGCCAATAGTGAGTGGGGAGGGGGATGCTGGAGAGCACCCCTGAAGAGGAAGGCAGGGCTCCAAGAATGGTGAAAAGGGGAGACACATTTAAAGGTGCCACATTATGGAGGATTTGAAAGTACGTATAAAAACAGCCCCCTGAGAATACAGGAGGAGAAATGTTCTGAAAGGGGACAGATTAATAATAATAATAATAATAATAATAATAATAATAATAATTTATTTATTTATTGCATTTCTATACCGCCCAATAGCCGAAGCTCTCTGGGCGGTTTACAAAATTAAGACAATTCAAGTATAAAACAACAGTATAAAACCATAATATAAAATACAATATAAAAGCACAACCAAGACAAAAACAGCAGCAATGCAAAAATACAAATTTAAAATACAAATTTAAAACAGCAATTATAAAATAAATTTTATAAAATAATAATAATAATAATAATAATAATAATAATAATAATAATAATAATAATAATAATAAATTTCTTACCCGCTTCTCCCTCTGGATCGAAGCAGGGTACAACACAAATACAAAACACCATAAAATACATATAATTGATTAAAAACATATATTATTACATTATTAAAAGGCATCTTAAAATTCCACTGGGTAGGCCTGCTGGAACAGACCAGTCTTTATGGCTTTCTTAAATTCTGGAAGACTGTTAAGTTGACGAATCTCTCCCGGCAGGTCATTCCACAAACTGGGAGCGGCAGAAGAAAAGGTCCTCTGGGTAAGAGTTGTCAGCCTTAATTCACAATGTCCACCCAGCGGAGGTGGGTGACTCCGATGTCAGTTGGGTAGTGAATCCGCTTCAGGTTTCAGTCAGAATGCTGAAGGCCCTCTGGCTTTGCACCTTGGAAAAAGCTCCTTTAGAGAAGAGCCCTGCTGGATCAGACCAAGGGTCCATCTAGCCCAGCACTCTGTTCACACAGTCGCCAACCAGCTGCCAACCAGGGACTCACAAGCAGGACATGGTGCAACAGCACCCTCCCACCCATGTTCCCCAGCAACTGGTGCACACAGGCTTACTGCCTCTGCTACTGTAGGTAGCACATATTTATTTTATTTATTTATTGCATTTATATCCCCCGCCCCATAGCCGAAGCTCTCTGGGCGGTTCACATAAGATAAAAACACTTAAAAACAATATACAAAGATTAAAAACCACAAAGGCATGCAAAATACACATACATTTAAAACCACTATGACAACTTTATAAACGATGAGCCAAAAAAAACCCAGACCCACAGTCATTACATATTGCTAAATGCCTGGGAGTAGAGAAAAGACTTGACCTGGCGCCGAAAAGATGACAATGTCAGCGCCAGGCGGGCCTCGTCAGGGAGATTGTTCCACAGTTGGGGGGCCACCACAGAGAAGGCCCTCTCTCTTGTGTCGTCACCCTCCAAGCTTCCCTCAGAGTAGACACTCGGAGGAGGACCTTGGATGTTGAACGTAGTGTTTGGGTACACTAGCCATCAGGACAAGTAGCCATTGACAGCCGCCTTCTCCTCCAGGAATCTCCTTTTAAAGCCATCCAAATTGGTGGCCACCGCTGTATCTGGTGGTAGCAGATTCCATAGTGGTAGTGAGTTCCACAGGACTCCACTGTGCCCATCATTCTGAGCTACTATTTTTGCCCCTAGCTCCGGGGTTGGTGGTCCTCCAGGGTCTAGTGAAAAACAAAGTAGAGCCCCAACGCCTGAAGGTTGGGGGATGGACCATGACTCAGTAGTAGAAGCCCAGCTTTGCATGCAGAGAGGGTTCAATCCTGTCATCTCCAGGCACGGGTGGAAAATCTCCTGCCTGAAATACCGGAAAGCCCTCAGCAATAAAGGGATGGATGGATCCAGGGTCTGACTCGGTCGAAGGCAACCATCTCAGCTTTTTGGGCACATAATAAAAATTACCTAAATTAAACAAAGACCCTTGTGGCAACTTGAAGACTAACAAATGATACTGTGGAATAAGCCAGCCATTCGTCCTCAACCTGGTGACCATGGGAGTTGCAATCCTACACACCTAGGTGGGCGATTATTTACCTGTGGCTTCACGCATCACATGAAGCAGATGCTACCCACAAGAGCTCTCACCAGGATAATATCCATTGGACTTTCAAAGGTGCTAGGCTCAGCGGTTTTGGCTGCAACAGGCTGACATAGCGACTTCTCTAGAAATTGCAACCCAAGTCGTAGAACTAATAGTAACTCTATGCCTTAGCCTGGGAATACTGGGAGTTGGAGGGCGCCACGTTGGGGAAGGCTGCCCTAAGCCATCAACAAGGCAATATTGGCTTAAAATCCCCCCATGTTCAACCCTTCTCTCTTTACCCAGCTAGAGATTTGGGGTTTTGAGGGGGTGGGGTGGGGTAGTAAGAAAAAAGGTGGTAGATTTATTGAATATGTTAAAGAAAATAGAGAGGTAAAAGAAAAATTCTTAATTGGTTTTATGTTAACAGCCGAAAGGCAATTAATACCAGGTAATTGGAAGACAGCGTGGATGCTGACAGTATCACTGTGGAGAAAGAAAATCTGGGACATCGCAATAAATGAAAAGTTGAGCAGCTTTCCTCAACCTGGGGCGCTCCAGATGTGTTGGACTACAACTCCCAGAATGCCCCAGCCAGCTCGGCTGGCTGGGGCATTCTGGGAGATGCAGTCCAACACATCTGGAGCGCCCTAGGTTGAGGAAGGCTGACATAGAGGGATAAAGAAAAGAGATACTTTCAGGACGGACAGGCAGAAATATATAGACTACATGAAAAAGGAATCAAATAGAACCACTTTGGCAGAAGCCTATAGAAATCTGTGGGACTCATTAAAAAAACAGATAATCAACCATCTTCTTGAAATACTTTGTCGGATGTGTCGCAATTAATGAGATACTTCTATTTTCATATTTAGTGCTGTGATCGGATGTAATCGACCAAGTGCGGAGAGGGATATAGAATAAGTATTGATGTGCATAGATTTATGTTTATTCTTGATTTTTGAGTTCAACGTATTTAATAAAATATTTTTTAGAAAAACAAATCCCAGCACCCCGCTTTTCTCAACGCGCTCGGATTGCCCTCAGATGAGCTAATGGGCACCTCGGTCATCTTCCAAACCTGCCTCATTCTCTTTCGACAGCCATGAATGTAAGAATTTCTGTTTTCAGTCAAGATAACTGGTAGCCAAAGGGAGAGGCAGGTAATAAATAAATTATTATTATTATTATTATTATTATTATTATTATTATTATTATTACACCGTTTTAGATGTTTCACTAGCTCACTTGTTAGTGTGTAGCCAAGTAAGTAATTTGGAGCACGTTTGAGAAGAGGCAGCAGAAAAAGTTTAAGACTCACCCAGTTTACCAAAAAAAAAAAGTTTTCTGCCTGCTTGCACAGAGAAGTATTTTTACTTCCAAGTCTGCAATTGTGGTTTCTCTGTAGCTTCTAAGTGAAGCAGTGTGCGTATGTGTGTGAGAAAGTGTGTGTGTGTGAGAGAGAAAGTGTGTGTGTGTGTGTGTGAGAGAGAGAGTGTTTGTGTGTGAAAGTGAGTGTGTGAGAAAGTGTGTGTGAGAAAGTGTGTGTGTGTGAGAGAGAGAAAGTGTGTGTATGAGAGAAAGTGTGTGTGTAAGTGTGAGAGAGAATGTGTGTGAGTGTGTATGTGAGAGAGAAAGTGTGTGTGAGGGAGAGAGAGAGTGTGTGTGAGTGAGAAAGTGTGTGTGAGTGTGTGTGTGAGAGAAAGTGTGTGTGAGAGAGTGTGTGTGAGAGAGAGAATGTGTGTGAGTGTGTGTGTGTGAGAGAGAGAAAGTGTGTGTGAGAAGTGTGTGTGTGAGAGAGAAAGTGTGTGAGAGAGAAAAGTGTGTGTGTGTAAGAGTGTGAGAGAGAATGTGTGTGAGTGTGTGAGAGCGAAAGTGTGTGTGAGGGAGAGAGTGTGTGTGAGTGAGAAAGTGTGTGTGTGTGTGTGTGAGAGTGTTTGTGTATGAGAGAAAGTGTGTGTGAGAGAATGTGTGTGAGTGTGTGTGAGAAAGTGTGAGTGTGTGAGAAAGTGTGTGTGAGTGTGTGTACGAGTGTGTGTGTGTGTGTGTGAAAGAGAAAGTGTGTGTGAGTGTGTGTGTGAGAAAGTGTGTGTGTGAGAAAGTGTGTGTGAGAGTGTGTGTACGAGTGTGTGTGTGTGTATGTGTGTGAAAGAGAAAGTGTGTGTGAGTGTGTGTGTGAGAAAGTGTGTGTGTGTGAGAAAGTGTGTGTGAGAGTGTGTGTACGAGTGTGTGTGTGTGTGTGTGTGAGAAAGAGAAAGTGTGTGTGTGAGAGAGAGAGAGGGGGGGGGAGCCCCACAAAAGCAGCAAACGCACCATGAGGTTTGACACATCTTTATTAAATTTTGACACAAAAGACACACAAGCGCGCACAACACACCCTGTGGTTAAGAAGTCAGAGGACGATGGGGGTGGGGGAAGTTTTATTAAAAAAATATTAATAATCATCCAGTGTGTAAGAGAATGGACTTCAACACTGGAGCCAGCTTAAAAACGCCACCACCACCAGGAGTTGAGGGCAGGACCCAGGAATTCTAGATCCCAAACTGCAGAGTCCAGAAGGGCTGGTGGGTCTTCTATTATACATGAACAAGGGGGCGAGAGGGGAGGGGAGAGGAGAGAAATGGCACGTAAGCCCCATACTAACCAGCTAAGACCAGCTTATGGGTTTGGGGCCCCTCGAGGCTTATGGGTTTGGGGATCGGGGATTTTATGCTGTGGGGTGGCGAGAAAACAGAGACCCTCCATCTCCCGTTCTGCCCCAAGATATGCAGGGGGTGCAATTGGAGGGCCACCTCCCCCGGGAGAAGGAAAGACAGTAAGGGGATGGGGAGGAGGGAATAGCACCTCATACCTGGAGTGAGGGAGGGGGGGTTGAGGTGCACACCTTGGCATGGCTGGGACCCTCGCCCCTGACAACCGGACACTCACCCCACACAGATGGGAGGGGGGGCGGGGAGGGGGGCTTCTACTATTACCAAAAAAATGAGGTATGATTCGGACTTCTAGGAACTCGTTGGAGGGGAAAGACGATCCTGATAGCAGGTGGAGTTGAAGGCAAGAGCAGGTAACAAGGCAAAAACCCAGAGACCCCAGGAGGCTTGAGGAGGTGGCGGGGAGGAGGAGAGGAGAGGTAGAGGGCTGCTCCCCTTGCCTGCCCACACCTCAGCAGTCCGTGGTGATCTTGGAGGAGAGCTCCTGGATCCGCCGCGCGCTGCAGCTCTTGCAGAGGATATGGCCGTCCAGCGGGTAGCAGCCCCGGCCTTCTCCCTCGGAGGAGAGGAGCAGCCCACACTCCTGGGGGGGGGGGGGGGAGAGGAGAGAAAGAATGGTGAAAGGTGAAAGGCAAGCGCCCCCCCCCCCCACCTCACCCCAGAATGCTGGATCCAGTGGAGGCAGGTGGCTCTGATGTCAGAGGGGCAGTGAATCCGCTCCAGGTTTCAGTCAGGACTCTAAAGGAACTCTCCAAGGACATCTGAGCCACCAGCCTCTACTGGCTGCATCCCCACTATTTCTCCTTGCACCCGCCCCATTCTGTGACCCAACTTCCCTTCCTAGAACCCAGGCGTCCTGAACTGCCGTTCAGAGAGGAAGGCATGGGAGCCGACGTCTTGCTAGCTGAAGCCCCTGACACCCAATTCCAGCTCCGGGGGGGGGGGGGGGGAGAGTTAGGCTGCTGTTCCTCAGGCACTTTGTACATGCTCACATGTCCTCTTACTCCTGCAACTGTTGTAGAACAAAGCCTCCTCATTATAATTTGTTTCAAGCAAGGCTAGCCAACCGCTTTCAGCCTGAATTCAGTTTTGGGAAGGTCTCGGGGTGTGAAGACGTCTTCCAGTAGTGGGTCAGGCCAAAAAAATCAATTCACAAATGATTTGGGGTCAAGGGAAAGGGGGGTTTGGGGATCCTCTTGGGACCCCAAAAGACCTGGATTTGACCAGCAGGGCCGAGGTTCCCTGCTCCTGGTTTAAAATGTGTTGGGACCAATCACCATCATCGATTTGTCATCATCATGAGAAGATGGAGACGTCCGGGTAAGACGCCCACGAACCTTTTCTGTTTCCTCACCTCGCATTTGTAGCAGCCGATATGAAAACTGCGGTCTAGAGCGACGATCCGCACCGTCTCCTCCTGCCCGGGTTCCGGCATGATGGCGTTTCCACACACCGAACAGCGTGGGGCAAACTTCCTACGGGGAAGAAAAGCGTTGAGAGGAGTCAGGGGGCGGTGTAGGAGGAGGAAACAGGGCTTTTGCCCATAAAATGCTCCAAAACAGCGCCCCGCAACCTCGCCAGGTGTGTTGGACTGCAACCCCCATCATCCACAGGCACCCCATTGAGGGAGGCTGTCGTACGGGAAGAGTTGGAAACCCACCCATAACTAGCCAGGCAGGTGGGTTCCCGTGGCAGAGAGCGGAGGGGGGGGGGCGTTTACCGGTGGAAATCTTCAATGCAGTGGATCTGGCTCGTGGCGTCCACGGTGAAAGGGACCCCATCCAGGCATCGGTGGCAGACGACACAAGTGAAGCACTGGGGGTGGTAAGCTTTGCCCATGGCGCGCAGGATCCGGTCCATGATGGGCTTGGAGCACATAGAACATTTCTCCAAAGTCACCTAGAGGATAAAAAAGTTGGGTGGGTGTAGAACAGCCTTCCTCAACCTGGGGCGCTCCAGATGTGTTGGACTACAACTCCCAGAATGCCTCAGCCAGCTGGCTGGGGCATTCTGGGAAATGCAGTCCAACACATCTGGAGCGCCCCAGGTTGAGGAAGACTGGTGTAGAAGAACAAATAAAACAACCCACACACACACACACACACACTGAAGGATGTTTGGGCCAACAATTCCCATGATCCTTCACCATTGGTTAGGCTAGCTAGGGCTTATGGGAGTTATAGGGAGTCTTGATGGCTTTAAGTCATTTTAGACTCTGGACTCAATAGTCTTACAGGAGCCATTTTGTATTAGTTTAGTTGCAAAGCACAACGCTGACGTTTCGCTTTTCCCTCCCCAGTTCTCTGTTCCTGATGAGTTAGAGCAAGGCCAAAACTGTTGGCAATCCCTGATTTAAAAAAAAGAAAAAGAAAGAAAAGACAAAGACGATGAAGAAGAAGAAAAAAGAAGAAGAAGAAGAAGAAGAAGAAGAAGAAGAAGAAGAAGAAGAAGAAGAAGAAGAAGAGAAGAGGAGGAGGAGGAGGAGGAGGAGGAGGAGGAGGAGGAGGAGGAGGGAGGAGAAGAAGAAGAAGAAGAAGAAGAAGAAGAAGAAGAAGAAGAAGAAGAAGAAGAAGAAGAAGAAGAAGAAGAAGAAGAAGAGGAGGAGGAGGAGGAGGAGGAGGAGGAGGAGGAGGAGGAGGAGGAGGAGGAGGGAGGAGAAGAAGAAGAAGAAGAAGAAGAAGAAGAAGAAGAAGAAGAAGAAGAAGAAGAAGAAGAAGAAGAAGAAGAAGAAGAAGAGAGGAGGAGGAGGAGGAGGAGGAGGAGGAGGAGGAGGAGGAGGAGGAGGGAGGAGAAGAAGAAGAAGAAGAAGAAGAAGAAGAAGAAGAAGAAGAAGAAGAAGAAGAAGAAGAAGAGAGGAGGAGGAGGGGGAAGAAGAAGAAGAAGAAGAAGAAGAAGAAGAAGAAGAAGAAGAAGAAGAAGAAGAAGAAGAAGAAGAAGAAGAAGAAGAAGAAGAAGAAGAAGAAGAAGAAGAGAGGAGGAGGAGGAGAAGGAGGAGGAAGGAAGGAAGGAAGGAAGAAAGAAAGAAGTACTCTGTTCAAGGGCTGTTTTGCATTTTAAACCCACTGAAATCATTGCACTGTTATGGCTGCGGGAATAAAATGGGAGTTTGGTTTTGCTCCCCTCATACTAAACACATTGATTCAGGAATAAACAACACTTGGTTGTAGGAAAGGATAATATATATTTAAAGTTAAAAAAAGAGCCTCTGTAACCATGTACATTGCCTAGCTGGCCGCACCCTGACTGTAATTTTTTTTAAAAAAAAAGAGAAGAAGGAAGGATGCAGTGGCAGTGTGTGTGTGTGTGTGTGTTCGTGTGTGTGTGTTTGTGTATACATACATTCTCTCCCTTTTTTAGTGCCTGTCAAAACAACGAGGACATTTCAGCCGGATGAACTTGTGCTCAACAATGTTTTGGAAGGGATGGTGGGGTGGGGAAGAGAACTCAGCAGGCACATTTTGCTCACGCTCGTGGGTCTGGCCAAGTTACCAGTGACAAGCGTCCCCGGGAAACTGTCGGCGTCTACCTGTCGTCTGTGGCTTGGCTCACTTGCTAAAGCCATCTGCTTTGTGGGCATGGCGGCCGCTCTTGGCAAAGCGGGATCTGCATTGCGTGAGTTGCTCTGCGTTTTGTTAGTGGGTAGGGGTCATTGCGGGCTGCTAAGAAGACGATTCTTCGCCACTGCTCTCGCTCCACTGAAGCTGCAGCCTCCAGATCAAAACCCCAGAGGGCACCCAGGTATTTCAGAGGCCCCCAGCTCCCGGACTCCGCTCCTCCAACCTCCTCCCGGATGCCTGGGTCTCATACTCCTCCAAAGCCTTCCCCACTCACGATGTAGCAGGATTCACAGTAGGAACGCCGGTCGATGGCGTAGAATGGCTGCCCACGGAGACGACAGCGGCACGTGGCGCAGGTGAAGCACTCGACGTGGAAGACCTGGTCCATGGCGACACAGCCCGTGCCGTCGCCAACCACGTTCTCCCCCGCACCGGGCGCAGCGGCCTGCAAGGAGGGCGGAGGGGGCAGGCAGGGAAACGGGTTTAGGGGCCATGAAGAGCGCGGCTATCAAACCCACCCCTCACTCTCGGCGGCTCCACCCTGCATCGCCTCCCAAGTCCCACCTCCACGCTTAAGCACCAATCTTGGGACAGCGAAAAGTCATACCTGCCACTTTTCTAAGAACATCCCAAGTGCCCCACTGGATTGGACCCTAAAAAATCCCTTATTACAGCACTGGACTTCTAACAAGACTGAGCCGATGTGCACAAGATGGATGCAAACAGGTCTCCTTTTCTGTTGTTCCCAACCAGCCACGGGTACTGGTACGTGGTCCCAGAGCACACGGGTTACATATTGTTACGACTGGCTGAGCAGACGGACAGAGCCCTGCTTGGATCGGGCTATGGATCCACTTGAACCTGCAGCTGACCAGATACTCCTGGGAAGCGGTGGAGGAAATCACAGAATCCTAGAATAGCAGAGTTGGAAGGGGCCTACAAGGCCATCGAGTCCAACCCCTGCTCAATGCAGGAATCCACCCTACAGCATCCCTGACAGAGGACTGTCCACCTGCCTCTTGGGGAGGCAGCTGGACAACAACCAGCCAAAGGTAGCAACAGCCTCCCCTTCTGGTACAGAGCCAGTGTGGCGTAGTGGCTAGAGTGACGGACTGGGAGTCGGGAGATCCGGGTTCTAGTCCCCACTCAGCCATGGAAACCCACTGGTTGACTTTGGACCAGTCACAGGCTCTCAGCTCAACCCACCTCACAGGGTTGTTGGGAGGATAAAATGGAGAGGAGGAGAAGGATTATGTACACTGCTTTGGGTTCCTTGCAGGGGAAAAAAGGCAGGATATAAATGCAATAATAAAATAAATAAATAAATAAATCATGATCCCGGGATTTGGAGGTAGGCATCTCCTGAAGGTGGAGGTTCTATACAGTCCTCGTGTCTACAAGCCTCTCTTAAGAACGTAAGAAGAGCCCTGTGGATCAGACCAAGGGTCCATCTAGTTCAATATTCTGTTCACAGTGGCCAACCAGCTGTCAACCAGGGACCAACAAAGCAGAACATGGTGTAACAGCACCCTCCCACCCATGTTCCCCAGCAACTGGTGCACACAGGCTTACTGCCTTGGATACTAGAGGTAGTACATAGCCATCGGGGCTAGCAGCCATGGATCGCCTTCTCCTCCAGGAATTGATCCAGCCCCCTTTTAAAGCCACCCAAATGGGTGGCCATCACCACAACTTGTGGTAGGAAATTCCTAACTCTGCACTGTGTGACGAAGTCCTTCCTTTTATCTGTCCTGAATCTCCTACCAATCCGCTGCATGGGAGAATGACCCCGTTGGGTTCTAGGGAGGAAACGGTCTTTCTCCTCCATGAGGCAGTGAGTTCCGTAAGCCCAGAAGCCTCACCGAAATATTCGCCAGAAGGCGGGTTGTTCATGTCGTACACCAGTTTCTTCGTGAGCCGGTCCAGCTCCTCTTCGGGGCGGCTCGGCGGAGCCTGTGAAGAAAGGCGAGAGAACGAAGGGAAGAATCATCAACTCTGACTTCAAAGTGGAAACATACCTGGCCCCCTCTGTCGTTTCTCCATGGTCAATTTCAGATTGTAAGCCCCTAGGGGCAGGGACTTCTCTATGAGACCTAGTAAGTCCCGGCCCACATGGAGGGGGCTGCCTCACTAAAGACAGAGGCCAGCTTTCGCTTCAGTCGCTGACTCGCCAGAGGTCAGCCCCAGCGCCCATTCTCCATTGCCGGGGCTCAAATAAATAAATTTATTTATTTATTTATTTATAATAAATAAATAAATAAATAAATAATACAAGATACAAAATAGAATAAAAGACTAAACGTCCATGTTGGAATTAGAATTCTGATAAAAACTGTGGCTGGTCAGTCAAGGGAGGCTTCCTGAAATAAAGATGTTTTCAGGAGGTGCCGGAAACAGCGCGACATTTGCGCCTGCTTGGCCTCCAGAGGGTGTTCCACGAAAGGGGCCACCACACTTAAGGCTCCTCCCCTGTCACACACACACACACACTGCATTCTTTCCTCCAAACTCTCGGTGCCATATTCCCACCCGCCGTCCCTCGTCCCCCGCTAAGAGACGGATGGAGTTCAGGTCCCCCCTGCCTTTCCCCAGTTCCCTGCCTCAGCTGCCTTTACCTGGTGTTGGTACCTCAGCCCTCCGGTGCTGGCCGGCATCTGCGAGGCGACGGCCAACTCCTCCTTCCCTGGCTTGATCAGCCCAGGCTGGTACTGCCCCACCGGCGCCCCCAGCTTGGCGTGTCCTCCGGGCCCAGCGTAGAACTCCCCCTCGACCAGCCGCCGGCCGTACGAGGGGGGCTCCGGATACCACGGCTCAGTGTCATGGGGCCGGCCTCTGACCCCCGGCTCCGAGGCGTACTGCGGGGGAGGCTTGGCTCCATAGCCCAGACGGGGGGACGGCGGCCCATAGGCCTGTTCAGCCCTGCGCCGCGGCTGGTTGTAGCCCAGCACCGGCTGGGCCACCTTCACCTGGACGTTGAATGGGGGGCCGGCGGAGGAAGACGCCGTGGCGTAAGAGGCCGGCGTGGGCTGGGGGTACGGTCTGGGAGCTGCGGCCGCCCGGTGGTAGCCCGCGGCGTAGGGATCGCTCGAAACAGGAGCCCCGTATTGAGAAGGCAGCCCCGAGGCAGGCGGGTAAGACGCTGCCGGCGACGGTGGGCCCCCGTAGGGCCCGCTCTTGGTGTAGGTGTCGGTGGAGAAGGCGGCAGGCTTGGCGGGAGAGAAGCTTCCGGAAAGGCCCGGTTTGTAGGACGCTGTCGATTTGGCCACCCCAGGCTGTGGCAGGCCGGGAGGATACGGCGTGGAGTCCACGTTCTGCAGAACAGGAGGAAATGCGAGTCAGGCACCAGCTGTGGGGGAAGGCCACGAGGAGACCCACCCGCTTTCCCCAAATTCCAGGCCGGCTTTCTGACCTGCCTCTCGCCCCGGCGGTTCCTGGCGTCCTCCATGTCAGCCAGCATGCTGGTGAGCGAGTCGATCTGGACGTCGATACTGGATGGACGGTGCGGGGCCTGGTCCAGGGAGACCCCCGGCTGGGAGGCACAGATGAGGGGTGGGGTGGGGGAAAGAGATTAATGGACGGGGGCCCTTCTGACTGTTTGGAGCCAAAGAGGGAGAGGAGGTGGGGGCAGGAGGAAGCCAGGAATGAGAAGATTGTCAGAAGGTCTTGACAACGGCAGGATCCACAGAACTGATGCCACGTTCCCTAGCAGGGCTTCTATGCCTTTAACTGGGGCGGGGGGAGAGGGGAGGTTTCCATATTGGTCCACGCCAGGGGTGGGCAGAGGTGTAGGTTTACAATTCCCAGAAATCCCTGCCAGCATGGGGAAAAGTCAAGGGGCATTGAAGGTCTACTCAACATTCCAGGTCCTCCTCCACGTGCTTACTCCGAGGGAAGTTCGGAGGATGGCGACATAAGAGAGAGGGCCTTCTCTGGGGCGGCCCCCCAACTGTGGAACAATCTCCCTGACGAGGCCCGCCTGGCGCTGACATTGTCATCTTTTCGGCGCCAGGTCAAGTCTTTTCTCTACTCCCGGGCATTTAGCAATACGTAATGAGCCTGGGTCCGGTTTTTTCGGCTCATCGTTTTTAAAGTTCTTATAGTGGTTTTAAATGTATGTGCGTATTGCACGTTTTTGTGGTTTTTAATTGTTGTATATTGTTTTTAAGTGTTTTTATCTTATGTGAACTGCCCAGAGAGCTTCAGCTATGGGTTGGTCTAAAAAAAAAATTGCAATAAAATAAATAAATAATACTTTCTGCCCACCCCTCCTCTACCCCAGGAGGACTGCACCTTCTGAATTTCTGCCTGCCATGCAACTATAACATGCACAGGAGCGCTGTGTGTGTGTGTCGGAGGAGTAATCTGTTTGCATGTATGCAATCTGTTTTTATGCTTTTACATTTTGTATATTTGTTTTTAATGTTCCGTGTTTTTATCTTATGTGAACTGCCCAGAGAGCTTCGGCTATCGGTTGGTCTAAAAAAAAAAAAAATGGAATAAAATAAATAAATAATACTTTCTGCCCACCCCTCCTCTATCTTTATTTATTTATTTATTATATTTATATACTGCCCCATAGCAGAAGCTCTCTGGGTGGTTTACAACAGTTAAAAACAATGAAAATTAAAAAACAGATGTCCAAAATTTAAAACCAGCAAACTCTGAGCACTTTTATGGCTTCTCACTGGAGTGAATTTTTTGATGTCGATTAAGGTTTGCCCTGTGAGAAAAGCTCTTTCCACACTTTTGGCATTCATACGACTTCTCTACATCAGGAGGACTGCACCTTCTGAATTTCTGCCTGCCACGCAACTATATCATGCACAGGAGCTCTCTGTGTGTGTGTGTGTGTGTGTGTGTGTGTGTGTGTGTGTGTGTGTGTGTTTGTGTGTTTCGGGGGAGTAATCTGTTTGCATGTATGCAATCTGCTTTTATGCTTTTACATTTTGTATATTTGTTTTTAATGTTCCGTGTTTTAATCTTTTGTAAACCGCCCAGACAGCTTCGGCTATGGGGCAGTATAGAAATGTAATAAATAAAATAATGATAATAATTTAATTAATAATAATAATAATAATAATAATAATAATAATAATAGGTTACACATAGTGGGAAATTGGTTAAAGAAGGAAGGAAGGAAGGAAGGAAGGAAGGAAGGAAGTGGCATCTTTCAAGGGGTCATACTCTGGCCGGACCCCTCGTTTAGAGGAGCATCCCACCCTGGATGACAGTTCACTGGGGCAGCCGTGACCCACCACCGTGCCTCCGGGGCCAACAGTCCCCCCTCCCCAAATACCCGCAGCTGGAACGAGGATCCAGAAGCAGGCACCGATCGGGAAGTTTTCCTGTTCTGCTCGAAATCAGCTCGTGGCGCCTTAAAATCCGAAGCATTCCACCCCCACCCCCACCCCCACCCCCCACGCTGCCGCCAGCTCCACGTACGCTTCCCCTCCCCCACTCCCGACCCCCAGCCCCGCTCACCTGCAGGGGATAGCCGGGCGGAGAAACGCTGCCCCAGGAGCCCGCTGATCCGCGGCGCTCGTTTGCACAGGAGAAATGATGCTCAGCCGTGGAATCCTGGGGAAGGGAAGGAGGCCCTGGCGGAGGAGAGGCAGACAGAGACAGACAGATGGAGGAAGGAGGAAACGGAGCGGACGGGCAGTGCCCCCCCCCCCCGACCCCACAACATGACAACATGGAAAAGACACAGCCTGCCTGCAAGTGCAGCCTACATCAGCCTTCCCCAACCTGGTGCCCTCCAGATGTGTGGGGGACTTCAACTCCCATCTTCCCCAGTGCCCACACGCAGGACATGAGTGCAACAGCACCCTCCCCAGCAACTGGTGTACAGAAGTACGCACTGTCTCTGATACTGGAGGTGGCACGTAGCCATCAGGGCGAGTAGCCACTGACAGCCTTCCCCTGCATGAATTTGTCCGGTGCCTTTTCAAAGCCTTCATTACATCTTTTGGTGGGAAATTCCATAATTTGGCTCTGCACTGTGGGAAGTACTCCTTCCTTTTATCTGTCCTGAATCTCCCACCAGCTAGGGAGGTTGTGGGCTCTCCCACACTAGAGGCCTTCAAGAGGCAGCTGGGCAGCCGTCTATCAGGGATGCTTTAAGGTGGATTCCTGCACTGAGCAGGGGGTTGGACTAGATGGCCTTATAGGACCCTCCAACTCTACTATACTATGATTCTACGATCTTTGATTCATGGGATAATGACCCCGTTGGGTTCTAGTATTTTGAGAGAGGCAGAAAAATGTCTCCCTCTCCACATTTTCCACACCAGGCATCATTTTGTACACCTCTATCATGTCTTTTCTTACTCATCCTTTTTTTCCAAGCTAAACAATTCCAGTTGTTGTAACCTATAGGGGAGATGCTCCAGACCCTGGATCATTTTAGTTATCCTTTTCTGCACCTTTTCCATCTTCACAATATCTATTTTTAAAAAAGTATTTTGACCAGAACTATACACAGTATTCCAATTTATTTATTTCTATTTATTTATTTAAGACATTTCTTGGCCGGGGTTACAACAATAAAATATATCAAGTGTGGCCGCACCATGGATTAATATCCAGGCAGGATGATTTTCACAGTTTTATTTAAGATTCCAAATGACCCCCAACATAGAATTTGCCCTTTTGCAGCAGCGACACACCGGGACAACATTTTATCAAAGTTTCCGCCATGACTCCTGGATCCCTTTCGTCTCGGTACATATATGAAATTAGGATTTCCCCACACCTCTGTCCGTGCATTGCTTCAGCCTTGCTTTTTACACTCTGCTTTGAAGAAATATCTCCACAGTTAATGAGCTTGAATGCAAGAGAGCTCCGAGGTCCAAGTCTAGATTCAGAGGCACGCGAGACCTTTCCGCTGGAACATCACCACCCAGTTATATCGGGGTCATGCGCCCCAGCTCATGTACAATGGCCACCTTGGTAGGGCAAGGCCTGCACCCATGACTCTCGTCCTGGAACCTCTGCTTCCTGCCCCTGGGCAGGGGTCTACGCTTGTATTTCCCAGGCCACACATAGAATCAGTGCGTCCACATCCCTGCAATGTTCTTAGGGTGCAACCAATACAGCCGCTAGGTTGCCACGGAGGCCGGAAAGCAATCCTGTTAGTCTGGAATATCCCATTGCCACCCTCGACATTTTAGTAGCCAAAAAGAAAGCTCTTTTCCTGTGCTGGGTTGGAGGCTAGAACTCTCAGCCTCCCCCAGCCAAACACAGAGGCCCAAATTCAATGCAGTGGTTACTAGAAGCCAACATGTATTTGTCAGGAACAAATCCTGTCAGACTAATTTAACCTCATTTTTTGATCGGGTAACCTCCCTTGTGGACCGTGGGAATGCTGTGGACGTCATATATCTTGACTTCAGCAAAGCTTTCGACAAAGTGCCCCATGATATTCTGATTAACAAACTAGCTAAAAGTGGGCTAGATGGAACAACTATCAGGTGGATCCACAGTTGGCTACAGAATCGGACTCAAAGAGTACTTATCAATGGAACCTTCTCAAACTGGAGTGGGGTAACGAGTGGGGTATCGCAGGGCTCAGTCTTGGGCCCAGTGCTCTTCAACATTTTTATTAATGATTTGGACGAGGAGGTGCAGGGAACGCTGATCATATTTGCAGATGGCACCAAATTGGGTGGGATAGCTAATACCCTGGAAGACAGAAACAAACTTCAAAGGGATCTTGATAGGCTGGAGTGCTGGGCTGAAAACAACAGAATGACATTTAATAGGGATAAATGCCAAGTTCTACATTTAGGGAATAGAAACCAAATGCACAGTTACAAGATGGGGGACACTTGGCTCAGCAATACTACAAACAAGAAGGATCTTGGAATTGCTGTAGATCTCAAGCTGAATATGAGCCAACAGTGCGATATGGCTGCAAGAAAGGCAAATGCTATTTTGGGCTGCATTAATAGAAGTATAGCTTCCAAATCACGTGAGGTCCTGGTTCTTCTCTATTCGGCCCTGGTTAGGCCTCATCTAGAGTATTGCGTCCAGTTCTGGGGCTCCACAATTCAAGAAGGATGCAGACAAGCTGGAGTGTGTCCAGAGGAGGGCAACCAGGATGATCAGGGGTCTGGAAAAAAAGCCCTATGAAGAGAGACTGAAAGAACTGGGCATGTTTAGCCTGGAGAAGAGAAGGCTGAGGGGAGTCATGATAGCACTCTTCAAATACGTAAAAGGTTGTCTTACAGAGGAGGGCCAGGATCTCTTCTCGATCCTCCCAGAGTGCAGGACACGGAATAACGGGCTCAAGTGACAGGAAGCCAGATTCCAGCTGGACATCAGGAAAAACGTCCTGACTGTTAGAGCAGTACGACCATGGAAGCAGTGATCTAGGGAGGTTGTGGGCTTTCCCACACTAGAGGCCTTCAAGAGGCAGCAGGACAACCCTCTGTCAGGGATGCTTTAGGGTGGATTCCTGCATTGAGCAGGGGGTTGGACTGGATGGCCTTGTTGGCCCCTTCCAACTCTGCTATTTTATGATTCTATGATTCTTCCCCAGGAACTTCTTCACACACACCCAGCGGGTACAAAAAGGACACCGCTACTCTGCCTTTGCAGAGCAGGAAGAAAACAGCTACTAGAAACACCTGACTTGCCATTAAGTTCAGCCAAAGTTTTGTGGGCCTCTTCCTATCCCAGGGGACCGAGTGAATCCAGCTCTAAGCAGCGATCTGCTTAGCTAGCGGGCCGTTCCTTCTCTCCCCCAGCGGTGGCAAAACAGAAAGATTAGGGCATGCTGGGTTTATTCCTCTCTTGTTCCTCGACCATATCTCTGAATATGAGTGTTTCCCTGTCTGGCTACCACTGGCGGTAGACACCAAGTGATACGTCCGGCCTCATCTCTTGCAAATCCTTCAAAAATCACCCTTTTGCAACAAGAGTCATTCAAGAGGCAGCTGGACAGCCATCTGTCAGGGATGCTTTAGGGTGGATTCCTGCATTGAGCAGGGGGTTGGACTCGATGGCCTTGTAGGCCCCTTCCAACTCTGCTGTTCTATGATTCTATGAAGAGAGACACACCAAATCCAGCGGCAATGAGTCCCAACAGTTGGTCGGTCGCTAGGTTCAAGAAATATTTCCATTCACTCGGTCTTTGACAGCCTTCCCCAACTGGGGGCCGCCCCGATGTGTGGGACGACAACTCCCAGAATCCCCCAGCCAGCTGGCTGGGGGATTCTGGGAGTTGTCGTCCCACACATCGGGGCGGCCCCCAGTTGGGGAAGGCTGCTGAAAATATTCACCACCTTTCGAATTCAGCCGGTGACCATAAGGCCCAGAACTATTCCAAAGGAGCAACTATTTTCTCCACCCAATTTACTATTTCTGCCCCCGGTCATCTTCCGGGCTCCCGGTCAGGTTCCTCCCCCCCCGACGCCATTATCTTCTCTTCCCCAAGGCAACGCTCAAAGGCGAAAGATACCCTCACTTGCTAAACCGGCAACGAAACACGGGCAACGCGGAAGCGAACAGATTAAATCGAGCCACAAGCCAGAGCCTGCAAAGGGCTGAGGCCAAGAAATTGCAATTCTAGACGTTTCTGGTCAAGAGTCTCCAACCAAGAGCCAGTACAGGCTAGAATAAAAACAGCTGGACTCGGAGACCTCGATTCGAGTCCCGCTTCTGCCACGGAGAGATTGTTTTCCCTCGGTCTGTGCTGTTTGTCCCGTACAAACAGCAAGAGGAAGGAGCATTTTGCAAAGAGAAGTAGCAGAGAGACGAACCGTTGCAGAATTATGTAGACACACACACACACACCCCGCCCCCAGATTAAGAATCCATTCTTCGACTCAACCCGGTTAATTAGCACCGAACCAAATTACCTGGGATCGGGGGCTGGTAGCGAGGAGACGGCCCCGTGGCGCTCATGGTTCCATTGGCCTCCTGAGCTCCGTAGGCGGGTTTGGGGGCAGCAGGGACTGAGGCAAAACTCTTCTGGGGCTTGCAGAGCGCTGGGGCAGAAACCGTGATGCCAGGCTGGCCTGGGACAGTCACCTGCTTCGGGGGAAGCCAGGTGGGGCCAGACATCACGAGGGAAGCTAGGTGAAACAGAAGCAAAACAAGGAGCAAAAGAATCAGGTTGGGGCAGAGAGGATTCTGGGAGACAGGACTGCTGGGCTGGTCTCAGAAGTGGGAGCAGAGAGGATTCTGGGAGACAGGACTCCTGGGCTGGCCTCAGAAGTGGGGGCAGAGAGGATTCTGGGAGACAGGACTCCTAGGCTGGTCTCAGAAGTGGGGGCGGAGAGGATTCTGGGAGACAGGACTCTTGGGCTAGCCTCAGAAGTGGGGGCAGAGAGGATTCTGGGAGACAGGACTGCTGGTCTGGTCTCAGAAGTGGGGGCAGAGAGAATTCTGGGAGACAGGACTTCTGGGCTGGCCTCAGAAGTGGGGGCAGAGAGGATTCTGGGAGCCAGGACTCCTGGGCTAGTCTCAGAAGTGGGGGCAGAGAGGATTCTGGGAGCCGGGACTCCTGGTCTGGTCTCAGAAGTGGGGGCAGAGAGGATTCTGGGAGCCAGGACTCCTGGGTTCTATTTTCCACCAACAAAACGGGAAGTATGTGTGTACGTACAATAATTAGTCAAGCAGCTAAGAGTTTTGTCATCTGATTCACTCCGTCGCCACTCATGAGAACATACCTTTGGCTGTGTTAACCACCGTAGCCTTCTCTCACACACAAACACACCCTTCCTCTGTGCCCATGGAAACTCCCTTCACTCGGGAGGATTTACTAGAAGGGTTTGAGAAATCCCACCTTTTATTTCTTTTTGCCCAGCCTGATTTCAGGACAAAACAACTGAAAAGAGGCCTCTGGTCTCTGCTCTGGAAGCCCAGGAAGCTAAAAGACAAGCACCCAGCCAGAATACAACTGGAGAATAATCCAGCATCATAAAATGCTTCTGTTTTCTTTAAAGAGCAGATCCGGATATAAAAAGACGTGAATTTCCATTCCACTTTTCAGTGGGGTTTATGAATTGCCACGTTACCGGGGCTGCGCGATATATTCTTTTTAAATCCTGTAATATGAGGACGGTTTACCACGGCAGATGTCACCCGAAATAAAAACTGAAAGCGGTGAAGCAGCCAAGTGCTTGGACTGGAAGACCCATAAAGTTTTCTTTCTCTCTCTCCCTCTCTCTTGCTCAGCCTAACCTACCTCGCAGGGTTGTTGTGAGGATAACATAGGTGAGCAGGTTGGGAAACCACATGTGCCGCTCGAAGACAGATGGGGTAAAAATATAATAAATGAAAATGCCGGGGAGGATTTCAAGAGAATTTCAACTGGGCTTGCAGCATTTTAGGACCCTAGGAAGGGTCACGCACCCCTCGCTCGGACCGTTACCTGGCTTTTGTGTTCTAAGAGGGCTAATAGAGAGAGTAGGTTTGGCAGGACCCCACAAGAGAAATCCTGAAGCTCATGAATGAAAGCCCCCACCCCACCCTTGCAATGAGCAACAGCCACAGAAGAAGGGGCACCCTCCTGCACCATTGCCTGGCCCAGCAGAGAGGAGTCCATGGGGCAAATAACTTGGAAGCAGCGGGGGGGGGGGGAGGAATGAGAAAGGAGGGTTCTTTCCAAATCTTAAGCAAAGCCAAGGAAAACCTAAATAAACGGACCGAGGGGGGACTTCACGGATCCTTTCCCAAAAGGGCCGTCAGCAAGAAAGCAGAGGTGGCGATGAAGGAACCACTTAGCACCATCATTCCCGAACCTGGGGCCGCTCCCAGGTGATGGACTACAACTCCCTTCATCCCAGATGATGGGGTTTGCAGTCCATTACCCCGAGAGGGACCCCCCAGTTGAGGGATGCCGGTTTCAGCTCTGTAAATTGAGAATGGAAGCCTTAGCAACAGATTCTCAAGCCAGGTGAGAACATGCACTGCACAGGTGTGGGTGGGTGTCTCGTCTTCGTAGCCCAATTTGGGCAAACTTTGTAAAAGTACGGTTTTGCCCCCTGTCCTACTCAGCAGCACTTCTTCTCCTAAACAAATCATGCAGGAGGCTCTGGCCTCCTTGGAAGCCCCCCCTCCGCCCCCCATTTAGCTCCAACGCCAGGCCCTGTGCTGGAAAGGGAAGGGGCTCTGCACATGCTCCGAGGCAGTCGTCCTTCCACTGTAGCCATCCCCGGCTGAGACAGAGCGCTGCTACACCCCACTTCCCCAGCTCAGAACCCAGGGGTCCTGCTTCCAAAGCCTTTTCTCCCCCTAGACCCCCGGGGTCCCCCCCTTACCATGATTCAACAGAGAACCCAGGAGTCATTTGGGGGGGGGGCGGACTTGAGCCTTACACTTTCAGGAGCGCTGATACCCCACAATTGCGGGTGGGGGGGAAGGAGGAGAAGCCCCCTACTCGCCCCAATGCAGTGGGGGCACAATGCAGAATAAGGGGGGGGGAGGGAGTCGGGATCCCCCTTCTCCTAACCCATTTGGAAAATACAGAAATAGGGCGGGGAGCGAAAGAGAAGGGTCCCTGGAAAGGGAGCGCTGATCCTTCAAGGGGGAGCAAGTGAGCCCGCCCATAGAGGGGGCCGGAGCCCCCCTCTTCCTCCCCCGCCCCCCAAAGACCACATCGGACTATCCCCCCCCCGCCCCCGCCACTCCTGCCTGCCCCAATGCTAGCGGGAGTGGGGTGGCTCTCCCCCGGGGCTCACCTGATCCCGGGCGCGCGCCAGCGGCCCTCCGCCTTGGTCCCCCAGCGCCGCAGGTTCGATCCCCGCCCGGCGGAGCAGCAGCGAGGAAAAAAGGAAACGAGGGAAAGTTTCTTTCAAACTTTTTTTTCGCCCCAAAAGAAACTTTTTTTTTTTTAATAATAATGGACCCCCGGGTGACGTCACCGCATTCCAGAGCGTCACGTGGAGCCTGGGAATTCCTGCCACTTCCGGTGGGGGGAGGGAGGGAATGAATGGGGAGGGGGGGGACTGTTGAGTTGGAGAAGGGAGGGGGCGGAGGCCTTGCTGAGGTGGGTGTGGGTGAGCGCTTCCACCACTGGGTTTCCCTGCCAGAGAAGTTCTGCCTAGTGGTTAGAGCACTTGGGTGCGGACTCCTGGGTCCTTTGGAGCCAGTGGGTTAAAGCGAGGGAGGGGGCAGGACTCCTGGGTCCTCGAGGGAAGGCAGCTTGTTTTAGTGGGGGTAACGCAAGAGAGGAGAGAGAGTAGGACTCCTGGGTTCTCTTCTTGGGGAGAGGGCTGAATTGCACTCAGCAAGGCTTGGAGCCCTGGCCTGCTTCTCCAAGGGCAGTGAGAGTTGAGTGGTTAGAGCCCCATAAGGGTGTAAGCGCCTGGATTTCTTTGCTCTGCCTTGGGAAGGGGCCAGGGGCCAGGAAAGGCGTGGGTAGGTGGGTGGGCACTGGGTAGGCTGAGATGAGAGTCCGGATGTGGGACGCTGTTCCCCAGACACCGCCGTGGCATTGCCGGGGGGGGGGGGCTGTGAGGCAGAGTTGCGTGTCTGAGACGGGGCAGGGCGTGCCAGGCACTTGGTCTGGCAGGCGTGTTGCTGCCTGCCCGCCCGGGTGTGCGATGTGATTCCATCCTCCTATCTCTCTTGGGTCGTTCTCCACGTAATTCTGCATTTGGGTAGGTTCCGGAGGAGGAGGCAGCAGTCTGGTCTCTTATGGACAGGAGCATGACCTGAAAAGGCATGCCCGCTACACCACCCCACCCCTGAACCTGTTTCCTGTTGCTACAGCTCAGGCCCTGGAACACAGGAGCTGTTCATAAAGAAACAAGGGCATGTGCAGAGTGCAAAAGACCCTTGCCTCCATATGTCCGGAACGGCTTCAGGGGATGGCTCGGAGTGGATTTGCGGGGGAAGAAGACGTGATTAAGCCCCGGCACCTCTCCTTTTAGGCAAAGTACACACTTCCATCCTGCGCCTTGGCTCTGTCCCAGCCTTATCTGCTTGCCAGGTTCCTTATCAAACTTGGCAGCGACTCAAATATTTAATAGACACTGAAGAACCCAAACAAGCAAATGTTGTCGCTGCTTGAAGTGCTGCCTCCAGGGTGAGCCAGGGAGAGATTGGTGGGGCAGTAAGTGGTCAGCGCACAGGCTCAGAAAGAGGGTCTCAGTGTTCAGGTGGAGGAGGGCAAGGGCGAGTTTGGGGGGCAGGATTAGTGGGTGTGGGGCAAAGCCAGGGAGACGGGTGTGCCCCCCCCAATCTCCGGCCACTCTGGCACCACCGTGGTCAACTGCTCAGAATCAGAGTCTCTCTCCTCCCAAATCTTCTACAGCGGGCGTCTATTTTTAAGGCCTGCCACACCCCGTTGGCTGCCACAGTGTTCTGTGAAGTCTGAAATCTAAATATAATGCGAGCGCTCGATTGGCAGAGGACCACGAACGCCCTTGGCTATTTCAGACCTCGGGAGCAATTCCCCACCGCCGGCTCGGTGGCTGAAAAGTTGCAGTGCTTAGCTTTCTGGGACCCCCCCCACACACACACACACTTTGTGTCTTCACCGTGCTGTCCTCCTGACATGTGGTACTACAAGTCCCATCATCCCCAGCCAACCTAGGCAGGTGCAAGTTGTATCTCTCAACACATCTGGCGGGTGCCCAGTTGGGGCACACTGCTCCGGACGCAACACCCGCAACTTCACCCCGTTAGGAAACTGATTTTTAGGGTGGGTTATTCTTGTGTTTAAATGTGCTGTTTACTTTCTGGATGGGAATTCCTCCAGGGTGGCTTTTGTAGGGTCCCATTCCCTTGAAGGAGGAAAAACACACACAGAGAGAGTTGGGAGATTTCATTTATTTATTTATTACATTTATATCCCGCCTTTTTTCCTCCAAGGAACCCAAGGTGGCATTCATAATCTTCCTCCTCTCCACTTTATCCTTACAACAACCCTGCGAGGTAGGTTGGGCTGAGAGTCTGTGACTGGCCCAACGTCACCCAGTGGGTTTCCATGGCCGAGCGGTGACTAGAACTCGGATCTCCCAACTCCCAGTCCAACACTCTAACCACTACACCACACTGGCTCTATGGGGCATCTATGGGGCCATTGACTGCATGCTGTGGAGAGGGAGGCATTTTTCTCTCATCACACTAGAACTCACTGGAGTCACCTCATGAAGCTGATTGGTAGGAGATTCAGGACAGAGAAAAAGGAAGGACTTCTTTACACAGCGCAGAGTTAAGCTATGGAACTCATTTCCACAAGATTTATCAAAGGCCACCAATTTGGATGGCTTTAAAGGGTGTGTGTGGATAAATTCCCAGAGAAGGCCATCGATGGCTCATAGTCCTGATGGCTATGTTCGGGTGACCATATGAAAAGGAGGACAGGGCTCCTGTTAACAGTTGCATAGAGAAGGGAATTTCAGCAGGTGTCACTTGTATATATGGAGAACCTGGTGAAATTCCCTCTTCATCCCAACAGTTAAAGCTGCAGGAGCTATACTAGAATGACCAGATTTAAAAGAGGGCAGGGCACCTGCACCTTTAACTGTTGGGATGAAGAGGCAATTTCCCCAGGTTCTCCATATATATGAAAATGACACTTGCTGAAATTCCCTTTTCAATACAACTGTTAGAGAAACAGGAGCCCTGTCCTCCTTTTCATAGGGTCACCCTAGGCTATGCACTTCCTCCAGTAGCAGAGGCAGTTGCTGGGGAACATGGGTAGGAGGGTGCTGTTGCATTCATGTCCTGCTTGTGGCTTCCTGATCAACAGCTGGTTGGCCACTGTTTGAACAGAGTGCTGGACTAGATGGACCCTTGGTCTGATCCAGCATCAGGGCTCTTGTTATGATCATGTGGTGGAGAATATTTCATTGAAAATGTACAATTTGAAAAGGAATTTTATGGGTGTCTTTGGAAGTGTGTGGGCCACACTAGTCCCAAGGTAGAACCAGAAGGCAGAATCCGTGGAGCTTCAAGTATCCAGCATGCTTTTTGGTGTTTTGGTCTGATCCAGCATGGCTCATCTTAAGTTCTTTTAGCTGCAGGTTGCTAACATTTTTAAGGTGCAATCCTATGCCTTGTTTAGACAGTCCTACGGCTCCCAGCTGGTTGGGACATACTGGGAATTGTAGGAAGTTTTTTCTCTGCCTAAACATGCATAAGAGTACACCCTTAGTCTGTCCTATGCTACCTGAACTGGGATTGCCAACTGACCAGAAAAAGGCCAGGCCTGCTCCTTTGTTCCTTTAAGAGCAGCCTGGTCTGCAGGAATCAGCCTGGGAAACTGTTTGTAACATGACCACCTGCTCATGTCTGTGCATTAAGCTAATGTTAAAGGCACAAGAGCATGGCCCGGTAGGAAAGTTGGCAACTCTAGCTCCAAGACTTTGGAGATGTTTTCCTTAGACAAACCTCCACTGAAAGGCCTCTACCGGAGGCAGGTCAGGGCTGTTTTTGTGCTTTTCATGGGTTGAAGACGAGATTGCCGATGGATTTATACACCATTTAATCGCTTATGCAACGAATATTTCTCATCTGGATGCAGGAGTGATTTAAGGCCAATATTAGCAGCAAGAATCATCAGTAAAAAAGAAAAGAAAAATCACAGCTAGGGTTGCCAACTTTTCCATCTAGTAGGCAGAGCTCCTGTGCTGCATAACGGCTGTTAATAATGATGACAACAGCTGTATGGCAGATTGGAATTCAGTTTCACTTGCTGGTTTTTCGGCTTGCCGCGCAGATCTTTAAAGGCACAGGAGAATTCCATTTGGGGAGAGGGGGGGGGAATTCGGCAGCCCAGTTCACAGTCCCTCCCAGTCTGTTAAAATCTGACTTGAGCTCATTAATAAAAAAGCAGTGCTAAAACGCCGAGACGGCTCTCTTTCCAGTGATTTGCACTCCCCCCCCCCTTTTCCCTGTCTTGTAATGCTTTCTATTATTATGTCACAAGTTCCGGTGCCGGGATTGAAAGTAGGATCCGGGCCAACCCTTGGCCGTGATGCGTCCCTGCCTGTCACCACTTCCCTTTTTGCAGTTGCTCTCCTTTTCCCGGTGAGATCTCTCTTTCTCGCTCTTTTCCTGAGCACGCCGTTTTCCTCGCATGTCTGGGGGGCTCTGACAGTCCTGTTTATGGCCTTATGAAAATCACACAGGGGTAGTGCAGAGCCTTCGGGAGCAGCACTTTCGGCGTCCATGCCTCCTTCCCCAACTTCGGATATGCAAACTGAGAACTGTCTTAGGTGGCATCCATAGGCGTGCGCAGCACATTTCATTAGGTGGTTCGGCCAGGATTTTTTTTTAAAAAAAGGTAAACATTGATTGAATATACAGTAATAACGGACTTTTTTTCATTCATCAAAAAAACCGAAATAAACAAAAACTGAAACACTATTTTTTTAATTAACAAATAATCTGTAGTGCACTGTTGTAATTATTTGATTGGGACTGAAGTAGAGAGCACTAATTTTACTGTACTTATTGTCTTTAAATATGGTTAAATATCCCACAGTTACCTTGCTATCCTATTTCTACAATTCTTTTTCGCCTGTCTTTTTTTATCCTCTCTTCGTTTTCAGACTGCATCCTATGCACATTGATCTCAGTGGAGCTTACTTCTGAGTAGACGTACATAGGACTGTGCTGCAGCTCTGTTTTAAAGCGACACAAGATACACACATCCCATGATTACCAAAAGAACGG
Source organism: Elgaria multicarinata webbii (assembly GCF_023053635.1). Lineage (NCBI taxonomy): Eukaryota > Metazoa > Chordata > Lepidosauria > Squamata > Anguidae > Elgaria > Elgaria multicarinata. The sequence continues at coordinate 46,085,645 of NC_086181.1, forward strand.
CTTGAAAAAAGGGGGTTGGACACCCTAAAATAAGCAAGGGCAGATAGGAATTGTTTTAGCAAGCATTCTGAAGAAGGTGCTGCTGAATGAACCCTCCTGAGCCAGGAGGTCCTGGGGGGGCATTGCAGTTCTCCCCCCTTCCCCCTTTCTTTTCTCTTGCTGGAGGCCAGACTGGGGTGGGCGGTGGGGCAGCGATGAGGAGAGGAGGCACGTAAACAGACAGCTTCTCTCTCTCTCTCTTTCTCCCAAACATTACAGTACCTGCAGGGCTGATGATGAGAGGAGGGCGGCAGCTCCAAAGGGGGGAGGGCCCCAATCCACAGCTCCGGGCAATCTTACTCCTTACAGAAACAGTCCCCTCCTCGGCTCCACCACGTGCTGCTACCTGGCCCCAGCATGGCTGCTGCTCCCACCTTGTTCAGCAACTGTCGCGGGACAGGTCAGGCAGAGCAGCTGGGAGCAGGGAGCGGCTGAGTGAGTGCGTGAGTGAGTGAAAGAGAGAGCGAGGTTGGGGGGGCAGCGGCTGCACCGGTGAAAAAAGCCTTCTGGAGGAGGAGCGGGGTGAGGAGCAGGGCCCTGCTACTGCAACATGGCAGCGGCGGATTAGGGTGTTCAACTGAACCCTTTGAACCTGTTGACCACACACCAGTGGTGGCATCTGATTTTCTCTGCTCCTCCGTGCAAAATGGAAATGGTAGCTCTGTTAGGGACCTCTCCAGGTCACGGAGCAAATGCCCAACCATGCTGCCTTATGGGCCAGGCCCTGGAGACAGAGAGAAAATCAAAAAAATGACAACTTGAGATCCGAGGGGACTTGCTCATAGCGGTGGGGTGGGGTGACCATATGAAAAGGAGGACAGGGCTCCTGCATCTTTAACAGTATCTTTAACAGTTGCATAGAAAAGGGAATTTCGGCAGGTGTCATTTGTATATATGGAGAACCTGGTGAAATTCCCTCTTCATCACAGCAATTAAAGCTGCAGGAACTATGCTAGAGTGACCAGATTTAAAAGAGGGCAGGGCTCCTGCAGCTTTAACTGTTGTGATGAAGAGGAAATTTCACCAGGTACTGCATGAATACAAATGACATCTGCTGAAATTTCCTTTTCAGTACACCTGTTAAAGACACAGGAGCCCGGTCCTCCTTTTCATAGGGTCACCCTAGTTTTCTGCTATGGCCAGGTCAGGCAGCAGAGAACATCAAATATGGAGCTGCACTGGGGCTCGGGCCCCCTGAGCCATTTTCAAGGTCAGACCAAGCCCAGATCTACACCAAGCAGGACAAAATGGTTTGAAAACTGTGTATTTTTGTGAATCGCCCAGAGAGCTTCGGCTATTGGGCGGTATAAAAATGCAATAAATAAATAAATACGACGCGTGTCCTGGGCCCCAACAGTTGTCAGTTCTGCTGTAAACTGTTCTAAAGCAGTCGTGTAGATCATGCCCAAGTCTTCTCTGCAGCAAAGAGGGGGATTTGTCCCCAAACATATTCGGAGTGCCCTTTTCTCTCTATTGAGCAGACTGTCCTTGGAAAAAGAAGGCACACGCCCCCTACATTCCTGCCCTACCACTTGCGTCTCTGACTAAGGAATTCTGAGGCAGAGATTGAGATGTCTGAGGCGGCCTCAGCACCCCTCTTTTTACAGAGCCGTCTTTCTAGAACTGGGACTGTAAAACTGAGACCTAAAGAGAGGGTGGGACGGCTGGCAATTCACCTTGGCCAAGGGAGCCACCTGCTGTCCAATAGCGGCTAAAGGATAGGAGAGAACTTAGGTAAACCGATCCCTTCTGATCGTGGTGTTAGAGTATTTTTATTTATTTATTTATTTATTTATTTATTTATTTATTTATTTATTACATTTTTATACCTCCCAATAGCTGAAGCTCTCTGGGCGGTTCACAAAAATTTAAACCATAATAAAACAACCAACAGTTTTAAAACACAAATACAAAATACAGTAGGAAAAGCACAACCAGGATAAAACCACGCAGCAAAAATTGATATAAGATTAACATACAGAGTTAGAACAGTAAAATTTAAATTTAAGTTAAAATTAAGCTGGCGACGAAAGGAGTACAGTGTAGGCGCCAGGTGGGCCTCTCTGGGGAGGTCGTTCCACAACCAGGGTGCTACAGCGGAGAAAGCCCTGCTCCTAGTAGCCACCTGCCTCACTTTCTTTGGCAGGGGCTCACGGAGAAGGGCCCCTGTAGATCATAGAATCATAGAATAGCAGAGTTGGAAGGGGCCTACAAGGCCATCGAGTCCAACCCCCTGCTCAATGCAGGAATCTTAAGGTTCAGGCAGGTACATATGGGAGGAGGCGTTCCTTCAAATAACCTGGCCCCAAACCATTTAGGGCTTTGAATGTCAATACCAGCACTTTGAATTGGGCCCGGACCTGGACTGGCAGCCAATAAAGGTGTAAAAGGACTGGTGTGATGTGATCTCGCCGGCCAGTCCCTGTAAGTAAACGGGCTGCCCTGTTTTGTACCAGCTGAAGCTTCCGGACCGTTTTCAAAGGCAGCCCCACGTATAACGCATTGCAGTAATCCAAACGAGAGGTTATCAGAGCATGGATCACTGTAGCTAGGCTATCTCTGTCCAGATAAGGGCGTAGTTTGTATATCAACCTAAGCTGTTAAAAGGTGCTCTTTGCCACTGAGTTCACCTGTGCCTCAAGTGACAGTTCTGGATCCAAGAGCACCCCCAAACTACGGACCCGATCCTTTAGGGAGACAGAACAGGGCAAACATCACCTCGCCAGACAGATGAACCACCCGCTATCAGTACCTCCATCTGCAGTACCTCCGTAAAGCAAATGTTTTGAGTTCTTCAAACTGTCAGGTGGGCGCTGGTTAAATTCTGCCGAATGAAGCGTCCAGTGACTTCCAGAAGCTTGCAGACTCCCTCGCCACTGCCCTAGTTGGTCCAATACATTCATAGAGGGGCAAAAGGCCACTCCAAAACCAATCCTCATTTATGAATAAAGCCAACCTAAAGGAGATTGGAACTGAAACTTTAAAAAGGAAACAAACAAAAAAAAGGTTAAAATGTAAGTGCTTACGTACGATCCCCTGCAAATTAATTTCGTTCCTCACTTGGGAGGATGCCAGGTTGTCAGTCCAGATGCTGAACTCTGAAGCAGGTAGTAGGAAAGAGAGTGCCTCTGAGCACAAACAGACTGCTGCACTCAGTACCAGTCAAGTCGCATGTCCGGACCGGGACATTGCAGTAAAAAGGGGTCACATCTCGGCAGGGCTGGAGCCTCAACGCTTCTGTAAGAAATGATTTCCTGCTTCTCAGGAGGTGGTTAATTTCTAGACAGAAAAGATGCTTTTTTTTTTTAGTTTCTTTTTAAATCCACTTGGAAATCCTTTCTCCAATCCCAGCGGAATGAGTGGCAGGAGGGGGCAGCGGAATTGGGAAGGAAATGCACTTGGCACATGCTCAGAGGCACCCTGTCTTCATAGAATCATAGAATAGCAGAGTTGGAAGGGGCCTACAAGGCCATCCAGTCCAACCCCCTGCTCAATGCAGGAATCCACCCTAAAGCATCCCTGATAGATGGCTGTCCAGCTGCCTCTTGAAGGCCTCTAGTGTGGGAGAGGCCACAACCTCACCAGGCAACTGATTCCATTGTCGTACTGCTCTATGGAATCAGTTGCCTGGTGCTTAAAATGTAAGTGGTTATGTACGATCCCCAGCGGAATGAGTGACAGGAGAGGGCAGCGGAATTGGGAAGGAAATGCACTTGGCACATGCTCAGAGGCACCCTGTCTTCATAGAATCATAGAATCATAGAATAGCAGAGTTGGAAGGGGCCTACAAGGCCTTCGAGTCCAACCCCCTGATCAATGCAGGAATCCACCCTAAAGCATCCCTGACAGGTGGCTGTCCAGCTGCCTCTTGAAGGCCTCTAGTGTGGGAGAGCCCACAACGTCACCAAGCAACTGATTCCATTCTCGTACCGCTCTATGGAATCAGTTGCCTGGTGCTTAAAATGTAAGTGGTTACGTACGATCCCCAGCGGAATGAGTGGCAGGAGAGGGCAGCGGAATTGGGAAGGAAATGCACTTGGCACATGCTCAGAGGCACCCTGTCTTCAAGATGACTTCATATATTCCAGGCCCGAGGCCTGGCGTTCAAAGAAAAGGTTCCGGTGGAGAGGGGAGGGCGAGCCCCCCCCCCCCAAACCCGGCACTCCGATGAAGCCTGGTCCTCTGGCTGTGCCTCAGCCCAGTGCTGAAGGACCAGGAAGGAGAAGGGGAAATGGCCTCATCCAGGCAGGTGTTTCCTGTCCCCGTCCACACACACCGCCACCCTCCGCGCTCTCCCCCCCCAGGCGGTGCCGACAATGCGAGGAAGTGAGGGAACAGAACAATGTCCAGCCAGGACCGGGCCCCGTCTTGAGCATCCTGCAGCGATAGACTTGGGAGGGCCTTTGGCAAGGGCTGGAGGGTTGTGGAAAAGCCTGGTGTGTTGGTGAGTCATGCCTGCTCCTAACTTGGGGCGGGTCAAGACCCCGCAGTGGTGCTGAGCGTGGAGGTTTCCTGAGTTCTAAGGGACTGGACCATCCTTTTTCCTGACAGCTCTATAAATACACTTCCCCCACCCCCCCACCCCATTGCTCCCCTCCCTCCTTCCCAGGGCAGCTGAGCCAAACTCGGCTAGGAAGGATATGACCTCCCCCCCGTTTCCTTTCCAGTTTGCCCCGACCTTATAAAAGGGGCTTCCCAGGCCTGACTGCTTTGAGGCTGGTTCTCAGAGCTCTGGGATTCCAGAAGGGACAGGGGGGGTCCAGCTGGATCTCTGCCCCCCACCCCCGCCGCTCCCCACACAGCACCGCACACCTGCTGGCAGGAACAGGGCGACACGTTCTTCACAGGGGGTCCAGACAGGTTCCTGCAGGACAGGGGTGAGTGTTCGAGGCTAGCGAGTGACGGCAGATTTCTTGGGTTTTCTTCTGGTTTAGGGTGATGGGGTCCACTGGAGCTTGGGGAAATTTGTATTCCTGGGTCTGGGTTTTTCTATGCCAGGGGAGGGTTATACTTGTACGTGTCTTTACACCAGTGAAAGCTGGTAGCTTTGATGTCAGTGGGGTGATGGATCCGCTTCGGGTTTCAGCCGGAACCAGTCAGAACTCTAAAGGCGCTAGAGTTCTGACTGGTTCCGGCTGAAACCCGGAGCGGATCCATCACCCCACTGACATTGGAACCACCCGCTTCTACTGCTTTACACCCTTGTAATCCTGTCCCAAGAATTGGGGCAACTGGATCAGAGCTACCCTTGCTTGTAACAAACTGGACCACCTCCACCCTGTGGGTGACTTGTTGTCAAGACTGGGATGGGATGCTTTGATGTTTGATTTTGTTTTTTGTAATGTTTATTTTTTTGTTTTGTTTGTGTCTGGGAAAATAATAAAACATTTAAACTGGGGGGCAGGTGAATACTGGGATGGGATGCAGCTCTTTCGTTAAAACCACTTTGGGATTTGCTCAGTGAGAAGCGATATATTTTGGTAGGGTGACCCTATGAAAAGGAGGACAGGGCTCCTGTATCTTTAACAGTTGTGTTGAAAAGGAAATTTCAGCAGGTGTCATTTGTATATATGGGGAACCTGGTGAAATTCCCTCTTCATCACAACAGTTAAAGCTGCAGGTGCCCTGCCCTCTTTTAAATCTGGTCACTCTAGGATAGCTCCTGCAGCTTTAACTGTTGTGATGAAGAGGGAATTTCACCAGGTTGTCCATATATACAAACGACACCTGCTGAAATTCCCTTTTCTACGCAACTTTAAAGATAAGCCCTGTCCTCCTTTTCATATGGTCACCCTATATTTTGGTGATGGTGATGAGGAGGCATGCATTCAGGGCTCAAATCCTTCAGTACCAGTTTCATTTCCATTCTGAAGCCTGCCTTGCTCTGTGTAAAATCACCAGAGCTCCAGTTATTAGCATGACATTTCTAGAAGCCAGCTCCAAAAAATTCTCGGGTGTCCAGAACACACCCTTCCCAACCCATTGTGTGCAAATGGTCTTGTTTAGAGAGACCCAGATGGGACGGAGGAAAAGAGCTGGTGCGTTTAGACCTGGGGGTCCCGGGAGGCTAGGCTTGAAGCAAAAGTATTGGGGCATGGGGCAGAAGCATTGAGCTGGCTGATACTAGGGTGACCCCATGAAAAGGAGGACAGGGCTCCTGTATCTTTAACAGTTGTATTGAAAAGGGAATTTCAGCAAGTGTCATTTGTATATATGGAGAACCCGGTGAAATTTCCTCTTCATCATAACAGTTAAAGCTGTATCTGTTCAAGAGGGCAGGGCTTCTGCAACTTTAACTATTGTGATGAAGAGGAAATTTCACCTGGTTCTCTGTATATACAAATGACGCCTGCAGAAATTTCCTTTTCAATACAACTGTTAAAGATACAGGAGCCCGGTCCTCCTTTCCATAGGGTCACCCTAGCTGATACCGAGTCAGACCATCTCTCTGTTTAGTTCAGCATCGCCAACAGTTGATTTGCAGTGGCCCTCCAGGGATTAAGAACACAGAATCCTAGAATAGCAGAGTTGGAAGGGGCCTACAAGGCCATCAAGTCCAACCCCCTGCTCAGTGCAGGAATCCACCCCAAAGCACACCTGACATGAGAAGAGCCCTGCTGGATCAGACCCACGGTCCGTCTAGTCCAGCATTCTGTTCACACAGCGGCCAACCAGCCGTTGACCAGGGACCCGCAAGCAGCTGGTGTACGTATTACTTCCTCTGATGCTGGCGGTAGCACAGAGTCATCAGGACTAGCAGCCATTGATAGCCTTTATCCAACGACCCCCTTTGAAAGCCATCCAAATTGGTGGCCATCGCTACATCAAACAGGACGTCTTTCCTAGGCCGACTGGGGGATGCAGAAGGTCCCAGGTCCCACGGTGCTTGACCGTGAGTGATGACCCTTCCTAGAGGTCTAGAAGTGACGGTGTGAGCTAGGCACTCCTGGGTCTGGTCATGAGCTCCAGGAAGGGAAGAGCAATAGAACGACCTGGGGACGTTCTATTGCAGGGAGAGTTCCTTGCACTTCCCTGCCAGAAAGAACACCTCTAAGAACTTTGAAATTAAAAACCAGTGCCTGAATTTTGCTGTTTTCCTCCTCCCTCCTACGCCTTTTTCCTTTTGGGTCATGTTTTTGTAAGATGCTTTGGGAGTCTTTTTTTTTTTTTTGGTGGAAGAGTGGGCTATGAGCGAACAAATAAACAAACAAAGGCACCTGGGTTCTCTGGGGGATGATTGGGAGGGAGGGGATTGATGGTCTGGACTCCTGGGTCCAGTCCCTGCTCAGGGCTATGTCCCGGGCATTGCAGCTGGGCCTGAGACCCTTGTCATTCCTACGTCTCCCTTTTGACCATTTCCCAGGCGCGATGGCTGGGCTGGGCAACCAAAGCTACGTGCGCGAATTCACCCGTCACTCTAGCGACGTCCTGATGAACCTGAATGAACTACGCAAGCGGCACGTCCTCACCGACGTCACGTTGCGGGTGGGGGGCTGCCCCCTCCAGGCTCACAAGGCCGTCCTTACTGCCTGCAGGTGAGAGCACACCCCCTCCTCTCTCAACGGCCAGGTGTGCATGGCTGTGGCAGGCTGAGGAGTCCCACCGACCACACGGCAGTGGGGACCGACCCGTGGCCTGTGTCTGTAGAACCACAGGTGGCAATATCACCTGCCAGGGTGAAGGGACCCACTGTTAGGAGACGGGGGTCCACGGGGTTTGGGGATGCGGCAAACCACATGTGTCCTTTCTTGTAGCATAGCTTTTCCCCGTGCTTGTGCCACCCGGATGTGCTGGACCACAAATCCCAGCATCCCCCAAGGAGGGCTTTCTGCCTTTTGTATATGTGGAGATCATGGGTGGTACCTTGCCATGGCCTGCTGAACCACGGGAGGAGGGGCTAGCCACGTGCCAGCAGGAAGGAGTTGTTGATCTGTGGCATGGTGAGAAGACATTGTCACAGGGATAGCCCCATACTCTGAAAAGGATCCTCCAGCACTACGACCACCAGGTCCACGGGGAGTTGTTGGGTCATGACCTGCAAATGGTGCCACGCATTCTGCGTAGGATGTTGGCGTGGCTAGCTGGCCCACAGCATGCTGGGAATGATGGCCGCTTCCCTTTTGGATGCACGCCTTCCCTCCACGATGCTGCTGCCACGGCACCTGTGGGCACGAGGCCTGCCAGGACTTGTCCTTCTCCTGACGGCTTCCGTGTCTTTCCTCTTTCCTCAGTGGCTTTTTTTATTCCATCTTCCTGGGCCAGGGTGGCCACGAAGTGAATGTGCTAACTCTGCCCAGCTCCATCGAGCCAGCGGGCTTCCAGGCCCTCCTCGACTTCATGTACACGTCCCGCCTTCTCCTCACCCCGGGGACCGTGCCCGCCGTCCTTGCTGCAGCCTCCTACCTGCAGATGGAACATGTGGTGGAGAGTTGCCATCGCTTTATCCAGGCCAGGTACGCGGGGTCAGGTGGGTGGGAGAATAATTGGGACTTGGGTATACTCGACCGCTCCACTCACATTCGGTCAGCCTTTCCCAACCAGGAATCCTCCGGACATGTTGGACTACAAATCCCAGCATCCCAAGCCAACACGTCTAGAGGGCCCCAGGTTGGGAAATGCTGCATTAGGTGTTTCATTGTATCCGGACGTAAGAAAGTATTCTCGCTGGAAAGCAGAACTGTTGTTCCATTATCTGCCTTTGAAATTAGAAAAAAACAGGCCTAGGCAGGGCTGGAGTCCATTGACCATCTCATATAGGGGCATAAAAAACGTTCCTGCATTGTGTCCAGCCCTTGGTTCATCTAGCTCAGCCTTCTATCCACAAGCCTTCAGACCAGAATCCTTTCCCAACCCTTCCTGGAGATGCCAGGATTCAAACCTGGAACCTTCACATGGCAAGCACTGAGCTACAACCTTTCTAGTTCCTATACAAGAATGTCCCCCCCCCCCAATTAGAGTCGTACAGTTTGGGAACAATCCTAGAAAAAGCAAGGGAGCAATGCTCTTTCAATTAGGGCTGTGCACCGCTTCGGATCTGAATCCCGAATCAGGGTGATTCAGACCTTCCTAAAACAGATCCGAAGCGAATCGGGGGAGGTCCGAAGCAAATCGGGCTTGATTCGGAAGGTCCGAATCGGGATCCGAAGCAAATCGGGGGGGGGGGGTCTACTTTCAATCCAAAGAACAATGCTCTTTTCATCCATTTTATCCTTCTCCGATTCCTGCAGCTATGAGCGGGTGACCTTTTTCTTAGCTCCGCCGGACCCCGACTTTCTTTGCCACAAATTCCAGCCCCTTGGAGAGGAAGAACGATCCAGCGTGGCTGGTTTTCCAAGACAGGTACAGGACCACGCCACCACTGGGTCCACACTCCCTGGATCCTACTCCCCCAAAGACAAGGATCTGGAGTCCGTGATGTCTCCGGGAACTGGGGACCAGTCTCCTCCTGGCCAGCCGGCCTCTCCTGGCGAGTCGAGCGGCTGTGCCCCGACCCCTGACCCCAAAGCTTGCAACTGGAAGAAGTACCGCTTCATCGTACTCAACTCCCTTCTCTGCGAGGGGCAGCAGGAAGCCTCCAAAACCCCACGCCGGGCTGGCAGCGACGAAGACTCTAGTGGCTCTGAAAAAGGAAGCGGCCTTTGCAGGTCAGGGCCGGTGGGGATACATGGGGGCTTTGGGGAGGGGTTTGAGGGGGGCACCTCTCATTTTGGAAGTGGCAGGTTCATATTCTCTTGTTGGGAGGAAAGAGTAGTGGGTTCAGCTGGGTTTGGGATCTGGCACATGTTCCAAACGCCAGGATCGTGTGAGGTGATTGTTGAGGAGAGCGCCTCTGAACATATCTGGAGCATATCTCTGCCTTGTACTTTGCATGCAGCCCCTGCACATGTTTCATATGATGGGGCTAAGCCTCTGCACATGTGCAGAATGCCATTCCATCCTCTGCCTTGTAATTACATGCAGCTCCCATCCCCCCAACCTTGTGCTGGACTACAAATCCCATCCTCCCCAGCCAGCATGGACTGTGTGTGCACTTCTTCATGACAGCATGGGCTTTGTGTGTACTTCTTGTGCTGGACTATAAATCCCATCCTCCCCAGCCAACATGGGCTGTGTGTTGTTGTTTTGGCTTTGGCATTCTTTTGTGGTCTACGCTCTGCTGCCTTTTAACAGTTGCCCAGGAAAACACAGACATTACACAGGTGTAGTGCTTCCCTGTATCTGTTGCATTTTTGCCTCTTGTATGGCTGCTTAAACCAAGTAGCTGCAAGCCTCTCCCAACGTGAATATACCCGGTCACTACGTTCAACATCTAAGGTCCTCCTCCGGGTGCCTACTCCGAGAGAGGCTTGGAGTGTGGCAACGAGGGACGGGGCCTTTTCGGTGGTGGCCCCCAGACTATGGAATGATCTCCCTGACGAGGCTCGCTTGGCGCTAACGCTGCTATCTTTCCGGTGCCAGGTTAAGACTTTCCTCTTTGCCAAGGCATATGGCAGCACATCTTAATCACCCACATGTTTAGTTTTTAAATGGTTTTTAATGCTTTATATGTGTATGTTCTGTGTTTTAGAATTTTAAATTTTGTATACTTGTTTTTATCTCAATTTTAGAATTTCTGTAAACCGCCCAGAGAGCTCTGGCTATGGGGGCGGTATATAAGTGTAATAAATAATAATAAATAATATTTATTTATTTAAAGTATTGTTTATCCATTCCTAAGCCAACAAGGCACCCAGAGTAGCTTACATGCAATCAGTAAAACAAGAATACCAGTTTGCAAACTTACATTCTCCAAAGCCACAACACGCAAGGAAAAAGCAATGGGGAGGGAAGAGGAAAAATAAGTCTTTCAACAGTGCTGTTGCAATGGGCCTGCTTCCCCCTCTCATCTGCTCCTGTGCAGCCTCATGGATTGACTGTTGGTGATGAGTGTTGAGCCGGAGGCAGAGAGCGCTCTGGCTCCGGCAGGCCAGCCCCAGATTCGGCCTGGACGTGACCCACCTTCCCTCTTTCCATCCCCAGGCTGCCTTCACCTCAGCCCTGTTGCTCCATCTGCAACCAGCCGCCCTCCCTGCTTTGCTCACATCCTCCAGAGGACGTTTCCGTGGGCCAGGGCGACCCCTGCAGTACTGCTGGTGAGTTGGAGGCAGGAGGGCAGCAGCTGGTGGTTGACATGTTAGGAAGTTGGAGGTCTGCATGGTCAAAGGATTAAACAAATACCTGGCTTAGTAACAGTACGTACAAAAAGTACTGTTCAGAATCGGACTCAAAGAGTACTTATCAATGGAACCTTCTCAAACTGGGGAGAGGCAACGAGTGGGGTGCCGCAGGGCTCAGTCCTGGGCCCAGTGCTCTTCAACGTTTTTATGAATGATTTGGACGAGGAGGTGCAGGGAACGCTGATCATATTTGCAGATGACACAAAATTGGGTGGGATAGCGAATACCCTGGAAGACAGAAACAAACTTCAAAGTGATCTTGATAGGCTGGAGTGCTGGGCTGAAAACAACAGAATGAAATTTAATAGGGATAAATGCCAAGTTCTACATCTAGGAAATAGAAACCAAAGGCACAGTTACACTTATTATTATTATTATTATTATTTATTTATATAGCACCATCAATGTACATGGTGCTGTACAGATAACACAGTAAATAGCAAGACCCTGCCGCATAGGCTTACAATCTAATAAGTTGTAGTAAACAATAAAGAGGGAAGGAGAATGCAAACAGGCACAGGGAAGTGTAAACAGGCACCGGGTAGGGTGAAGCTAACAGTATAGAGTCAGAACAAACTCAATATTTGAAGGCTATAGGGAAAAGAAAAGTTTTTAGCTGAGTTTTAAAAGCAGTGATTGAGTTTGTAGTTCTCAAGTGTTCTGGAAGAGCGTTCCAGGCGTAAGGGGCAGCAGAAGAAAAAGGACGAAGCCGAGTAAGGGAAGTGGAGGTCCTTGGGCAGGCGAGAAGCATGGCATCAGAGGAGCGGAGAGCCCGAGCGGGGCGATAGTGTGAGATGATACTTGGCTCAGCAATACTACAAACGAGAAAGATCTTGGAATTGTTGTAGATCACAAGCGGAATATGAGCCAACAGTGCGATATGGCTGCAAGAAAGGCCAATGCTATTTTGGGCTGCATTAATAGAAGTATAGCTTCCAAATCACGTGAGGTCCTGGTTCCTCTCTATTCGGCCCTGGTTAGGCCTCATCTAGAGTATTGCGTCCAGTTCTGGGCTCCACAATTCAAGAAGGACGCAGACAAGCTGGAGCGTGTTCAGAGGAGGGCCACCAGGATGATCAGGGGTCTGGAAACAAAGCCCTATGAAGAGAGACTGAAAGAACTGGGCAGGTTTAGCCTGGAGAAGAGAAGATTGAGGGGAGACATGATAGCACTCTTCAAATACTTAAAAGGTTGTCACACAGAGGAGGGCCAGGACCTCTTCTCGATCCTCCCAGAGTGCAGGACACGAAATAACGGGCTCAAGTTAAAGGAAGCCAGATTCCAGCTGGACATCAGGAAAAACTGTTAGAGCAGTACGACAATGGAATCAGTTACCTGGTGAGGTTGTGGGCTCTCCCACACTAGAGGCCTTCAAGAGGCAGCTGGACAGCCCTCTTCCAGGGATGCTTTAGGGTGGATTCCTGCATTGAGCAGGGGGTTGGACTGGATGGCCTTGTAGGCCCCTTCCAACTCTGCTATTCTATGATTCTATGATTCTATGAAAAGGATCTTGGAGTTGTAGACGATGGCAAGCTGAATTTGAGCCGGCAGTGTGATACGGCGGCAAACAAGGCAAATGCAATTTTAGGTTGCATCGATACAAGAAACGAAGTCCTGTGAGGAAAGATGGAAGGAACTGGGTATGAGCCTTGGGAAGAGGCTGGGGTGAGTGGGTTTGAGAGCACTTTTCAACTACCCCAAGGGTTGTCCCACAAAAGAGGGATGAAACAGTGGGGTGGACTTGATAGCCTCAATGGCACCTTTCAGCTCTATGATCCTTCTAGGATTCTCCCAAAGGCTGCACTGGGAGGCGGGCCTGGCCTGAAAGTAGATGATGCCACCCTCTTGCTGAAGCTAAGCTGTTGTGGAGCGATCAGTGCCTGGATGAGAGAGTGGGGGGGGTGGGTTTCTGCCTTGTATTAGATTAATAAAAAAAAAAGAGGTACATAACATATTTATATACATACATATTTATTAATTTATTATAAATTACTTAAATGGGTAGGTGGGGAATCCAATACTCTGTAAGAAAGGGATTTTTCCAGAGTTCAGCTGCAGTACCTATATCTGTGTGCCTTTGGGCATGTGCAGAGTGTATGTCTGCCCCTCCCCCCCAACATACCTGGGATTAGGGGGAAGGGGTTCCAAGACAGGGCTTGTTTCTCATGCCCAGGCAAGGCAGGGCTCAGATCTTTGTATCTCTTGCCTGCCAGGCGCTGGACCGTATGACTGCAGGGCCTGTGAGCTGCGCTACCTCCGAGAGGAGGAGGAAGGTGGAGGAGGAAGAGAAGGAGGAAGAGGAGGAGGAGGGGGGTGTCTCCCAGCAGCCTCCGCCTCTGAGGAGAAGCCGTACAAATGCCACTTCTGCAACTCCGCTTTCCGCTACAAGGGGAACCTGGCAAGCCATAGATCTCTGCACACAGGTAGGGGGCTTCTCTGTGCATGCGCATAAAACAGGGTGGATGAGTCAGTCTGCAGATTAACATTACTGCTAAGGTTAAGAGCCAGGCCTGTGGGGCTAGAGACATATAGGGCCATGCCCCTCCATTTACTGGGGTCACGACGGGTAGGCCAGCATGGGCGGCTCTCTCTCTAGAGCAGCCCCGAACCTTTGGAACTCCCTGCTCAGGGAAATTGATCTGTGTCGCTCAGGGAAATTGATCTGTGTCACTTCTGCAGCAAGTTAAGGCATTTTAGCATCCAAACGTTTCCCCTGCCTAACTGGATGACGACTGTTGTCTGAATTCAAATGACACCCTAGTGGCTTCCAATATTTTATTTTATTTCTTTTTATTCTGTTATGATCGTTAGATTTATTGATTGCATCTTTATTTATACTGCTTTTATGTTGTACATTGCTTCACACAAGTACCGTTTCAGAAAAGTGACAAATGCATCATCATCATCATCATATTGTTATTGATAACCTTCTACAAAACCCTGTAGATCTTTAATCCAACGAAAGGAGTTTTCTCCAACCATTCAAGTGTGCAACAGAAAGGCTGTTGCACAACTGTTGAGAGTAAGATTTCCGTTTTTCTATTGTGCATTTGAATAATCGGAGAAAACTTTTTTTGTTGAACCTGGGGGATGTCTATACGGGTTCTTTACCCCGACCTAAACATGCATATTCACGTTTCAGGACACATGACGCAGCACCCATTCGCCGCAGTGCTGGGTTTTTAACGTGATAACGCCCATATTCGTAGTTGCAATTTACCACGACTTTTGGCTCAACGTCCGAGTTTGCACCGCATTATAGTTTTGTGTCGTTGGGGGAGTTAAATCACATTTTGACATGTGGACGGAGCTTTCAAGGCAGGACAAAGTGATTGGACGATTTCCCACCTATCGCGTCCTCCTCTGGCTGCCTCGTTCCTTCGCGCCATTTTCATTTTGAATTATATGATTTTGCAGAGCTCCGCAGAAAGAGCTTAAAGCAAAGAGGGCGGAATGAGCAGCCAGAGGGAGAAGTGTTCAGTCCCCCCTCTCTTGAGCTGACCACCTTTCCACCTGCGTCCTGTTCTTCTCCTGCCTTTGGGAAACCTTTTATTTTTCGAGGGTTGTCCTTTGCAATGCGCTGCTTCCCCCCCCCCTCGCATCATAGAATCTTAGAATAGCAGAGTTGGAAGGGGCTTACAAGGCCATCAAGTCCAACCCCCTGCTCAATGCAGGAATCTACCCTAAAGCATCCCTGACAGAGGGTTGTCCAGCTGCCTCTTGAAGGCCTCTAGTGTGGGAGAGCCCACAACCTCCCTAGGTCACTGGTTCCATTGTCGTTCTGCTCTAACAGTCAGGAAGTTTTTCCTGATGTTCAGCTGGAATCTGGCTTCCTTTAACTTGAGCCCATTATTCCGTGTCCTGCACTCTGGGAGGCTCGAGAAGAGATCCTGGCCCTCCTCTGTGTGACCACCTTTTAAGTCTTTGAAGAGTGCTCTCATGTCTCCCCTCCATCTTCTCTTATCCAGGCTAAACATGCCCAGTTCTTTCAGTCTCTCCTCATAGGGCTTTGTTTCCAGACCCCTGATCATCCTGGTTGCCCTCCTCTGAACACGCTCCAGCTTGTCTGCATCCTTCTTGAATTGTGGAACCCAGAACTGGACACAATACTCTAGATGAGGCCTAACTAGGGCCGAATAGAGAGGAACCAGTACCTCACGTGATTTGGAAGCTATACTTCTATTAATGCAGCCCAAAATAGCATTTGCCTTTCTTCCTCTGCTGCCTCGTTTTGGAAGCATCTTCCTCTGCTGCCTCGTTCCTTTCCGGCCCCCCTCCCCGGAGCTCCGCAGATAAAATTTCTAGCTTCGTTTGTCTATACTCCGTAGCATCGTATGTGCGCATGTGCTCATTAATAACTGCACTACAAAAAATAATAATTCAGGAGATAAATTGCTGCTGCTGCTGCAGTGTGACGCCCTTTGCCTAGATTTGAATCAATGAAAATTCAGGTTTATATTCAATGAGGAGCAATCCCGTTGTCGTATAGATGGGGGCAAGGTTTTGTAGGAGGTTATCAATAATAATAATAATAATAATAATAATAATAAGGAACAAGGTAGCCATAAGAAAGGGGAGATGGCTGTCCACATGGTGGAGGCAATTGTTGCTTCTGCCAGCTTCGACGATAGCTGCCCCTGGCCCCAATCCTGGATGCTTCATTGCGCCCCCTCCTCTCGCCATCAGGTGAGAAACCCTATTGCTGTGGGATCTGCGGAGCTCAGTTCAACCGTCCGGCCAACCTCAAGACTCACCTGCGCATCCATTCGGGGGAGAAGCCCTACAAGTGTGAGACCTGCGGATCATGTTTCGTCCAGGTAAAAAGGGTTTGAGGGAGAGAGAGCGCCCTTCTGTCCAGGCCGAACGGCTCCAAAGAAAGCCATG